>NC_067165.1:34955948-35576573 GCF_903995435.1 Acomys russatus
TTTTTAAAATGTAATAAAAACAGATCTTTAAAAGAAAACCACCATTGGGCCACAGAAGGCAGTCTATGAAGACTCTGCTATCTGACTTAGGACATGAGAGTCACGTCTTCGCTGTAATATACATATATTAGGCTAGGGACAAGGCAAAGGCTACATGTTGGTGGCAGCAGAGTCCTTCCCACTCAGAGGGGCTGCGTGGTGCTGGCCCCAGGAGGATCAGCTGACCTCTTGCCTGAGCCCAGGGTTTGAAACCAGGCCAGTGTGTGAGGAAGCACAGCCTCAGTACAGTTCCTGCCAGGACCAGACATAGAGTCAGCTACCATGGGGCACTACAGTCTATGTGCATCTAGGATGGTATCTGGCCTGTGGCCTCCTGCTCTCCTGCCTCCCTTTAGTGCTTAAAGATGCGCTGAGAAAGCAAGGCTCAGAGACTCCTTGCCTGCCTCTTCATCTGAGGACAACCAGACACACTAGAGGTGGTCCCTTGTCAAAGGCCACATTCGGTGCACAAGATTCAGCCCCAAATCTGAGCAGATCAAAGCCCTACCCACATGAGCCAGCCTGGCTGCCTCCAAGAAGCTCCCTACTGTTCCTCGCGTTCCTTCGCATCACATCCTGCCTAGGAAAGGGACTGTCCCATGACAACAAGAATGAGGACCAGAAAAGCGCTTAGTGTAGTGGGGGCCATTTGTCCAAAATCTAAATTCCAGGGTATGTGTGTGTGTGTGTTCATATGCGTGAAGGAACATTTCCATGTGCAGTGTGTGCGCCTGTGTGAGCATGCTGTTGTGTGACACTATTCCTGGGGTGACATAAACAAATGTCTACCCACAACAGACCAAAGTACTGGAATCTCCAAAGTCCAGCTTAGTGGACCAATGAGTCTTATTAGGGTTACTTACAGGAATATGGGTGTCAGGTCACTTTCAGGAGAAGAAATGACTCAAAGACAGCTGCATTGTCAAAGCCCAAGCCAGACCAGCATGGTGAAAACTCACAAAGCTGCAAACCTAGAGCTCGCAGGCAGCTCAACAAGTTGGAAAAACCTGTCCAGGCAGCTCAGCTGGTCTGGGAGCCTTCTAAAGCAGCTAGGCTTACGTAAAAGTGTCTCCCAGCAGTCATTACTTATATAGCCTTAGGGAGGGAGGGGCCTAGTGAATCTGCTCAGCTTCAGGGACTTCCTGGAGATGTTTCTGAGTTGTTTACTTCCTGTCTTAAGGAGCTTCTCAGAAAATCCTGCTGTTTCATCTCCCTGTAAACATCTTGTGCCTTGCAAAGTTTCTCTTCATAATGGAAGGCTTTAAACTTCAGGGGAAACTACTGTACACACAATACATGCTCTGTGTGTGTGTGTGTGTGTGTGTGTGTGTGTGTGTGTGTGTGTATACAGAAACACTTGCATGTGAAGGTGTGTGGACATGTATGGACATATCCAGGGGTTATTTTTAACCTCTATAAATATCAATAAGTTGATATCACCCCAAGCCACTCCCCCTCCTAAAGCAATGTCCTTGTGAGTGTGTGTGGTGTGTGTGAGAGCATAAGGTTGTATATGAACGATATGTGAGTGTGTAAGAAAATGTATGTGCGCGTCAGTGTGAGTGAATGAGCATTGTGCCTGTGCCTGTGGCTAGGTGACTGTGTGTGTTGGCCAACAACCTACAAGAAGCCACAGTTTGATTTCATGTCCCCTGGGTCCACATGTGAAAGCTATGGCCCTGTGTGACAATACTCGAAGGTCAGACCTTTGGATTCACCTGACTCTTACCCACTGGACAGTCTAACTCAAAACATCGTCCATGGCTCCAAGCTTCCCAGTTCGTCCCGTTGCACTATGGGTTATGTGTGGTTCCTTAAAGGTTGACGTGTCGGTGGAGGTGAGGTGATGGGACACTTAAGAGGAAGGGCCCAGTAAGATGTAGTTGGGTCATGGCAGCGTTACTATCAGGAATGGATTAATGCTGGTCTCGCTGAATGGGTCAGGTCCCATGGGCCTAGATCCATTCCTGTAAGAATGAATATTGCTGAGACAGGCACCCCCTGTGCCCTTATTCTGCATACGCAACCACCTTGCAATGTCGTCAGCCACCGCATCCTCAGTGGAGCTAGGATAGGAGTAAAGCAAACCTCTTTTCTTTACAAAATGCCCAGGTCCTCTCTGTTCTGGAAAACTTCTTGACCCTCCTTCCTGGCAGCTGCTCACTGAGAGAACTCAGTCAGGGTGGCCACTGAGGATACTCACGTGTCCCCAGCCTAAACTCTGGACCCAGATGTTGGCAGCACAACCCTCCCCAAGGTTGCTGATCTCACACATCCCCCGGGACTCCCCAACAAGGATGGCTTGAAAACCAATGATGGCAAGGCACAGTGTCGCTTGCTCAGAATCCTAGTGCTTTGGAGGCTGAGGTGGGAGGGTTGCAAGTTTGAGGCCAGCCTGAGCTTCATGGACCGGTCTTAGTAAACAAACAAACAAACAAACAAATAAGTGGATGAGTGAAAGAAAGCAAAGCCGACTTAAGACAGATGGGTCACTCTCGTATTCTTGGTGGTGAGTCTAGCTCACCTCTCCAGCTCAGTGGATCAGTCTCCACTAAAACCCCCCAGTGACTTCTGTGTCATCAAGCTCTGTCGGTCATCTGTCTCCTACGCCCCTTACTCCCTCCACAGTAAGATCGCCCCTACTTTGTCTTCAGCTCTTGCCAGGAATGCTCTAGACCCAGAATATTCTCCTGCCTCCTGCTTCCTTCTAGGTCTTTGCTCAAGTCCCCCCACCACCACCACTGCCAACCCTACTCAACATCATGAGCCCCCTCACCACAGACTTGGTCCTTGTCTCTCAGCACCACATCTCGGGTGCTCCAACACTAACCAACACTTCCTTATTCAGCAGAATGGAGGTGACTGAGGTGGGGACAGCATTTATTTGTTCACCACACTCTACCCAGAGGTCTTAGCGTGTGCTTAGTGAAGTTGACCTGTATGACAGTATCCAAGGCCTGGAGTCCCCTGTGCTGAGACACAGAGAGGTTAAGAAGCTGGCTGGACATCACACAGTAAGAGGGAAAGCAGAGCTCAGTAGTGTGGTCTGACTGCAAATTGTCCCTGTTGGAAGAGCTGTATGGCGGCTGAGCATCCTTGCTGATGAACGTCAGTCCTACTCAACTTTGGATGACCTTGCTAGACAAGTTAAGTATACCTCATGAACCTCAGATTCTTCATGTGTAAAACGAGGCTGAGTAGAGCATCTGTTAAACATGGTGAAGACCCAGAACGTAGAGGCCTCCTCTCTTGGGTACCACAACTCCCCTCATCTGTAGTCAGAAGGGCAGAGGAGCTGCTGAGCAACGCAGTTGGTTCATTGGAGTGACAGTGATTCACAGGCCCATTCAGTCCCTGGGTCCCCTACATGAGCCAGCTGAAAGAAGATGGAACAGGGCTGTTGGCCACCAGCTCCTTCACAAAAAGGGAGGCTTCTGTCATAAACACTTGGGCCCGGGATACAGGGACAGTCACACAGCTGCTGTCGGAGGCTATGACAGTACCTTCCACAGACTCAGCACTGGGGACCCTCCACAAGGCAGTACCTGTCCTGGGGATTGGAGAGATGGCTCAGAGGTTAAGAGCACTGGCTGCTCTTCTAAAGGTCCTGAGTTCAATTCCCAGCAACCACATGGTGGTTCACAACCATCTATAATATGATCTGGTTCCCTCTTCTGGCATGCAGGTTACATGCAGGCAAAACACTATACATAATGAATAAATCTTTAAAAAAAAAAAAAAAAAAAAAACAGCAGTACCTGTCCTGATTTCATAGATGAGGAAACCAAGGGACATTCTGGGAGCCACACAGCAGGTGCCTGGCAGAGCTGAGCTAGAGGCCAGGCTTGTTCCTTGACCTACACATCTTCTCCTTGCCCATCACAGCCCATCACCTACACTGGCCAACAGACAGAACTTGAAAATCAACACAAGCAACAGAAAAAGGAATGTGTATAACTCCTCCACCCCACGACAGGTGGACAAGTGGTGGCTCTCCCTTTGATACAAAAATGGGAAACTGAGGGTCATAGAAGACGACTCTCACCAAAACTATAGTGTGGGAGGCCTTCTACTTAGTGGCTCCTGGGTATCCAGTGTTCCCTCTGCCCTACCTAGAGACCCACACTGAACCTCTGCCCTCCCTCCAGCAATGTCACCTCCGAATAGCCTGCTTGCTCTTCTGCTCCCTCTGCAGCAGCCTCCTCCAGAGTCTGTCCTCAACCTGGAGACCACACACTTCCTGTGTGTCACCTCCACGTCCCTGACAGCTAGTGTGGTACCTGGCTTTGCGGAATCGTAGGACATGCAAAAAGAATGGATGGATGGATGGATGGATGGATGGATGGATGGATGGATCTATAGAAGGCTGGATTCTTCAGGGCTTGTGGAACCCTGGTGGCTTTTACACTGAGTCCTCCGCCCTTCAGAGGACAGTTCTCAGTCACTTTGTGAGCAGGTCTGGTTAGGAGTTCACCTCCTGCATCCATAGAGTTCTGCCTCATGTACCTGGTCCTGCCATCCCTACGTATGGAGGGAAAATCCACATACGCATAGGCAGACGATGAGAGGAAGAGGGATGGAAAGGTGGATAGGATGCTGCCCTTGTTGGCAGTGGCTTTCTACTTATTTTCTTTTCTTTCTTTCTTTTTTCCCTCTCTTTCTCTCTGCAGCAAGTGCTCGGACTCTCAAGACGGATGGAGCCAGGAGAGGTAAGAAGCCTCAGCACTCGTCCTTTCCAGCACCCTGCCACAGGCACACCTGGTATTCATCAATGTCTCCAGACTCTAGAACAAGAGCAGCCCCTCCCTCCCCAAGGCCTTGGGCCCCAGCTGCTGAGGAGGCCATGGGCTGCCCTCTTCTCACTGCCTCATACACCAGACACCAGGACCTCTCCAGTGGGAGGTGACCAGCCTTTTCCCAAGACACTCCAGAAAGCTCCCAGGAGCCCCTCCTGGAAGATGATGGGTATGTATGTTGTTCTATCTGTTCAATACTCATCCACCCCGCAGGGCTTTTTCAGCCACACCTGAAGTGTGGCTAAAAGATGATGGACCAAATCATTAATATGCAAATTAACTGGCTGGGAATAACTACTGATAACCGCCTTGGACAATGACATCTGGAGTGTGTTCCCTAGTGGCCTCCAACCTGTTCCTGGCTTCAATTCTTCATGTTGGAGCAGGTCGGCCCCTTGTCCGCAACATCCCCTACGTGGCAACAGTTGTTCTCTGTGTCCCATCCCCATGATAGCCCATAAACCCCACAGGGCCCACATATCTCTTGCCTTTTATTCCAGCATCTCCCAGAGACCCATTATGTACAGATTGCATTTATACACATAGAATATACATCATATATACGTATTTATATATATATATATATATTCACACGCTCGGACACTCACATACACCCTTCCTGGAGGGGCATGGCCACCTCGGAGCTCCACTCAGCCCCAACAAAAGGTTCTAGGTTCAGCAGGCAGTGGTGAGGTTTTATGTTTTTTGCTTCAAAAACAAAACAAAACAAAAAGGCCATATTCTCCAAGTGTGTCCCTTCCATTCCCCAAGACCCTAAAACCCCTCCCTAAAACATCCTGAATTTTTGTTTTCAGAGGTTTCCCCCTGCTCTTCCAAGGCCTCAGTGGAGAGTCCAGGCCTGTCTTGTGGCCTGTGCAGGTCCCTGGTGGAAACCCAGGTATGCCAAAAAGGGTCCCAGCATGTCTGCAGTGGTCCAGCTGTCCTGTGACCTCCACATGGTCGAGGTGGCTAGCTATAGGGCCAAGGGCACCTGCCAGATAAGAAGTGTGCTGTCTGTCTCACTGCATGGGGCCGGCCGCCCACTCAGGCCACCTGAGGCACTGCCAAAGTGGCGGTAGCCTTGCCCGCCAGAGATGATGGCCACAGAACAGATCTCCTTGCGGTGGGCATCACGGGCACAGGGCCGGCTCCGTACCCAGACATCAGGGTCATCGGCCATCTCGTAGATGGAGCCGTCCTCTTCGCTATGCTCTAGCGCTGAGCCATCAGTGGGTGCTGGCTCCCGCACCGACAGCAGGGCCCCAGGGAGGTGGGCTGTGGAGCGCAGGCGGTACTGAAGCAAGATGCCTTTCTTGCGGGTCAACTCTCTGGCTGTGTGGCTGTCAGGTGCAGGCACTGGTTCGTGAGCCTGCCCGTCTGACTTGTCCTCCTCGGCCTGCGGTCCCTCAGCCTCCTCCTGGTCACTCCGCAGGATGTCAGGGGCCAGGATACTCATGGCCACAGCCAGGAAGGCCACAGGTCCACAGTGACCATTGAGAGACACCATGCCTTTCCCTGTGAGAAACAGAGGAGAAGGCTCAAGAGAATGGGCATTAATGGAGATACCCAAGTACTTCTGGAGAAACTTACAAGTGGGTTAGACATTTTCTTCTGCCATCTATGTTGGCACCTCCCCAGAGGCATGACTTTACAGAGCAGGGGCATCCCCCCTCTCCTAGGTAAAATGGCATCACTGATAACTTCCTCTTAGCACTACCCAGGAAGCCAAGTCTTGTAACATGCTCTACAGCTCTTCCTTCCGGCCAAGCTCCAGCATCTACAGTGCATCCTGACAGCATCCTCCCAGGGAAATTGGCACCTAGCTACTCCTTGGTCTCTCTCCACCATGGCACCCTTTGCCTGGACCATGGCTGTCCTGTACTTAGCTGCCCCATGCATCCTTGTGTACCACCCCAGCCTGGGCACCTTCCTTGCTTGGTAAGTGCATTATGAAGACAGGACACCTGGAAATATGGGACTCTAGAAAAGGACAAAGGTCTGACATGGTAGGCCCAGGGCTGGCTCCTCCCACCCATCCCTGTGCTCATCAACCAGTACAGGAGACTACCGTCCTCCCTTTCAGGGCAGCGGCAAAGGGGGCCAGAGATGCAGTGTCTAAACATCAGGGGTTTTCCCTCACCCTGCTTCTGTTTTATTAGACCTAGGATCACAGATCAGGGCTGACTGGCTGCCACATCTGCCACAGGCCCATGCCCAGAGCTCACATTTACATCTACCTCTGATGCCCTGCTACAGAGTGGGGCAGCAGGGCCCAGAGGAGCCTCTGCCATTAGTCAGGTGTCTCAGCTATCCCTCAGATTCTTTGGCCAGTGGGAGCTATTTCACCCAGACCAGCAAACTAAGATTCTGAAGGTAGGAGCAGCCTGGGATATCATTACTATGCCCTGGCTAAGGTGGGCTGAACAATACCACAAATCAGGGGGAAGTGCAGATGTCTGACCCCAGTCCCCGCCCCCCCTCCCATCCTTGAAGCCAAGCTCCAAACTCACCAAGACAGCCCCAGAACCTCACCTGTGATCTTGGGAATACCCTCCAGTCTGGGCACAGGCAAAAGGACAATGACACCCTGGTCAGTGCCTACCCAGAGCAGACCCTGGCAGATGAGGAGGCTGGTAATACACAGGTGCTTCTGGCCTGCAGAGAGAGGCAACATGAACTCAGTGCATCTGGATGAGGGAGATGCACAGCCCAGATTCCTCCGGCCCAAGACAGGCTGGATGGTGCAGTGGTTAGAATGTGGGCAGCCAGTCAGACCTCAGTTCTCCATGTGTAAAATGAACTGCTGTGAGGACACTGTTGGGTAATGCCACAGGACACGGTGCCTGGCCCAAGTGGGCTCCGTGTGTAGGGGCGCAGTTGCTTGGCACACAGGGGCAGTTGGGTGTCTATGCAAAGGCCATGCTCAGCAAGCCAGGTGCCTGCAAGCCAGTGAAAAGCAGATGGGGCAGCCTGCAATGGGCAAGGGTAAAGTACAAACTGGCATCAGTGGCATGCACCAAGAGGGGGCCAGAGCAGAGCTGGTGGACAGGCCAGCTGCCAGGTTACTCCGGGCAGATGGGTGGATGGATAGATGGATAGACAGATGAATAGATGAGAAGACAGATACATAGGTGAGTGGATGGAAGGGTACATCAGTGGGTGGGTGGGTGGGTGGGTGGATGACGGATGGATGGATGGATGATGGATGGATGATGCATGGATATTGGATGGATGGGCAGGCAGATGGATAGACAGGTTGGCAAGTGTGTAGATAAATGGACAGATGAATGGATTGACCAATGATCAGTGAGTGGATGGCAGGAAGGATGATGGATGGATGGATGGATGGATGGATGGATGGATGGATGGATGGACAGATGGATGGACAGATTGGCAAGTGGGTAGGTGGATGGGTTGATTGATGGATAACTAGATGAATAGATGGGTAGACAGATGAGAAGAAAGGTGGTTAGGTGAGTAGATGGCTGGACACAGAGAGAGAGAGAGACAGAGACAGAGGCAAAGAGAGAGAGAGAGACAGAGAGACAGAGAGATGAGCACAGCTCTGAGACCATAGTAGTGGTCACTGGAGATGCATAGAGTAATATGTAGTTACCTAAAGGCTCTAAACTAATGTGCTATGATCATCTCCATCCCAGCTACAAGCCCCCAAACACAAAGGCCAAGAGAGGGCGCTGTTGCTATGCTGCACTTCATATGCCTCGCCTGCCTTTCCCTAAGCTCCTGAGAGCCCATGTCCAACAGGAGATGGCATCCAAAGCCTTTGTGTCCTCATGCCAACCATGGAGAAGCTGAACAAATCGTAAGAGGATGGAACAGAAGCCCAAAGGATGGCAGAGGTGAGAAATGGCTTCATCTGAGGCCTCATTCTGGGGCACCTCTCCTCCTTCCACCTCAAGGAAAAGAGCGAGACACTTCACAAACAACCCAAAAGAAAAAAAAAAAATCCTAATGGTGGATAAATATTTGATCATAGAGACTTACTACACAAGGCTCGGCTCACCCTGGCAGTCTATCTGGAGATATACAACTTTTAAAAGCTCAGGCTGTCGGAGAGCATTTTATTAATGACCTGTCTAGTTAAAAGGAGGAGGGAGTTTAGGTTTAAAAAAAAATGCATTAATACCAGTCGGGTACCCGCGAGGAGGGAAGGGTAGGGGGAAGGAAGCATGATAAATTTTTAACACACCCTAAAAAAAAATCCACACTTAGAGGAAGAACAAATTTATTACTAATTATGCAATTATTTCATTTGGTGGCGTGGGGGAGAAAAAAATACCTAAAAGCCTGTTTTAAATATGTCTAATAAAGAATTTTAAAGTCCTGTTGAGCTTTTCTTCCTCCAGGGCACAATGTGGGGTGGACAGGAAACCTGCCACTGTGGCTAACTCCAGCTCAGCTTGGGAGTCAGGGGGCTCTCAGCTCAGTGCAGCTAGACACCCTGCTTGGCCAACCAGCGGTGCCCAGGCCCAAAGGAGACCTAGGCCTGTGTATAGCTCGGACCCAGGAAAGCACACCCTTGTCTGCTCACATATGGCCGGTGGCTTGGGGAAAAGGTTCAGGGCCGGTAAGGAGGCTCTGCAGGGACACGTGGCAATAGGCCAGCATGCTGGGGCATAGAGATAGCAATGAGGACGCGAGAATGACGATAGTAAGTGCCCTGTCAGGACGGAGACTTCTCATGGCAAGGGTAACGGGTGGGGATGAAGCACTTGACCACTGTTTCCAGACAGAGCAGAGATCTAGCCCTCTGACTCTAAGCTACAAATCAGCCAAGCTCTGACTCAACCCTTTGCATCCAGAGAAAAACTGAGGCTAGAGAGAACCTGTGCCCACCACCTGACCAGCACAGTGACAATGGACAGGCTAGTCACACAGTCTCTAGGCTTCTGCTCACGTGACTTGGAAAGAACCACACTGGTGCCTTCCCATAAGGTGTGTGGGGTCCTCAGGGATGTCGGCCAGGGACCAACGAGAGCTGGGCTTCTCCACCCTGCCCCCAGAGGATCCACCCACAAACCAGCCTCTTGACAGCTGAAGCCGTTGCCACCTCTCACTTTCCTCTGCCTCTACAAGACAAGACTCCGAGGATTTTCAAAAGCCCATAAGATTAACCGTTTTTTCCATTGTTCCATTATCTTGAAATAATTTAGCTATCAAGATAAATGCATACAGATATGATACAGAGAATTTTTTATTGTGTTGTATAATGGATGAAACTGGTCCGCCGTCCCACACCCACCCCAGCCCTTCAGGAAACAGTCAAACTGGAGGAAGAGAGAGAAGGCAGGAAAGGGAAGGACTGAGAACAACCCAGAGCTTCTAATGCAGGGGAATGGTGCAGAAGGGATGTCCCCACCTCAGCCATGTGAAACACCTCCCTAGATACGGAGTTTTTACCCTCAGGACTGCACCCCAACACAGAGAGGGACCAGAACATTCAGTGGCTAAGCCAGAACTCAACCAGCTCTAAAAATTTGTGAGTGTGTGTGTGTGTGTGTGTGTGTGTGCGCACGCGCGCGTTTGCATGTGTATGAGTGTGTGTGAGGACATGTATGAGTGTGCGCACACACGTATGTGTGAGCACATGTGTGAGTGTGTGTGCATGTGTGTGAGTGTGTGTGTGAGAGCACATGTGTGGGTGTGCGCATACATGGGTGTGTGAGCACATGTGTGAGTGTGTGTGTGTGTGTGTGCGTGTGTGTGTTCCCTCCCACTCCCCATCATACAGCAGGACTCTGAGCCACTGCATGACAAGGCATATGACCCTGCTGAGGAAACATACATCTGTATCTATAACTTGGGGACGATCTGCAGCTTGCAGGCTTAGAGCACAGTCTGATGCCATCAGCAAAACCTTGCTCAGCACAGGGCTCTGGAAGACTGGCAGATCTCAGTAGACAGTCATTGCTGCTGCCTAACTTGTTAATGGCCACTCACCCCTGGGTGACACCCTGACTGACCAGGAGAAAACAGCGACCAGGATGATGTCGGAGTCGTGGATGGAAGTAGGGGTCAGATCTCAAAGGAGGGCAGAGACCCTCAGACCCACAAAGTGCTGACCAGCGAGCCTTTCCCAAGTCTGCAAAGGCTGGTTCTCAGCTCAGCTCAAACCTGTTCCCAGCCCTGCCACAGCTCATCTGGCGACAGTGTTGCTGGTTCCCTGTCCCCAGGACCCTCCAGTTTATTTTTAGCTGACACCCCCAGCCCTGCCTAAGGTGCTTGGGCTAGATAGAATGATCATCTTCCTTGACCAGCCCTGGGGCAAGTGGACTGGTAAAAGCTGGGACAAGTATGGAAGTAGCAGGGGAAGCTGGGTGGAATGGGGAACAGGCCAGCGCCCCAGAGTCTCCAAAGCAGCCCCCTCATACGGGTAGCCATCATAGGTAGGGATAGGAGCCAACTCCGTAGAGATTTCAGGAGAGAGGGGTGAGATGGGGGGGAGCGTATGAGCCCCAGTGGTAATCCCTCCCTTCTTACCCCCTCATCTCACGCACAGCTAGCTCTGTAAGAGAAACAGAAACACGGTCCCACAGAAGAGTAGAGGTAGCCACCCAAAGTCTTCACCCTCACGGTGCCTCCAAACCCGCTGAAAGGCAAATGTACAGAGGTGTGCCTTTCTTCAAGAAAGTTCTGTGGAACTAGACAGAGCAGGGCCTCTTCTCCTGCCCACAAGCTCTGAGACAGAATCAGGCTTTGGTCAACCTGAGCACTGGGACCAGGTAGATAGCCTGGATCCCCTGCCCAGCATGTGGCTTTGGTACCAGCTCCTGGCACAGCTACCTGGCTTGGAGCCTACCTCCTGAGCACCCAAGTCTAGTAGGATGTGGTACAGGGAGCACAGAGGGTCAGAGATCCAGGCTTTGATAGGATGGGCCTGGGTATAAATCCCAGCTCTGCCGGGCAGTGGTGGCGCACGCCTTTAATCCCAGCACTCGGGAGGCAGAGGCAGGCAGATCACTGTGAGTTTGAGGCCAGCCTGGTCTACAAAGTGACTCCAGGACAGCCATGGCTACACAGAGAAACCCTGTCTCAAAAAAAAAAAAAAAATCCCAGCTCTGTCACTTCCCATCTCCCATGAACCAGTTTTCAAGGCTGCCCTGGCAGTTAATGAGCTAGGACGCCCACTATGCAACCCATGAAAGTCCCAGTCCCTTCATCCCAGCCCCAGCTAGCTGTACAGTCTCATCTGGCAGGAGGAAAAGAGTCCTCCTCACCCCAGGCCCCAGAAGCCATGTAGCCTCACCTGGCAAGAGGAAGGTGGTCCTGGTGGCAATGTTGATCTCCTGAAGATGTTCCAGAGTCTCGGTGTGGAAGAGGCGGATGGAGGAGCCAGAGGAGAAGGCCATCCAGACGCCGCTGCCTGCTTTCACCATGTGCGTCACGCTCACGGCCTCATCCTGGTGCGCCTCGAAGCTTTGCTGCACACATGGGGGGTGGGGGGTATCAGGCCGAGGCTGCCATCTCCAGGGTCAACTGTTCCCAGATTCTTCAAGAACACAAGCTAAGCAAGGCTCTGCCTGAAGCCCTGTCTGCGACGGGCCTTAGAAGCCCAGGGTGCTACACAGATCAGCAACCAACAGAGATCAGGTGTGCGGTGCTGACTGCTCGCCATGGTGTAAATGCTCCTGTAGACTATAGAGAGACTATGGACAACCAACATGGCAGCAAGAGAAAAAGGCAAAGATGTCCGCTTGCCTCCTGAGTGGAAACCCAACTCCAACACACACAAGAGGGCTCCTTTCAGGTCCTCGGCTTCCAGAAGGGAAAGATGGAGCCACCAGCTGGCGGAGGCTGACGCTAGAGGCATTTGTCTTTGAGACAGGATCTTGCTATATGGCGCTGGCTAGACTGAGCCTCGCCATGTAGCCCAGGCTGGCCTCCAGCTTATAATTCTCCTACCTCTGACTCCTAAGTGCTAGGATCACAGACCATGGCCAACTAGGTGCATTATTTAAAGTAACCATGGCAACCTGCAGAAGTAGCAGAGAAGGAGATGGGGATGTGAACGAAATCCTCATCTCTCCCAGCACGGTGAGGGCAGAGAAAGTCAAGAAATAATACTCAAAACCGAGAGACCAAGCGCTCTGGAGTAAATGAGGAAGGTGTGTGGATTAAAGGCAGAGCGGGGAGCCTTTTCTTCTGAGAAGCAAGACCGGGAAGAAGGGCGCTCGAGTCTCCACACCACTTCATTTCCCTCTTACAGGCATGGGTCTAATTGATCTTCAGCAAACAATACAACCAAAACGCTTGGATTACAGGCTGGGCCGGGGTCTCCGTCAACGAGGTGTGTGCCTTGCAAGGATGAGGAGCCACGTTTGAGCTCCAGAATCTATGCTTTCTGTTGTTCTGTTTTCTGTAGGTTCCGCCCCCCGCCCCTCCACTAAGCTATTACGGTATGGCACATTACAATCTCACCACTGCAGAGGTGGAGACCCGGAACTCACTGGCTATTTGGCAATTTCAAAACTAGTAAGAGCCATTGTTTCAAAGGAAAGAAGTGTATAGCATCCAAAGGTGTCCTCTGGCATCCACACAAACAAACCCATACATAGTGTATGCACATGAATGCACACACACACACACACACACACACACACACACACACACACAAATGTGTATACAAATGCATGCACACACATACACACATACAGGCATACACACACGCAAGTGTCTGACCCTCCATAAGGCAGGATGCACAGCCTCCACAGGGTCTCCTAGGGGCATCCTTAGGGTGATGGTACAGAACTGTCTCCTCCCTCAGACTTGGGGCTCTATCTAAGCATTCCTGAGACACACAGGAGGGTCTATGCACCTCTTCTCAGGTGCATTCTCCACTTCAGATGCAGAAGGCTTGGAGACCCTGACTTCTGAGGGACACTAAGCTGACATGGAGGCAGGCCTAGGCCATGCAGGACAGCAGGGACACAGCAGCCCTGTCACTAGAGGCTTGCAGCCCATCTCTGCTAACCCAGTCCAGCCCTTGGCTGGAGTTATGTTTCTTCTAGGAAATCCATAGATGGTTCCTTGTTGCCAGGTCTAATTGAAGAAAGTCCACAGTGCAAACCCAGCCTTGTTTCTCCAGAGATGCAACTAGTTAATACTGGGCTCAGTGGGTCATGCAGGCCCATGCCAATGCACAGAGACAAGGCATGTGGGAAGGGGGTGCCCTAGGGCATCGGGCCAGCCAGGCTTCCTAGGAGATTTCTGCTTATACCAGGAGACTGACTCCTTGAACTCCTAGCTGAGCCTCCTGGGCCCATGGGGAGACACTAGGTGGGAGAGAACATACCAGCATCCTGGGTCGCAGGGGTAGCCAAGCCCAGCACCCTATGGTGAGAGAAGGCAGCAGTGGGGCCCAGGCCTCAGAGCCTCCTGGGCTCCGTGCCAGTGAGCCACCTAGTGCTGAGTCGGCAAACCAAGCTTTCCTGGAAGCCAGTCCCGACCACATAGGAAAAAACTCAGCCAGGGCGCCTGGCACACAACCCTCTGACCATAGGCACTGGGCCTATCTGCCAGCAAATACCAACCTATCCTCTTCAGGTTTGGAGACCGTGGAAGAGGTACCACTAGTCCAAAAAGATGACACGTGACTAAAAGAGACCCTATAGGTGGGAACTTGAGGGTTCTCCCAAGTCCCACCCCTGTGAAGAGGCCAGAGGTGACACTACCTAGCAGGCAGCTATGAGCATTATGCCTCATCCTGATTTTGTCTCCTGCTCCCTTTGGGGCACCAGGTAGGGCACCAAGGTGATAGTGGATTGCAGGGAAGGCAGAGATACAGCCCAGAGCCTCTCACAGCTATAAAAGCAAGCAATTAGTGAGAGACTGGTGGGAATGTGTCCATAGCACCCAGGACCCAGATCAAAGAAGCCCAAGGCTGGTCAAAACAACGTCGAGTATCAAACTAGTTGTGAGGGGACTGGATTCTAGTGTGCTGAGTTTTTTAAAGAATCTAGAGAGGCCAGGCATGGTGACGCATGCCTGTAATCCCAGCACTTGGGAGGCAGAGGCAGGTGGATCACTGTGAGTTCGAGGCCAACCTGGTCTACAAAAACCTGTCCAAGATAGCCAAGGCTACACAGAGAAACCATCTCGGAAAAAAACCAAAACCATCTAGAGAGATGGGTATGGAGGCTCATACCTGTAATCCTGGTACTCAATAAGCTGAGGCAGGAGGATAGGAGGAGTTCAAGACCAGTGTGGGCTACACAGTGAGACACCGGAATGACAGGTCAACAGTTAAGGGCATGTACTGTTCTTGCAGAGAATCTGAGTTCAGTTCCCAGCATCCACAGCAGGCAGCTCACAACTACCTGTAATTCCAGCACCAAGAAATCTGACTTCCTCTTCTGGCCTCTCAGGACACCTGCACTCACAATGTGCACATACCCACATGCTCATGCACACACACACACACACACACACACACACACACACACACACACACACACACGCACTTAAAAATTAATCTTTAAGATATAAAGTGGGGGCAGATTATTAAATAAACAAAGAAAGCTGGCCCCAGGAGGGCAGGGTCTCAGCTTCTCTGTGAGTGGCTTAGTGTACACTTCTCTTTGTATACTGGGTCAGAAAGAATCCACGATCCGCCTCATAGGGGTGCTAAGGACTCAATGGAGAAGGCATGTGGCACACCCCGAAGGCCCCTGCATACTGCTGTGTGGGGCCAGTGTGATACAAGGTCTGCCCCCACTCATGGTGCCTCGGTGGCAACCAGGGTCCACACACAGCCTCTGGACACCCTGCCACGGCAACCCACGCTGCTGGTTCCAGGTGAGTGATCTTCTCAGAGGTTTGCTGACACAGCCAGTCCTGTAATTTTTATGTGCTTCCAGGTGACGCTTCTGCGCCGTTGCCATAAATCCCTAGGGTGATGTGCTCAGCACTCAAAATCATTAGAGCCCCAGATGTCACAAGGGGTTAGGAGGATGGCAGGGTGATGGGAGCCACCCAGGAAATGGGAGACTTCCTGGGCACCAACAGGGCACCAGACCTCTCCAGAGTGAGACAGTACTTCACTGGCACATTAAAAAAAAAAAAAAAAAAAAAAAAAACAGCAAACAAATCCAGAGAGCAGACTAAGTACCCCAGATGGACTGAGTGGGGCATGAGTGGACCCCACCTCCTCAGTTCACTCCCAGAGGCTCAGAGAAGCTCAGCCTGAGCATTGAATCAAGGTCAGGCTTAAAGAAGTCCTTGCCACCCATCCCTATCCAGTCACGATGGACCAGCCAGTCCTGAGAAGCCTATGGGCCCAGGGACGGATCGCCTACCAAGCACTGGCCCACACCCCACCAACACTGCCTCGCTCCAATCCTTGAGAGCAGTCACAGGGTGGGCACCACCCTTCCATCATGGTTCAAGGCAATGCGCAGGAACTTAAAGGAAAGACAGATGTCATGGCTCAGCTGGCCAGCAGACAGACTAGGAGTTGAGACTTGGGATGGCCAAGCAGAGAATGCAGAGAGGGCGTCTTGTACATCATAAAAGTCCTTCGTCCCCAGCACTTGGGAGGCAGAGGCAGGCGGATCACTGTGAGTTCAAGGCCAGCCTGGTCCACAAAGCTAGTCCAGGACAGCCAGGGCTACACAGAGAAACCCTGTCTAGAAAAACCAAAAACACAAACAAAAAGTCCTTCATCTGCCATAATCTGCTCCGTTCTTATCAGCCCTTCACAGCCAGTGCAACAGAAAGAAAGACTTAAGTGATATTCGCAGAGTCGCATAACCGGGAAAGGATGGGAAGCGAAGCCCCTAACCCCATAGCCAATTCGTGCCAGTCCACATATCTAACTGTGACACTTGATGTCTGGAACCTCAGGAGGTTCCCATCCTAGGAAAACCAGGGTGGCTGGTCACTCAGATGAGACACAGTGCCCACACTCTGGCTGATGTGATGCTCCTGCTTTGCCTGACCTGGTTCAGGTCAAGGACCCAGCCAGAAACAAACAAACAAATAAACAAACAAACAAAAAAACTGTCAGGAAGGCTTGAGGTGTCGACATCCCCCCCTCTCCCCAGCAAGTCAGGTCATGCTTGGCTGAGTGAGAGGGACACCACCCTTCTCTATTGAATGGCTGGCACCCCCAGATCAGGGGGTGCGGGGTCCGCACACGCCTTTGTGGACTGGCCAACAGCCCCACCAGCAACAATAATGATAGCCAGGTACAGTTCATTTTAAAAGGAAAGGCATAAAACTTGGTGGTCTGGAGATACCTTCTAGGAAAACAAAAGTGGCCCAAAGTTTTTCTATTATCTCAAGAGTCTGTCTATCCCCTACCCTAAAAAAATGTTTGCGCTTCCTACACTGTTCTTTCAGGATATGATCCCTTGTAGGTCGATCACGCTCCAGAGAACAGCTCCACGCCCATGAATATATGGACTTGGTAAGTTACTTAAAAATAACATAATGCTTTTTTAAAACTAGGGCATGAAGTTGGCAGAGGAGTGGTTGTGGGAGGAGTTAGTGGGGAAGGTAGGGATGAATATGATCAAAATACATTGTATGTACATATTAAATTCTCAAGGAATAAAAGGATATTTTAATAAAATAAATAAAATTTAATACAACTCTGGGCTGGAGAGAAGATTCAATGGTGAAATCTATTCTGCTCTTACAGAGGACCCAGGTTCATTGCTGGTACCCATGTTGGGCAGCTCACAACTCTGTAACTCCAGCTCCTAGGAATCAGAGGTGTCTGTGGCCATCCTGAACACACATAGTACATATATGTGCATGCAAAATGCTCATACATATAATTTTTTAGATTACAAATATTTTTTGAGAAAATCAATCCTATGCCAGGGCTGGGGCCGTGGCTCAGTGGCAGAGTGCTTGCTTAGCATGTGTGAGGCCCTAGGCTTACTCCCAGTACAGAAAAATAAAATAACATAAAATAAAATAAAAATTTTGCACTAAGGCTTGTTTGTTGCTAAGCACTCAAGAAGCTGGGTGCAGATGCTGAAGGTGGCTGACCTCAATGACAGCCTAGACCAAGGCCTTCAGAAGGCACTCACTGTATGTCATGGCTGGCCAGTGTTCCCCTTTACAGTCAACTGAAGTCTGCTGGTGCACATGGCTCTTCTAGAGATACAGACTGAGAAAGGCATCTCCAGGCAGGGAACCCTGCTGTCCCCTCCTCAGTCCTCTTTAACGTCCTTCTGTTTTCTGGCATTACAAAGAACCACCCTAGCATTTCCTCTCCAGCGTGGATCCCTGAGGAGAGGGTTTGGGCAGTGGCCACCTGCGGCCACCATGCACCATTATGATGGGTCTTGCCCTCTATCCCTGTGCCAGCCTTGCCCTGTACACGCAGGTACAGAGGCCAAGCTGGAGCCTGCCTCAGCCCAGCACTGCAGAGACTGCAGGGTACACGGCTTGCCCCTTGGCTCACGCCAGTCAATTTACCCTTCAGATCCCCTTGTAAATGCCAGAGGAAGGGAGGATCTTGTAACCTTGGCCAGAGGACCATGTAGAGGCCCAGCAGGACATGGCTGGTATGGGAAATGGTGGGCTATGCTTTGCGGGGCTGCGTGCCTCCTCCTGCTTGTGGGTCCGCCTGAGTTTGAGAACAGCTTGCTACCTGCTTACTAAGGCAAAAGCCAAGATCTGAAGACTTGATTCGGTCAGCCCAGCCACTTCTTGCCTCAGTTATTTCAACTTTAATTGGTAATGACAAGGATTGCCCAGGCCTGTTACAATGATGTCCCAAGGTCCTGCCTGTGTAAGGCTCTGACCAGCCTCAGGCACCATCACTGTAATTCAGCGATGGGGAGCAGGGTTTATGACTACGCACGGGAGAGGCAGGTCCTTGAGTTACAGAGCCTCTGCAGGGCCCAGGGTCCAAGCCTGGGTTGTGAGGGCGCATGTGGATGTGCCTTCTCCCTCCTTCCCCCTTTCCCCCTATCTGCGGTCCCCCTTTCTTCTCACCCCACCTCCTCCCTTTGTCTGGCTCTGATCCTACCATGGCTCCAGGTTATCCTGGGCCACTCGTCCACGGCATCCGTATAGCCATGGGGCCATGGCAGAGCTGTGAAAGAGAAGCGAAGCCAAGGTTGCTGACAGCCTCTGAAGACCCAGGGAGAGGCTGCTCAGACGAAACCAGTGGCCACTTCGGGTCCAGCAGGGTATACAATAAACACCCTGGATGAGAAGCCCACCCTTTGCAGAAACTGGCAGCTGGCATGTGGGTAGTCCCTGTGCACGTGTGCCCAGACCCCTGCCACCCCCTTGAGGACCCAAGAGGAAGCTGGCCACTGTCCCTTTTCACAGTGACATGCCACGCTATGCTGCACCCTGTGCTGGGAGTCCCAAAACTGAAGAGAATCCTTCTTCGCTTTTCCCCTCAGCCGGCTCTGGTAGCTGAATATGCAAGGAGCAGCTTGAGTCCCAGTGAGTTCTACACTCCATCCCTCTACTTCTAAGAGTGAAACTGAGGCACTTAACAGCAGAGAGTAAAGAGCCAACCAGCTCAGCTCTGAGCCACGATATTTACAATCCAAGCACATTCCTACAAGGACTAGAGGCCAGTGCAACACCTCTTCCGGAGGTCCCCGATGGGGCTTCCTCCAGCACAGCTGGCAGGCTTACAGACAACTGTAGCCTTATCCAGACCTGATGCTAAGGGACCAAGCAGCAGGCACTGGCCTAACCCCACACACAAGAGATTCATCCCTCCAGGCCATCCAATGAGCAAGGCTGGTGGCACACCCAGGGCCTGCCTGGGAATGTGGTCTCACTCCCTAGCTAGACTAGCCACTCAGTGCCTGTGGCTCTTTGTGTCCCTGACAGCTTCTAGATGGCTGGCCAGCTGTCCCTCAGGTCCCTGACACCTCGTTCTCTCTCCTTGCCACAGGCTCAGGGGCCTGGGGGATGGGGAAGAGACCAAGGAGGGGAAGACAGGACCCTGTAGTGGTGGGAAGGTAGGTTCAGGGCTTGGTGAACTACCCTTGTGCTATTTGTCCCTTCCTCACCTCCATCTGCCCCCTCTCCTGTGCCCTCTCATCTGTCTTCCCTCCTGCCAGCCACTCCCTTTTACCTCTAGTTCCCATCCCAGCCTGAGCCAACTTCTCCGCCAGAGTCCAGAGCCAATGGCTCTAAACTCCTGCAAAAACTATGGAAGTCTTTATATCAGCCCAGACCTTCCTGTGGGAGATTAAATATTGGGCCTAGAGGGTTGAGCCCTTCTAGGTGAGAAGACAGGGCAAAAGCCTTGTTCCTTCAAGTAGCGCCTGCCCCAGAGGCCAGAAGATAGTCCCCTTGTCATAACTCCCAAGAACTACCAGGCCCAGGCAGGCTCAGCTTTCCCCAGCCACTCCCTCACAGCTGACTTTTTGGCTGTACCATGCCCCCTGGGAAAGGAACAGCAGGATCCCAAAAACCACCCTCCTCCCTTTCCCTACAAGCCTCCTGAAAGCCAGGTCTTCTGCACATCTAAGCTAACCCTTGCTGCTGCCCGGAAACCCTCCTTTTGAACTCCTGGGACTTTCCCGCCATCTCTAGCAAATCAATCTCTCACATTCTGCTCACTGGCTCCTTGTTTATGAGACAGAGGAACAATGAAACACACATTAAAAAAATATTAAGACAAAACCAGACAGAGCTGAATCCACTGGAGCCCATGTGACTCCAGACTCCACGTGCTCCCGGGACCCAAGCATTGGGCACTCCGCTGAGGGTGGGAGGGGGTGGGGTGGGGGGTCCCCCAGGTTCTACAAGAACCTGGGGATTCATTTGGCTCTCGTGCCTATTTGCATAGCATTACCCGAGGAGCCACACGCCTGGGTTTCGTTTCTTCAAATTCCCACCCGTTTTGTGTCATAAATAAGATGGGAGACAGAAAACTAATACAGCCCAGTGATGCATTATTCATGCCGTGTCGGGAGCTGTGACGGATTTACAACAGCTAATGCATGCAAACGAAGTTTGGGCACTAACATGAAAATTAAGGGTGGGGGAGGCATGGGTACACAGGGTGCACAGGGAGGATCTGAGGGGCCATGGGGTGTCCAGAACCTGGAGATGTCTCTCCTCTGTCAGGCTGAGTGGCAAAAGGGGTTTGTACTAGTCTCAGGCGGGAGAGCAGGACAGGTGCCAGAGCAGGGTAGATTGTAGACTGCCAGTGTGCACTTGGCTTCCAGAAGGACCTTCATGCTCTCAAGCTGGGTACTTAGGTCCTGGGTCAGCTGGCGTTGTCTGCCCCCTGCTGGCCTGAACCTCTACTGCACACCTTGGCACCGGGGATAACAGGAGTCAAATAGCTCTGCCCTACATGGCTTCATTCTGCCTAATCTAACTCTGTCCCAAGTGTCCATAGAAAGCTGCAGTGCGAGCTACAGTGATGGCCTCTGTGGGGATGTGGAGGAGTGATCGACGCGAGCTGTTCCTGAGGTCAGGGAACAGAGGTATAACGGGAGAGAGGCACCCAGTGAATCCTTATGACAGCCCTATGGATACAACACCCCAGGGCCAGGCTTCTGAAGGCATCCAGGGGCTGGGCGTATAGCTCCATGGTAGGGCACTTAGCTAAGCCTGTGTGCGGCCTTGGATTTCATCCCCAGCAAGATAAAAACAGTGAGCCAGAGACACTGGTTGAGCTCTGGGTATCGGGGCTATGGTAGAAAACCCTCAGGGATGACATTGAGGCAGGATCAGAGGCTCCCAGGCCCTCAAATAACACAGCTGTGAGTTCATATGTCCTATGGCCTTGCAAATCTGGATAAAGGGTGCAATGTCCATCTTGCCTTCAGCAGCACCTGCCATATGGGTGGAATCTACCTCTGTTGGCCAGGAGACATTCCCAACCAGCCGCTCATTCCAATTCCACCCTTCTCCTGGTGTGGCCTTTCTGTCCTTCCCCCTTTGGTCTCACACTTTCTCCCAGGATGCTTGGGCTGGTCCCTGGTGTCTAAGCCTCACCCAGCTCAGACTGTCAACTTCCTACGCAGAAAAAAGTGGCCACTGCCGCATCACACAGACCTGCAAGGAAGGAACACCTCCACAAAGTCTCGAGCCCCTGAGCCTGCTCTACCTGCAATTACAGAAGCCTGTGTTCTAGTGGCCCCAGGGACAGCCATCAAGGAGATGTTTTCAGAAAGAGAATAAGATTCACATGACCACACAGCCAGCCAACACGTTAAGCTGTGACTGGGCTAGAAGCAATTTGGCTGGGGCCTCCTGGGGAGGTGATGGCAAAGTCCAGAACCGGGTGACAAAGATGGAACAGCACGGGAACTTGTTCCTAAGGGAGAGGACCACAGAGGACAAAGGCTGGCTGTGGGAAGGGCCAGCAAGATGATTCATAGAATAAAGCCCTTGCCATGCGTGCCTGATGACCTGAGTTCAAACTCTGAGTCTCGCCGGGCGGTGGTGGCGCACGCCTTTAACCCCACCACTTGGGAGGCAGAGGCAGGCGGGTCTCTGTGAGTTCAAGGACAGCCTGGCCTACAAAGGGAGTCCAGGACAGTCAAGGCTACACAGAGAAACCCTGTCTGGAAAAACAAAACAAAAAAAAACCCAAACTCTTGTAGAAAGTGGGTAGAGAAATAACTACACAAAGCTGCCCTCTAGCCTCCACCTGCACACCGCAGCACATGGTCCCTTCCCCAGTAATAATAATAAAAATTTAAAAGAATAGGCAAGCGAGGGAGGAAGAAAAAGGTGATGATGATGAAGAGGGAGAAAAAGAAGAAGGGGAAGAAGAGGAAGAGGAATAAGAAGAGGAAGAAGAGGAAGGGAAGAGGAAGAAGAGGAAGAAGGAGAAGGAGAAGAAGAAGAAGAAGAAGAAGAAGGCTGGCAGTTGGTTATAAGCACTTGCTGATCTTGCAGAGGACCCAAGTTTGATTCCCAGCACTCATGTCAAACATTCTACAGCTGCCTTAACTCCAGCTCCAGGGGAGTTATATACCCATGAAAACACACACACACATGTACACGTTATGTACCCATGCAAGGATGTGCACATGCACACATTATACACCCATACAAAGATACTCACATGTACACGTCATGTACCCATACAAAGATGCGCATGTGTACACGTTATACAATCATACAAAGATATGCACATATACATGCTATATATCCATACAAAGTTGCACATGTGTACACATCATGTACCCATACAAAGATACACATGTGTATATATAATTGAAAAAATTTTTTAATTAAATCTTTAAATTACAGCAAAAAAAAAAAAAAAAAAAGCTTGCTCCCAACTGGTACCCATTTGCACACCAGGCTGGTTCATCTCTCAGCAACATTACACACATCTAACAACTCAAGAACATCCACAGCCCAGCTCTGTCTCCACCACCCCTCCCTGTCCCATAAGCAGGAGGCAGAGACCCCAGGGCACTCATACGGGAGCAGCCTTGCCCGATACCCCACCATCCCATCCCAGCAGAGCACATCCTGCCTGCCTCAGGCCTGCTGTCCCCAATCTTTTTTTCTTTTTTAATTAAGATGCAACAATCCCCCCACAGCCAGCTCCCCCTCCAGCGATGGCTCAGAATGAACTCCAGACGACTGGATTAGACTTTGAAGGTGGCGATGCAGATAATGAACACGGAGGACGCGGTGTTGACACAGGCCCTGGTGAGCCACATTATTATTTAACAGGCCTCGCTTCTGCTGCGATCAAGGAGCCGAACAAGCAATCGGTGGTAAGCATAAAACCCAGAGGCAATGGTGACCCAGCTCCACAGGGCCAGGGTTGAACAAGGTCAGGGCGGAGGCAGGGGCCTGGCCAAGTGGGCTGAGAGAAACGGTCCTCAATTCACAGGACGCTTCCCCAGATCGGCCCCCACCTCCCTGACACCTGGTGTCATGCGTGCCTCTGGCTTCCCAGACCTGGGCCTGACTCTTCCGCCACATGTCACACACTACCTCCCACACACAGCCCAGCCCTAATCCATCCTCCCAGCTCCTGTGACCCCTCTAGCTAGAGCTAGCACTGCTCCTGACTCCCTGGGTTCCATCTACCTCACCATGCCACATAACACCATAGCCCTGGTCTCTCTTCCCAGCAGACACTGGGCTCCTCCTGAAGGGCATCTTGGCCCCTGAGTGCCTTACACAGAGGACTTGGAGATGGGTGACCCACTCTAACCCCAACACTAGGATAGCACCATCCGCTGACTGGCACCTGCTGTCACCACCAATGAGCCAGACACAGGGTGAGCAAGGTTTAACCTTGGCCTGGTAGACGCACTACTGAAAGATGCCGAGTCATACTGGGGTCCCCAGGAGTGACATCTGGGTGCTTTCCAGAAGAGACAGGCAATCTGGGAGTCAAGACTCATGTGGCCTGGGCTTACCCCCTGACTTTGCCTCTTTCTAGCTGTGTCACCTCAGCTGAGTCACTTAACCTCTCTGTGCCAATGTTCCCTTATCTTTTAGTGAGAATACTACCTTTATCAGAGGGTGGCTTAAAGATTAAATGGGTCTATACATGTAAAATGCGTAAGTTCGGGCCAGGTCCAACAAAAATCCATTGTCACTTCCTCGGGATGGAGATACCGGGTGTCTTCGCCTTGTGCCCCAGCCATGGAGAATCAGAATCATACAGCCAGGTCTCCTAGCTTGGGACTCACTAGCTGGCTGCAAGTTTCCAGAATGTTCCCTCTCCGTGGTCCTCCTCAACCCTGGGGGAGGCAGGTGTTACAGAGGGCTCCCCTGGAAGCCAGCACTGTGTGGGGACATCGAAGAGCCTGCCGAGGCTGAACTCAGGCTCAGCACAACTCTATATAGAATGTGTTAAACACTCTGGAACCTCCCCCAGGACTGGCTAGTCTCGCCAGGGGCCCAGAGGCAAGCCTGGCGCCGGCTTGCCCAGGACTGAGTCTGCGGTCATTAGCAGCAGCCAGATGGAGCCAGCTTCAGTGCGCAATGCCAGGGCGGGTGGCTCCCCTCCATCCAGGCAGGAGGCTGGCTCTATTAAATATACATGGGACAGTCTTGTAGCTGAGCTACTGCCGTGGTGTATGCAGGGGTGAGCTGCCACCCACCTTCACGGAAGCTTCCCAGCTGTCCAGGAACACTGTCCCTCTGGCTCTCTAGCCTCTGCTGCTGGGGCTCCCTGGCCAGTGGCCCTTGGACTGCCCGCCCCCCAGGTGTGCAGAACAGGTGACAGGTGAAGGGCCGTACTAATCTTGTCTTAAGAACAGCTGGCCCAGCACTAATCTTAAATCATCACAGCCACGCAGGAGCCAGGAGGTCCCTGGAGCCCTGGGACAGCTGGCCAGAGACAAACAACACTGTGAGGGCAGGCTCTACAAACCTCCTCTGTGCCCAGCTCACACTTCTGGGACAGGAGGGAATGGAGTCTCTTCCCATGTAGTGAGAGGGGCCATCAGGCCTGCACTGCCAGCGGAGGCTGACAAGGCCCATACCACTGACATCTGCATCTCTGCAAGCAGTTTGACCCCCTATGCTTCATACAGCCAAAATCTCAGCTCTACTCACCCTCCATGGGTGCAGGGTGCCCTCCCAACAGTGGCTGGGACAGAGGAGGGGCTACATGCATTTGACAATCCTGCCAACTCTTCCTTCTAAGAATCCTCCACTGCTCAAGGTTACAAGACAGCTAGAAAGTCTATAGGAGACACCCTAACTTCCCCAGCTATAAGCCTGACCCTCAGTTCCCCTGCAGTTACCATCCTTGGCATCCCAGAGTCCCCCCACCAAACTAAAAACAAAAACAAAAACAACAACAACAAAACCCAGCCTTCTTCAGGAACAGCTCTTGGACCCTGGCATGCCAGCTGACCTCACCCACTTTCCTTTCACAAGATAGAAGAGGTGACAGGACCTTGAAGGGAAGTGACTGGGGGTCCTATCAAGGTACAATGGGCGGGGGGGGGGGGACGTCGTCAGGAAGAGGGTCTGTGCTCACAGCCACCGGGTCCTCTCCCCCGCTCTACTCCTCAGGAGAACAAAAGCCAATACATCAGGAAAATGGAGCGATGGTCTCACTGGTCATACCACCCTGGCCTCTGGTCTGGCCCAACAGCACTACGGAGGTCACAGGTCCTCAGTGCCATGCTCCATTAGCTCCTGGATGGGATAGATCAAGCGAAGGAACCTCCAGCAGCCCCATCTCTCCCTCTCTCTCCCCCCCCCCAAAAGGACAGCCTGGGCTTGGGAAATGGCATGGCACATAGACACAAATTCAACCCCCATAAACCACACTTTAAAAATAAATAAGTAAACAGGCCCTGGTGGCACATGCTTGTATCCCAGCACTGGGGATGGAAGTCAGATCTCTGAGGAAGCCAGTCCAGGGTCAGAGAGACGCTGTCTTGAAAATAAAAATAAAGGTGGACAGTACCTGAGGAATGACACCCAAGATGGCACACACACAGAAAGGGACACACAGACAACATATACACACACACACACACACACACACATGAACACAGACAGGCACACACAAGCACACATACACACACGGGCACATGGACATACACACCCACACAGACACATACATGGACACGCATACGGAGATATACACACATACAGATGTCTCACAACTGGCCATGTAACTCACAACTCACAGCCTCTTCTGCTAAGGAGCTGACATATGGCTAGTCATCCACTTCCTTCCATGCCCACCACAGCCCCCCTACCAGTATGGGCCAGCACTGCGGCTCCCTCAACATGGCCCACTCAGTGTTACTTTGGGCAACACTTGACTGAGCCATCCAGTGCCCAAGTATTTGGTCAAACATGACTCTGGCTGTGCCTGTGAGGGTGTTTGGGTGTGAGGGGATGATCTGACCTGTAGGCAGAGTGACACGGATGGCCTCCCCAGGTGTGTGGGTCTTGTCTGGCCCAGTGACCAACCACAGCACACGAAGCTGAGGCAGGAGAATTGCTCTCTGCCTCTGTAACGAAGATGGAAAATCTTCCTACCTTCAGGACCAGGCGGAAACCTCAGTGCTCTGGGACACTGGGACTGTCAGCTTCAAGCTGCCATTTGCTCTAGGAACTCCCTGGTTCTCAGGCCTTTGTGTCAGACTAAAGCATACACTGGCTCTCCATGGTCTCCGGCTCCTGAGGCTGCCTCAGCCTCCACCCCTACATGAGCTTCCTCACTAGGTCACCCACAGACCTCTTGGTTCTGTCTCCTGCAGGGAAGCCACAGGACCTAGGGAAGAGATATGTAGGCTTCCTTCACAGACCAGAAGCCAGAGTTCCCATGGGGCCTGCGACTCATGTGTACGGGCCAGACACTCACTCACCTCTAGCCTTCAGCAAAAGTAGGGACATAGGACTTCACATACACACACACACACCTAAAGATCACCCACAGCACCCCACACTTCAATGTCTCTACACAGTGAGAACTGAGTCTTCCCAGACCCAGCCCTGGCCACCTACAAGCTAACAGCACCAAGTTTTGCCTAGTGTCTGAGCTATCAAGTGTCAAACTAGAGGTGTCGAAGGCAGAGAGACCCCAATGGAGACAAGAAAACAGCCCCACATGCAGATGCATGCCTGAGGAGCCTGCCTGTCTGGGGACCTTTGCCAGGCTCCCCTCTGGGTCTGGCGCCATATCTGATAAATCAATAGTTCAAACAAATCAACAATGGCAAATGTCACCAAAATACCATTTGGGAAGCCACCCCGAAGCTCATACCAGCCACTAAGGATGGAACACGGGATATGGCAAGCCTGGAACAGCCTGTAAGGCCAGGCTCTCATCCCAGCAGAGACACGCAGCTCTGTCTACAGCTGGGCATGACAGGACCCAGGTGGCCTCGATCTATACCCCTGCTTAAAGAGCACAGGCCACAAGATGTGTCTCTGCCCAGCAGAGACAAGTCCTGGGTATTGGTACCTGAGTCTGCAGAGTTGTAGCATCCAGGACAGTAACCTGAGGCCCACAGCTGGCCCACACAGCATCCTCAAGGCTCAACAGTGTACGGATGGGCCCTGGGCCTACAGTCAGGCACATGGGAGGGCTCTCCAGGTCCCAGGGAATTCCACCTATGAGAGAGAAGAGCGCAGATCAGTGGCTGGCTCAATACACCCTCTCTTACCATACTCCATTGGCCCGGGGACCACTCTGGATTCCTCCCCGACCCCCTTTCATTCATTACAGACACACGCTCAGAAAACACCTACTACCAGCTGGGCCATGAGGGAGGGTACTGTGAACAATCGGGGGTAGGCGTAGGTCCTGCCTTCTGAGAAACCAGTCTGTGTGGAGACTGCAACCTGTCTCCGATTACGAGCCAATCCAGTTGCGAGCTGAAGTGGCAAGCACCAAGGAACAGATAACTCACAGAGGACAGATACACAAGGGCTTCTGGGAGAGGCAACCTCCACACTAGTACCTGCCAGGAGGTAGCAGAATCTCAGAGTCCAGGGACTTGTGACCAGCATGGCCCTGACACTGCTAAGGGCCTTGGCCACACCCCTCTCGGCTTCTCAGAGTCTCAGTTCCCCCATCTGGATGGGGAAGGGACGTTGCTGAGACCACAGCTCATCTGAACAACTTGAGGACCTCCCTTGGGCTCTGTCACCTGATGATGCTTCTGTCACTTTACTGAGACCTCTTTTCCTTCAGAGATGCTACCAGGTGTGGGCAGGAAGAGGCTCAGATGGGAGACAGCCCCCACTGCTGTCCCTAAAGACCAATCGCATCAGACTGGCCTAAGCGGAGCCTCTTCCCCGCCCCACCCCCAACCATGTCCAGCTCACTGAGAACTCCTCCCTGGCATCCAAGCACAGTTGCTGGAGATGGCCTTCTCTGAAGTCACATCTCAAGCCCCGGTGGCTGCTCTAGGCTGTCAGGATGCCAGGCAGGAAGGAGGTTTGAGGGAAACTGAGGCCTGTCAGGGGTAGCACACCCTAGAACTCAACCTTCCTAATGCTGCGACCCTTTGATACAGTTTGACCCCCAGCCATAAAATTGCTTCTGCTGTTACTTCATTACTGGAGTTCTGTTACAATTATGAAATGTAAATATTTGATACACAGACTATCTGATATGTGACCCCTGTAAAAGAGTCATTTAATTCTCCCAAGGGGTCGTGACCCACAGGTTGAAAACCACTGCCCTAGAGCAGTAGACACAGTGACTGGGGCGAGGGAAGGAGGATAGAGTCAGCTGCTGGGTATCCCACCCCCCACCCCCATCTGTCCTCTAGGTCCCTAGAAGGAACACAAAGCCACTCACTGCAGATTTACCCTCTTCTGAGCCAGCTGCTGTGTGGCAAAACTGAGCACAACTGTCCTCAGAGACAGATGACCCCAAGTTACATGGGGAGCCCCCAAACTCCTCATCTTGTCTCCTGGCCACGTATTAGCATGTCACACACACACACCCCACCAGCTTTAGGTACCCCCTGAACTTTGCTTCATACTCCCAGCCTAGCTAATAAATTAAGAACTGGGGAACCCCCTTCCATACACACTACCAATCTTTCCAGCTCAGAGCATGACCGCATACATAGCAAGCTAGCCAGGCCAGAGCAGTCTGTGGCTCCAAATGGACGCGGACTCCACCTCTTTGAGGCTCTGTTTCCTCCTCTCTAAAATGGCTGTGAAGACCACACGCCACCATCCCTCAGAACGCTGCAAGGAGTCAAGGAACTGTGTATGCTGACCCAATCCAGCATAGGGCACCAGCAAGAAGTGCCCACAGCTGACAGCGAGGCCCCTCCGAGTCTTGCGCTGGTCAATTCTGTTCATGAATGGACTATTTAACTCCCACAAGCCTGCGCGGCAGATACTGTTATTGGCCCTGACTTATAACTAACATATTGCAAGTTCAATTACCCAAGTCATCCAGCTGCACAGTTGTCCCTGCTCACTGGCTCCCAATAGTCTACCGCTGCTGGTGCCATTTAATTAAAGGTGACAACAGAGGCCCAGAGTAGAGAACCTGAGCGAGTCCCTCAAGAGGCGTGGAGACAAACAGCATTTAAACCCAGAGCTGGATCTGACCTGGCTGCCACCAAGCCCTACTATCAATTCTGCACCGGGACTGGTGTCTGGGAGGTGTAGGTGATCAGCAGCAGGTGGCCAGGCCTCCTCAGATATGGAGATCCTGGACTAGTGAGCCAGATTCAGGGAAATATAAGGCTTTTGAGCACCCCCTAGTGGCCAGAGGTGAGCAACGTCTCTGGTCAAATGCCGGAGCTTCTGCCAGTGTGGCTAAGTGGGGGTGGGAAAGATGCTGAGGTCGCATCTCAAAGCCTGAGAATCATAGTTCACCTGAGGGCACAGCAGTATTGGCTGAGAAACTCTTGCACCTGCCACCCAAGAACAGTGCATCACAGGGTCATACGTACACTGATAATCTGTCCTTTGTGGCCTGGTGTCCCCTGAGCCCTCCAAAGCAGGGAACTGTGATAAAATTTAATATAAATTTATATCAGAGTGGACAGGGACCCCCACCAGAGCCCATAGGGGCTCCCTGAACTTGCTGACCTTGTTAGCACTTGATTTTCTTGATAGACTTTGTCCTCTAAGGTCCTTCCGGCCCCCTGGTTACCAGCTTCACAGACTATAAAGGTAATCACTGAGCCTAGGCAGGGTCCGACGGGCTGTCCCCTCCACTCACCCTCCCTTCCCAACCCTTGAGTGACTGTAAGTAAGCACACACGGTCCAGAGCCTGTGCTCGCAGGCCCACGCCCGCCCCTGTGTGACAGCCCATTCATCTCGGCTGGCATCGACTGCACAGCCGGTCAGCAGAGACGAAGGCCTGTCTCAGCAAAGGCACCTTCAGGGTGCCAGCATCCCTCCTCCCCCAGCCTCAGGGGACACAGCCTAGTGGTCTCTCACAGGGGGTCCAGGTCTGGTCCCAATCTGGCTAGTGGCGAGAGGCAGAGGGTGGGAGGGTAGGGGGTTTCCATCATAGGCACCTGGGGAAACTTTCGTGTGTAACCTTCACAAGAAGCGCCTGAGGAGGGGCTGCCTGCACCCCCATTTCACAGGTAAGGAGATTGTTGCTTCAGTATAGACATCTCATCCAACAGCAGGTCCGGGATAAAGCTCTGCAGCCTAGACAGTTGTCATCGCAGACACTCCTGGCCACCAGGGGCACCCCAGAGTACCTTGAGGCTGGCCCAGGGCAGCACAGAGAAAGACCTCTGCCCCTGAGCTAAGTGGACTCTGAGACCTATGTTAAATCACATGATGCTGCGAGTCACCTCTCTGGGGATACCACAGGGTGGCTGGGGGCCCCCAGGGAATGAAAGACCTCTCAGAGGCCTGACAGCCAAACCAGACCCCAGGAGATCGGGAACCTAGACAGGGTGCGATACCAGGCGCATCTGCCCTCCTGTCAAAGGGGCCAGTGCCTGTGGGCTGAGACAAACTCAAGGTCATGAGCAACTGCCCGTCCCCAGACCACGCCTAGTACCACTTACATGTGGCTCTTATCGGCTCTGCAGCCTTCTCTTGGGGGTCACTATGATGCCAGCCATGCTCCTGCCTCTGGCCCTCACACATACTGGCCCTTCTGCTCCAAACACTGTTCCTTCAACTCACCATTTGCTTGGCCCCTCTCTCAGTTCTCAACTTCGGGGCCCACCTCTTTGGATGGGCACCCACTAGGTAGTCAGGCTCTAACAGGGACCCCAGTCTTACCTCAGGAACCCTTAGTTCTCTGCTTTTTGGCATGGCCACTCTGAGCTCCCTCTTGTAGACTTTAAAGTTCACAAGAGCAGGAGGTACATCTGTTTTGTTGGCCAGTGTATCCATGGCACACAGTAGGCGTTCATACATACGGGGGAACAAATGTTAGCAGGAGCAGACTCCCCAGAAATGAGGGGATGAGGTGGAATACCCCCTCCCCCGTAGGGCTTTCCGTTCTGACAAAGTAGCAGGTTCCGTCCTCAGGACAATGGCTAAAGCTGAAACTTCACCAGGGACTGAACTGTGTCTCCCCAAAACCCACTCAGCTGAAGCCCTGACCCTGCACCAAAGTCTCAGAATGAAGTTTTCCTTGGAGAGAGCATTCCTACAGATGTAAGCAGTGGACCTGGGTTGGTGGGGACCTAACCCAGAGTGACAGGTGTCCTTATAAAACGGGGGACGGAGACACGAGGGGACATAAACAGGGGAAACGTCTCATGAGGACCCGAGCAATGCTCCTACAAGTCGAGATGCCTCTGGGAGCTGGAGAAGCCGGGGATGGGTCCTTCTCAAGCGTCTTGATCCTGAACTTCTGTTCTTTGAGCCACTGCTGTGGTACTTAGCTACAACATCCCAACCCCCACCCCGACTCCCACCCCACCCACCCCCAAACACCCATAGGAGTAGCCAGGGCTGGATGAAGCCGGAGTCGTGGTGTCTAGGGCACACAGGAGGGTGGGGGGCCTCTTCAGATGTTTTTGTCTAAACCTTAGCACATGTGAGCCGGATTTACATTCACACACATGCTCTGCTCCGTCTGATGGTAAGAGGGATTTTTTTCCCTTCTTCCCCCTTTAATTAAAAACTATAAATGCCTTATCAAAAGCTAATTAAAAATACCAACATAGTGCCAAGTAGGGAGAGAGAGAAAAAAAAACCCTCATTGCAAATATCCGTTTATAGCCCTGCAACAGGCTGCAAGAATGACGCAGCCATCAGATCAGAGCTGAGCTGGGGGAGAGGGAGGGAGGTGCTGCTGTGGAGTCTTGGGACCGCCACACTTGCCACTGGGTCCTCACTATCAAAGTGGGGGCTGAGCAAGCCTTGGGGCTCAGGGGCCACTGGGTCTTCATTATCAAATGGGCGGGGGGGGGGGAGGGAAGGCCTGAGCAAGCCTTGGGGCTCAGGGACCTGGCACTGCACTCACATGTCTGCGAACAAGCTGTGTTCCTCCCGCCCCTAGGCTCAGAGCACCAGCACCTGCCTGGAATAGAGGTGACTCTCCAGGGTGGTAGCCATGGTGTAGGGAGGAAATATCACACGTACTGTTCCTGGAGTGCTGGAGTGCGATGCGTACCGCTGCCGTATGTCGCAGCTGGCCTCCTACTTCAGGCTTGGTGACTTGGCCAGCGACCACTCTGACAGTAGCAGCCCAAAGGCGGCTCCCCTTCTCAGCACCCATCCTGGTCTGTGCTTGGCCTGGCCTACACTGAGTTGTCTTAATTCACCAGAATCAAGAGGTGATTCTCTTTATAAAAGATGAGTCCACGGCACAAAGAAGGGGCCACTCACTGGGGACACAGCTGTGACAAGAAGGAGCCTCAGCAAAAGCCTGGACTTCCCAGGAGCATCCCCAGTCTCTCAGCCCATGGAGCACTGTCACCCGGAGTTTGTTTACAGGCAGAAAAGAAGGCACTCTTTTCTCCCCCCCCCCCCCCCCCCCCCCCGTGTCTTTGGGTTTTTTGAGACAGGGTTTCTCTAAGTAGCCTTGGTTGTCCTGTACTTGCTGTGTAGACCAGGCTGACCTCGAACTCACAAAGATCTGCCTGCCTCTGCCTCTGCCTCTGCCTCTGCCTCTGCCGGGATTAAAGGCGTGCGCCACCACACTCGGTGCACTCTACTCTCTTAATTCTACAGGGATTCCCATGTGGGAACCAGGCACTAGCCTCCAGTAAAGGTCAGGTCTCAGTCACCCCTCTACTCTGAGGCTGGCCTGTCCCAGTACTTCCTCCTTGGCCTGCCTCATTCAACCTCTCAGCAGAGGACCCAGGCCCAACCTGGTGTCCAAATGCCACCCCAAACCCACCCACCCACCAGGACTCACAACTGATCCGAGGATAGGCAGCGAGGGTCCCGTCCTGCAGGCCGGCAAGCAGGTAGAAGGGGCTGTGACGCAGGCAGAGCACGGGCTGCGGGCCTGGGCTTTTGCAGGCGGCCAGGCACTGGGTACCAGTGTCCACACTGCCATACAGTAGGATGCTGAAGGGAGACAGGATGTTGCTGTGACTCATGGCTACCTACCTGCATGGGGCCTCACTTGCCCATCCTTGTAACTCCTACAGAACCCTGACTTCTGTCACAGGACAAGTCAGGGCTCTGGCTCCAGAACACAATGAGAAAGGTGCTGGGTTCCAATGACACTTGGACCTGAGTTCAAATGCAACCACGATTCCCACCGGGAACAAAGTAGGACAACACACCTGGGCCTGCCTTGCAAGCATGCACGGTGTAACAAGAAGCCAGAAACAGAGGCCATGAGGCATTGGATGTCATTTATAGGGTACTCCTGAGGAGAAACCCTCAGAGGCCAAGGCTGAGCAGCAGTTTCCAAGGAAAGGATGAGATGGATGTATGCTTCTTTGGGGAGTAATGAGAATGTTCTAGAGTGAGGTCGTAATTGCCAGAAACCACCAAGTTGTGTACCTTCAAATGGCTAAAATGGTGATTTGTCTCATTCTGGGTTTGTTTGGGGTTTTGTTTTGTTTTGTTTTGTTTTTTGATTTGGGTGGGGTCTCAGTGTGATCCAGACTGGCCTCAAAATTGCCACATAACCAAAGATGACCTGAAACTCCTGACCCTCTCAACTGCTGGGGTCACAGACAGAAATCACCATGTCCAGTTTGAGGGTCCAGGTATGGAACCCAGACTTTGTGCGGGCTATGCACGTGTCCTACCCACTGACACACACTTCCAGCCCCCAAAAATAGAAACGGGGATAGCCCCCAGGCCGTGAGGTCACGATGAGAGATCCCAGTCAGCACGCCTGAGGCACACAGTAGGTACTCAGGAAACACACAAATTCCTTCTACAGGATATGCTGGGGAGCAGAGATGGGGGAGAGATTCTTCTTTGGACAGATTTCTCCCAGTTAGATGGGATCAGCCCTCCTGTACTCACACAGCCCTGCATGGGGGGTGGGGTGGGGGTGGGGCGTGAAACCGAGCTTCATTGGCCACAGGAGACTCAACAACCGACACGGCGAGACTGCTGGGATCCTGAGCTTCACCCCAGATGAGAACTTGACTCAGTCTATGTCTAAGGATGCTAGAGGTTTGGGGGGACATAAGCTGCTCCTGACACTTAGACTCCCACATTAGCTGTCTCCAGCCCCCATCTCCCTGGTGACACCATCTGGGGAAGAGTGCTTTGGTTAGTGACCCAGAGAGAAAGAGAAACTACCTGCAGCCACCGGCCTGGCAGCACAAGCCATCCCTGCCCATCCTCCTGCCTCTCACCTGCCATCCTGTAGTCCGAGGCAGACGGTGGGGTGCACTGTGGCTGAGGGGTCGGCAGCCGCTTGGCTTTCCCCTGCCCCCTCAGCCTCCTCCTCTGGATCTGGAATGTACTCTATGCAGAGCACAGGGGCCGCCAGTGGGAAGGACTTGACGGTGCGTGGCGAAGGCCGGTTCAGGGAGAAGATCTCCACCTGGCCACCAGCACCCTCCTGCCCACCACCAACCTAGAAGCAGAAGTCCAGAGAGGCTATGAGGCTGGCAAACAGAGCATTCCTTCCCAGGGACCACACCCTGACACAGATACATAGATAGACACAGATAGACACACACAGACACAGATAACACAACATACACAGATACCTACACAGAGAGATAAAAACAGACATATATAGATACACACATAAATAGAGACAGAGATAAAAATAGAAACACACACACACACAGAAAAACACACAGATAAAATACACAGAGACACACACACAGAATCACAGAGAGATACACATACACACAGATACACCTACACAAATAAAAACAGATACACACATACATAGAAAGAGAGACACACACAGACATGCACATATACACACAGAGATACACACACATCCACACACAGATACACACATGTACACAGCTACATGCAGAGACACACAGAGATACACCTACACAAAGAAAAACAAACACACACATACACAGAGAAGCACACATAGACACACACATATACACACACAGAGGCACACACAGATACACACATGGGCACACATAGAGAAACACACATATATACACAGAGAGACACACAGATACACACACACAGAGAAACACATACACAGATTAAAAACAGACACACACATACACAGAGAGACACATACAGATACACATGTGTACACACAGAGAAACACACACGTGTGCACAGATACAGACAAATACACACACACACACACACACACACAGCTATCAGGCACAAGCTATCTTTCCTGCCCACACACCCCTGCACTCACAAAAGTCACTTTCACCAGCCACAAGGAAACAAATTAGTTTCAGGGTCCAAAGGAAACCAAGCAGCAGGTACTATTGCTGAAGTAGCCGCAATACTCAGCCAGCTTTCCAGTTTTCCCATGGCAGAGACCTCCCAAGCAACATCCCATGAGCCCCCGCTGCCTCTTTGAAGTGAGCCTCTGTCTTGTTCACTGTTTTACTGTTGTGTCTAGCTCATGGTATGCACCCAATGTATACCTGTCAAGTGAATGGATAGGCTCATGCACGCATGCATTAGTGGGTAAGTGGTGGTTGGGTCAGTGGGTGTGTGGAAGCGTGGATGGATGGATGGATGGATGGATGGATGGATGGATGGATAGATGGATGGACAGGCAGATGAATGCATAGGTGGACAGATGAATGAACAGATGAAGGATGGACAGGGTGAGTGGATGCACGCATGCGTAGATGAATAGACACACCAGGTGCTAAACAGTGAGGGGGGGGATCAACATTGGTACTGCAGTCTGAAGGGTAAGGTAAAGTTATGCTGCACAAACGCCCAGAGCCAGAAAGGAGCATGAGGTAGAGGATGACCAGGGACTGTGAAGCCAAAACCCTGGACAGGAAGACACACACACACACACATAGCAACCCAAGGGGCACGGGGCCAAATGGCACAGCTTTGCCGAGAACCTCAGAAGAAGAGAAAGTGGATGGAAGCCGCCTGTGAAATGACTAATAGTCAGTTTTGATATCTGAGCCCTAGGTGAGGCCAGAGAACCAGGCATCCTGTGACTGGGGTCTCCTGTGACTGGGGCCTCCTGTGACTGGGGCCTCCTGTGACCGGGGCCTCCTGTGACTGGGGCCTCCTGTGACCGGGGCCTCCTGTGACCGGGGCCTCCTGTGACTGGGGCCTCCTGTGACTGGGGCCTCCTGTGACTGGGGCCTCCTGTGACTGGGGCCTCCTGTGACTGGGGCCTCCTGTGACCCGGGCCTCCTGTGACCGGGGCCTCCTGTGACCGGGGCCTCCTGTGACCGGGGCCTCCTGTGACCGGGGCCTCCTGTGACCGGGGCCTCCTGTGACCGGGGCCTCCTGTGACCGGGGCCTCCTGTGACCGGGGCCTCCTGTGACCCGGGCCTCCTGTGACCCGGGCCTCCTGTGACCCGGGCCTCCTGTGACTGGGGCCTCCTGTGACTGGGGCCTCCTGTGACCGGGCCTCCTGTGACCGGGGCCTCCTGTGACCCGGGCCTCCTGTGACCGGGGCCTCCTGTGACCGGGGCCTCCTGTGACCGGGGCCTCCTGTGACTGGGGCCTCCTGTGACTGGGGCCTCCTGTGACCCGGGCCTCCTGTGACCTGAGCTTTCTGCAAGCCAGGCCTCTGCAACTCAAGCCTCTTGCACAACTTCCACTCATCTTTTCCCTCAAGGTCTGGTCGCTTTAAAAAAGCCTTACTCTACCTGGGTTCGATTACGCTGGAAGAGGCTCTACCTGCCACCTCCAAGCTCCAAGGTTCCGAGGATGCCCTTGATAGATAGGGCTGCTAGCCAAACAGAAGACTTTCTCAGAACCCTTCCTAGGTGTCTGTCACCCTCTCTGTCCCAGTCCTGAGGAAAGACCCCACCACCACCACCACCACCACCACCCCAGGCTGGGCAAAGGGGACTGCTTACCCAGAGGTAGCCCTGTGGAAGGGAAGTACTGACAGCCGAGAAGCCCAGCAGAGGACAGTTGACAGGACTGTGGACGAGACCCCCAAGCTGTAGAGACAGAGACAGTACAGGTGGGTTAATCGGTGACGTGGCAAAAAATGCTAACATTTGACAGGATCCTGAGCCCATCGCACTCCCCCCGCAGATGAGAAACCCTGAGGATGGGGGCAAAGAAGAGACACATGCCACATAGTTCCCTAGCTTCGTATTGAATCATCACTGTTCTAGAACGTTCTGCCAGAAAGGGCCTGACTGACGATGCTGTGGATCCGCCCATAGTCTCTGGAAGCAGGAAGCTTCTAAATAAGGCTTGATGATGACCACTAAGTGCCCCCCTCCCTACTCCACCCTCAGCCATGCCCTTTACTTTGTCAGTAGAGAAGACAAAGTCCGCAGGGGGCTAGGGACAGCACTAGGTCACACGGGAGGTGACAGCTCCTTCCCTACTTGCTCCTGCACCCCCAGGGGCCTCCCACATGCCTCCAGAGAGTTTTTGGGAGCTGAAAAGTGAGATAAGGGGGGCTCTGCATCAGTACCTGGCTACAGAAGGACTCACTGAGGCGGAACTGGGTGGAAACATGGAGACTGGAACTTGGTTAGCAGCCAGCTGTCACTGAGAGCTACCCGTTGCTTCTACTCCCCACCTGCCCCTGGCTGGGTGACCTCTCAGGGCCTTGTTTCCTGTGTTGACTCGGACAGCCCATCTCTCTGGACAGTACAGTACTGTGAGAACAGTGAAGGCATCTAGAAAGTGCTGTGTCTAGGGACACAGAGACAGACACTGGGCCTTTTCCCAGGCAAGTGCTGCCCCCTGCTGGTGAAAAGTCTGCTGTCTGGCTCAGTTGGAACATCCTACCAAAATTCCTAATGGTTATGGGTAAGAGGGTCAGAAGTCAGCCTCCTTGTGAGGTATCTAGGCAGGTTAAAGCTCACAGGCATGGCATGGCTTGGCTTGAGGTCAGACAGCACATTAGGGGCAGAGGCAGGGCTAGAACCCAGACTTTCCATTCCTGGCTAGTGTTCTCTCCACCTGAAGCACCAGGCCAGAGACCTCAGCGCTACGGGGTCCCACTTTTTCCCCGTTGGGGAGCCAGGGCCCACACACTGAGTGAGAAGCCTCCAGAACCTCTGCCTTCACAGCCATGCTGGCTGAAGGTGCCCAGCCTTTTCACCAGGCCACCATTCCTGTCCTCCCAGAGGAGGAAGGTGGCATCACAGCCCAGACCCAGGCATCTCTATGGCAATCCCCACGGGCCCTAGATGCCAGCTAATTGGCAGAAATGGGTCTGAGACGGTGATGACAACCACATACTTCCCTGAAGGACAAGTGTCTGGACCTCAGTCTTGCTGGTGACTTCTGGAAAGCCAGGTGCACAAGATAGGCAGGGTACTAGCTGGTGAAAGGATTCGGGCTTTGCATGCAGCTAGCCTGAACTCCAACACTACTTAGACGATCAGCTCCCACACATAAGTGGGGACCTGACATCTATCTACTGGGAAGGTCTTAGGGCCTGAAGAGGACAGCTAAACAGCCCTGAGGCTCTCAAGGCCAGTGTAGAATTCTCCAGCACTTTGCATGGTCCACAGCCGAGCAACTATACAGGCAGCAAGGCAGCAGATACCCACCGCCCCCCCCCCAGGGTGACAGTGTAAAGGGGGACGAGACCTCTAAGAGGTGGGGTATAGAGGAAGGCAATTAGGTTAAGTATACATCATCCTAGGAAGAGATTAATGTGGTTCTCATGGGATCCCAGGTAATTCCCTTGAGAGTGTGGGCTGTTAGCAAATGAACCAGCCTGGCCTTGAACATCCCAGGCTTCCAGTCTCCACAAAATGGTGCTCTCCACATGTGATCACCCCCATCCTAATGCCGTTGCCCTGACACCTTACCAGTGAACAGATTGGGGCTGTCCGAACTTCAGACATGCAGCTTCCAAAACCGTGAGTCAGATAACCCTCTTTCCTTCTCACAGTACCCAACCTCAAGTATTTTGTTATAGCCATAGAAAGCAGACTCTTAGCAGTTCTGGTTAATGGAGGCTGGTGGCCATTAGAACAGAGGCTGCCAGGCTGGGAAGCTGAGGGCTAAGTTGTCTGGCTATAAACCCCCTTGTGGGACCAGGCTACAACCCCAGGTGCCACAAGGCATTCAAGTCTCAAGCATCTCAGAGAGCGCGGGCGATGACTCCACAGGTGAAGGGGCTTGCCACCAAGCCCAACAACCCGAGTTCAATGCCCAATGTTGGAAAGCTAAAACCGATGCCTACAAGCTGTCCTCTGACCTCCACATGTGCACCATGTTCCACAAATAACTAACAAATACACAAACACATGTAATCGTTCAAAAACCAAAGCACCTTAAAAACGACACACTCCACCCTGGTGAGCCCGGTGCCGAGGCAGGTCTTGAGCCCAACCTGGTGTGTGGCATGACCTCCCCTGACCTCCTGCTGCCCCTCCGGGGACAGGCTCCCTACTTTGGAATGGAGCCAAGAGCCCAAGAAGAATCCTCAGAATTCCCAGTGGTGAAGCCTTGGGGAACTCCCAGGAAACTCAGATGGTCACTTCTGTTCCTTGAACCCTGAGTGCATCAGGCACAACTGCGGCATGTGTGTGCCCATAGACGTACGTACCTGCAGCCCCATCTGTCTTTACCTCCCACACTGAGATTAGTACAAGCCCACACTACACACTTGTCTTTTCTTTCTTTCTTCCTTTCTTTCTTTTTTTTTAAATGCAGGAACTAAATTCTCGTTTGTGAGTTGGCATCTACCACTAGACCGTCTCTCCAGACCCTTAACCACATCATTTAATCCTCACTGTGACCCAGTCAGGGGGCTCAATGGTCTCCCCAGCGATGCTAAAGACGGGACTTTACATTATTAGCTGAGCTACAACAGCTTTCTGGTGTCGCAGGACTGGGGCAATCCAGGCTAGAGAGCGACTAGGACAGGGAGGCTCCATTCAGTGGCCTTTCGCACTCCCCAGCGGCCAGTGCCCTGAGAGGCAGAGGTCTGGCATGGCCAGCATGGGCTCAGTTGTCAGTTGCAACAAGAGCATTGCTTTGCAACCCCCAGCAAGGAAAATCCAACACACGCTTCCCCTAGCAGCTAACAAGTCAGGGTCTTGTCTGCCTGGGAGTGGGGGGGTTGGGGAGTGGGAGGGGGTGGAGGGGGTGGGAGGGGGTGGGAGCCGGTGTCAGCAACTTCCTTGCCCAACCCCAGCCTTTCCAGGGAAGAAATGAGCAGGCTGCCAGCTCACGCGGCCACCTGAGAGCCCACGTGCGTGGGAGAGAAGCCTGGGCAGCTGCCCACATGCACATCTGTTCCTGCAGTAATTGGGCAAGGCTAGCAGTCTCCGCTCTAATTCAGCCGGCTGCCAGCACCGAGCTGATGGGGCACAGCTGTCTGGGCTAGGTAGGAGGCGGGCAGGGCAGTGCTAGAACAGCCCAGGAAATATGGCAAGACAGCCTCTGGCAGGTCCCCCCAGGAACCCCCTTCCTCCAGGCCCATTACCCACAGATATTCATGCATGGCTCTCTCAGCTGACTTGGGGGGGGCTGCTCCTTGGGAACAACTGAGCAGGGGATGAGCACTCTGCCAGCACACATGTTCTGGGGCCCCAACAGCTCCAAGTGAGGAGATACACAGGCCCTCACTTATCCTCCCAGATGGGTCCCATTAAGTGGCAGCTCCTTCAGGAGACAGAAGCATATGAGGGTGACCTACAGGGCTCAGTCAGGTATGACCTGTGTACCTTGGCCTCACTGCAGAGGCCACACCCAAGGGCCAGCCTTGTGTAACTAACACAGGATAGACCCAGTCTCCTCTCCATACGCTCTGGCTTCCATGCCAAGTCTTTCATTATTTCCATTTTTAAAAGGCGCATACAGACCATGGTCTGCAGGAATAGTTTCATTTTTAAAATATTACATGGGAGACTGGAGAGATGGCTCAACAGTTAAGAACACTGACTGCTCTTGAGAAGGACCTCGGTTAAGTTCCCAGCACCCACATGACAGCTCACAGCCAATCTGTAACTCCAGTTCCAGTGGGGATCTGCTGCCCTCTTCTGGTCTCTGTGGGCACTGCATGCATGTGCTGCACAAATGCCTATGCACATAAAAATGAGTAAATCTCAAAAAATAATTAAACGAGCTGCAGTGTCACATGGCTTTATTCTTTATCCTGATCAGAGACCCTGTTGACGCTCACTCGGCAGCAGAAGTGAGAGGCTGTCTAGAACTTTTTCCTGGTCCCAGCCTGACCCGACCTCTGGCAGGCCCCTGCACTGAGCTCCAAGCCTTATTTAGCTCTCCTGGCCTCTTCTTCTGTCCACGTAGCCCCCTCCAAGTATCCAAATCAAGGTCCGGATGACACCACTGTCTGGCTTGTGTCCATCAGCGCTCCAAGAATAAAACATTACAAGGCTGTTGCGGTCTCTAATCCAGTGATGGGCCTCATCGCCCACAGCGAGCCTCAACATCCCCTCCAGAGCTCACATTGAAATAGCCACTATAACAGGACCAGAAGAGGGCTCCTTTAAGAGGCAATTAATCCAAGCTCAGCCCTATTTCCTGACGACTTAAAACGTGCATCCCCTGGGCCCTCTGGGGTCTGCATCCTTCTTGCTATGTGGAGCTCCGTTTAATTCCACCTCCTCCAAGGGGCCCTCCCTGAACCTGCTAACCATGTTGTCCCCATCCCCACGCCTACTATATCTCTACTTCATACTCTTTAAAGAGTCCCTTCCATTCCCTTCCGTGTGCTGAGGTCCGGCCTGGCTTTGTCCACTAGCCTGAAGGCTGCGCGAGGCGGGAACCTCGTACATCCTGGTCCCCACTGCACTCCCAGCTCTAGCAACCAGCAGGTGCTCGGGGATGACCCGCGAATGGACAGATGAACAAAGGAACGAACGATGAACTTACATCGCAAGGGTGCTCTTTCATCTCTTACAGCCCCAGTCTACAGCCCAGCCCGCACGGCTCCTGCGACTATTTATCTGTGCTGGGTCCCACGCTCGCTCGCCCGTCCCAGAGCTCAGGGTCCTCGTCTGCTTGGGAGAGGATAGACAACAGTTGCTCCAGATGGACGGACGGGTGGCCTCTGCCAGGACATAAGGGACAAGTGATGGGTGGAGGGGAGGGGCAGGGCGGGGGGGGGGCGAGCTTTCTGGTGGTTAATACCATGGAGACTGTAAGCGGGTTAAACCAAACCCTTATTGGCTGTCATTTTGGAAGGCCTGTCTGGGCTTTCATCTGCTGTGAAATTCTCGCCTAACCACTATCGCAAGAAGTGCAGCTAAACACAAGAAGAGTATAGTGGGCAAGTAAAAGAGGACATGAGGGCCATGGAGCATCCCAGGATAAGGGCTGTCCCCACCAATGTCAGCACTGGCCTGGCGGCATCATCTTGGCCACAGTCCAGAATCAGGCCTTCAAAGGATGAGGTTACTGGTATTCTCTATCACAAAATAATGGAGTTTTCCACCCTGTGACCTATGCTGGTCATTCACACACCCCTTTTCTTTTGGTGGGAAAGCTCCATCACAGAACAAGAACAAAAGGCTTGGCCCCTTGGGTCTGTAAGCTGGACCGAGACGCTGGGCCTTCCCAGCTGCAGCAGACACTACCTGGACACTGGCTCTTCCAGGCTAGGCAGGGCCATCACAGCTACTACCATGTGCCGGGTCCACTCACCTGCAGACTGAGGGCCCGGGAGGAGAAGGCAGGGACGCAGCAGGCCAGGATGGGGCACCAGAACGGGGCTTTGCTTTTCTTGTCCTCATCAGGACACAGCCATCCTGGCTGGTTCTCCTCCCCTGCAGCAAGAGGAAGGAGGTGGGCGAAGCTAGTCAGAGTGTAAGCCCCAGCAGATAGTGACTGGCTCTCATCCCTGAGAGTCACCACAGACCCCAGCAGGCCAGGTCCCACCCATGGTGACCTCATTGCTTTGATCACTCCCCCACCCTACATGCCTGTTGTCTGAGATGGAGCCGAGCACCAGGCTATGGACGATAGGTAGGGATCTGGGAAAGCTGAGGACAGAATCCCAGCCTGACCCTACCATGGAGCTTTCTGTGCCGACACCCCAACAGCTCCCCCCACCCAGCCTCAATCCCTTTGCCAATAAAAGGGTGACTGGGCTACAGGGAGGATTGATGGATAAAGTAGCTGGTGTGCAAGTGTTAGGATCCGAGTTCAGATCCTTGGTGCCCATGTTGGAGCTGGGTGTGACAGTGAGTACCTGTAACCCCAGTGATAGTGGGTAGAGACAGACAGATCTTAGGGGCTCAATGGCCATCCAGTCTAGCCATGGGCTGGGGTGAGGGAAGGAGGAGGAGAAGAGAGAGAGAGAGAGAGAGAGAGAGAGAGAGAGAGAGGGAGGGAGAGAGAGGGAGGGAGGGAAAGAGGGAGGGAGGGAGGGAGGGAGAGAGATTGTTTTAAAATTCAAGGTGAAAAGTGACAGAGGGAGACATGGCGCAAGGTCATCTTCTGGACTTCGCTTATACCTGAGCAGGCAAGTGCATTCATAAATATCCCACATAAAAGAAAGCAAGACAGGTGGGGGATGAAGAAAGAAAGAGGGGGGGCATGGGAGAGGAAGCGATCATAAGGCCAGATGCAGGTTCCTTTGGTAGAGCATTTGCCTCTCATGCAAGAGGCCCTGGGTTCCATCCCCAGCGCAAAATGAGCCAGGTGTGGTGTCACACACTCATAGTCCAGCCCTCAGAAATGGAGGCAGGAGCATGAGAAGCTCAAGGTCGTCCTCACTTACATCCTGAGTTCCAGCTCTGGACTATGAGACCCTGTCTGTGGAGAGCAGCGGGTTGATAACAGTGCCTTTCCTTGTCCTGTGTTTTGGACTAAGATTGCGGCAGGTCCTTGTGTTCAAGAACTGAGTCAGATGCCTATGGCCTTGGACTTGACACTAAAGAACAAGGAGGCAGATCTACACCAGCCGTTGGTGCTTGCACACTTGACGGTGAGGAGGGCAGGCAGGACTCTGTGGGCAGGCAGCTCCCTAAGATGCTCTTCCTGACCTCCCTGGCTCTGTGACAGGCCCCCTCTGGGGGAAAACCGTCTTGTTTCCTTGGGTGCCTTTGTGCCTGTCTGAAACCATCTCAGCTACAGATCCCGCTGTGGTTTGTTGCCACACGTCCCTAGGTTGTGTCATCCACCACTGTCCCCACATCAGTGCCTGACACAGACCAGGAGTGAAGAGCACATGGGCTCAAAGAATGAATGAAAGGAGGCTGGAGAGGAGGCTCAGAGGTTAAGAGCACAGGCTGCTCTTCCAGAGGACCCGGGTTTGATTCCCAGGCCCCACATGGTGAGCATCTGAACACCTCGTCTGGCCTCCTTGGGTACCAGGCACACACATGAACAGACATACATGCAGCCAAACACACATATAAATCAAAATAAGTTTTAAAAAATATTTTAATGAATGAGAGGAAAGGGGGAGTGAACAATTCAATGTCAGCCCCAGGAATTCTGCCTACTAAGGAGCCTTCAGGGTTTTTTGTTTGTTTGTTTGGTTGGTTGGTTTTTCAAAACAGGGTTTCTCTATGTAGCTGTGCCTGTCCTAGACTCACTCTGTAGACCAGGCTGGCCTTGAACTCACAGTGATCTGCCTGCCTCTGCCTCCCAAGTGCTGGGATTAAAGGCTGAGCCTTCGTTTCTTATCCACCAGACAAGAACAGCCATCCAGCATGGCAGGACTACTGTCTACTGTGTGTGTGTGTGTGTGTGTGTGTGTGTGTGTGTGTGTGTGTGTGTGTATGCATGCGTGTGTGCCCATGTGTGTGCACCCATGTGTCAGTAAGCACCAAGGTGTGATGCCTAACACTGATTGCCAACTTGACAGGCTCTAAATCACCATGGAGACAAACTTTTGGGCATATCTGCAAGGAAATCACTAGACCAGGTTAACTGAGGAGGGAAGATCCATCCTGAAAGTGAGCAACAGCATCCCCTGGGCTGGGGTCCCCTGCCGAATAGGAAGGAGGAAGTAAGCTGAGTGCACTATCCACCTCGCTGCTTCCTGACTGTGTATGCGATGTGACCAGCCGTCTCCAGCATCTGACACCATGATGTCCTTCCCCTCCATGATGGACTATGAACAAAAAAAACCAGCCTTCCCTCCTTGTTCTTGTCGCAGTGATGAGAAAAGGGACTAATACAATAGGGCTGTGGGCCCTCCTGGCCTGCTCACAGTAATAAATGTGGCACAGAGCTCATCACCCCATAGTGACACTGACACACAGGGATTGGGAAGCAGGCCGGTGGCAGCACCCACATAGGAACTTGGGTCTGCCCCCAGAGATGCCCACCTTCAGGGTGCCCCCAGAGCTCTGGGGTCATGAGGAGGTCATCAATTGAACTATTGAGACAACAGCCCTCATAAGTCCCACACTCTTCCTTGGTGGCAAACAGGAAGCAGGGATCAGGCCCATGCTAGGCTTGCCTTTGGATGGGTGAGCTGCCCTCCCACCCAGCCTTCAGGACCAGCCTGTAACAACTCCACAAAGTACCGCATTGCTCCCTGTTTGAAAACATCAATGGGGTCTCGGTCTGCTTGGAGTAAGGCCCAGAATCTTCTGGAAGAGCCACAAGGACTGCCTCTCCCTCCCAGCCTCATCGCCTGATCACCAGGCTCCACAATTTCAGCACGCAGCTCTGTCCGTCCCTTCGCGTAAAATGCTACCCCGCTACATTCTCCAGCGGGCTCCTCTCCTAAAAGCCTTGCCTAACCATGCATCTCAGCAGAGTCCCAGCCCCTGTCAGAGTTGTCACATCCCTTTACCACTGCAAGTGTCTCCAGGTTGGGATGATTCTGTGACCATCCACTTTGCTACGGTAGGAAAGCAGAGACCCACCTTCAATTCTAACCTTTGATCTTTCCCTGGACTGCCACTAGGTGGCGCCATCCCTCAGGATGCTGGACAGTCAGCTCCAGGCCACTCCTTCATCGCACCAGGCATTTCCGGATGTTGCCTTTTTGGATCTTGTCACATTTCCCAATCCCCATCTGCGTATGAGTTTGCGTGTGTGTGTGTGTGTGTGTGTGTGTGTGTGTGTGTGTGTGTGTGTGTGTGTGTGTGTGTGTGTGTGTGTGTGTCTGTGTGTGTGTCTGTGTGTGTGTGTCTGTGTGTGTGTGTGCCTGTGTGTCTGTGTGTGTGTGTGTCTGTGTGTGTGTCTGTGTGTGTGTGTGTGTGCCTGTGTGTGTGTGTGTGTGTGTGTGTGTGTGTGTGTGTGTGTGTGTGTGTGTGTGTCTGTGTGTGTGTGTCTGTGTGTGTGTATCTGTGTGTGTGTGTGCCTGTGTGTCTGTGTGTGTCCATGCATTCGTACATACTTTGTTTGCATTCCTAGGGTTGATACCTGGGACATCAGGCATGCTAGGGCAAGCATTCCTCAGTGAAGCTCTACCCCACCTATTTGTATATATGGCACACACACACTTGATTAAGAAATGCAGTGTATTTTTTACCCAGTCCTGGGCCAATAGAAATGATCTGGGCAGGCTAAACGCTAAGCTGTGATGCGTGGAAGGTTAGGGGTTAAATGCGGTTTCCCCCCTTCTGATGAGTTTACGGGACACAACCCATTATAGCTTTAGGAACAGGGCTCGCTCTGCTCTTCCACTGCTCTCCCACAGGGCATCTCCATTCTGTGTGCATGCACATGGGAGCAGGAGGATGTCTACAGTGCCATTGGGCCGGGAAGGCCAGAACTTTCCATCCGTATCTTTCCTATGCAACCACTCACACGGTGCCAGCCATACTACAGATCACGCGTCAATGACCAAGGGCAGCCTCAACATACCCTTTCTCTTGGAGGCCCCTTCTGCATGGGTATCTAGCGTGCCCTGGCAATATGACTTGTTTTGGTGAAAGGAATGACGCCAGGCCAAAGAGAAGGGCTGACACGGGTAAGGAGGAACCGCCCCTGAGAGTGGCCCAGCCCAAAGACCAGCTGGGCCAGGAGGGCCCAAGAGAAACACATGCGTGACCACACCTTGAGACGCTGGACACTTCCTTTAAAACACAAAGGCTGAGTGGTTAGCCTAACGGCTGCCGTCCCTGCCTGAAGGACTCAGTTCTTACTGCCTTTCCCAATGGGCCCAGAAGCGGCCCTTCACAGTCTGGGCCCTGGGAAACTGCCCCATAAAACCCAGGCCTGCCATGGAAAAAGAGAGAAAGGAAAAAAACAGTGTGTGAGAGACCCATGCGGTAAAGCACAAACACACAGCAAGACACTACCTCTTTTCATCCTCATTTTGGGGACCTCCGCCCCTCATGAAACCTAAGTGAAAAAAACGTAAGCCACGACAGGGCACAGGGCACAGCATGCTCAGGCCACGGTGGAAAATGGGGCTGCCCTGCCGCCTCTCAGTGAAAGCCCAGTGGTAAGTAAACAAGACACAATTTAAAATGCTGTCATTACTCTAAGGGAACTCACAACCAAACAGACCCCTCCTCTGCCAGGCAGGAGACCTGTGGAGCTCACCCCCCTGGACAGGAGAAGACACAGCCCCCACCCCGTACCTCGCCCCAGCTCCTCCCTCTCCCCACCCCCCACCCCACACACACCCACAGCCCATCAGTCGCTGGCAATCTATTACCATATATATTTTTAACGATCTGACCTTCTCCTTCCAGATGGTGCCTTTTCTTGTGTGCGACTGGGAACGTTAAAACGAAACTGGAGTTGTGGCTTTTCCCCATCTGCCACCACTGTCATTGTTCGCATCACAAAACCAGAGTGGCCCGACAGCAAATGAAGAGGCTGTGGCCACTGAACAGTGAAAGCCCATCGGGGTGAGTGACATTCAGGAGAGGCACCAGTGGCACAGCCGTGATTCCAACCGACACTAAACAGAGGCTTATTTGGGTTTGTTCAGCATGTGTGTCAGCACTCGTGGCATTCAAGAGCCCCTGTGGTACATGAGGGGCAGCTCTAGATGCCCCTCCAGACTAGAAACCATCTTCTCCAACCTGCTAGAAGCACCCTAGGCACAGCCTAACCCAGCCTTCAACTCACTGTGTGACATTCAGTCTGTTGCCTCACCTAGAAAATAGGGGATGGAATTCCAATCCTTTGGAGTCATTGGGGATCCTAGAAAGAGTACAAATGAGGTCTAGGACATACCGGGCCCTGCAGAAGTGGTACCCATGTCCAATCACCACCCTTCCTCTTAACATTGTGGAGAGTGGCTGAGCCACCTCTAGCCCTGTTCTGTGCTCGGCCTCCGGGGTGAGGTTTTCACTGTCCTAGACCCACTGTTCTCAAAATTGCCAGATTCACGGCTGTCTTTGAGGCCCTAATCACACATCCCTGATGTAGGGAGCCACAGGCCAAGCCAGGCATCCTTTCCATCAGCCACCCCACCCTAAGAGATGCTTAATGCTGTCCATGGAGGCCAGCTGAAGGCCACAGCTTCCCAGCTGGGGCATGCAGCCTTGTCTCCCCTCCCAGAGGATGGCGCCACTATATCCAGAGAAGCTTAGGACAGTGGTTCTCAATCTGTGAGTCACGACCCCTTTGGAGGTCAAATGACCTTTTCACAGGGGTGGCCTCACAGGGGTCACAGAAAACACAGATATTTGCATTACCATTCATTTACAATTATAAAGCATCAATGAAAATACTTTTATGGTTGGGGGTCACCCACAACATGAGGAACTGTATTAAAGGGTCTCAGTGTTAGGAAGGTGGGGAACCACTGGCTTAGGGGATCCCAGCACTGGGATGGTTTCAGCGTTAACAGATTAGATCTAGGACATAGTAAGAGGTTTCTTGGGGGCTCAGGAAGGAGGTGTGCCTTTCCCAGGACAACAGGGTAATTAATGCCAGTGTTTTGGAAGGGATTCCCCCTCCTAGGCCAAAGGCTCTCTTGTCCCTCCTTTCTCAGCTCTCAGGGGACTATCATCCTGGCTCACTGCTGTGCATAGAAGAAAATAAAATACAAGGGAGTGACGCATCTTTAACATGGTCCCGCTCCTTGCAACACACACACACACACACACACAGCACTGCAGATGAAAAACAAAAAGCAGCAAAATGGAAAGAACAAATTATTCAAGCCTTAGGGGACCCAGGCATTCAAATATAATTTCAAATGACTCTCCTATGAAGCCTGCTGAAGTGAGGCTGTGTGGAGATAAGCCAGCCAGCCAGCGGCAGGCCCAGCATCCCAAGCCCAGCTCCGCCGAGCGCCTGGGTTCTCATAGGAAGTCCATCTGCCTGGGAGACTCGGGTCTGTGATCCCAGGAATTTGGGAAGCTGATATGGAAGGATGATGAGTTCAAAGCCTGCCTGGGTTACAGAGTGAATTCAGTTCCGGGAAGCCCCACTTCACAACAGAAGTAAAAGGGTCACTGAGTGCATTCATTCATCAGGACGAAAGCCTTGCCTAGCAGAAGGGAAAGGAGAGGGAAGGAAGAAGGAAATAAAAAAGGGAGGGAGGAAAGGAGGGAGGGAGGGGCAAGGAGGCAGGGGGCAGGGGCATAGGGGAGCAAGAAAGTGGGGGAGGGAAGGGGGGCCAGAGGGCAGGGAGTGGGGGACAGGAGGGCAGGGGAACAAGGGGGCAGGAGAGCAGGTGGGTGAGGGACAGGGGGCAGGAGAGCAGGTGGGTGAGGGACAGGGGGCAGGAGAGCAGGTGGGTGAGGGACAGGGGCAGGAGAGCAGGTGGGTGAGGGACAGGGGGTAGGAGAGCAGGTAGGTGAGGGACAGGGGGCAGGAGGGCAGGTGGGTGAGGGACAGGGGCAAGGAGCAGGAGGGCAGGGGTAGGGTCAGGGAAGCAGTGGTCAGGGAGGCAGGGGGCAGGGAATAGCATCGGCCCACCATTGAAGTCATGTATGGAAGGAAGCATGTGCCTGCCCCCAGGGCCCAGTAGGGACAACCACCTTAGCCCTTCCAAGGGCCAGAATCTCCATGTCCTCTGTCAGGGGTGGGGCAGCTTGTCTTAAAGGTGGAGTTCTAAATGACCCCAGCACTAGACCCAGGGCACTGACCAAGCAGACACCTCTGGTCCCAGACCCTCCAGAGCCACATATTCCTCATCCTCCCCTCCCCTCCACACACACCTGCTCCCCCAGGGCCCTCTGCACAGTGGCAGAATGACTCACTGTGATAGCAGAGCGCCCCCTCCCCCCATGTGAATACCTTCTGAGCAGACCCAGAACAAGTTCCTTTTCCAGCAGCATACCCTGCAAGCCTCACCCCGCTCTACAGAACACCTCTGCAGTCTGATACAACCACCTACTGTACCCTTCATCCCCGGCACCCACCCCCACCCACTCTGACCACTGTGACCCACCTGCTGCTGCTGCCCCAGGATCTGCACACTGTGGCTGCCACGCCTGGATCACTTGGCCCAGATCTTCCCACGGCCTCTCCCTGACACAGCCCTCACATTCAGTGACAGCCGTCTGGCCCCCACTTCACCCCTTCACAGTCCAGCACTCTACGTCATGTCCATGTGTCCGTCCCAAATTTAAGCTCCTCGGGAGAAAGAGCCTTCTGAGTTTTATCAGGGCTCTTTATGCCTAAAATTACCAGGGCATGGGAGAGGCAGAGGCAGGCAAACCTCCATGAGTTCAAGACCAGCCTGGTCTACATAGTGAGTTCCAGGGCTGCCAGAGCTACATAGGGAAACCCTGTCTCAAAACAAACAAACAAAGCTGGAAATGGTCACCTGTGCTTGTAATGACAGCACTGAAGAGAGAGTGACACACAGGCTAGCTCAGTCAGCCCCAGAAACAACAAGGGAAGCTGGTGAGGTGGCTCAGTGGTTAAGAGCACTGACTGTATTCCAGAGGACTGCTCAGGTTCAGTTCCCAGCACCCACAGGATGGCTCACAACCACCCATGACTCCAGGCCCACGGACTTTCGCATCCTCTTCCAGCCTATGCAAGTACAAGGCATACAAATGGTACCCAGACATCTATGCAGAGAAATTCACAGTTTTATTTTTTTAAAGTGGATGGTGCCTGGGGAACATCTGAGGCTGATCTCTGGTCCCTACATGAATGCACACACACACACACACACACACACACACGCATGCACACATTACTATATGAGGCAAATGAATGGGGTTTTGGGGTTTTTTTGTTTGATTGTTCTTTGTTGTTGCTGTTGTTTGTTTTTCAAGACAGGGTTTCTCTGTGTATCCTTAGCTGTCCTAGACTTGATTTGTAGACCAGGCTGGCCTTGAACTCACAGCAATCCACCTGCCTCTGCCTCCCGAGTGCTGGGATTAAAGGCGTGCACCACCATGCCCAGCTATGAATGGGGTTTTTAATGAATGAAAGTCAGGTGACAAAGACCTGACTCCTGATTCAGAAATGTTTTTTAAAACTATTATTGGAGGGGCTGGAGAAGTGGCTCAGTGGTTAAGAGCACTGTTCTCCCAGAGGACCCATGTTCAATTCCCAGCACCCACATCGTAGCTCACAACGATCTGTAACTCCAATTCTAGGGGATCTGATGCTTTTTTCTCACCTCCAAGGGCACTGCATGCATGTGGTGCAGACGTACATGCAGGCAAAATACCCATACATAAAATAAAAATTAAAAATAACTCATATATAAAAATATCACACACACACGACAAAGGTAATCAAAAGACAGCCTCGGTATCAGCTAGACTTCTACCATGCAGTTCTCACTATCCTGGATGCCAAGTCACAAAACAGATAAAGTTGTTACAACCCAGTGCATGCGAATGTGGCGGGGACAGGGCAGAGGGACAGCAAGGTGGCCTAGGCTCTGGAAACACAGTACCCAGTGTCTGAATTCTACATCTACCCCTTCCTGCTGTGTGATTCCACTGCACATCTCTGGGTCTGACCTACCTCAGGGAGCTTGTGAGCAGAGGTGTATGTGGGACTCTGCAACACAAGAAACATTCTGCAAATACATACTTACTACCCGTGTTAGCACTAACGGGTGCGTAGGAAGAAACCCTCATAAAGAGGTTTTCCTTTCAGTTTTTGTTTACTTTAGCTTTTTGAGTCCAGGGTCTCATATAACCCAGACTTGCCTCAGCTTTGCTCTGCAGCTAAGACTGGCCTTGAACTAAGACTGCCCAAATCCTCCTGCCTCAGCCTCCCAAGCACTGGGATTATTGGATATACCACCCACCATGTTTAGCAATAAAGAGGCCTTTGGCTGAGCTCAGCCAATAAATATTTTTATTTATTATTTTCCTATCATTTGGGTTTTTTTGTTGTTGTTGTTTTTGTTTTACTGAACTGAGATACACTTCCGTGGTGATTAGCTACCACCAGCTAAAGAGGAAGTGGGTGTCTCTGCATGGCATCACCTCCCTCCCATCTCTCCACCCTACCCCCACGGGAAATGCCCCTGCTCAGAGATCACCTTGTGCTCACACTCCCAGCCTCACTCCCTACGCCTGCCCCGCCTTTGTCCCGGGCCTGTACTCACTGAGTCCGATCTTTGCCAAGTGTAATCTGTTGACCCAGGAAATCTTGCTCAGGGGGTTCGGTGTGATGAAGACGACCATGAAGCTGATGGGCCGGCCAGACCTGTGGGGGGGCAAGACCCTGTGAGTGCCCGGTTAGAGGCTCAGCTCCCTGGAAGGCCTTGGAAGGCCTGTGGCCTGAAAAGCTCCACCTCCTTGAGGAGACCACCCTCCACCCTCTGTGATGGGCAAGGGGCACCTGGCCAGAGAAGCTAAGCCATTCTCGGCAGCCCAGTCCCAGACCCACAGCACCCCTGGCTTTATGCCCAGCTAAAGTCCTGCCACCACCACCTGCCAGTATCCCATTGGCCTTGTCATCTGGAAGGAAGGACCCCACACTGTCCATCTCCAGCACCTGGCACAGGGCAGTCACCCAGGAGATGGTTGCAGAGTGGACACACATGCGGTAAGGAACGGAGGAAGGTTGGGAGTGATGATTGGAGTGAGGGAAGGAAGATGGAAGGGCAGGAAGGAGAGGGGATGAGAGGAGGGAGGAGGGGAGGAAGGGGAGGAGGGAGGAATGGGAGGGAGGGGAGGAGGGAGGATGGAAGAGAAGGAGGAAGGATGGGAGGGAGGGAAGTTGGGATGGAAGGAAGCAGGGAGGATTGGAGGGAGGGGGGAAGAGGGAGGGAAGGAAAATGGGAGGACAGGAAGGAGGAGAAATATGAGAGGAAAAGAGGGAGGGAGGGGAGAGAGGGAGGGAGAAGGAAGATGGTAGGGTGCACGGGAGGGGAGGGGTGGGAAGGAGGGAGAAAGAAAGGAATAGAGACAATAGTAGGTCAGCAGGGGCCCCTTTGGGGTCCTGTGAGTAACCCAGCCTCTGCGCCCCCACCAAGGTAGGCAGGACAGTGTCCTCACTCTCGGGTGCTGGGAGAAAAAGGCACAAGAGAGGGGACAGGAACAGGGAAGGGGGCAATTTGGATTGGAGCTCGAGCTGCAGACCCCACATCCAAACATTAGGACCCTGCTCTCTCTTCCTGAACCTCTGTGCCTGTTGCAGTGTCTCCATCTTTCCCACAAGCCTGCCCCTGAGCAGCAAGCGCTTCCCTGCACCAACTCCCACTGCACTGACCCCACCTCCTGCATCAGCAAAGTTCACAAGCAAAGCCCAGGAGTCCCTGAGCCTGTCCCCTGTGCCCTGCCCTCTGGCCTCACTTCCTTGTTTGTAAAGTGAAGATACTGAGACACAGCCTATAGAACCATTAAGAGGGCCAGCTTGAGGCTAGAGAGATGGCTCAGAGGTTAAGAGCACTGACTGCTCTTCCAAAGGTCCTGAGTTCAATTCCCAGCAACCACATTGTGGCTCACAAACATCTATAACAAGATCTGGTGCCCTCTTCTGGCCTGCAGGTGTACATGCACTGTTACATCAATAAATAATAAATAAATCTGATAGTCTGCAGCTACCTCCGGATGACATCTTCCCACAGAGAAGGTCTCACAGCTCCTGGCGTCAATCTTGTGTACAGAGGACCATGAAAGGGGGAGGATGGGTCTAAAAAGAGGATCTGGGATGCCACAAGCTGAGATAAAGAAAGAGGCTATGACGTAGTGGGCTAAGTTGGCCAACAGAGAACCAAGCTAATCCAGGATGTCAGCAAGATGCACATTCGTGCCTGCATTCATTCCTGAGGACCTACTGTGTGCCAGGCACTGTCATGGGCATGGCCCACAGTGGATGTCCACCCTCACTTATCACAGCAGTCCTGACAGGCAGGGGGTCCCAGGTTCTTTCTCTGACCACCCCCTCCCCTCACTGGCAGTCCCTCCCTCCCTCCTATGCCCTTCTCACTTGTCAGGTTTCCCGGGCAGCAGGAGCCTTAGGCGGCATTTGTTGGCCGAGTGGATCTCCTCCTCCTTCATTCGCATCAGCCTCTGCAGGGCCAGGCACCAGTCTTGGGCCACAGTCATGTTCAGATTCTAGTGTTGGAGAGAGAGAGAAGAGGTCACCACAGTCTCCTGGCTCCCCTAAAACCACATGAGACGTAGCGACAGCACCCAGGAGACACAGGATTACGCCTTCAACATGGCTGCTCACTAGCCACACAAGAGGCAATCCCACTTACACTTGGAACTTCCCAGCCCTGGATGCAAGCCCACCCAGCTGCTGCTTCCTCAGAAAGGGACTCCCCCCCCTTCACAGGCACTCTGAAGCCTAGGGCAGAGGCCAGGGAGGAGCTGGAAGACCTCCAACTGGTGCACACAGCCAAACATGTGCAAAGGCCTCTGAGAGAGTCCGGGGATCCCAACTCAGAGCCAGGGCACACAGGGGCACCATGCAGGCCAGCCCCCTCGCCACCCTCAGGCCACGCCCACCTGGTAAGTGCCATGCAGGGTGCTGATGAGCAGGGTGATCTGCTCCACCACCGCCAGGTCCTTCTGCAGGTCCTGTAGCTCCTGGAAGAGGCGTGGGGGCCCCAGGTATACCTTGTCTGGTAGAGAAGACACAGGACTCAGCCTTGAGGCTGGGGAAGGTGCCATCAGGAAGCTAAGCATCTGCTGACAGGGAAAAGTAAGCCATGTCCATAGAGAAGAGGCAGTGGGGAAGGCTGAAGGAAATATGTCCAGGGTTTGGGAGAGAGGTCCCAGCAGAAGGAAGATCTGGGATGGTGCCACAGTTGGTCTGTATGGAGGCTCACAAGGACCATAAGACTTAATCACCATGCTTACAGAGCTGAGGAGCTTTCTCTTTTTTAAATAATTTATTTATTTTTATCTTATGTGCACTCATGTTTTGCCTGTATGTATATCTCTATGAGTGTGTCAGATCTTGGAGTTACAGACAGTTGTAAGCTAACATGTGGATGCTGGGAGTTGAACCCAGGTCCTCTGGAAAAAAAAAAAGCAGCCAGTGCTCTTGACCACTGCGCCATCTCTCCAGCCCCCCTCCTCACCAAGGAGCTTTCAAGAAGCCAGAATGTGATGGGTCTGGCCAAGCCAGAGAAGAACATATACAAAGATACTGAGGCTTAGAGCAGCCCTTGGACAGCAAAGTGTCCGATGATATATGGCTGACCTGCTATGCAGGGCAGGCAAGGTCCCTATTGTTATGGGACTTAGGTCCCAGAGGGGTGGGCAGACAGCAGGAGAGGGGAGCGAATTAACCAGGCAGTAGAAAATGCTTGGGAGAAAGGTACCAGGCTAATGATGGGGAGTGACTGGGCCTAGAACTCGGATGTTGATACAAATACAAGGGACACAGGGGTGGGTATCAAGAGACGAGTGATGATCAGTGCAGAGCAGTTGTTGGATGCCATCTTAGAAACAGAGTAGCACAGGCTAGACCATGGTATCTCAGGCTGTCTAAAGGAACTAAGGCTCCTTTCTGGGTTTTCGTTGTGAGTGGCTAAAATGTAGGTGTACGTACCAAGCCCCCTAGACATTGTGACTTTAATTCACATTCTGCTGTGTGGAGTCAGGGCTTTTGAGAACTTGGGAGCTGAGTGGAGCTCTGCTCAATGAAACAAAACTTCATTTGTTTCCACAAGTTAAAACTGTGAATGGGAATTCTATTTATTGTTCTATAATGTTATTTTTATCCAGTTTCTGTGTACTTGGGGTTTACTGCCGTTAAAGGCTAGAAGCCCGTGTGTTAATTGCAGGGAGATTTCTGTGTGTTCATATCTGCATAGAAATATAATAAAAAATAATACGAGGCCGGCCATGGATCTAAAGTCTCTCCCCTTTCAAGGGGATCAAACTTGAGAATCAGGGCTGTGGAGGGACAGAGTCAGGGACACAGGGGTTCCCAGAGCAACAGCCCAGGGACGGGCAGGAAGAACAGAGTCAGTGGGGTTGAAGGTACCCAAGAGAGCCGAATGGCCTGAGGGGGCTTCCCCACTCTCCCGCCTCACTCAGATCTGGAACAAGGCTCAGTGGTGCTGCCTCAGAGGGCCAGAACAACTGTCGCAATCATGCCTCAAAATTTCCAGAGTTTCTGAGTTCAGTGAGGCAAGAGCCCAGGCAGGGCTGCGGGCAGAGTGGTGCCAGGGAGGGGAAGTGAAACCAAAGCGCCTTTTGTTCATGGAAGGTGCTAGATGTACCCAGTGCCCCATTCTGCCAGGCCTGCGGTTTTAGTATCTCTGGACTCGGGGCCCTGGCAGAAACCAAAGTTCCATGAAACCAGTTGTCAGCCATGATCACTGATACTGTCACTTTGACAGCACCTCTGAGCATTGTGAGGATTCCCAGATTAGGCTGGCTAAAGTGGGAAGACCTACTCTGAATGAGGGTGAACAGCACTGTGTCACGGGCTGGGGGCCCTGGACTGAATAAGAAGGAAAAGGCGAACTGAACGCAAACACTCACCTCTCGTTGCTTCCTGCCTACGAATGCAGTGTGACCAGCTGCCTCACACACATACCGCCAGGCTCTCCCCACCATGGGGACTCTATTCCCAGACTGAACCCAAACAAACCCTCCACTCTTACATGGCTTTGGTCTGGCACTTTGTCACAATGATGAGAAGACCAGCTAATGTGTCAATGTCAGAAAACCCAGCCTAAGGCCTAGAGAGCCCAGGATGGGGTTCTGGTCCAGGCTCCGGTCACTAGAGAAACCGGCTTGGAGAAGGTGTGGAAGGCCACTACAGTGGCCCATGTGCACAGTGATGGTGGTCATTTTGCAGGCAGAGGGCAGACATGAAGATGCTACCGGGCACAAGGCTCTGAGAGGTTGGGTCAGGATGGGGGAAAAAACATGGGCCCAGGAAGGGACAGCCAGCCAGACCTGAGTTCTCTAGCACCCCTGGGGATCAGGGGGTAAGGTGAATACACCTAGTTCCTCGTGTACTGGGTAGAAAGAGAAGGCACCTGCCCAAGGTCTCACAGGAGGCAGTTGATAACCAAGTCACCCTTGGTCTCTGTCGCTGTGTGAGCTGTGCATGAGGGGGTGTCTAACGCTGGGTGGGGAATGTGTGCTGGCTTGTGGGGGCAGCAATGAGACCATAGGGCCAAGCATGTACAAGAGAGGCCACAGATCTGCACTGACGTGCGACAGCAAGAATCTCCAGGCCCAGCCACCACCAGCCAGCCGGTGATCCCTGGGCCAGGTTACACACCTAGCAGGTGAGGGGCAGCAGCCAGCAATACTCACTCTGGGCCTGCCCTGAAGCCGTGGCCTTCTTGGCGCCTGCATGCTGGATGAGCAGGTTGTCCTTGTCATAGGCGCCGCCATCTTGACCCACCTCCACTACCTGCACCTGCGGTAGCGCTGTGTTCCACTTCACCACATACTTAGGCCCCAGAGGCACCAGGCTGCTGATCTCTAGCTGGCCCCTATGGGACAGAAGAAGAGCACTGGAGAGTTTGTTGCAGCCCAGAAGGCAGCAAAATTCCAGCTCCCAGCACCTCAGCTTAGCCAGGCTCCAGACAGCCCAAGCATAGGACCTCAGGCCCAAACCAAGCCAGACCAAGAAGTGCAGGAAACCCACACCAAGGCGTTTGCACCAGGGAGCCCAGGCCCAGAACCAGAGTCGCATGCCTGAGTCCACAAACCACGAGCTACCTACCTGTGGTTGGAGGGCCTGGAGAAAAAACAAGAAGGATAGGTGTTATTCGGGGCAGCGCGTGCTGTGGGGCTGAGCACTCCAGGAGCCAGCTGCTGGCCTGGGGGGCAGCAGGCATGAAGGGAGGGATGGTTCCAGAGTGGAGGCATGGGACACTTAGGCCAGGTGTGAATAGAAGGCAGCCACACAGAAGGCCTCCCAGGGGCTCAACCAGCCATTGTCTCTGATTCTTTCTGTGTCTCTATCTCTGTCTGTCTGTGTCTCTGTCTCTCTGTCTGTCTCTGTCTCTCTGTCTATCTGTCTGTCTATCTCTGTCTCTGTCTGTCTCTCTGTCTCTGTCTCTGTTTTTGTCTCTCTCTCTGTCTCTGTCTGTCTCTCTGTCTCTGTCTCTGTCTCTCTCTGTCTCTGTCTCTCTCTCCCTGGTTTTTCGTAACAAGGGTTTGTCTGTGTAGCCCTGGCTGACCTGGAACTCTCTCTCTCTCTCTCTCTGTTTCTGTCTCTGTCTGTCTGTCTGTCTGTCTGTCTGTCTCTCTCTCTCTCTGGTTTTTCATAACAAGGGTTTGTCTGTGTAGCCCTGACTGTCCTGAACTCACTATGTAGACCAGGCTGGCCTCGAACTCAGAGATCCACCTGCCTCTGCCTCCCAAATGCCAACTGCTGGCCAGCCCTCTCTGACTCTTACAGCAACTTCCTCAGTGGTTTAGGGATCCCAGAACAGAGTGACACTCGGCAGAGTTAAGTGACTCACTTAGGCACATTACCAAACTGGTGTCCCCAGACTTGAGCCCTAGCACCCCATTCCTCACACATGCTCAACCCTGAACAACATAAGGCGGAGAAGGACAGTGGTCATGGCCCTGGCCCCTGCTGGATGGCTGGGCTCAGTGGAACTTAACATTCACAGTACCTGGGACTGGCAAGATGGCTTAGTGGGTAATGTACTTGCCACCACGCCCAGTGATCTGAGTTTGATCCAGGATCCAAATAGTGGGAAGAGTAAGAACTGAATCTAAAATTATCCTCTGACCTACCCACACATACATACACACGCGTGCACACACAATGGTTTTTTTTTAAGGGTTTTAGAAAGATTTCTGACACTTGGAGATGAATGAATGAGTGAGTGAGTGGGCGAGTGAGCGCCCACACCCACCTGTGCCAGAAGCTTCCTTGCCAAGTCCCCCACCAGGCTGGAAGCAGGGAACCAGCAAAGCGGACTCCATATATAGTTGGTGAGTGAGCAGATGGAAGGACAGACGACAGCGGGTGGATGTGCCTGACAGCCCTGCTTACTCCTCTTCCAGGGCCCGTGGTCTACAACCACAAGGTTCCCCAAACCCGCTCTGTGGCCATGAAGACACACACACACACACACACACACACACACACACACACACACTAAGTACCCAAGCTGAGAGGTGGAAAACCTGACCTGGCTTGATAGTCACTGACCACTTTCTGGCTGACTCGACTTTAACAGCCACACCAGGCTGTGTCCCAGGTTCTTAAAGTGTCAAGTTTTGAGAACAGAGATCTCCTGGGATCCTGCTGGAAAGGTCACTCCTGAGTTCTAGGAGTGCTCTACAGAAAGGTTTCCATCCCTAATGCCCACAGGGCCACAAAGGGGGGCAGGGCGTGACACCCTCGAGTTCCCCTGCTGAGTGAGGTCAGGAGGCTTGCAGGGCATGGGTCCCAGCTCTCATGGCCTGGGGCAATGTGGCCCCAGCATAATGTTTCATCACCCAAATAGTCAAATGAAGCCAAAGGTCTTGACATTTATGTGAATTCCTGTGCTTGTCAAGTGTGAGGTCCCAGTAGCAGCTACAGGCCACCCTCCTCCCATCAGCCAGTTCCCGCTAGCTCAGGCTAAGACCACAGATCAGTTCTGAGTGTTTCCATAGTCTGCCATATGCTGGAAAACAGCCTAGGCCCAGAAACTGCTCTGGGCTCTGGGTGGGTACCAGCAGCTCTGAGATGCGGCAACCCCGTGTGAGCTAAAGCAGCAGAGATGGGGAAAATCCTCAGCTGGATACTAAGTGCCGAGTTTGTAGCACAAAGTCCTGGGCTGAGAATGACAATGAGCTCGGGGTCAGGGGTGTCCCTGGCTAGTCCAAATCTAAGCACTGGGGGCCAAGGACAAAGCTAGGCATGAGGGAGGTGAGAAGAGGAAGCATCTGAGTCCTAAACAGGGTTATAGTGACACCACAGCACAGAGACCAGGGAGAAAGGAATGGACAGCAAAGGTCACTGGAAAGGGGACATCCCACCCCTCGCTGGGCTCTTACTTGAAGTTGATGTTGGCGCAAACCAGCATGTCACTGAGCAGGAAGACCCTGCGCTCCTTGGACTTGATCAGCTGCCCACGGTCTCCGTACACCGTCTCCGTCAGAGTCTCACACAGAAGCAGCTGCCGCTGGCCAGAGGTCAACAGCTGGAGAAGGAAAAGGGACAGAGAAGGTCAACGCCAGTGTTGTGATGCAGGATGCTGCACACGCTGCCAGGCCAAGAGGTTCAGAACCTCTCCCACCTTTCAGAAGAGAAGATCTAGATCATGGGTACCAATGTATTCCCCAGCACTTGGGGGAGGGGGAGCAGGACTGTGAGGCTCAGGCCACCCTGAACTGTGTGCAGTGAGACCTGTCCCCAAAACAGTAGAAGGCCTGGGCTTCTGTGGCTCAGATGGTGGAGTGCTTGCCTTTAGTACACTGAGTCCTGGGTTCCAATCCCTGTGCCACATAAATCAAGTGAGATGGCACACACCTACAGTGCCAGCACCTGGGAGATGGAAGCAAGGGCATCCTCAGCTACATAGGGCATTTGAGGATAACCTGGGCTAGGGATTATGTATTCAAAGAAAAACAAAAAGGGGGTAGCTGAGAGAGGTAGAGGACGATGTAGAGTCAACACCATCACAAGATACCAGGACACACACATTGGGTTCTCTGCTCCAGGGAGACCCCAGGGAGCCTGTCCAGCCACCCTTGCCAGAGCAGAACCCAGCAGCCCCTTTCCCGGGTGAGCTGGCTTCTGCCATTCTCCCCATGTATTATGATCCTGTAGCCACTTTCACGAAATGTACAGGCTCACGAGTGACAGACACCGACTCTGAGGAACTCCTATGCTCCCCAGCTGGGCAGTCAGTCACCAGGACACCTCAGTCGGAGCCTCAGTTTCCTCAGCAGGTACCTCAACCGCTACGCCAGGCAAATACAGACCACAGTTCAAAGGCTAGCATGACTTTCAAAGCCACAGCAGAACACATTAAATAGGACCAGGGTACTACTGAGTATGGCCCTGGGAGGGCACAGGATACCCAGCCTTAGGCCATGCAACGGGCACTCCACAAAGGACCGTTTCAACACTGCTGTCCAAGGAGACTGTCTTTGTCACAGAGAGACATGGTTTTCCAGGCACACCTGACCTGGAAGGGGCCCATGGCTTCACCATGACCTGTTGAGCTGCCTCAGCCCACATCACCCCTTGTGGGGCCTTGCAAGGGGGTAGAAATGCATCTCCCAGTCAACAATGTCTGTTCTCAGGAGACTAAAGACTCTCAGACCCCAGGCACCTGAGCTAGAGCACCCCACCCAACAGGTACCCCCAAACCATCCAAAATACCTCTGAGAAGTATCTTTTTCCTTGCAGGGTTTTATTAAGTGGGTGGATAGAGGGTCCAGTGAAATGTGTTACGGAACAGTGTGACTCTGACTGTTGGACCCTGCTGTAAAGGTCTGGCAGTACCAGATAGCCCGAGCTTAGTGCTAAATGACAGACTCCCTTCCTCAGCTGGGTTTCCCTCTCTCTACCTGATGTGGAGAAACCCCAGATGCTCTATGGAGTGTCACATAGCCCTCAGGCCCAACCCTTTCCCTCCATGCTAACGAGATGTCTTGGTACCTTAGCTTTCAACCAATGACCTTTATCCATACCTCTAGCCACCCCCCACACCAGCTGCCCATAGGATAATTAAGTCCTGTGTTCCCCTTCTTATCATAGGACTGCACTGCTGCATGTAAATGAAGTATCCCTGGCACTCCTAGCCCCGGCGAATCAAACACATTCATTGTCGAAAGCCCCTCCCACTTCCCAAGCTTTATAATGTCCCTGATTCATGAAATAAATACACTCCATCTCTCCACCATGACTGAGATTCGCTGCTTCATCATTGAACCTTCGACTTCGCCAGACTTGCTGAGGGCCAAGCTCTCCCGCATCGCATCGGCCACTGCTGCAAAGGCTCCTGGGGCCTCTTGGCTTGGCTCAGTTGCAGCTTCAAGCTCCCTGCTGCCTGGCCTGGCCTGGGGCTGGCAGCTTAGCTAAAAGAGCTGTAACCGTCCTCAGCCATTTTAAAATAGCTATTAATATTTATTTGTTGCAGAGAAAATCCTTTTTCTCTGCACCCCTGGCTGAACTGGAGATCTTGTGACGTGCAAGTCCTGATTCGTGTCCGGTTTTCTGGGAGACGCAGAACAGATACCTGACTGTCTTGGTCCCAACCTCTCCTTGCTGGTCTCCTTTGGAGAGGACACCCGCTTCCCAGAGCACCCCTCAAGTAAATACACAAGCTAAGGTCCTAGTGGCACCAACATTGCTGTCTGATGGGTACTGCAGGACTCAGTGACACTCCACAAGTACTTTGTCACCTCAGGAGCCCCAGATTCTAAACGTGTGCAGTGCCCACAACGCCCCCCCACAGTCCCAATACAAGATGGAGCCCCGCTGCTTTGTCTCCCTCCGCTGTGTGGCAGTGCCCAGCTAAACAGGAGCTGGAATGGCCACACTGTCCCCACACTGTCCCTGGAGTTCCTATCACTGCCATGGCCCTGCTTCTCCCCCCACAGTGTCCATAAACAAGCAAGGCACACACTGCTCATGAAAACACAACTCAGGCAGAAGCTCCTTCTCTATGAGAGCAGCCACGATGGCAGGACCACACTGGGAAGAGGAAAGTCCCTTGGGCTTCAGGACGCTGTCCCTGTCCCTTATGCAGATTAAGAAAGAAAAGGAAAGCCCAGCTATTACACCAGCACCCCCTCTGAAGGCTCCTGAGCCAGCTGTTTAGAAACAGCTCATGGGTCCATTTCTGCCCCTCCCGGTTTCATTTCCACTTCTCTCTGGGTAATGGCCAGAGGACCATCACTGATCAGATCCTCAGACGGACCCAGATTGTCCAAAGAGGCCCCGGGATGTGGGGGGAGGGGTGGGGGGGTACAGGGTGTCACACAGTGTGCAGCTGATACCCTCTGCCATCTGGACCTGAGCAGCTCAACTTTTACTCAGTGGAGGCGGGATCTAGAGCTCAGATCATCTGCCCCCTAGCCTGATATCGAGTCGGTCTCGCTGACCACCTCCTGATACATCTGGGTGTTGAGGAGTGGGGTGAGGTGGGGTGGGGGTAGGGGTGGAGGTGGGGGTGGGGGCATGCAGCAGAAGAGAAGAGACAGTTCTTCCCAGGGCAGTACCAACAGATCTCCTTCCTCCTGCAGGCACTGTCTGCTGCTGCTGGAAGGAGAAGCCTCTCCAACACACAGGCCAGCACAGGGGGGCTTCGGGGACTGATGCCTTCCTTTTTTTTTTTTTTTAATGCCTTCCTTCTTTTCAGAGAAATTCCAGAACAGCAGGCTTGGGGCAGGCACGGGGGTGGGGGGGGGAGTCAGTACTGTCCAGAGTTGTGGACAATGATCCCTAGGGAAGCCATCCTGGGGAATCCTAAGTGGGAAGCTTCCCCACGAGGCAGGCACTGTCCCTTTTCTCCTTGCGACATACTCCAAACTCTGGCCTTCCAAAGTTGGTGAAGCAAACCAAATGCCTTCAAGCCAACACACTCCCTTTGCAAGAAGTCACAGTAAGACCAAATGGAAGTGGGCGACCACCCTCAGGTGGAGGGGACCATGCAGGAGAACAGGTGCTGTGTCCGCTCTTCCGGCCCTTGGGTAAGGTTCCTCGAGTCTGAGGTTTATGGCATGTCCCACTTTTTAAATGCCGCCCATGACTTCCATGTGGACCCAAGCATGCCTAAAGCCTGAAATGTGACCCGGGACAGGGCAGTGCATGGGAGGGCCTGAAGCTCAGGACTTCAGGACCTCAGGTGACCCAGCCCAGTCAGATCCCATGATCTGCAGTTAAAGTAAAAAACGCCTATAATCCCAGCACTCGGGAGGCAGAAGCAGGTGGATCTCTGTGAGTTCGAGGCCAGCCAGGTCTACAGAATGAATTCCAAGATAGCCAAGGCTACACAGAGAAACCCTGTCTCGAAACAAAACAAAAACAAAAGTCAAAGTCAGAAGGCTTTCCACGCTGGTGAGCAGGGCGACCAAAGGGGCTGTTGTCTCCCGGGCCGCCCTCCTGGACAGCGGACACTCTTTGCACACCACTGAAATCCCCTCCCAGGGACAACCTCAGAGCTGCCGTTGGGACTCCTCAGAACATCAAACACTTCCCGTGACATCACACCATGTCCCCTCTGGAAACAGCCATCTTGGAGGCCCTGGGGAGGTCACCTCACCTCCAGGCCATCCCTGCCCACTGCACCCTCCAGCCAGTAAGCATGAGGTCACATGTAGGATCTCCAGGCCTGGGTGGAGCTGTGAGGGGCTCACACTAAGCCCCACATAGTGCCAGGAAGCAGAAATACTGCCGCCTACAGTAGCTGATCTTGACTTTTCCTTTTTTCTTATATGTAACCCTGGCTTTCCTAGAACTCCCTATGTAGCCCAGGCCTGAAACTCTGGCTCTTCCTGCCTCTGTCGCCCAAGTACTAGAATCACAGGTGTTCACCAGCACACTGACTGGGAGGGTAGTTCAGTGGGGAAAACACTTGCCTAACATGCATAAAATCCTAGGTTCAAATCCCCAGCGTTGCATAAACTAGGCATGGCAAGGTGTGCATGTAATCCTGTCATGGGGAGGTAGAGGCAGGATTAGAATTTCAAAATCCTCCTCAGCTACAGAGTGACCTTGAGGCCAGCCTGGGATACAAGAGACCCTGTATTAAAAAAAAATTATATATATATATATATATATATATATTAGATCTAGCTGGAGATTTCAGAATCCACTCAATTAACTATAATTCTAGTCTGTGGTTTCTGGTTTCTGTCTTGGTAATTAGACTGATAAACAAAACCATCTATTATCCTTAAAGTAACATGAATTACAAGGAATGTGCCAGCGGGTGGATCAAGCTCCCCTCCCTCAGAGAACACTGCCACCTAGTGAGCGAGCCAAGGCAAGCATCAGGAGCCACAGGTGAGGCAGGTGAGGCACAGCTGCACAGGAGACCAAGGGCTAGGCACACACCCACCTTGCTGAGGCTGCTGCGGTCACTGACGCTCTTTGTCAGCTGTTGGATCTCAGCCACCTGGTCGGCCAGCCGTTTCTGTTCATTCAGCTTCTCAGCCAGTGTCTCCAGCTCTGTGAGGGCGAGCTGCAGCGACAGCCTGTCAGGGTGGCCCCTGGGAGTGTTCTTCAGCATGTCCTGCCAGAGCCAGAGAGAGCATGCATAAGACATGCAACAGCATGCACATTCAAGCGCGCACGCACGCGCGCGCACACACACACACACACACATCCCCTCCCTAGTCTGGAGTCAAAGCCTTGTACTCCTACAGTCTACACAGACCAGGCCTGAAGGGTGCAGCTTGCAATGGGACCGAGGAACTAGACATAGAAAGAAGGCAAACCCTAAGGCTTAGTGAATAAAGACAAGACGTGGCTTGTTCAGGGCACATACACAGAAGAACTCCACCAGCAGGGTCTCCAAGAAACGTTTGTCTACCCATGTTCATATCAGGGCCAATCACAATAGCCAGATGAGGAGGCAACCAGTATCTATGAGAGTGGGGACAACATGAGAAGTTAACCTTCGCCCCTGAGCCATGAGAGGAAGGCAACTCTCGCCCAGGCTACAACATGGCCGAATAATGAGGGCTCAGCATCATCAGACACAAACATATGCAATTCTACTTGGAGGCAGCTTGTAGCATGATCAGTTTTCAGACACAGAACATTGCAGCCGGGAGGAGTGGCTGCCAGGGGCTGAGGAGACAGAAGAGTTGGGTCCAGAGTTTCAATGAGGGAAGATGAGGAATTTCCACAGACGGACCATGCTTGATGCCACAGCCCTGCACACTGAGAGGTGGTGGGCCAAACAAAACCTCTGTGGAGAGTGTGTACTGACTTGGAAAAAGGTGTGCTCAGCTCAGAGCCCATGTCCACTGTACAACATCACTGCAGGTAGGCACAAGGGTACTACCAGGTCCTCAGCCTGGCAACTGCCTCTCGGGAGCCAGATGACACTGTCTGAGGACATTTTTTGTTTTTTTTTTAAGATTTGTTTATTTATTATTTATGCAGTGTTTTGCCTACACGTACATCTGCAGGCCAGAAGAAGGCACCAGATCTCATTACAGATGGTTGTGAGCCATCATGTGGTTTCTGGGAATTGAACTCAGAACCTCTGGAAGAGCAGCCAGTGCTCTTAACCTCTGAGCCATCTCTCCAGCCCCCACCCCCATCTTGCATGGGGCAGATGCCCCTTCAGGCATCCTGGTCAAGGGAGGTAAGAGGGCAGCCTGAGGATTCTGGAACACTACCCCTCATTCCCCTCCTGCCTGAGCAGGTAAAGGCACGTGCCACCAAGCCTGGGACCTTAATTCAAGTCTTGGGAGCCACGTGGAAAAATATAACCAACTCCTGCAAGCTGTCCTCTGACCTCCACATGTTCACTATGAACACACACACACACACACACACACACACACACACACACACAAGACCCTATTTCAATTTCCCAACACCTATATCATGTGGTTCAAAACTGCCTGTAATTCTAGCATTATTGGATCCAATGGCCCTGGCCTCCAAAAGTACCAGCACTTACATACACAAGCCCACACAGAGACACTTATCAATGCACATAATTTAAAATAAAAGAAAGCTTTTTTTTAACGCTGTTGCACACAACAGGCTGCCACAGGAGTGGGCCACAGATGAGATCCACCCTCCCTCCGTGTCCGCAGCCATCCCCTGGCCCTTGGGGAGCCCCTGGCAGTACCTGGAGCAGGAGGATGAACTGTGGAAATCTCTGAACAGGTTTCACCATCAGTCCATAGAGGGTGACTCGGTCTGTACTGCACACCTGCCGCCGCTGCGGGGACAAGGCTGTGTCACTTGTCAGTCTCCAACAGTAAGGGTCCAGCACCAGAGTCCAGACCAAATCCCTATCCTAGGAACCTGTTCCACCTCGGATCCACAATCGGGGATGTATGCCTCCCATCAGGGCACACCCTATGTAAGCCACACCCTCAGGGGATCCGAACAGCCAGTGAAGGCTTTGCAACCAAAAGCAAGACTGGAAAACCTAACAGTTTACTCACTGCCATCTGTTCCCTAAGAGCAGAGGCCTGGGCCAGGGTGTGAGTGGGCACAGGGTCTCCCTGTCCTGCCTCCTGTCTGCTTGCTTGCCCCACCCACATGTGTCCTGTGGGGCCTGGCCCGTATCCCCGGCAACCTCATGGCTTCCTTGCCAGTCTCCACATTTCCTACCCCAGCTTAAAGCTCTCCTTAAATACTTTTACCTCACCCAAGGCCGGAAGATCCAGAAGAGTCCAAATTACGCTACATGAGGGAGTGAGTATCCTTTAAGGGGTATCCCATGCTCCCAGAATCCTTCCAGCCTTGCTTGCTCCCACATTCCTGCCTCCAACTCCTATCAGTATTTGCACTGGAAACAGCTCTCCGTCTTCCCTAAACCCATGCCAGATGGTCCCCCTCAAGAAAGCCTTCCTGGTGCGTGTCCTTCCTCTTCACTGGGGTACATAGCTCTTCACTTGTGTCCTCTTTCGGATACAAGTCCCTCGTCCACCACACCCCACCACAGGGGACCTTGGAGCCTATCCACAGCTACTCAAGGGTTCTGCAGCTTTCCAAAGCCTTGAATCTTGTGCTCCCAGATGAAGTACAAAACCTGGAAATCCCCAAACCACTTCACAGCCAAGGAAGCTACAGCTCATGGGAACACAGGCAACACTGTGGTCCCCACCACCACACAGATCCGTCTGCACCAGGTCTGCCCTGCACCCCGTGGAGGTTCCAGGATCCTGAGCTGACTGCAGACCCTTTAACCCTCTCACCTTCCTCCCAGGGCAGAGAAGGGCTATCTCCCAAGAGACTGGGGTTCCCAGATAACCTAGCCCATAGCCTTGACACTGAAGTTGGTAAGACAATGGCTCTTCTCTCCTGTCCCACCTCCCTCAAGTCCATCCCTACAGAGTGAGGACCGCATGGCTCCAGGCTACCTTGAGGAACTCGAGGAATGCCGGCTTGGTGAGACAGGCCTTTTTGATGATGGACATGGCGTGGGTGAAGTTGTTCACATAGTCACTGTACACGTCTAAGACCATGGACTTAGAGAACTGTAAGAAACGGGAGTGGGAACTGTAGCAACATGGGGAAGGGAAGCAGCCGTACCCATCTTATCACTCTTCTGACACCCTGCTCAGGGAAGAAGGGAGCTCAGGGTTGGGGAGACTGTCAAGGTCTAAGGAACCAGAGAGGCTTTCTACAGCAACTCGGAATCCACAGGAGAGAGTGGGTACCCTAGGGCAGGGACATTGCCTGCACTCCATCTAGTTTCTTACCATGCCCAGGAAATGAAATGTCCCTGAGCCCTCGCCGGGGAGATGCATCCACAGCTAAGCTACAGAAGTGGGAAGTCAGGCAACCTCTCACCACAGCCCCCTGGACACACCCACCTGGGATGTCACGTCCGCTCTCCCAAACACTGTCATTCTCAAAACCCTGCCCTTCCCACTAGCAGAACCGAGAGGCTTACAGCCGAGCAAAGCTGGCTTGGCCATTTATCTCCCTAGCTCCCTCTCTGGAGTCTGAGGATTTTCAGTTTGACAAGCAGGAATCCACAAGTGTAGAATCTGAGCCCAGAGACACCCTCAGATCTCCCTGAGGTGGAACCAGGTCTCCTGGACCACGATCCGGGGCTCTGTGGATCCTGAGGCCTCATCCTGGAGCTATGAATGCAGCCTGAGCCGGCATGCGCAAACGTTCACTGATCACACACGTCACGCTTGGAAAAGAACCTGCACCCTGTCAGACCACCCTGTCAGACCACCCTGAGGCTGGTCTCCAGACTAGACCCTGGCTTCAACATCATCGTGGCCTGGCACACCTCTTCTGGGACATCAAGGTGTCGTGCCCAGCCTGCAGCGCAGGATACAATGACTGAGGGGCTCTGAGGCAACCAGGTGGGGGTGGAGGCTGGGCCAGCGAGTCAAAGGAGGGACACCTACTGAGGCCACAAAGAGGTCCCCAATCTTCTCAGTGGAGTCCCATTCGGCCACTCGGGAGGACAGGGCGATCTGGAACATGGAGTGACAGTGTAGAATCTCCTTGACACGGAAGAACACCACCTGACACTTGCGGGCGCTCAGGGCCTTGGGCTCCATCTCCATGAGGGGGTTGCGGTAGTCCTGCCAGGATGGGTGGGGGTGGGGAATGAGACTGGCAATCCTCAACGCAGACAAGGCAGAGGTGGAGAACTGGGCAGCCCCCTCCCCCACACCTCAGTGGGGCCTTCCTGACACAAGCAGACACATCCTGCATTCCTCGCGGACGTTTCCGGATGGTTCTACACGAATATGACATTCCTGCCTTGCCTCCGCCGTCCCAAAACCTCCCCAGAACTTCTGTGTTAAGCTAGTTTGGAAGTGACACATGATCACTTCTACATACCATCTGGGTGTGAGGGCTCTGGGTGGGAGGTTCAGTGCCAAGGCTGGCTGGTGGAGAAGCTCAGAGCCATCTGTGTGGCTGAGCAGTGGGGTGCCAGGCTACTACAGTTCTCTGAGCTCTCAAAGCTAAGGACCTCTTCTGATGCCTGTGCACCTCCGTATGGGTCTAAAAACAGATCCCACACCAGCAGTCCCTCTGACATCTCTGAGGAGTTCAGGTCTTGGAGGCCCAAACCACACACGGGTGTTTTATACATGTCACTCAACATCTACTTAGCGTGGCCTGGGCACCGCAGTGTAAGAAAGAGGGGTGTACCCCTGCACCCTTGCTTTGAGGACTATCTGAATGGCCAAAAAGACACAACCCCTTCCAGGCACAAAGGGAGCACATGCCTTGATGCTCTCATTTGTTTTTTTTTTTGTTTTTTGGGTTTTGTTTGGTTTGGTTTGGTTAGGTTTGGTTTTTCGAGACAGGGTTTCTCTGTGTAGCATTGGCTGTCCTGGACTCGCTTTGTAGACAGGGCTGGCCTCGAACTCACAGCGATCTGCCTGCCTCTGCCTCCTGAGTGCTGGGATTAAAGGCATGCACCACCACCGCTCGGCTGATGCTCTCATTTGTAAGACTCTCAGTCTCACTTCAGAAGACAGCTCTCCCTGTAAGCACAGGCCTTGCAAACCCTTGCTGTCCCACTTGCTGTTCCTCAAAAAGCAAGAACAGCCCTTTCTCCTTAAAACTACCACAATCTCCAAATGTTCTTTATAAAATGTCCTCCAGGTCCCTTCCTCCCTCCCTCATCCCAGAGACCCTCAAGAGTCCTCTGAAATGGTACCTGGAGTATCCGCTTCAGCGACTCCACGTAGCTGCCTTCACTCTGCACGATGGAGCCCAGGATGTGTCTCCGGACCACCTGCTCAGGCCAAAAGCACAGTCAGGGTGTGGGACCCGAGGAGCAGAACTGGTCCCAAAGGCAAGAAGGGAAGCTGACAGCTACAGAACCCAGGAGCCTCAGAACCACCTGGGATGGACAAACAGATACCCCCTGCTCTGGAAGTCATGGAGCCAGTGGGTCTTAAGCATCCCAAATGCACCTCACCATCCCCAGACCCACAGTATGGAGCACACAGTGTCCAGTTCCCTATTAAAGCCCACCACCCCTAACTAGCATAGCCCAAGGGACCAGGATGGGAAGCCACCAGCTCTCCCCTGCAGACCGTCCCACCTCCCCACAGACCTGCTGAGGACTCAAGCCATCTGGCATGGGGCCCAGTTCTGGGGCGGGAGGTTTGATGTCTGTCACACCAACCTCCAGGAGCCCCATATCTTCTTCTTCCGAGTCACCTGGAAAGACAAGCAGGAAGATGGCACAGCTAAGGCGGGAGGTGGGGGTAAGGTGGCAAAAGTCCCGCTAGAGCCCTAGAGATGAGACCCACTCAAACAGCCCCGAATCATGACTGGAAACAGCTGTCCCTGAGCCAAGTGGGTCAGTTCCAACTCCAATTCTCAGAACCCCTATGGTCCATGGCTGCTCCCCCACAGCCCTTGATGGGAGGAGTAGGAGGGAGAGATAGAGGATGAGAAAACAGCACCCCACAACAGGTACCATTGTCCCTGCTGAGATCCGCCCACTCTGCCTGCTCCAGCCTGACATGGGCCAACCACTCGTGTCCCCATCACTGGGCACTAAAAATAGTTTTCATCTGGATGCCAAAAATGGGGCGGGGGGGAATACAGGCCTAGACACCCCATCAGCTTTGTACTTTCATTTAAAAAAACAAATGCCAGCCTGGTCCACAAAGCAAGTCCAGGACAACCAAGGCTACACAGAGAGACCTTGTCTTGAAAAACTAAAACAAACAAACAAACAAACAAACAACAACAACAACAAAACAAAGATGCACAAAAGAGAGTAGTCTAAGCTCGGTGTGACAGGAACCCCAGTCCACTAGGGCTTGGCTCAGCCTATGGCATATAGAGTCCAAACAGCAGTCCAAAGCCCTAAGAGAAAAAGAAGGCCTGCTAGGATACAGAAGGGCCATCCTCCCAGGATCTGAGTGCCCCCATGAGAGGCTCAGGGTGATGAGCCCTTGCTATCCAGAGGTTCTAAAGGCCATGGCAGCCACGGAGAGCAGGAAGTGGGAAAACAGAGAAAAAGAGAAGTGCTAGCCAGTCCAGCTGCTGGAGAAGCAGGACACCCAGCTTCTTAGGCCCTTACCTGAGCAGGACACAGAGGAGGAGGAGGAGGACGGACAGCGGATGAGAGCATGGGGGTGAGGGTAGGAGTGGCAAAGACCCTCCTGCCTGGCCCACATATTGCCTCGGGCATCACAGCGTACCCACCCCAGCCGCCTGCTCCTCCTCGGCTTCCTCTTCCCCCATGAGCTGCTGGGGAACATTCTTGGCCTGTGATCCGAGCCGCCCAGCTATTAATAACGCCTCTGGGGGAGGGTCATTTTAGGCCCAGGGCTAGTGGGCGGAGTGGGGAGGGTGTCCCAGAAAGAGTTCCCAGCCACCAGGCCTGTCTACTACTCCGTTATAGTAGCCAGTGCTCCCCCAAAAGGTAAAAACGTCCAGCCTGTGCCCAACCCACTTAGCACCGCACTGAATATGTGGGGTCATCAGTACACCCAGTGTTATGTGGTACTTCTCTGAGAACTAGGGGAGGTCCCAGCTGTGAGGGCCCAGACACTGGATGGGACCCAAGTCAACATGATCCTGGCACCAAAGCCACTAGGGCTGACAGACCTCAAAAACAATGCCTGTTGTGCAGGACTCGGTGTGCAACACAGTCATCATCCCCATGGCCCTAGAAGGCAGGGACCGTTATTAGTCCCATTGCGTGAAAGAGGAAACTGAGGCACACTCGCCAAGAGCCTGGAGGCTCTGCCGGTTCTCCTTGGTTTAGAGCCATGTTCCTTCTAAGCGCCAGTCCCTGTGTGAGGCCAGAGGCAGGAACTCCCTGGACAAGGCCTCTTCCCACCCAACAACTGGCACTCTCAGAATTCCACCCGGGCATCACTGGCCATTAACCTACTGTCCTACATCTGTAGCCCCTCGTCCTTTTGCCTGTTGTCCCCCAAAATAAAACACATCACAGGTGCCGAGTCTTGCTGGGAACCTTTTGAGGGTCCCGGTCTGAATATCACCTGGAAGAGGGAATTGGTGGTACCCCAGTGGGGATCAAAACCAGGAGATGGACACCTGAGTGGGGCCTCGGGGAAACTGGGGTATCTGGGAAGAGTGGCAGGGAAGGGAGAAGAACCAAGCCAATGGCTGGGCACGGTGAGCTTGTGGGCAGGAGACCCCCCTCACCTCCTGCCAGGTCCCAGGTAAAGCCTGGGGGCTGGCAGGTGATGGAGCTGCCTGCCTCCCTGATGCCTGCAGAGGCCTGCGTGAGCCAGAAAGGCCCAGGCAGCTGAGACAAGGGTAGCAAAATAGATACCACAGGACCCTCTCCACCTGCGTCACTTCCCCAACCAACCCTCTCCCCACTAGCCACATGACTCATGCCAGATGCTGAAATGCCACCTCATCAGAGGACTGCAGGCTCTCAGCACACCCCATGAAGCCCTTCCTCAGCTCCCTCCCAGACTCCCCAGAGTCTCTACTGTGTCTGGACATTATATTACCTATTTACTGATACTTTCACCTCCCATCACCCTCCATGGCAGAATTCCTAGCCACTCTGCTCACAGCTCTGCCCCAGGATGGTGGGCTCCAACCCACAGTAACCCATGGGAGACAATTTGTTGAATGAACAAATGGTCAATAGATCAAACTCAACCACGGGGCACTTCTGTCTAAAACCCAGGTGATACTCCGTGATGTCTTCTAAGGTCAAGGGCAAGCATCTAGCCTGGCCCATAGAGCCATGTTGACCTGGCCCTGACTTTATCACCCCAGCCTCCTCCACCACCCCCATGCCTGTGTGTGCTCAGGAAAGTCTATGACCTCTATGCACCTGTCCCCTCATCTGAAAATCAGAACATGGTTGCTGCTCCTGCACCTCTTTTGTGGCCTGTGAAGATTAAGCGAGTCCCCACCAGATGCTTCGCAAATGTTGGCATCGGCTCTCCCAACATCTCACACCCCCTAAAGCCTTGGCACATGCTTGGCCTTTGTCCTAGAGTTCCATTCTGCTGCCTCACCTTTCACCTCCACCCCATGTTCATCTCCATACTCCCCCAGGAACCGAAAGGACTAATGACACTCTGAGCCATCATTTCCCCACCTGTATATTGTGTCCCCCACAGCACCTGGAGGCCCTGGAAGAAATGCTGTTAGATTCACAGAGGACGGTGTTTAGTACTGGCGAGATGAAGGTGGACAAAGAACATTCTAGATGTGGCCAGGTGAACCAGGAGGCAGGAAAGTCAGCAACCAGGGCCACACAACTGAAGGGAAGCCCCGTGGCTCACAGAAGAAAGCAGCCACACCGGTCAAAGGTGTGGGAAGCAAACTGGGACCAACCCACACACTTGGGATTCCATTCAGAAGAGGCCAGGCACCAGTGGCATCTCCTCCAGCATGCCCCACCCCCAGCACACCGCTGAGGGCCACCCAGGCTCACCTAGGACATCTTTCCTATGCAGAAAGGAGACTTTTCTCATGACTGCCATCCGGGTCTTCTCCAGCCCATCCCTGGTCCCGCTCTTGGCAGCCTTCATGAGCTGAGTCATCTGTGTAAAGGCAGAGGGGGCTCACTGGAGGCTGAGGGGAGCCTGGACCCCTGCCTCCAAGGGACCTCAGTCCAGATGTCAGAGCCAGCCAGCCCTGTTCCATTCCCCACCCAGTGGGTGAGCAGCAGAGGCCAGGAGCGGCAGGGAGAGACTGCGTTTGTGCCCCAGGGTCCCTCTGTGAGCAGGAGGGGACATAACCTCTTCCCTCTACTTAAGGAGGTGGTGGGATGGGGAAAGGGCCAGGTCTGGGTTCAAATCTCGGCTCACATACTCCCCAGGAAGTGGATAGGTCACTTCTCTCTGAACCTCAGACAAAGGAGCGCAAGCTACAGGTGAGCAAAGACTGAACAGGACATGTCTGCAGAGGTCACTAAGGGCTGATCTACTCCCCAAGCTGAGCCAGGTGAGAAGCCCCGCCCCTCTCGCCTCTTCCTTTCTGAGCCTCTGGCCACAGGGAGGGAAAGGGAGGGAACGCTGAGGCCACAAAAAGCAGAAGCTACACCCGGGTGCTGCCAATAAAGCCAGCAAAGCAGGCCTTGAGGTGAAAGGAGGGTGGCACGCTCAGAGTGGGAAACAGACACCCCACCACTAGGACCCAGATCTGAAAGGAAACTGCTGCCCTTTTGCCCTGCTCCTGCCCCAACACTTTCAACACTGCCAGCATGAGTTACCAGAATGTTCCTCAAGGGTGGAAAGCGTATCTGCCCAGTCCCATTATGGGGCCCACATGTGACTAATGGGCACTCTGGACGTGCTGTGTGACTAAGAATTGAAATCGCGATTTCGTTTCATTTTGCTATTAATGGGAAGAGCTACACAGCTGTGGCGTGGATATTCCAGGAAACCCCCTCCTTCCTCAAGACTCTGGTGAAGATGAGGATGCAAGTCTGGGAAAGAGTGTTCCCCTGGGACGCACTTCTACCTCAGGCAGCTCTTTGCCTCCAGCTGAAAGGCTACATACGCACCTCTCTCCTGGGGTCTGAGGACAGACTGCTGAGAGCCTGAGGGGTGGGGGTTGAGGCTGAAGAACCAACAGTGGACTGGTGGCTTTTTAGGAACAAGACAGGCTTTCAGGAAACAAGGGAAAGAGGAAGTGGGTCCCCGCCCCTCCCTATATCCATAGTCATGATTTTTGGTCTCTTGAGAGGAAGGGGCATAAGCACCTTTGGAAATCTAATGGGGGAACAGGCATCAACCCCCAACTCTGCACATGGGTAAGCCTTTCCTCTGAGGTACATTTGACTCTGGCGGCTATACGCCTGGCTGGAGCTATCAATGGGCCTATCCTCAGAATTCCTCAAGTGGCCTTCGGGGGATCACCAGAGAGCCCTTTCACTTGGTATTTTTCTGAGCAAAGATGAACAGGAGGTGAACGCCCCAGAACGTTCCCTGAGCTGGCCTGGCATGTGTACAAGCCTCGATGGGCTCCTAGCTTCCTCTCTTTGCTCCCTTCTTGGGTCACAACCTCCAGGGGTATCTGCTGGGGTTCCTCCCCCTCCTGCTGCTGGCCCTGGTTCTGATGCAGCAGGCAGAACTGTATAGGGTTGACAGCACTCAGACTCTGGCATGGCCAGACCAGAGGCCAGCTCTGCTGTTGACTGGCAGGGTGACCACCAGCCACTGCCTTCTTTCCTTGCTCTGAATGATGGTGGAAAGACAGCCATCCCTGGGTGCCATGACATTCAGGTACAAGAAAGTAACAGTGGCCACCATCACTAAGCTCAGAGAGCCAGATATCACCAAGTACGTTACAGGTGTCATCATCCAGGCCCCCACATCCACCCTAAGGTGCTGCTGCTGACAGCAGAGAAAAGCAGACCCAGAGAAGCCAATGGGTCTGTCTGCCCGAGGTCATTCAGTGAAGAAGTAGTAAGGCTGGGATTGAACCCAGGTCCATAGGGCAACACAGCTGTACTGCTCAATTAAGGCCATCTACTGCTGCCAGCAGCATTGCCCAAAAGCCCGAGTCCTGCTATGTAGCTCAAGCTAGTCTTGAACTCCCAATCCTCCTGCCTCGGCTTCCCAAGTCCTGGGGATTACAGGTGTATGGCTGTCAGGTTCTGGCTAAGAACCTGCATGTTTAAAAAAAAAAAAAAGAGAGAGAGAGAGACCCCTAGGTCACTCGGAGGGCTCTTAGGTTTGAAATGCCACTGGCCATCTTGGGGTTCATTGGCATTTCTCTGGCAGGTGTCAGGTGGGGTGGGGGGAGCTTCTAGGCAAAACCCAGGAAGTGGAAGGAACAGCTGGCTCATGGTGTCAGCCTGCTGCAGTGCAAATGTGAGGTGCAACCAGGTCACAAGTATGAAGGGCAGGCTCCCCGAGGCTCACACCCACCCTCCTCTGTGGCCTACCCTGGGGCCAGGAGAGAAGGGACAGACAGTACCTTACAATCGCACTTGAACTTCAGCTCCTGCATGTCTCTACCCCCAACTCTCAAAGCCAAGATGTCTCTCTTAGTCCTGACGTATCTCTCCTTTAGCCTAGTCAGGTCTGGAGAAAGCTGGGGCCCCAAGCGGCCAGGCAGAAGGAGAGCAGGCGAGAAGAGCAGGCGGGGACAGCGAGGAGACAAAACACAGACAACAGGGGAGAAGGAGACTCAGGTCACGTGGCGGCGGACGGACACTCAGGGCAGGCGGGTGGGAGAGTGGGTCTGGGTACGTCCAGCTGGAGTATGCCATTCATCCCAGCATGCCAGGCAGCCGAAGCTGGGACTCAGCTGCAGGGAATCCCAGCTGCCAGGCAGCAGAGTGAGAAGCCCATGCCTCCCTCTCACGGCGAGAGGGGAATCACACTTGGACGGTGTTGGCTGTGTCTTCTCACCCCAGGGGAATCACACTTGGACGATGTTGACTGTGTCTTCTCACCTTCTCACAATGGAGCATATAACATTAGAGTTTGTAAGGTGGATGACTGGCAAGGGATGGATGGTCTGAAGGACAGGGTGGGGACAATGAACAGATATGTGGACAAATGCCTAGAGAAAGGGTGAAGTGGCCAGAGGATTGCTGGACTGATGAGTGGACAACATCGAGATAGATGGATCAAAGGAATGTGGGCAAGAGTGGATGGATGGATGCAGTAGTGGATGGTGGGTAGATGGATGGATGATGGATAGATGGATGGATGGATGGATGGATGGATGGATGGATGAGCAAACAAATGGGTAATTGGCTATATTTAGGTGGGTAGCTATAGCTGGGCAAATGGATGATGGATAGACGGCTGGATGTCCAGACACAGTGCTGAGCTAATAAATACTTACCAACTGGCTCTTGGGGATATAAGCCCTGTTTCTTGGTGTCTCACCCTGGCCAGCCAGGCACTACCAAAGTAACACCATTGAATATGGATTTGTAATGCAGATAAACTAGTCCAAGTTGACCCCCACATTCCCCTGGAGGAAAATGTAAGTGGATGAAAGGGAAGGAGAAGAGGGAGAAGGAAAGGGAAGAAAAAGAGGGAGGGAAAGAGGAAGAAAAGGGAGGAAGGGAGAGACGGAGGGAGAGAAGGAGGGATGGGCCACCACACGGAAGCATAGATGGCGGGTAACTGGTTTATATGCTATCTGGAGAATGGCTAGACAGAAGAAGCAGACGTTTAAATGCATGGCCTGTATGAGCCACAGGGCATTCTGATGACGCACACAGACAAGAGAGACGTGGCCTGCTTCCGGACAGACAGACTAGCAGAAAGATGGAGCAGGGATTCTGCAGGCAACATACATGTCTTGGCTCCCCACTTACGAGCCAGAGGAGTCTCTGGACCTCTCTGAAGTTGCAGTTTCCTCACTGGTAAAGTATCTGTGAGAGGTTCTGGACCTCCAGCTTCATGTTTGGCTGACAACGCTATCTGGACACCCCACGTACAGCCCAGAGCTTAGTTACTATTCAAAGCTGGGAGCCATAGCATCCCATCCTTTAATGCGTCCTCTGTACTTATTAAATAGATAGAAGAATGGATGGATGGAAGAGAGATGAATGGATGGCAGACAGATGAGTGGATAGCGTCTTCTTACCCATATATGAAGCTGAGTCCTGGCCTTGCCATTCTCTGGCTGTGCTGTGTGACCTTCACCATGCCACCTAACGTCTCTGAGCTTTACTCATATAAGTGAAACTCTTACTGTGAGCAGCACTGACCACTGAGCTGCCAGTACATTGCTCAGGCTGGGCTCTATCCTGAGACCTACTCTGTTATAGAGTGAGACCATGAAGCCCTTGGCCTTCTGGCCCCTTACCTCTCTAAGGGTCAAAGGCAAGGGAAGCATTAGTGGCCAAGGTCACTAGCTGAGCTGAGCAGAATGAGACTGAGGCCAGTGTGGGTGCTTCAGGACAGACCCACCCTTCTCAGGCAGCCCTAGCTGGGTCACAGTGACTGGTTATAAAGAGGTCATGGGGATGATCTCACTGCAGCCCACCTCACACCCAGCAAATGCACGTTGAGCATGGTAGCCAAGGAGACAGTCACTTGGGGATGATGAAAGCTCAAGATAGCTGCTCACACCTGAGTCAGTGGCTTCTCAGGCAGTCCCTTTAGAGACCCTTTGATCAATTTTTTTGGGCTAGAACTGATTGGCCTGGGCATCTGGAAGTGGGGACTCCCCTAGCTAGCTTGGTACTAGGGTTCCAGTCAGACTCCAAAGACAGGATAAAATATTTCCCCAGATGCCTGCCACCCAGAGCCCTGCAGCACATGTGGTACACACAGCACATGTGCAAGCATTTGTGGCCCTGAAACATGCAGTGGCTGCAATGCCAGGCAGTGAGCAGGGGACCCAGAAGCTCAGGAGAGTAGAGCCCCATAGGCAGTGCTTAGCAGCATCCCTAGGCAGAGGAAAAGCTGTACATACCCTCCCATCTCTCTGGGAACCAGCCATTAGGGAGCACACAGGCCCTAGCAGATGGATAGAGAAAAGACTCTCCTGCTAAAAATCCCTCCAACTGCACTATGGGACATTGCCGAGAAAGAGTGCAAAGCCCCCAGCCAGCCTCTATCACTGAGTGAGTTCGCTAAGGAGCAAAAGGTCCCCACAGGCCACAGATCCAATAGGAGAGGCCCACTCCAGCACTCCTTAAAGGTAGTGAGCCACTTGTGCCCCCTGAAGTCAGAGGGTTTAAAGGCAAACTGTGAGTAGGGGTCCCAGGAAGCAGACTCCTGGCATCTGTGACATCAACCAGCTCCCTAAGGCTAAGGCCATCTCCACCATTCTCTCACTCAGAGGTTCCTGGGGCTCCCTCTCAAGTGATGGCATTACCTGAGGTATCCCCCAACACACTCAGTTTATGAGGTGCTGGGGACCAGAGCCTCCTGCATGGTAGGTAAGCACTCTACCAACTGTGCCATACCCCAAGTCCTTGCCATAGTCTTAATAAACTCTGTCATAACCAGCATCTCCTTCTAGACCATAAAGGTCTGCCAAGCTTGGGTCAGGTCTTCCTGATCCCACAATATTTCACCCATGACCTAAGAGGATGCTCAGTAGGGTCTTAAAAATTATGTTTTGGCCGGGCATGGTGGCACACGCCTTTAATCCCAGAACTTGGGAAGCAGAGACAGGCGGATCACCGTGAATTCGAGGCCAGCCTGGTCTACAAAGTGCGTCCAGGATAGCCAAGACTACACAGAGAAACCCTGTCTTGAAGAAAAAATAAAAAAAAAAGAATTCTGTTTTGTAGTCAGCAAGCATTAAGACCCTTCCTATGGCATGACCTATCCTGAGACGTCTGGGATCCAGACAGTTGAACTTTCCCACCACAAGGCTGAGTGAAAGCTTTCTGAACTATTCTAGTCAGCATGCCTCTCCCAGGGGGCTCCTGAAACCCAGGAACAGACAGGGATCCTGTAAGCCTTCCCAGGAAGCCTGCGGATGCAGCTGGAGCTAGCCCCTAATCCCAGGCATACTGTGCCCACCCCCCACCATGTCTAAAGGGAACTCACATGGGCAAGACCCTTAAACTCCCCCCACTGAATCTTAGTCTCTGCTTGGAACACGAGAAGAGCAGGGATAGCGTAAGAGAGGAACCAGATGTCCACCCTGTGGCTCCTCATAAAGCAAGTGTCTGGGCCAGAGCAACTCTGGTGCAGTCCCCTGCTCACACGCCACCATCACCTGTCTACTCCCCAGGGCAAATGGAACTGTGTGGGTCTAGAATGTATGTAACTGGTAGGGCAGGAAAACCAAGCTGACTGAGCCAAGGATCAGCTCTAATCACTTAGCTGGGCTTCGTGGACCACTGTGTTGAGAAGAATTCTGAAAACCAATCTGAGCCCAGGAACATCATGAGCAATTGACCCAGTCTGCACAGAATTGCAGAAGACTGGAGGAGCACTTGCCCCTGTTCTAGGTCCTCTGTGGCCAAGCAGTGAATCCCAGGTTACTTTCCCGACTCAGGATGATCCAGTGATCACTCGCCATATATTACTGGAAACTGACGGTCCCCAGACAGGGGTGTCTAGGGCCTGGCCCTCACCACCCACATCCCTTCCTGAAGGAGTCTGGGTGCCCAGACCCTCAGTAATGCTCCCCCAGGCTCCTCACCTTGGGCTGGAAGGACCCTCGGTGCTTGGTGGGCTCTGCCTCCGGTTTGGTCTCCTCCCCAGAGTCCTCGCTGTAGCTCTCAAACTCACTGGAGCTCCAGCCTAGGTCCTCAGCCTCACGTGGAAGTCCGGCACGATGCACATCCTCGTTAAGTGGGCCCCGCTCTGCCCCTGCCAGCCAGGGACAATCTGGTGAGCCAGAGGCCCCACCACCACCACCCAGATCTGGAACCCCAGTGGTTAACGCCGAGGAAAGGGAGGGAAGATGGAGCAGGCATACTGGTCTGGCCCCAGACTCAGTTCCACTTCATCAGAGGCAGTGTCAGCATGTCCCCCAACCTCTCTACAAGAGAAAGGCCTGGGAACAGGAATGCACAGGAAATGTGCCCAACTCCTTCCTTAAAGAAGGCTCCTTAACACACCCCTCTGAACAAGCAGGGTGCTCACTCGCAGCCTCTCTGGCATTGTTTTACTAGAGAGAGAGAGAAAAAAAACCTCACAGCCAAGTCCAGCGGGAGCCCTAGCATGCCCCTGGACTACTAGAGATTTCTAACACTTCAATGAGAAGACACAGGAAGGGGCTGGACTTCCTCAAGGCTGCCTCTCTCCCATGTGGTCCACACGGTCCATGCAGTCTACAAGAGTCCAGGAGGGGGCGCATCTGGCCCAGAGTCCAGGAGGAACCCTGGCTTTTAAGGACAACAGGAAATGTTTTAGACTGAGTAGTGGGACCAGTGAGATGAGTGTCCTTGCTCTAGAGGAGCAGAACCCAGCTGGGCACCTGTGGAAGGTAGGAGAGTCATGACCCAGGAGCTGTCTAGCTTGGTGTTTTTGAGTGTGGATCTCTCATGGGGACCTGAGGTTTGCCTATTCGACCAGGCTAACTCCCTAGCTGTTGGTTCTATCATGCCCAGCATTTTTATGTGGGTTCTTGGGACCAAACTTAAGTCCTCCTGCTTGGCGGCAAGCATTTTACCTCCAGTCATGAGGAGAATATTTTTAAGCCAAGATGCTAGTGACAAAAGTCGCTGAGGACAGAGCAGCAGGCCACACCAGCTGTGACCTTGAAGGAAGGCTGGGTGTACTATTTCTACATTGGATAACCCCAACAGCTATTGCCCGAGGAGACAGACCCCAGATCCTGGGGTTGCCCAGAGGAAGACCCACAGTGACACCCACGTTCAGAGAAGACCAGGGCCAGGCCATCAGCTGCTTGGTTTATTCAGGTGAGAAATCAATGTGAGGGGGCCCTCCCAGGTCAGCCACTCAGACTGCCCAGCTCTGGGACACACCCCATCAGCTACCTCCCCCAGGATCCAGGCCTCTACAGACTCCTCATCCGCAAAATGAAGCCATAATATCCCCGACCACAGATTACATGGCAACCAGTGAAGAATTGAGGCTGGAGCACTGCTGTGTGCCTGCAATCCCAGCCAACCTCAGGGGCTGATGACAGAAGGTAAGTTCAAGGCCAGGCTCAGCTACATGGCAAGACTCTGTCCCCAAGCACCAAGGGTGAGAGATATAGCTCTGGGGTAGAGTGCGCACTCTTGGGTTTGGATCTTCAGCACAGCACACACTGTGTGTGTGTGTGTGTGTGTGTGTGTGTGTGTATGTGTGTGCACGTACATGCACACATATGTGTACAGAGTGTGTGTGTGCATGTGTGCATGCGTACACACATGTACACATAACGGCATAGAGAGAGAGAGCAGCCTGGCTTAATGTGGCTCAGTCCTCCCCCACCACCTGTTCCTCTTTCATCTTCAACTCAGAGCCTGTCTGTGTCACCCTGCAGGTCTAACGACCTTTCAAAGACTTCCACCGCTGCTCTGGGAAGCCTACACAGCTAACTCATTTTCCTAGCGTTAATCAAGTCTTGGGGAGGTAAGATGACCTTCAGAGACTCACAGCTTCATGTCATCCTACCCAAGACCCCAGACCCTGCCCTGCCCTATTTGTGCAGACCCGAGGTCGTGCCTCATCTCTGCTTGTGTATCTCTACAGGGTGTGAAAGGTGGGGACAGAGAGCACTGGGGACAGAAGGAAAGGAAGAGACCATCCTAAGCACGGCTCTCCCTCCCTGTCCCAGAGAAAGGCCAGGGAGAGAGCCAGAGAGGCCATACCGGGCTGATGGGCGTCTGGGCTCTCACAGGGGACGTCGTCATAAATCACATCTTCCTCCAGGGCGGGGAAAGTGAATCGGTCGACTGGTAACAGAGGGCAGAAAGGTCACCCAAGTGGCACATGGTAGTAGCAGCCATGGAAGACCAACCAGCTGGCAGCCATCCACGCATCCTGACTTTCATCATCTCGGATACAAGTCACTGTTTTCCTCTGGCCCAGTGGCCTTCTCCATGCCCGCCACAGACCCCACCTTGCCTCCCTGCTCCCCATAGACCTCTACCCTGGCCAAGGCACCTGCAGAGAAGCCATAGACGGACGCCAAACCCCAGAGTAGGGGCTGGGGAATCTAAGTACTGGGCATCCTAGAAAGGCCCTAACATCTAAGGGGTGCCTTCCTGAGTATCCAGAGGCTGGCCATCCATCCATCCCATTCTCCACTGGGTCCAGACTGATCACCCCTCTTTAGCATCGCAATCCTGACCAGCCTCTCCTTTGTCTGATTCCCTCACCCACCCTCTGAAGGGATGAGCCACAAATGTGATCATATCACTCAGGGGAACTAGAGACCTGACAGCCTACATCACCCCTAAATGCGTCGCTCTAACTTGGGCCACTTGGGGCTTCATCCGCTGGACCCTGGCCCTTGTTTTTTGGGGTTTTTGTTTGTTTGGTTGGTTTGTTTTGTTTTGTTTCTGGTTTTGTTTTATCTGTTTTTTGTTTTGTTTTGTTTGTGGTTTTTTTTTTTTTTTTTCCAAGACAGGGTTTCTCTGTGTAGCCTTGGCTGTCCTGGACTCTGTGTGTAGACCAGGCTGGCATCAAACTCGCAGAGATCCGCCTGCCTCTGCCTCCCCGAGAGCTGGGATTAAAAGCATGCACCACCCTACCCAGCCTGGACCCTGGCTCTTAAAGAAGCTGCCCCTCTCAATTGTGTGGGAACCACCTGTGAGTCTCCTCCCAGTGCACCTGTCTCAGTCACCAGGGAGCTAACTCTGACCATGACCAGCCTCTTGCTGGAGACTGAGAGCAGGTGGAGCAGCTGGATTAAGGATCGAGGGTTCTGGTGAGCAGAGAGTGGGCAGTCCACTACAGACAGCCATCAAGTCTGTGGCAACCCTCTAAATATGTGTCCACTTGGCTCTCTAGCACCCAGGCCAGCTGTTGGCCTAGAGACTAAGAGACTACCTTGGTTCTACCTGGGGTGGGTGGGGGGTCGGAAGCAACTTACTGCGACGTGAGCTCTTCCGCTTCCAGCTGGAGCGCCGGACCCCAGAGAAAGCTGCGCCCACGGCATCCCCATTGCTGACCACAGCGGGTGTCCTGCAGAGAGACGGCCCAGTGAAACTTCCACCTCCTTACCACACTGAAAGGATGGCGGCTGTGGAGGATAGCTTAGGTGGTTAGGCCCTCAGGTCATCTAAGCTGGCTGGCCTTCAAAAAAGAAATAAGCCTTGGCTCCAGTTCAAGACTGCTAATGTAACGCACTTGCAATACTTTTACTGGGCATAGAGTTCTCTGCTCTTATAGAAATATACTATCTCCTTATGGAAAGCAAAGACTCCGTTAACTCCTACCCTTGTTCCTCAGCACGGAAGCATCAAACCGTTCTGGTTTTGGGGAATGGCTCATGTTTGAATGTTTGGTTCTAAAAACTGCTTAGTCAAATTTCACTGAAATAAAATCACAACATGAACATCGACCCGAGATAATCTTTAACAGGTTCTGGAATGGCTTTAAACATTCTTCTGCTGTTTTGTACTAGATACCTTTGTAAAACAGAGGAGCCATCTCAGCACTGATGATATAAAACCAAAACGGCTGGCCAACTGTGGGAAACACTCACCCCGTGGGTTACCGCATCCAACATTTGCCAGAGATCTAAACCTCCATGAACAATTAGACAAGCACGCCCACCTCATTTAGTATGCAAATTTGTTTTTTGTCTTTAACAAATAGGACAAGTATACATTTGCCAAAGAATTGTTTAAAATAAATATCTTAATGACCTATTGTTGCTAAATATGTGGAGCGTATACCTACTTTGTACACCTGTGTGTCTGAGGCTGGATACAAGTTTCTCGGGCGAAAAGGGATCACGGTTCGGGAAGCACCTAAGGAGTTTTATCCCAGTCTCCAGGCTGGGAAACAGGCTCCCTCAGTCTCTCACTCAGGTCACTGGGCTAATTAAAGGATGAATAAACTCTGGTCTGTCTGTGTGAGGATTGTGTTCTCCCACTATTTGAAAGCTGAGGTTGAGGGCAGGTGAGGTGGCTCGCTGCCAAGTCTGAGGGCCTGAGTTTGATACCCAGGAAAGATCCAACCTCCTTACATTGTCCTCAGATACACACACACACACACACACCACAAATACATAAACAAATAAATAAAATACAACATTTTTAAAGCTGAGGCTTGCAATTAAATCTTCACCCACACCCCAGCCCCACTGTGTCACAAGGCCCTACCCTACCTGTCTGGGGTAGTTTGAATGAGAATGGCCTTGATAGGTTCATATATTTATGCTTAGTCCCTAACTGAGCTGTCAGGGAAGAGTTAGGAGGCGTGTCCTTGTTGGAGGAGGCGTGGCACTGGGGTAGGGGGTGTTTTGAGATTTCAAAAGTCCATGCCAGGCCAAGATTCTTTCTCTGCTGCTGCCTGTGGACCAGGATGCAGCACTCAGCTGCAGCCACGCAGGACAGCAGGCTGTAAGCAAGCCCCCCAGCCAAATGTTTTCTTTTATAAGGGTCGCCTTGGTTATGGTGTCTCTTTGTTGTAGCAAAAAAACAGTGACTAAAGAAGATGAGTTGGTAACAGGAACTGGAGCATTGCTGTGACAGGCCTGCCCATGCCGCTCCTTGGCAGAATGTGGACCTTGAGGCTTTGGACTGGAAACGCAGTTGAGCATTTTAAGCGGTGTTTACCGGGCCACCCTAGTAGGAGCATAAACGGTGGTGCTGAAGGTGATGTGGACAGTGGGGGGTCGGGGGAATGGCACCAAAAAAAAAAGCTATAGAGGAAAAGAATATTAGTCAGTGGCCTAGTGGCCATTCTTGTGATATTTTGGCAAAGAATGTGGCTGCTTTTTGCCCTTGTCCAAAAAAAGTCTGCCAGAGTTTTGGGTTGGTGGTATTGGCAGAGGAGATTTCAAGACAGCCCGGTACTGATTGTGTTGTGCAGTTATCAGTGAGCCGTGCTCTGCAGATCTATAAGGAAAAGAACAAGCCAGTGAGCAGCACCCCTCCATGGCCTCTGCATCAGCTCCTGCCTCCAGGTTCCTGCCTTGCTTGAGTTCCTGTCCTGACCTCCTTCACTGATTATGATGTAGAAATGTAAGTCAAATAAACCCTTTCCTCCCCACGATGCTTTCGGTCATGGTGTTCCATCACAGCAAGAGTTGCCCTGACTTGGACACCTGTCTAACCATCATTTTTTACAGGGAAGGTGAGAAACAGCGTTTCGCGTAGAATTGCAGGCACCAGCTGGGCCTCCACCGCTGAGTCTCGCTTTGTGGTCCTGCCAAAGCCCACAGGTTAAAATGCTCACCCACCAGGGGACAGTGAGAAAAGATGAGGTCTTTGGGGAGGAGATTAGGTAATGAGACAGAGACCCATATGAGGGATCAACACCCTTAGGAAAGATGCCACCAGCAGCCCCTTCCCCCTCCCACCACGAGAGTTCACAGGAAGGTGACAACCATCTATAGGTAAGAAAATGGCCCCCAGCTGACTCCCAGCCTCCTACCGTCTTGATCTTAGCTTTGTCTTTGCTTCTGCACCCTGAGGCTTCATACCTTGTACTGGAGACAAAGCCAGGCTACAGTTGGAGGGTCCAGGAAGCAATATCAATATTGAACCAAGGTACCAATATCAAATCACTGATCACTCACTGTGTGTCTGGGACACAAGGGAAAGTTACTTGGCCCCCTTGTGGAGTCCAGCTTGTCCCAAGGACAGCTAGCTTATGTGTAAAGATAATAAAAAGTCCAACTTGACTCAAGGTCTCAGTCTGTGCCCAGGGTCCAAAGACAACCAGCTGTGTCTTAAAATATTCCACTGCCCCTGAAATGTACTAAGCAGCTTAAAAGAGCTGGACAGACCCCCGACGAGTCAGCTCAATAAAATTCCTGTGGGTATTGCATCGACATCGGACTCCGTTTCTCTCTGGGGACTCCAGTACACAGTAACACCACCTGGCCTGCATATGCCAAGCTTGGCCATTCCACCAGTGCAGAGGAGAAAGGATTGGGGAGAAAACCAGAGCGTTCAATCTGAAAGAGGCGTTCACACGGGGCAGACAGCTTCAGGAGAGCAGAAGGCCACCCAGTATGCCTCCATCCCACAGACCCGGAAGGCCTCATGTGCCCTTCCTCCCCTCTCACAGACAGTGATGGCCTGCTCTGCCCCACCTGCCCCACACCTTCAGCCCCAGGCACAGTAGGAGCACGGTGCCCAGGGACCAAAGCTATGATAGAGAACATCTGCTGTGTATAAGACGCCCCCTCACCCACCCTTCCTTCTCCCTCCCTCCTCTCTCTCCCTAACTTTCTTCTTTCTGGAGGAAGTGGAGCCCCAGTTCTTACACGTGCCAGGCATTCATGCCACCACTGCCCTGAACACCCAGATATTGCCTCATAGCAAGCCGGATGAACGGTGCCCAGGAGAAAGCCTGGCAGCCAGCTCAAAGGTTATTACAACTTTGCTAATAGCAGATCCTGTGTAAACTTTCAAGTTGACCTCAAGGTGGGGCCGGGCATTACTGGGTGAGGTCAAGTAGCTTTAGTGGGACCTGAAGAATGAGCTTCCCAGGTGTGTTACAAGAGCACAGGCAACAGCACACACAGGTCCTAAAGCTACAGGCCAGGGGGAAAGTGTCATCTAAACACAGGGTCACTTTCCTGCTGGCTTCCACGGCCCAAGCCTCCAGGCCAGTAAGAACGAACACAACTGAGAGCTACACAAAGCTGATATTCCCACAACGCTGTTTGTTTGCTTGTTTTGTTAGGAGCTGGGGATGGTAAGAAAGGGTATGGTAGCCCAGGCTGGCCTCAAACTCATTCATTATGTAGTAAAGATGACTTTATATTCCTGATCCTCCTACCTCCACTTCCTAAGCACTGAGCTTGTAAGTGTGCACCATACTTGGTTTATTCGGTGCTGGAAATGGAACCCAGGCCCTTGCACATGTCAAGCAAGCATTCCACAGCTGAGCTATATCCCCAGCCATTCCCACAAAGCCATGCTCCAGAGGCCCACAGACGAAAGGCAGGAGTCCCAGGCAGAAGAGGGAAAGGACTCCTACATGAGGTTACACACCTAGCAGAGGTTCAGACTCAGGGTTAGTGTACACGGAAAACATGGCATCTCCTCCCTCCTGCCCAGCCTGTGCCCTCAGGGGACAGCCCCTCCCAGCTGCTGCCAGGAAAAGCCACCCGGGGCACTGACACTGCCCAGCTGGAATGGACCGTTCTCCCTGTGAGCAAACACTCCTGAGCTTCCTCCAACACTCCAGATAATGACCACCATAAACACCTATGAGAGGCTCATTACCAAGGCTTCTTGTGTACTTCCACACTCCTGAGGCCTCACGCCTTGCACTGGAGATAAGGCCTGACTACAGTTACACCACCTGGCCTGCACTTGCCAGGCAAGGCCATTTATGCTGAGGATAAAGATGGGGAGGGGAGCAGCCTTATTCATAATAGCCAGAACATAGAAACAGCCTAAGTGTCCATCAGTAGAAGAATGGATAAAGAAACTGTGGTACATATACACTATGGAATACTACTCAGCTATTAAAAACAAGGAATTCCCGAAATTTGTGGATAAATGGATGGAGCTAGAAATGATCATAATGAGTGAGTTAACCCAGAAGCAGAAAGACTCAAATGGTATATACTCACTTACATCTGCATACTAGCCCAAGGGGCATGTCCCATGAAAGCCTTCACTTACCAGGAAACTGGGAAAGAGGGGAGGACATCCTATTGGGACTCTAGATGAGAGACGCATGGGAGAATAGCAAAGTAGAAGGATCCAGAGGGTCCTAGAAACCTACAAGTAGAACATTATGATAGGCAGATTTGGGCCCAGGGGTCCTGCTCAAACTAAGGCACCAGCCAAAGACAATACAGGTGGTAAACTTTAAACCCCTACCCAGATCTAACCAATGGGCAGAACATTCTCCACAGTTGAGTGGAGAGTGGGATATGACTTTCTCACGTACTCTGGTGCCTCATATTTGACCATGTCCCCTGGAAGGGGAGACCTGGTGGCACTCAGAGGAAGGACAGCAGGTTACCAAGAAGAGACTTGATACCCTATGAGCATATACAGGGGGAGGAAATCCCCCTCAGGAACAGTCATAGGGGAGGGGAATAAGGGGAAAATGGGAGGGAGGGAAGAATGGGAGGATACAGGGATGAGATAACCACTGAGATGTAACAAGAATAAATTTTAAAAATTAATTAATTAATTAATTTATTAATTTTTAAAAAAAAAGATGGGGAGGGGGTAGCAATCAGAAAAAGGAGTTCAAACTGGCTTCCCAGGATGCCAAAAATCTCCCAGCATGCCTCCAGGCCCACAAAACCCCAAGACCCTATGTATCTCTCCTTCTTTCTCACAGTCCAGGCTGGCCTCGAACTCACAGAGTAACACTTGTTGAAAGGATCTTCTGTTTGTTTGGTTGATTTTTTTTTAATTACTTAATTTATTCAGATTACCTCTCAATTGTTTTCCCCTCACTTGTATCCTCCCATTCCTCCCTCCCTCCCTCCCTCCCTCCCTCCCACCTTCACTCTATTCCCCTTCCCTAGGTCTGTGACAGAAGAGGAACTGTTCCCTCACCATACGGTCATAGACTATCAAGTCTCATCTTGGTAGCCTTTTTATCCTTTCTCTGAGTGCCACCAGGCCTCCTCACCAAGAGGAAGTGGCCAAATACGGGGGCACCAGAGTTCATGTCAGAGTCAGTCCCTGCTCTCCACACAACTGTGGAGAATGTCCTGTCCATTGGCTAGATCTGAGTAGGGGTTCAATGTTTACTGCATGTATTGTCCTTGGTTGGTGCAGTAGTTCGAGCAGATGCCCCTGGGTCCATATCTACCTTCTTGTAGGTTTCTAGGACCCTCTGGGTCCTTCTATTTCCCCCCATTTTCCCATACTTCTCTCACCTCGAATCCCAATAGAAAGTCCCTGCTTCTATCCCAATCTCCTGGTAAGTGAAGACTTTCATTGGACATCCCTTTTGGGCTAGTGTCCAATTATAAGTGAGTATATACCATGTGAGTCTTTCTGCATCTGGGTTAACTCAGTTTGGTTGGTTTTTTGTTTTGCTTTCTTGAAACAGGGTTTCTCTGTGTAGCTTTGGCTGTACTGGAACTCACTCTTTAGACCAAGCTGGCCTTGAACTCACAGATCCATCTGCCTCTGCCTCCTGAATGCTGGGTGAGATTAAAGGCATGTGCCACCACAACAAGGCTCTCTTTTTTATTTTTTATTTTTTTTAAGACAGTGTCTCACTGTATAGTCCAGGCTGCCTGGAACTCACTATGTAGCCCAGGCCAGCTTCAATCTCAACGCTTCTACCTCAGGGCATGTGAGACGGCTCAGCAGGTAAAGATGCTGCCACCAAGACTGAACCTCCATGGTGGAAAGAGAGAACCGACTCCTACAAGTTGCCCTCTGACCTCCACATCCCATGCATGTCCATACATACACATAAACAAATGCAACTGAAAGATCCTTCTGCTCTGCCCCTTGAATGCTAAGACTGCAGGAGCTCCCTTGGCCACCCTGCCCAGGCAAAGCTGCTGGGGTGCAGCTCAGTTCATAGAATGCTTACCCAGCATTCATGAAGCCCTGGGTTCCATCCTAGCACCAAGTAAAACAGGACGTACAGGCTCAGGCCTGCAGTTCTGGCACCTGAGAGGCTGGAGCCAGAGGATTGTGAGTTAAAGGCTAGACTGAACCACATAATGAAACTCTGTATCAGGTCCAAAGAGCCCAAGCCAGGCTTTGGGGGAGTCACTCGAGTCACTCAGGAGATCCTACAAGATACCAGGTCCAGAGCCTCACCCTGGGGACTCCCCAGCCTGGGCAGGGGATTCTACTAATTCTGATGAGCAACGGAGTAGAGCCCCAGGATGCGCAGGTCAGAGGTGAGCAGCACGCACCAGTTCCAACAGCCGGAACACAAATCCTACCTCTGCCAGGGACAGTCACAAAACAAACCAAGTGACCATCACTTCCATTCCCTCCCGTAAGGATTTAGGAAGACAGTAAAGCATTCAGCATGCCTCCGTGCCTCAGTTTCCACATCTGTGGAATGGGCCACGATTCCTCCCTCTGACGGTCCTGCTGCAAAGCAGATAAAGAGATAGGTAGGTGACCAGGCCTACTAGACTCTGGCCTGTGGTACATCAAGTCAGGCCTTCCCTCGGCCACTCCTGGTACAGTGTCGCCTCTAACCATGTGTTCACCTCTCCATGCTGTGGCCAGGGTCCCTCGCATAGAGATGGCCTCCAGGGCACAGTCTGACCTGTGATTTCTACACTTGGACACAAGTGTGGATACTCAGTGAATGGCATGGTGAGGAGCCACACAGGGGACAGTCAGAGGGACAGGGGGTGCTTCATACTAACCTCCACAACAGTCCTCAACAGGAACTGAATGCTAGAGACACCAGAGATCCATTTCTCATGGCCTGACTCCACAAACACAGGTACCATTCCAAATCCAGTTACTGGCCTGCTTGAGGGGCTCCCTATCATCTGAAGGGTCTGGGGTCACCAGTCAGAAAACAGACAGGCATCACGCCCTCACCAACAGTGAAACAAGAACCACATGGGGGTGTTGTTGAAAAACACAGGTTCCCATGGGAAAATGTTCCCTGTGTGTAATTAGGTTTTAAAAAAATTAGTGAGCAATGAAAGGGCAGGCACAATAAAACCACCATTCTACAAGAACCAAACTGCATGCTATGGTGTGTGGCCAGCAGAGATGCGAGGCAGCAGCCGGCATACATGAAAGGCTGGCCCCGGCCTGTCATCTTCTGACTTCAATGTTTTTCTACAATAAACATGTATGACTTAATGAAGGGGGTGCAGAGAAGAATAATGATGCCAGGATGTTAAGAACTGATTCCTGGGGCAGGGAGATGCAGTTCAGCAGGTAGAGCATTTGCCCAGCAAGAAAGCCCTGGGTACCACGTGAACTGGGTGTGGCTCACATCTGTAATCCCAGCCCTGGGGAGGGAAAGGCTGCAGGATCAGAAGTCCAAGGCTATCCTTGGGTATAGAGTAAGCTTGAGGCTAGCCTGGGCTACTGGAACCTGTCTCCAGAAAGAAAGAGAGGGGAAGGGGGGAAAGAAGGAGGGAGAGGGGAGGGAGGAAAGGAAGGAAGGAAAGAAGGAAGGAAGTCAATTCCCAGGAGCCACCATAAACTCAGTAAGGGTGCTTGCTGCCAAGCCTGAAGAGTTAAGTTTTAACTCCTGGGATTCACATGGGAGAAGGCAAGACCCAACTCCTGCCATACATGCTATCCTCTAATGAACTCTGCACATGTGCTATGACACCACCGTCCCCTAACCCATTCAAAATAAGCAAACCAGTGAAGTAGAGAGGGGTCTCTTTTACATTTGAAACAGGTCTAAGTGGCCAGGCCAGCCTGGAAGTCACTATGTAGCCCAGCATGCCTCAGAGCAGCCATGCCATCCCCACCTCCACCTCCAGAGCCAGCCCAGAACATAGGGTCCGGAAGCTGCTTGGGTTTGACCCGAGCTCTGCCCACCTTGCTCTGTGACAGCAGGCTGCTGTTCCACCCTTCCCGTACCTGTTGCCACATCTGTAATATGTGGTTGTGGCAGGGCCTGTCAGTGAACATTTGTGTCATAAGGACTGATGAGATAAGCAAGGTGACATTCCTAGCACTGGGCCTGGCCTGTAGTGAGTCCGGATACATGCTGGGCGTTGTTATGTGGCTATGGAGCTGTTACACGTGCCACCAGCTCACCTGGTATTTCGGAACCCCAGCCTGGGCACCCAGTAAAGAGTGATGGGAGGGTGGGACGAAGGAAGTAAAGAGCTAGAGAGCCCAGCCAGTCAACAGAGCTCTGCCCCAGACACACACAGAACACTGGAGAAGCCTGGAGCCCATGCATGTCAGCCAGCCTGCCTCCTCCAATCAGGTGTTCCACCTCTGCAAAATGAGGCCAACTATCACTCCCTCGTCTAGAGCTAAGTCTTAGTCTCCTGCAGTTAGCAAGGCTAATCACCATAAACCAAGACGTTACAAAAAAAATTTTTTTAACTAAAAATTAAAAGACAAACTTGTTATCTTAGAATTGTGGAGCTTGCTGGACTTGGTGGTGCATGCCTTCAATCCCAGCACTCGGGAGTCAGAGGCAGACAGATCTCTGTGAGTTTGAGGCCAGCCTGGTCTACAAAGCGAGTCCAGGACAGCCAGTGCTACTCAGAGAAACCCTGTCTCAAAAAAAAAAGAAAGAAAAAGAAAAAGAAAAAAAACAAAACAAAAAGAATTGTGGAGGTTGAGACAGTCTGAAATGAGTTTCCTTGAGGTGGCAAGGTGGCAGGCTAGATCCTATAGGCTCTAGAGCAGTGATTCTCATCCTATGGGTTGAAACCCCTTTAGGGACCAGACAACTCTTTCACAGGGGTTGCCTAAGACCATCAGAAAACACAGGATGTTTATTTACATTATGATCCATAACAGTAACAAAAAATACAGTCAGGAAGTAGCAACGAAGTAGTTTTATGGCTGGTGGTCACCACAAGGAGCTACATTAAAGGGTTCTGACATCAGAAAGGTTGAGAACCACTGGTATAAGGTAATTCTGGCACCTTCCCTTCTCTGACTTCTGGCCTCTCCCTTATGAGGACCCTGTGATGACATCAGGCCACCCAGAGGACCCAGGATCACCTCCCCATCTCCAGATCCCAGACTAGAGTCCCTTGGCCACTCACGACGCCATGTTCGTGGTCTCTGAGACCAGGATGTGGACAGCGCTGGAGGACAGCTGTTACTCGGCCGCCATAGTTCTGTGAAACAGACTGAGATGCGTGCAGTGGGCTTTGTGAGCATAAGGCCCGTGCCAGGGTAGGACATAGCCCCCACTCCTCCATGCCGGGGCTGGGGGTGGGGAAGGCTAACAGGGCTGCGGGGACCCGGGGACACCCTCACACTCCACTCGGCATTCCATAGATAGTCCAGGTCTCACACATGCCTCCTGCTGAGACAAGGAAGCTGAGTCGCCTTTGCCCTGGATCCTCAAAGGGCCTGGGATCTGAAGGGCTATGGTGTAGACAGCGAGAGAGAGGCCTTGAAAGCAAGGACATCAAAAGAGACACTGGGCCTGGCATGATGGCACACGCTGTCTAGAGGCAGAGGCAGGCCGTTCTGTATAAGTTCAAGGCTAGCCTGGTCTACATGGAGAGTTCCAGGGTGGCGAGGGCTACCAGTAAGAGACTGTCTCAAAAGGGAGGAAGAGGAGGGGGAAAAATCAGTTCTAATTTAGCAACTGGCAAGGGGCACAGAGAAGCTTCAATGGGAAGAGAAGTCTGACACCCCGCCCCTAAATCCTCTCACAGGGACTCTACTGGGCCTCAGGCCCTGCCCTGCAGTATAGAACTCAGAAAGGGGGCTCAGAAACTCTCAAATACAAAAGGACCCCCACCACTGCCTATAGCTCTAGGGAAGGTCTGAGGCCATATGGAAAACCTTGAGCATGCCTTCTGTAGACTGAGGGACATGGCTGGCCTTCCTGGACTGACTCAAAAGCTCCCATGCTCCCCACACCTAGAAGCTCAGAAGCACAATCCTGGTCCAGCAGGGAGAATGGGTCTCCCAGGCCCACTAGTGCCCCCCCACCCTGACTTCTCTCAGGCTGTAGGCCCAGGTAATGGACCCCAGACAATGAGCCTTATAGCACGCCTGGTCCAAGTGAGCCCAGGAAGGAGAAGACAGAGAAGGCAGTGAGTCACGATACAAAAGCCTGAACCACCAGAAAAGGCTGGGGTAGCTGAGAGTGTTCATGGCAGAGGCAAAGCAGGCAGGAAAACCAAGCAATGCCGGAGGGGGCTAGAGTCCAGATGCTATGCTCAGCAGGCAGAGGTGTGGGCTCCTGTCCTGGAGAAACAGCGGACAACAGCTGTCCTCGGTTCACTGACCATGCCTCTACCGTGACTCAAGGCTGCTTCTCCAGCCCTGATTCCCTTAGTTAGCACTTACAGTGAAGAGATTGGGAGTGAACAGGCTCCAAAGTTCACCAGAACTGTCCAAGCCCTCACACTCCGAGGGGACAGCCCCGCCATCAGCTGCCTCGATGAGATGACTTCCTTCCTTCCATCACCTCAGCTGCCTATCTGCAGAGTAGGTATGATGTCTGGTGTCTGAAGTGTGACACACTCATGTGGTAGCTCAGTAAGTACGGCCACAGCGACTGCACTGACAATGATGGGGAGCTCCAGCTGGGTGGCCTCTCAAACCACTCAAGTCCACTTTCCTCTTCCCACTGACTTCTGGCCTGGGCCCCATCACAGTCCTCTTCGTTTCCATGGAAACACTGAAGGCCTCCTTCCCGGCCCTCCTGGTCCTTCCAACCGTCACCTCTTCAAAGATTGCCTTCCACTGTCCCCTGTGTTGGGGACTGAGGTAAGGCCTGGGCAAGAAACAAAACTTAACACCCCGTCCCCAAGAATGAGTCCCTGTCACCTGAGAGCTGGCCAGCAGGTAGGAGACACAACCTATCACCTTCACAAGAGCTGGGGGGAAGAGAGAGAGACCAGGTCTTTCATTCAGTTCCCACTTCAAGGGAAAGGGTGTCACCTAGAGCCACACACCAGACTTTAGTACCAGGCACTACAGAGGCTCCCCAGGCAGGGTCCACTGGACATCTGGGTAACTGCTCAGAGCTCACCTCTCAGAAGGTAACATTTGTAAAACACAGACTGGGGCCAGGTAGGCCCTCCCACCAGGACCCAGTCACAGCCCCCTGGAGCTCCTGGGCTGCTAGCCAAAGAGGCCTCAATTCTAGCTTCTTTTCAGAGGAGTGTGAGTACATGTGTGCGTGAGCATGTGCGTGTGTGTGTGTGTGTGTGTGTGTGTGTGTGTGTGTGTGTGTGTGTGTGCGTACCACATATCTATAGCCTTGCCTCCAGGGGAAGGGGGGAACATGACAGAGTTTATATTCCAGAGATGGAAAGATACCTGGACCTTCAGTTGCAAGCCTGGTAAGTGGTCAACAGGACCACTGCCATTAGAAACTACATTAATGTCATTAGTGCCCGCTAATAGAAAGGGAATATACCTAATGCGTTGCCAGCCTGCTCCTGCCAAGCAGACAGCCCGAGGCCTATAATTTTACCCTTGTGCCTCCCAGCACCACCACCTGCTGCTTCCACACAGTGAGCTGGGCGAGGACATGAAGAGACAGAAAAGCCTGCAGCCCTCCCAAGCCAGAGGCAACAGGGCACCTGCTCACTCCCTACTATGGCCACTTAGCCCTATTATATTATGGTGTGGATATGAAATGTTCCCCCAAAAGGAGGGTCACTAGCTGATGGGTTTTTGGGGGTGCTCACTCCACCACTGGTTCAATCCTTTGCATTTGGTTAAGATTTGAGACAGGGTCTCTTGCCCAAGCTGGCCTCAAACTTCTATGCAGTCAAAGATCTGAGCAACAGGCATGTGCCACCATGTCACTTATTGAAATGCTGGAGATTAAAGCCAGGACTCCTGGGATGCTGGGCAAGCACTCTACCAAGTGAGCTAGATCCTAGACCTGGCTTTATCTTGATGAGTTCAGATTGAATGAATTTTTAAAAATGAGACCTGGATAATGGTTCTCCCTACCCCCCCCCCTCTCTCTCTCTCTGTGTGTACACTCTGTGTGTGTGTGTGTGTATATGTGTGTGTGCACATGCACTCTCTCTCGCTCTGTGTGTGTGTGCACGTGCTCTCTCTCTCTCTCTCTCTCTGTGTGTGTGTGTGTGTGTGTGTGTGTGTGTCTCACTTGTTCACTCGCTCCCTCTCCCTCTCCCTCTTGCTCCTGGCTGCCTAAATATGACCAGCTTTCCTACTTCATGCCTTCTTGTCATCATTCCCCTGCCTCAGCACAAGGTCTATAAACAAAACCATGGGTCAGAACAAATCTCATGGATCAAAACGAATCTTCCCTCCTGTAAATTGCTGGTCTTTTTTTTCTTTTAAATATTTATTTATTTATTATGTATACAGTGCTCTGGCTGCATGTACGCCTGCAGGCCAGAAGAAAGCATCAAGATCACATTATAGATGGTTGTGAGCCACCATGTGGTTGCTGGGAATTGAACTCAGGATCTCTGGAGGAGCAGTCAGTGCTCTTAACCTCTGAGCCATCTCTCCAGCCCTAATTGCTGGTCTTGAATAAGGAAGAAACCTCTGAGCAGCTGCATTCTCTGTCCTCTGCCTCCTGGTGGCAGATGTGACCTACCCTCACACTGGAAGCCTACAGGCTGCATAAGCCAGGGCCGAAGCCACATTCCAGGCACACTTAGGAGGGGTGAGTTCCCTCTTCAGCCTTGTTTACACCTAATGACCCTGCAAGGCATTTACCATCATTCCATTGAGCTGATGGGGAAACTTGGCCTCAGAGGGGTTGCCAGACAACCCAAGCTCACACAGCTAGACTGGGCTTCAGAACTGGGCCCAGGGGTTGGAGAGATGATGGCTCAGTGCTTAGCACTGACTGCTTTTCCAGAGAACCTTGGGTTCAATTCCCAGCACCCACATGACAGCTCACAACAGTCTGTAACTCCAAGATCTGACACTCTCGCCCAGACATACATGCAGGCAAAACACCAGTGCATAAATAAACAAACAAATTTTAAAAAATAAAAAAAATAGAACTGGGGCTGGAGAGATGGCTCAGCAGTTAAGAGCACTGCTCTTCCAGAGGTCCTGAGTTCAATTCCCAACAACCACATGTGGCTTACAACCATCTATACCCTCTAATGCCCTCTTCTGGTATGCAGGCGTACATGCAGATAGAGCACTCAGACATAAAATAAATAAATAAAATCTTTCTTTAAAAAATAGAACTGGGCCCAGTGCCACTAAGAGAAGATGTTCAGGGCAACAAGGCAACTGTCCTTTAGGCTAGCTTCAAACAGGTGGCAGAGAGGCAGGACAGGATGAAGGTTAAGAGAGAGAAACAGGAGTCTGGCCCCTCACATCTAAACTATGTCCCACTCTGAGTCACCCTGACCAAGCCAGCCAAGAACTAGAAATACTACAGCACCCAGCCAGCTGATGGGGTCACTGGACCATTCAGCCTCAGCATGAGGGCCAGTGCTGACCTGACATATGATCTAGGTAGGATCATTGAGGCAGAGCTAAGGACACAGCAGGTGACTGGGCAGCGGGTACAGAGAAGGCACGCCAGAACAATCTAGAAGAATGCAGCTACCACAGTCCTAGCCCTGAGCTCAGGCCCTGGGAAGGAAATGGAGCAAACAGACAGACCCCAAGAGGGGTGTCCTTTCTTGTAGCTCAAATTGCTCCAGGAGAGCCCTATCTGTCCAAAAGCTTCTCAATCTAGACATTTTCTCCACCCTGCCCAGCCCTGTATGAATTTGCACTCATGCTCAGCAAGACCTCCTGATACAGCCCTTCCCATCATGCCTCAGACCCCTGGACATCCATCCATCCTCTAATTCATCCTGTCTCTAACACCCCTGACAAGTTCTCTCCCACTTACCATGTTTTTCAGACCAAAACACACACTTTTCCCCCCAAAAGTGGCGGGGGGAAGAGGAAGGAATTAGGGTGCACCTTATAGTCCAATTGCTGTTTTTACTGTCTTTCTTGTTTTATTGCTCTGAAAACTGGGTGCATCTTATGGTCAGGTGCATCTTATAGTCCGAAAAATACGGTAGTCTCCTGGTATTCCCATGGGAATCCCAAACAGAGCTGATTCCCCCAGGCAATGCAGAGAAGCCAGCTAATCACAGAGGAGAGGAGAGGTGTCCACACACTGAGCTTGCTCACCCACCCCAAGCCAGGCAGAAACCCTAAGGGTCCACCCACTCAGCATGAGCAATGCCTTTGGATGAGTCCCTCCCTTCCTGGCAAGGGCATCTATCGCCTGAGACCTGGGGCCATCTGCCTGAGAATTAGCCTTCAACTCAACTCACCCAGGGAGACAAGGGGCCCTCTCCCCACCTCACATCAGGACGGACAGGATTTCAACTCGGGGCTCCAGATGCCATTAACACACACACACACACACACACACACACACACACACACACACACACACACACACACAATAAATAAATAAATAAATAAATAAATACAAGATTTATAACTTTTAAAAAAAGAAACAAATTGGTATTCACAGAAGTCATCAACAACTTAGTTCCATGGACAGCTCTGGAGAATGAGTCTCCTCTCATTCAAGCAGGAACACAAGGATGCTGAGATAGTCTGCAAGTCCACCTAGGCCACTTGGGTAAGTGAGAGGCCTTGGTGTGGGACTCGGCCAGGCCGGTCTCCTCCTGTGCAAGAAGCTCCCAGGCAAAAGAAAGAGATCACCAGTGAAACCTCAGCGGGGACCTCATCCAGAAGACCCTAGCCACTGCTCTACCCTGTCCCACACCCCTGTCCTACATCACTGTGTTCCCAGTGGGGAGAGCAAGCTCACTTACTCTGTCTGAGGTGGTGCAGCCACTGGGTCCAGGTCTGTGGGAAGAGCGAAGGAAGACAGCCTGTCAGGCAGAGGCTGGCCCCAGGAATTAAACCTATTCCCACCCCCTGTTCCCCGCCCCTCCAAGGAACCAGGGTGCCTCTTGGATTCCCCTGCCTTTACCTAGGCTCTGTTCTATTGAGTAATCTCCCTACCTGTCCTGCCTGCCCCAAACCACCCCCACTGCCCAACCTCAGTTGGAACCAGCACCCCGCCTGCCAGGCTTCAACCAACCCCAGCTCTCTTGGGAAGAGTCACTATCTGCAGGAACTTCCGGCTGATCCAGTCCCTAGTGTCATCCAGATGACAGAGCTGAGAACCCAGCAGCTAGCATTTATAACATGACTGGGCCTTCCCACCCCTGGGGTACTAGCTCCCCAAGCAGACAGATAGGTTCTTTGGAGCCATCGCTGGAAGGCTACAAGAGCTCAAAGGCTTGTGCCCCCCAGTGGAAACTCAAGCCAAGACTCCATTTAGGCCCCGCCAGAGTGCAAGCCAGATGTTGCCGGAATGCTAGGAATTCCTTTCCGGAGAGAAACAGGGATACAGCCTCTTCCTGGTGGCTCCCTCTCCTGCTTCCTGGGGACCCTGGGAGCCTGAGATTCCCCACCAGCTCTCTGGGATTTGCCTGCAAGACTCCCAGAGACATCTCACCTGGGCCGGGGACAGTGTCAAAGCGGATCAGCGAGGGCTCTGAGTCTCCCTCAGTGGGAAGGACAGGGACAAGCAGGCCTGCATTGGTGTCCTCTTCATCATCACTGTCATCAAACTCAAAGGCTTCTCCGGAGTCCTCCTCCACCTCGGGGGAGGGGCCTGGGGCTCTGGGAGCCAGTGGATCTCCTGGAAGAGAGGAGGGGTTTGTGGGCTGTGGGGCAGGGTCTGTAGGCTGAGTAGCAGTTCTGGAGACTAGGGCCCATGTTGCCAGAGGATCCTACTGTGTTCCTAAAGCATGCTGGGCACAGGGTCAGGTCTTGGAGCAGAGGGCAGTGGAAGCATTCCAAGAACAGTCTCCTTTCAGTCTGTTGGTCTTACTATGTGGCCCAGGCTGGCCTGGAACTCAGAGAGATCCATCTGCCTCTGGCTCCCGAATGCTGAGATTAAAGCCATCGCGTTGGCTGATTTCCTAGTCAGGGAAGACACCCAGTTCTGTATGTCTGCCTGCTGGCTCCTTCTGTGTAGGGGCAGCTGAGAGCAAAGCAGGCTCTTTATCCCATATGAATGGCCTCTTAGGAAGACTGTGGCTGGAAGACAGATGACCCCCAGGTACAGGGACAGGACTGGCTGGAGCAAGGTATGAGACCTGGGTTCCCAGTACAGAGGTCTCCAGCAGGGCCTGGCTTCCTGCTCCTCCCCTCCAGGTTTGTGCTCTTTCCCTTCACAGCTCAGCTCAGAGGTCTTCCTAAGCTCACTGACAGGACGCCTCCCTCTGGTCCAGCCTCTAGCTTTCCTCACCTTGGCCTTGCATGGCCAGCATTGGCTAACTCCGCATGGCATGTAATCCCCTCCAATTGTGGACCCCCAAGTACCTTAGCGGACTGTGCTCTTTATTGTGAGGGTCTTACTGGCCCAGAGTGGGGCTCTGGAGCTTTTGTCTAAATCCTGAAGGGCTGGGGTTTCCGTCTACCAGAGCAGCACAAGCACTCCTGACTCTGAGGGTCCTCCTGGGGCAGGGCTACACACATGAAAGCAGAATCTCACCCCTGCAAATTGTGTCTCTCAACAATCTGTCCTTGGTTCCCTCCTCCGTACAATGGAAGAGAAAAGCAGTACTCCCTAAGGCTGGCTGCAGGGCCCTGAACATTTCTGAGACTCGGCGTAACTGATGCAGAGAGGGGTGATACTGCCAGGGCATCCTTCCCACACACTGTGGGAGCTCAGAGCATCCCACTGTGGGACAGTAGCTCCCTACCGATATGACACCTCCAAAGTGTCTCCAAACATTGTTGTATGTTCCCCCTAGAGAGCAAATCCCTACTAGTTGGGAATTTGGGGGGCAGGTGTTTCTCCCAGAACAGCATCGACTATCTAAGGCTTCCAACTTGAAGGACAGAAGGTAGAGCCTGCTTGAGACCCCCCTCCCACCACAACCCCAAGGACATGAGTGGGGACGTGGGTGGGGGAGGAGGAAGAACAGAGCAGAGAACACAGTGGAGGGGCCAGAAGGTGAGCAAATGGGTTGTCACCCCCAACTCCAATAGTCTCGCCCACCTGGAAGACTTGATTCCTCCCCATGGTGGCCAGCAGGTTCTCAAATGTGACAGGCATACATGCAGATGGGGACCAGTTCTCAAGCCAGATGCAGTGACTCACACCTGTCATCACGGCACTTGGGAAGTTGAGGCAGGAAAACTACAGATTTGATGTCAGCCTGGGCTACAGAGTAAGAGCCTGACAAGAAAGAAAGAAAGAAAGAAAGAAAGAAAGAAAGAAAGACAGACAGAAAGAGCTAGAGAGATGATGTCTCAGCAGTTAGGAGAGCTGACAGAGGGCCTGAGTTCAATCCCCAGTACTTGCATCCGGCAGCTCACAGCCACCTGTAACTCTAGCTCCAGGGACCCAATGCAAAGCTGTCCTCTGACCTCCACAAGCACACTGTCTCACACACACACACACACACAATAATAGTAACAATATATTTTTTAAAAAATGAATCACAGAGGCAGAGACAGGCAGATCTCTGAGTTCGAGGCCAGCCTGGTCCACAGCGTGAGTTCCAGGACAGCTGGAGTTACACAGAGAAATCCTGTCTTAAAAACAAAAACAAACAAACAAAAGGAAATGAATCACTTGCTTCAGATATGTAAAGACACGTAATTATTATGCAATGATGTTCATGAAACTGCATTTGGTGGCACAATACCAAATACAATCCACTTGGTATCAGGTTGATAATTTCAGATACTTTAAAGATTTCTATTAACAAATTAAGACTAGGCACAATTTTTTAAAATTATTTATTATGTTTATATGTGTATGTATATAAACCAACTGCCAGAGTACTGTGGTGAAAGTCAGAGGACAACGTTAGGTAGTTATTCTTCTCCGTCCACCATGTGGGTCCCAGGAATAGAACTCAGGTCCTTTGGCTTGGCAACAATCACCTGTACCTGCTGAGCCATCTCACCAGGCCACATCAAGTACAATTTTGATACTGTTTTTGACACTTGTATCGATTATATACACAGTGTGTGCATATGGATCCATGCATACATGGGTGTGTGTACATGTATGTCACATGCATGTGTGTACAGAACCCTCTGCCCTCTCCCTTTTCTGTCTACTCCAGCCACACTGGTCTTCTTGCTGCACAGGAATGTGGCAAGCTAGCTCCTGCCTCAGGACCTTTGTACTGGCCACTTTAGGGCCCGAGATGCTCTTTCCTCAGATATCTTCTGCTCCCACCTCCTCAGTCCACTGCCTGCCACTGGTCAGTGGGGTTGCCATGGAGACCCTGCAACTCCCTATTGTTTGGGTTTCAGAGACAGGGTCTCATGTGGCCTAGGCTGGTCTCAAACTCACTACACAGCCTAAGCTGACCTTGAACTTTTGATCCTCCTGCCTCTACCACACTGTGGTGCGAGGGAGTGCTGGCATGAGGGACATGCGCCACCACATCCAGCTCTCAAAATAATTTTTCAATCCCAGAATAAATGACCAGGAGTTGCTGTCTGTTATTTGGGGGATGCATGACACGGACTCATCCTGCTTTATGGATGCCTAACATCTCTGTGTCCTCTGTCTTCGCGCCACAGTGACTAAGGTCTTAGGGCTCCTCTCAGCCCTGAGCATCAGCTGGAGGATGAGCACGGAGGTACCTAATATAAGCTTGGCTTCTTCTCTTTAAAAAAAAGGGGGGGGGTTCACAGGGCCTGGAGTCACAGGGCTACCTGGCTCCCAGGACTGTGTGAGGCTCCTGGTGCAAGGGCTAAGCTCAGCCACCACCAGCCATTTGCATGACACTGATGCCAGGTATATGACTGTCATTCGTCATGTCACGTGGCTCTGTCATGGTTAGTACTATTATTACCGCTCAGTCGGAGTCACGTCCATGTTTGTGGCTAACATGAGCTGTCCCTTCCAACTCACAGGCCAGCCCAGGTCACACTGGCTCCCCCAGGGATTGTCAAGGACTCAGTTCCCTTCTACACCTCCTTCCTTGAAGAGTATAAACAGCTCCAGCTATTCTCATTATGTCATCACCAGTCCAACCAGCAGCTCCAGGCAGCCCTGAGCCAGTGACTCCCAGGAAGTTAAGACATTGGCCTGAGAGGTCAGAGCTCACTGAGGACCCTGGTGAGGAAGAGTGCGCTAGGAGAGACAGGACCATGCCCAAAGAGGAGCCAGCCAGTACTCCTCACCAGGGGCCGGGGAAAGAACCAGGAATGAGACCACCCTCAGGGAGCCAGACAAATAAAAAACATGTGACACGCTCAGATAGGGAGTGGATGCAGGTTGCTGGGATGACAGGAGTCAGCGACCAAAAGCGAGAGCCCCACCTCCACCCCCAGCACACCACAGACATGAACCATGGGGTAGGTCAGTGTGGGCCAGGTATCTGAGGCTATCCCTTCCTCAGGGACTGAAAACTAGACACAGGCAAGGGACCAGGTCAAGAGGTGACAGGGGAGCCAGGAAGCCAGCTGTCAGTCAAAACCTCAGAAGAGAGGCTCTGGTCTGCTCTGTTCTGTTTTCATTCTTACTTCCCAAATGGCCTCCTTGCAGGGTGGAGGAAAGAGATCTGGGGCAGGAGGCCCCTGGCACAGCAAAAGATCCCCTCCCAGCTGGCTGCCCTCCACCACCACCTCCAGAACACCCCACATCACTCTTTATCAGAGGAGAAGGGCCCAGTGACCCAGCCCAGGGTGATTGGAAGCCCAGCCCTTCTTTGCCATCTGGACAGCTGGTGTGACAGGTGCCAGTCACTCATGCCCTTGACAGGCACACCCAGCCTTCAAGAGAGCCAACCTAAGTGAGTCTAGGAGGCAGGAGTACTAAGAAGACACCATGGCCATTGGAAAGCTAGAAGGATCTTCCCACCGTGGTGAAGGTGGGACCACAGATTAATGGATCCCTCATACACCACAAAGGAACATTCCGGAGGGAAGGAGACTCATCCGTTGGGCCCCACCAGGGCTTAGACACTCAGAGGTGACCCACACTGGCTATCCACGCCCTTCTCTGATACACGCTCCTAGTCACTGAGCACTGGTTGCCACACACAGCTCTTTATGTACGTTTAAACAAACCTTGCAACAGTACAGAGGAGGGCGTCATTACGACCCCATATTTACAGATAAAGACACTGAGCTGTAGAGACACCATGTAACATAACTAAGCTCGCGGTGTAAGTGGCAGGGTCAGGATCCAAACTTAGGGGACTGGGCTGGGACCCAAGGAGCAGATTTACCCTCTTCCCCCTTGCAGGGTTGGGAAAGGGGGCAGGCAGAGAAGAGGTCAGGAAGCTAGGCTTGTGGGTAAGCCAGCCACGGCCCCGTCCATCAGGACGGGCCAGATGCCACCCTGAGGTAGCTGGGGCCCCACTGAAGAGGATGCCAAGTGAAACACAGGAAGCTTGATTGAATTCCAGATCAGCTAGTGGTTTGTCGGGTAAATACTCAATTTTCTTCTTTTCATAAACCAGTCAAAACTGGGATGCCTCGAAGATCCAGCCTTATGGTGAGACCTTTCCCGCCTTGATCCCAATTTGCATCTTCAACTGACCAGCTTGGTCCCCAAGTCCCCCTCAATCCAAGGCCCCAAACTATCCAGCTCTGCAGGTGATCTTAGGGGCCAGGTAAAGCATCAGAAGATGCCTGGTGCTTGCTCTAAAGGCATGACTCCATCTTGTGGACAAGGAACCCGAGGCAGATGAGACAGGGCACACAGCCAGCAGAGCCCAACCTCCTCAAAGCCAGTTCAGCTCACCCCTGTCGCCGGGCCCCTGAGGTACAGTACCTATGGCAGGCTGAGGAGGAGGGTTCGAGGAAGCCATCAGACAGGGTCCAGGTCACTCTAGCACCGTCGTCCTCACTGTCCGCCTGTGAAAAGAAGGCCAGAGACTCAGTCTGACTACCTGAGTGAAAGACAGGAAGGAAGCCTGGCCCTCAAGCCGTGCTCCAGCCCGGCCACACTTCTGCTCTTCCCAGCAGCCTCAGAAAGGGCCCAGCCTCCATCCCATATAAATCATTAACTTATAGGGAAACTGGCAGCTGCATGGTAGAAATCCCCATCTTCCCAGAATTCACCACGGCCACAATCTGCCTCAGGCCACTGCCAAGAGGCTGGCCCATAAAAGAGCCTGTGGGCCAGCCAAGACGGTCTCCCTCATGTCCTCTAGCCCAGGACCTAGGGTCACACTTGAAGATCCAGGTGCCCATGTTCTAGAAACCATAATACCCTGGATAGGGCTGTCACGAATACAGCTGGATGCTTCTCCTCATGCTATCGCTATTGCCTCAGGTTCCTATGGCTCTAACTGTTTTCCCAGGGCCCTTCCTGTGGCCCTGATAAAAAGCCACCCTCTCGCCGGGCGTGGTGGCGCACGCCTTTAATCCCAGCACTCGGGAGGCAGAGGCGGGCGGATCGCTGTGAGTACGAGGCCAGCCTGGTCTACAAAGTGAGTCCAGGGCAGCCAAGGCTAACACAGGGAGACCCTGTCTCGAAAAACCAAAAAAAAAAAAAAAAAAAAAAAGCCACCCTCTCTTGTTCCTCACTGTCCTGCACTATGTGGTTGTCCAGCTGGCACGCAGCCACCAGCCTAGGTACACAGCTGTAGAAAGCAAAGGGCCACAGAGAGGTCGATAGCACAGGACAGGGACAGAATTCAAAATGCCCCAAGCTAGGGCAGCTTTCTGCCCAGGTGGTACAGGGCCACTCCCACGGCGTGGAGCTCACACGTACAGCAGGGCCAAGGCATGGAGGATGGGCTCCTCAGGCTATGGAGCAACCTTGTCATATGTCCCTTGCAGACAAGGAGAAGTACCTTGTCTGCACCTCTGATCTGGTAGCTGTCCTTCTATATCTCCCTGCAGGGACAGAATCAGGCCCAAAGAAAGAGGAGAGCGCTCTGTCCGGCCTGGCTCTGTCACCAGCTGGCCCGTCGATCTGTTTCCCTTTTATTTTTACTCACTAAAAATAACTTTTATTTTTACTAACTAACTGACCAAATAAAAATGGAATGCGCAAGGATGACAGGAAAAAGTGATGACGAGTGACATTCAGGGAGCTGCTTGCAGCTCGGCGGCCATTCCAAGCCCAGAAGAAGCCCTTGTGTAGACTGACACTTCATAATAAAAAAAATGAGGTCCAGGGCAGATCTGAAACTTTTCCCAAGATCACACAACTAGGAAGAGGCAGGATTCACACCAAGGACATATACGATCTGTATTCCTTAAAGAACCCATATGGGGCTGGAGAGATGGCTCTATGGTTAAAAGCACAGGTTAAGAGTTCTTGCAGAAAGCTGGGCATGGTGGTGCACGCCTTTAATCCCAGCACTCGGGGATGCAGAGGCAGGCAGATCGCTGTGAGTTCGAGGCCAGCCTGGTCTACAGAGAACCCCTGTCTCTGAAACAAACAAAAAGAATCCTTCTAAGCTCTCTTACCTCTTATACTCTTTCTTTCTTCCTCTGTCTCTGTCTCTGTCTCTGTCTCTGTCTGTCTGTCTGTCTCTCTCTCTCTCTGTGTGTGTGTGTGTGTATGTGTGTGTGTGGTACCTCTTCCCCTTTCCTTCTCTCCCCATGCTCATTTAATAAACCTCATATAATCTAAAAAAAAAAAAAAAAGTGGTCATACATGCCTTTAATCCAGGAGGCAGAGGCAGAGGCAGGCAGATCTCTGAGGCCAGCCTGGTCTACAGAGCTAGTTCTAGGACAGCTAGGCCTACACAGAGAGAAACACTGTCTCAAAACACAAACAAACAAAAATGTTTCTAGAACAATCCAACATATTCACTAGCTGTCACAAGCTTGTTCAGTTGCCTTATCCCCTTTTCATGATGTCATCTTCTATTTCAGCCACCCTGAAGTCAAGCATGTCACCATGCGTCTGCCATTGTTCCGAGCCTAACGCCCTGCCACACTTCCACATCTCCTGCCTCACTTCATCTCATCACTGGGGCACTGGGCATATCTCCCTTTGCTACCCGAGAGGACACAGGATGCCATGAAGAAACCTGGCGGCTCAGAGTCTACCTTCCCCTAACTGTAGCTTTTATTCAGAGGTTTACCACAGATGTTCAACTTCCTAACTGCTCGCTGTCATTAATGCTTTATGCTGCCTGGGGTCTTCACTGCCAGACCTCCCTGGGGATCTTGGATACAGTCCCTGCAAACATGGGGGACCACTGGACAGCTCAGCTCGTTCACACAGACCCCCTGCGCTGTCCCTGTTTTAGTTTTGGTTTTGGCTTAATTCTTGTTGATTTCAGAATAGTGCATGCAGAAATAGGTTTTTGTTTGCTTCCTGACACTGGGAGTTAGAAGCCAAAGGCTTGTATTTGCTAGACAAGCACTCTGCCACTGAGCTGCACTCCAGCTCAGCCTCACCTTAAACATATATGTTATCATTCATAATTATGTATATATGATGTGTACATAGCTGTGTGCCCAGCAATCCTCTTGTTGCTACCCCCCCTACCACACACACACACAGTGCTAGAGTCATAGGTATGCTTGTGGCCACATCTGGCTTTTTATGGTGGGAATTTGAACTCAGGCCCTCATGGTTAACACAGTAAGCACTCTGCTGCGCTGAGCCATTTCCTAGGCCAACCTCCCTTCTCACGCAGCACACAGCAACGCTGTACTTGCCCTAAACAGCACCGCAATCACCCACAGGCCATAACCGGCCCTAGCTGTAGAGGCAGAGGCTGTCCTGGTCTCTTGGTGTTATGCACGAGGCAGCACCTGGGCCTTTGTGGAGGTTAGGGTTCACAAAGCCTTCGAGGTTCACCCCTAAAACGACAAGTCTACAAGGATAGATGCCCAGGGAGGGACTGATGTCACCCCATTTGCAAACTGAAGATGAAAGGACGGCCGCCTAGCTGTCCTGCAGGGCTCCTTCTGGTAGGCTCGGCCCCTCGGATCTTCCTTGTGAGCACTGGGACCCAAAGGAAGGAAAACAAATGCCCATTTCACAGAAGGAAAAATGGAGGCTTCTCCATCCAGCCTCACAAGCATGGCATGACAACAACGATGACGGAAGGCTTAGACTTCATCTTGGAGCCAAAATCCAGAGACCATCCCTCCCGGGCTAAGAAGCCCCATGTCCTGCTCATCCTTCAGGGCCTGAAGTTTTCCCCAGACAGGAAGGCACACAGCAGTACCTACAGAACAGGAAGCTTTCTCCTGTGTTTTCCAGGATCCTTTACAGAGAAAGAAACAGGCCAGGGAAGTTAAGGCTTGGCCCCAGGGCCACACAGCCAAGGGGAGCAGCTGACAGGCAACAACACACGCAGAGCTCTGGTCTCAGCAACTCTGCTCAACTCTCTGGCCACACTGGTCCCTGGACTTCAGGGTTGGACTCTGGAGGCACATGATAAAGGCTAATCAACAGCCCTGGAAACTCCTCCGGGCAAGGACATATGCTAGTGAGGCCTGCTCACACTCACAAGCCTGTGAGCTGCCACTCCTCAGGAAGCCACTAGTCACCAAAGGACATGGGTAAGTGAGGGGACTGGCTCAAAGCTGCCTCTGCCACCTCTACAGGCCCTCGTGGGCAACAAGAAATACAGAGAGCACAGGTAGAACTTCCAAAGAGAACTCGGGGTCACAGGTCTCTGCCTCCTTTCGCTAACACACAAGACACGAGTTTTGACTAGTTTGTTTTGGAATTGGGGCTAGGCTAGAATACCAAGAGCCCTGGTGTCTGTCTGCATATATGAGGTGAGGATCTAGGATGTGGCCCAGAGGATGCTCTGCAGGACCACTGAGGGGGGGTAGGGGGTGGAGCGGTAGTGTCTCACCCGCTGCACTTAGTTCCTAGGCACTGGCCTGTGTGTGAATAGCTCTCTGAGCGACTCCCATCCCCCTTCCACCCTCATGAACCCCAGGAAACACTCCCAGGGGAACCCTGACTTCAGGAAGGACTGAAAGTGGTGCCCAACAGGGTAGTCCTTGGGAGGGGTTCAGAGCGGGAAGGGGTGGGTCCCAGAAGCACTAGTCAGGAAGCTTCTGGCTACTCTTGAGTGAGACTCAGGGAACAAACTATGGCCCAGGCTCCCAACTGAGGGACTCCAGTCTCAGAGGCAGCATGTCTGACTCCTGGATGCCGGGGGGGGGGGGGGGGGGGGGGGGGGGGGGACAGCTTCGGCTGGGCCCACTGTCCTCCAGCGTCCCTCTAGCTTCTGACTCTCATCAGATAGGTTCATGGCCAACTGGTCCCCACCTCAGGGACCCCAGTGACTATCCCACAGTTTGCCCACTCTGGTCAGCCCCCTTCTTCATCCAGAGCCTAAGCAAGGCCTTCCCAGGTGAGTCATTCACCTGCCCCCTCTGATCTCAGCAGCTCCTGGCCTGTCCTGGAACTCTGCTGTCTGTGACAGTGGGGGTCTGCTTCAGATCACAGGGCCTTTGTTCAGGCTGTTTGTTCTCTCCAGATGGAACCCTCCCTCAGTCAGCAAACTCCTACTAAACCCTCAAAGCCCAGTCCCACTTTCTCCATAGAGACCCTTCCTTTGATTCGCCTCACACAGCGGCTCGTGGGCCATGGCTGTGGAACTTTCTAAAAAGGATACATAGAGGCTCTGACTTGGGGTGTGGCTGGTCCTACGTCCAGAGGTTATTTTCGAAAGCTCAAAGAACATGGAGACACACACACAAGGTTGGTGACACTGCCCCTATTGCAGGGGTCTTGCTCACTGGATTAGAAGCTCTGGGGTTCACTGGGCCACACTTGGGCATGGCCTACATCAAGTGGGAGTGGCCTACAGCAAGTGCCCATTTACTGCCCAGCTGAATACAGGAGTAACACTTCCCCCGACCCCCTTAGAAACAAAGGGCACGGAGCTGGGGCAGCTCTAGGGGTGAGCTTCAGATGGATGGGTGAAGGGGAAGCTGTGAACCAAACCCCGGGGGGGGGGTGGGCAGGGACTCCACCCTGCACAGAAACCTGGATAGAGAGAGGCTGGCTGTAAAGGAAGATGGCTCTCAGCAGGAAGTGGGGCTGAGTCCCAGCCAGGAGGGGGCACCATGGCTACTATGCAAAGCCCAGCCCTTGGAATTCCTCAGCACCAAGGGCCACCTAGTGGCGACTCTACTCGGGGACTCCCAAAGACCACGGGCTCAGCCAAGAAAGTGGGCAAAGAGGAATCAAGGGGCACTTGTGTGAGAGGGATGTGGCCCCAGCCTCAGCTGGGCTCCTGAGGACCAACTCCGGGCTTAAGGGTACAAGGATGGTACTGAGTGACACTGCAAGTTCTTCATGAATGCCCTAGCAAGGGACTTCTTTCATCTAAGGACCCGCCAAGGAGCAGAAATCAGAAACGTAGTTCGTGTCCCCCACAGTCGGTCATCTGAATTCCTTCTTGTCCCAGAAGAACCCCTGACTGATGTCCCCAAGGCCTAGAGGCCATTGAGCTTAGGGGCACTGGGAGAGAGGACAGAGCTGTCCCTCAGCTGCTGCGGTGGAGGGAAGTCCCCCAGCGGCCGAGAAGACCAAAGAGACGGCAGGGCTTGACTCCTCCCCTGTGGGCCATGGAGTCCCCAGACATTGGGTCATTCAAGCCCTTGTCTCTTAACTTTCTTTCTTTACAGGGAACAGGGGGGGAGTCTCTCGCCTCCCTGGGGTGGGCGAGGCCTGGTCAATGGAGGCAGCCAGGGAACAAAGGATGCATTGTCCCCAGCTCACCATAGGTGCCCGCCCCACTCCAAAGATCTCCTAGGCCACTCCTTGGTCAGTGATGGAGCACCACCCCCCAGGCCTCTGTGGGAAGAAGCCACCCCACAGCCGGGCCAGAGGAGACCCTGGGGTCTGTTGCCCTGGAAACCAGAGCCGCCTGGAGAAGCTGCAGGATCCAGCAAGTAAGGGTGCCTGGCTGTTACCAGACTCAGACTCAGCCCTCCCCTCCCCTCCCCCACCTTCTCCCATTAACCCCGCGGTCCCCAGAGTCCAGCCAGGCTGGGGTGCATATGAAAAACAAACAAACAAAAAACAGTTCATCAGCGCCACTGTTCTACCCTCTTCTCTGGGGACCCTGCGTTCCCAGCCACATCCTGAGCTGTGACTTGGAGAGCAGAGATGGGTGAGCTTGTCCCTGTCACTCCACTAGCCTGGGCTAACTCAGATTCCATACCTGGAGGAGCAAGCCACTTCTCAGGGAATGGATGCCAGACTAAGAGAGAATTCTGCCACCCTCCTTTTGATGAATTTAATTTTGGATTAAATTAATGAAGTGACTGGGTCAGTGTCCTGGTGGGGGTTGGGGGTGGGGCTTGAGATGAGGATGACAGCCTTTCACGCTCTGTAGCCTCCGTAGGTAGGTGAAGGGGGGTGGGCTACAGCCAAGAGGTCAGGGGATGGCATCTTAGAGGGACTCGGTGGGAAATGGGTAGGAGAGGCACAGATACTTGTCCCACTACATTAGGCCCAATGGCCAGAAGCATCAAGTCCATGTGTGGCCTCCCCATTGAGACCAGGTTCTAAGGAGTGTCCCTAGGACTCCGATTCACCTGAACTTCCAGGAGGTTAATTTTACGTCTCCTCCCTTGCACCCAAGTCTCTCACCCTTTTGCCATGCAATAAGCCATTTTCATGAACACGGTACCTACTTCCGGCTAGCCTAGTCTCCTGAGGACCCCAAGGCACCTGTCCTCAGGTGGCAGGCACCTGGTGCAGGTACAGGCCTAGCCCTGACTTCTGCCAGGCAGGCCCCTGGGCAGGGCAGATGGGTGTTGCAACCCACATCCAGGAAGATGCCACAGGGCGTGCTCTGGGGCAGAGAGCGTCCACGAAACTCACTGTGTCCAAGCTGGGCTAACTCCACTGTGTGAGGGAAATGGGTGCATATGTGCTGAGCAGCTAAGGCTCCCAGGGTGGGGGTGAGGATTAAACTTATCCTGGCTCCTGACCGGAGCTCACCAAGGGACCTCACACTTTGAGGACTGTGCAGCCACTGCTGGGGGCTCAGCACATGCCCAGGTGGGCTCTAACCTGCACATCATCATCTTCCTTCGCACACCCCCACAGAGCTCCCCACCACGGTCCAATGGCACCCTGCCTAGCAGGGCAGCAAAGGCCTCAATATGGACCTAGTACAAGGTAAGCATTCTGGGGCCCCTCCCTGTGGCTTCAGGCCTCCAGACCATGTGGAGCATGCTCAGCACAGAGACTTCTGCAGGCTTAGAATTCAGGTCGGGTATGTGCTAAGTAAGGTTCATCAGGTGAAAGTGCTGGCCCTGCAGGCCTGACAGCCTGAGTTCAGTCCCTGGAAGGCACACATTAAAAACAGCCCAATGCAACCTCTGCAATCACAGCAAGACGAGAGGCTGAGACAGGAGGATCCCACAGAAGCTAATGGACCTGCAATGCTGAAGCATGCAGAGCTACAGCAGACAAAAAAAAAAGACAGTCTTCAACAAGGTGGAAGGGGAGAATTGATCCCCAAAAGGTGTCCTCGACCTCCTCAAACACATTGAAACACCCACATTCATACACACACACACACTCTCTCCTACACACACCACACACCACACAAACATTTACACACTCACACACACTCACATATACTCACACATGCACACACACTCATACACACACTCACAAATACCACACTCACATACACATGTACCACACACTTATACACACACACACACACACACACACACACACACACACAAGAACGTGACCCTGTGGGCTTCTCTGAGCAGGAGCACCTGCCTGTCCTGGCCCTGCTTTCACTCCACATGTACATTGATGAACAGTGTGAGACACCTGCTCCTCACCCAGCCTCTGCAGTGACACCAGAATGAGAGAAAATTCCAGGTGTGGAAGGAAGAAGAATGTACGCCATAGTACAGAAGTGTGTGGGGTTAACGCCGAGGCCATCAGCACATACCTCATTAGCTCATCTCTGCGGCTACGGTACTGCCCACCTTAAAACCACAGAGGCGAGCCAGACAGGGTGATTCACGCCTGTAACCCCAGCACTTAGGAGATGGGGCAGGGCTGCCACAAATTGGAAGCCAGCCTGTTCTACCTTGAAAGTTGCAGACCAGCCAGGACTACATACTAGACCCTACCTTTTTGGATTTGTTTGTTGTTTGTTTGTTTAGCTTTGGCTTTTTGTTTGTTTGCTTGCTTGCTTGCTTTTTGTATTTTTGAGACAGGGTTTCTCAGTGTAGCTTTGAGTGTCCTGGAACTAGCTCTGTAGACCAGGCTGGCCTTAAACTCACAGAGATGCACCTGCCTCTGCCTCCCAAGTGCTGGGATCAAATCTGGGTGCCAGCTCCTTTGACCACCACCCACCACAGCAGCCCGGCTCCCACCAGCGCCTGGGGGCAATTCCTGCCCACTCCTTCCACTACTGTCCTACCCACACACAAACTTGTTGCCATGAGTGTCACTAACCTCGACTATTAGTACAGCCTTATAAGTCTCTCCTTCCCCCATCCCCCATCCTCTCTTCTCCGTTCTCCCTCCTCCGTCCTCCCTCCTTCCTGCCCTTTTGTGCTCAGTGCCTCTCTTGGAACCTTCACAAGTTCCTACCTCATCTTGGCCCATCAGGCCCTTACCACCTCCCTGCCTCTGTTCCTACCTCTCCCCGACAGCTCCCTCCTCTGAAGTCATGGCCACCGTGCAGTTCCCTAAACAGCATGTGTCTGTCTACCTCAGGGCCTTGGGTCTTGCCATTCCTTCTGCCTGGAATGCTCTTCCTACATACATCCACATGGCTGTCTCCCTCACTACCAGGCCTTTGCTCCAGGTTCATCCTGTGAGAGCGGCCTCCTGCAAATGGCTCACAATGTGGCCCTCATGCTGTGTCTCCAGCCCGGCTTCCCCTGCCTTCACAGTGTGCATTACTTCCTGGCTCCTCCTCTTCCTCCTCCTCCTCCTCTTCCTCCTCACAGAGGCCAGAAGAGGGCATTGGATCCCCTGGAACTGGAGTTATAGGTTATAAGAAACCCAATGTACATGCTGGGAATTGAATCTGGGCTCTCTGCAAGAACAGCAAGGGCTCTTAACTGCTAAGCCTTCTCTCCGGCCCCTCATTTGCTTTTTTGAGACACGGTCCCATGCAGCCCAGGCTGGCCTCGAACTTATTATGTAGCCAAGGATGACCTTGACCTTTTTTTTTTTCCAAGACAGAGTTTCTTTGTGTGTTGTCTTGGCTGTTCTGGACTCACTTTGTAGACCAGGCTGGCTTCGAACTCACAGGGATCCGCCTGCCTCTGCCTCCCTAGTGCTGGGATTACAGGAGTGTGCCACCATGCCCAGCCTAACCTTAAACTTCTAATCCCCCTGCCTCCATGCCCTCCCCCAGGCTTGGGCTTCCACATCTGGTTTATGAGGTCCCAGGGATTGAACCCAGGGCTCTGAGCATGTGAGGTAAGCGTTCTGCTGCCTGAGCTATACCCTCACATCCTTTAGTTTCTACCTCTATCACTGTATCTAGCCAGTGGCCACCACAGAAGCAGGACAAGATGGGTGGTTTTCACACTCCATCCATAGCCCCAGGAGCACAGTCTGGAACCCCAGAGGACCTACATGGCCATAGTGAGTGAGAGATGACTGGAAGGAGTGAAGGATGATGGAAAACTCCAGAAAGGCATCTACCCGCAGGGACTAACTAGCTGATCAGAACTGAATCCTGTGGAGGTTGGAAATTTGCAGGTCCAAAAACTAATTACCTAATTTTGGGCTAAGTTCTAGACCCCCCCAAAAAAAAGCCATTCCTTGGCCCCCTAAGTGACAATAGATTAAAAGGTTTTTTGCTGTCTATTAACTTAGCAAGCCACTAGCTCTCACCAACCCAAAAGCTAAGAATGTCATCAGATTAGCATCTTGGGCCTAAAGAATAGCCCCTCTCTTTTGTTGAACCCACAAAGTGTTTTTGTTTTGTTTTGTTTTTAAAGATTTATTTATTATTTATACAGTATTCTGCCCACATGTGCACCCGCCCACCACAAGAAGGCACCAGATCTCATTATAGATGGTTGTGAGCCACCATGTGGTTGCTGGGAATTGAACCTGGGACCTGTAGAAGAGCAGCCAACACTCTTAACCTCTGAGCCATCTCTCCAGGCCCTGACAAAGTGTTTTAAACTTCCCTTTATTTATGACTTTTGTTGTTCTGTAAAAAACAAAAACTTCATAAGCCTCCTTCCGTGTAGAAACATGGACCGTGGGATAACCTAAAATCTGTTCCCAGGCTATGGTCATACAAAATGGCTCCAGAATAAACTGTCTCTTGTTCCTTTTAAGATGGGAGCTGTGGCTTTTTGCATCAGGGGATGGAAGGAAGGAAGGAAGGAAGGAAGGAAGGGAGGGAGGGAGGGAGGAAGGAAGGGCTTCCTTGCCCTAGGTCAGTTTCCTAAAGGAAAAGGCAAGCACTGAGCACCCACTCTTAGGATAGGCCTCCTCCTCTTGCCTCAGCCTGTACCTACACATTTCATCTGATACCCTCATCATGCCCTGGGCTGCGCAAGAAGCAGCACCCCAAAACCAGTGTGGAAAGAGATCTAAGGCCCTCTCTAGGGAGTGATCAGGAGAGAAGGGTGGGGCAGGGTGGAGAAGGACTTGAGCTATTTTTAAAATCTTCTCCCAAAACACCACATTCTTTCTTTGGTGAATCAGAAGCATGTGGCGCAGTGAAGAGGCCAGGACCCTGGAACAGCTACAGTGGCCACCATCAGCACCGTGGGCAGCAAGCACAGGCAGGGGCAGGCGGGGCCTGGGACACTCACTTGGCTTTTCAGGGAAGAGACAAGGCTGGACTTGGGGAGCAAAAGGGCCCTCTGAGGGCCACAGGACTCTATAGGGCTCTAACCTACAGCTTCAGGCCCCAGCTCCAGTCTAGCAAGGAGCCAGTCTTCCACTCTGATCCCAGGCAGCGCTCAGCAGGAAATCGCCTCTGTAAAACTCAGCTAAAAACAGCTTGGCTCACCCACCTAAGACAAGGCTTAGAGGATTCTGCAGTCAAGCCCTAGGCACTCAGAGGGTCTGGGGCCACCTAAGCCAGGAAAGTACCGATGAACTCTCAAAGATGTAAACCTGTGTCCTGTGTGGAGCACCATCCTTCCTGGAGAGCTTTGAGTGGGTTTGGGCTGCTCTCAGCACCTCCAGAGGAAAGTGAAGGAAGCTCATACACTCTGCCCCAAGCCAGACTCTGCCGGGACCACTATTCCACAGAGGAAACTAGGCTAAGGGTCATCAGGTTCATTAGAGGAAAGCCCACAAGTAAACCCAAGGCTCTCTGTTTCCAACGTCTGAAGTCCGCCGGAGGTGGCAAGATGCCCCAGGACCCGGCCAACACTTTCACCAGCCTCCCTTGCACTTGACTCCGAGAAAAGATGCTGTCTACCCTGTCTACCCAGGGTGTGGGAGGGGTCAGGGACAGAAAGAATGCTTTTAACCCTGGCAAGGATGAGCCCTGAATCCTGCTGTCTTGGGGCCTTGGCCCAGGAAGGGAACCTCCCCAAACTCCTCCCCTTTCCCATGATCAACTGAGGAGGAGGAGGAGGAGGACTATAGACAACCATCCCAAGATATGCTTCTTGAGATTCCCGGGGGCCACAGTGCTGCCCACTTCCTGGTGGATGCTCCCTGCTCTCCCCCCCCCCCAACTATGATGAAATCACACAGGGCCCTAAGCTGCAGCCCACCCTGCCTGAGTCCTGGTTTCACAGTGGAGAACGGAGGCCACTACTCCTGGGACCCCTCCTACTCTGAAGCCACCACATATCCTTGGAGTGTCCTGTGTGCCACAGTCAGACTCTACCTACCATCTTTAGATGAAGGTGTTCTGCCACCAAATTCGTATGTTCCACGTGGCCCCATAAGTGGGGCCTGCCCTGGGACCTTCCCACAGCCTAGGCCCATGTGTAGTCTGGCAGCATCTTCCAGGGGACACCTCCTGCCAGACTTTCAGGACAAGGCACCCAGGAGGAGAAAGTGGAAACCACAGGAGACCATATTAGGGGAAAACTGCAGAAGGTGCAGTGAAGAGTGCCCTGCAGAGAAGGTTAGCCTTGTGACTCATGTGCCCGAGAATACTCCACGCAGAGCTGCCTCCAAATCATGCCAAAAAAGCCAGAAAACCCAACCTATCCCAAGCCACTCTGGGATCAGTTGGGCCTCAAGCTGAGTCACATGCCTTGGCCACTAACTCCCAGCAGCACTGGCATGTCACTTGTGTTCTTGGGGCTTCTGACAAGACCCTTCTGAGATAGGAGCGAGGACATTCCTGGATAGGGGGCTCCTGGGCCACCTCTGACTGCAAGACCATAAGCGGAATCTAGGCAAAGCCAGCATGTCCCTCCTGAGCCCAGGTTGGCCCATCTCCAAGGCCCTTCTGTGGACTGACCCCTGTCTGTCCTGTCTACAGCAATCAGTAGCATGGGGGACTGGACTCATGAATCTTAAGCCCAGGGTTGCTCTCAGCCATAGGGACTGGCCACTGAGAACCTGGGTAAAGTTGAGACTCCCCCCAAACACCTGCTCTTTTTTGGGTGGCGGGGTTCAAGATAGGGTTTCTCTGTGTAGCCTTGTCTGTCCTGGACTTGCTTTGTAGACTAGGCCGGCCTCATACTCACAGATATCCACCTGCCTCTGGCTCTTGAGTGCTGGGATTAAAGGTGTGCATTACCTGCTCTTGAGAACACTGTCACTCGGTCCTCACATCATCTTGGACATGGGACTCTGTTCCCACATCTCAGAGGGTCCCCTCACACTGAATGTGACAAAAGCCCAAGAAAAGCTCAGAGATTAGAACCCAGGTACCAGAGGCCCAACCCGCATGCTGGCCTTTGTGGGTGCCTATACTCAAATGTGACTCAACACCTAGGTCATCAAGGTGCCAGTGAGTGGCCTTCCAGAGATCACTGGCTGGCTGGCAGGGAGTTGGGGGGGGGGGGAGGTCACTCCCAGGCACAACTCAGACTCAGACTCAGACTCAGACTCAGGAAAGCCCATGGTGTTCCACCATGAAGGTGTTCTGCACAAGCCTGGTACCACCTCACAACAGCAGCTAGACAAGTCCAGCAGAAGGCAAACCTCAGGCACCTCTCACATCCAAGGCATCCTGGGATAAGCCAGACAGAGAGCAAGGGTGCTCCCAGGTCCTGGTGAGAAAAGCAGGGTAACACTCTTAGGTGCCAGCCACAGGGCCTACAGGGTCACCCCCACTGCTGTGTGACCCTGAACTAGCCTGCTGGCCTCTTGCAGCAGTCCTGGATAAGGTTATGGCCAGACCACAATTCCTAGCAAAGAATGTCTGCCCTTTCCTCCCTGGCAGGCCTGCAATTCAGCTATCAGGCTAAGAATCTAAGTCCCCCAAAGCTAGTCCAGACAAGTGTGCAATGGAGGCTAGATACATGGGTTAATAGTTACCTACAGAGACCCAAATCTTGCAGAGCATCAGGCATGCCCCACCCAACCTAAAAATATGGGCCAAGCAGGAAGGGAGGGAGGGAGGAAGGGAGGGACGGAGGGAGGGAGGGAGGGAGGGAGGAAAGGAGGAATAGTGTGAGCCTGACAAAGATGAAATGGTCTGTCGAGCCCTCACCCCCACCCCCACCCTCACCCCCACTCTCATCTCCACCCCCACCCTCACCCCCACCCCGCACCCCTCCCAGAGCACCTAGCTGTCAAGACCTTAGACATAAGGGCCCCCATTTCCAAAGGACATGGGGCCATGAGCACATGGCCTGTAGACCCCACCGCTGACCATAGTGTCTAAGGCCAGTGCATGACCCCAGGCTCACTTGGCCTGTTTGGACCTGAGGTTTCCAGCCTCAGGGAGAAGCCACAAGGCAGATGCATCAGACTCCGAGGCCTCTTGGGTTGTCTATCCCCAGACAGGTGGGGAACTTGAGCTCAGAGCGCTGAGCCAGCTTGTTGAGGTTGTGGTGTCTGTCTGAGTTATAGGGAGGAGTTGAAGTTAGCCTCCACTCTTAGAGAATGAATTATTAATTCTTAATTAATTATTAATACCAGCCTCAGAGGCCAGCCTGCCTGCAAAGAACCTCATGTCCCTGGACCCTCACTGGATGCTAGCTGTACTCTGAGCACTGATATGACTCTCTTTTTTGTTGGATTGTTGTTTTTGGTTTTGGTTTTTTGGGTTTTTCCTTTTTTTTTTTTTGGTGTTTTTTGTTTGTTTGTTTGTTTGGTTGGTTGGTTGGTTGGTTGGTTTGTTGGTTGCTGTTGTTGTTGTTTTTCGGGACAGGGTTTCTCTGTGTAGCCTTGGCTGTCCTGGACTCACATTGTAGACCAGGCTGGCCTCAAACTCACAGGGATCCACCTGCCTCTGCCTCCCGAGTGTTGGGATTAAAGGCGTGTGCCACCACTGCCCAGCCCCAGAGACTTCACTTTTAACCTTAAGCATGTGTAAGATCTTAAGCACTTTCAGATCTACACATGGCATACTTGGCTTTTGTTTGTTTGTTTGTTTTTAATGTTCTATACCATTCTAAGTGATCACAATAGTGAAAAGAAAGAAAACGCACAGTTTTCTTTTTGAAAACACTATCCCTGGGTTGCTCAAGAGTTGTGATGTGGTGTGTGCTTTTTGCCAGAAGTGAAGTTAACATGGATTCAAACATGTGAATATGACATGACTGATATGACTCTCTTAGTCCTTGCAATAACTGCCATTTCCCTCAAACTGAGAAACTAAATAGAGACAGAGAGGGTCTGAGATGCCTAGCCACGACTCACAAGTGGCTGAAGTGAATAAAGAGGCTTAGGGTCTCAGCCATCACCTCCTCAGGACTCCACTCATATCACACATACACACACACACACACACACACACACACACACACACACACACACACACACACACGACCTGTGCCTGAGACTTGAGAACACCAAGGAAGGGCCGAGGAGGACGGCAGAGTTTTGCCTGCGCAGCCCAAACCACATGTGACAGTGTCATTCTCCTGCCTCCACACAGCCTACAGCCCCGCAGAGACTAGCTTCTCAGTGTGGCTCAGAGGCCCCGTTCTGACCCACCTGCTGCCCCTTGCTGTTCATTGGCATCTCCTGTGGACCAAGCCTTGTGGGAAGATGAAGGAATGAAAGAGGTGGCCAGCTGCCCCAACTCCTAAGGGCAGGACTCTCCCCCCCCCAATCCCATCCCAAGGCTGTCTCCTTCCTCCTCTTCCTGGGGACCCTCCACTACCTCTCTTAAGCCTCAGCCCAGGCTAAAAGCCTCCTACGATGACCAGCCACATGCCCTTCTGGCCACCAGAAATTCAGGGTTGCAGCCATTTGCAAGTAATTATATGTCTACTCTGTCTTTCCAGATCCCAGAGGATCCTCAGCGCACACTGGGAGGCCACGGAGCTGGGTGGTGGGTGGTGGATGGGAGGATGGAGGATGGGTGGATGGGTGGGTAGGTAAGTTGATGGTGAATGTGTGGATGGATTGGTGGATGGATGGGAAGGTGGATAGGTGGATGGATGGGTGGATGGATGGATGGATGGTGGATAGGTAGATAGATCAGTACATGGATGGAAGTATAGGTAGGCGGATGGAAGAGTAAATAATGGATGGACAAGATGTTGGGTAGAAGATAGAGGATAGGTGAGTGGGTGGATTGGTGTTTAGATGGGTAGATGGGTTAAAGGATGGACGGATGCATAGATGGATGGTAGATGGGTAGGTGGATAGATGGATGGATGGATGGGGGATGGATGGATGGATGGGTAGATGATGGATGGATGGGTAGATGATGGGTGGATGGGTAGATTGAGGGCTGGGATCCGGCTCTGGGTGGCTGGGTAGATGCTGGGTGGATGGGTCGGCTGGGTGGATGGGTCGCTGATGGCTGGCTGGGTCGCTGCTGGCTGGCTGGGTCGATGGCTCAATGCCTGCCTGTCGTCCCCTCGCATGCTGCCAGCCCCGGCACAGCCGATGGGGCAGTACGGAGTGCACAAATGCAGGCCCTCCTCGCCGCCTTTTGGAGCTCTCTCTCACCTGGACCACTAGAGCTCAGATCCCCCCCCCCCCCCCATCACACCCCCGCTGCATCCACTTTTTTCCGTTTGCCTCAGCACCTTTTGCCGCCACCTGTTTTTTTCCCCACCTCCCACCCACGCTGACCCCGCTTAGGCCTCTTCTGTGATCGCCCATCTTCATCACCAACACCGCAGGCTATGACAGACGACAATCATGTTCCCTAGGCTGTCCTTCATAGGTCTCAACAAATACTTCCTGAATAAAAGACAGACAAATAAACCAAAGACCCAGGAGCTTTGTAAACCCAGGCCCAGCAAGGTCTGCATGCCCAGGCATCTCTATGGGTACAAGTCAAGCATCTGCTTCCTGTTCAGAGCCCGTCCAACGGTACAGCCCTCGTACACCAGGCACATACCCAAGGGGAGCCTTGGGAGGCTGCTGTAGGCAAGGACCGCTCATAGCAGGGCCCCAAAGGGCTCTCACTCACATGGCAGTCATTCTGCAAAACATCTCTGAAGGTCTTGTAGCCTTTTCTAAGCTGGTCCCTAGACTACTACCTCCAGGCACCTGGGTACAAGGAGAGGTTTTCCATATAGATTCGGGTCTGGGGCTGACCTCAGCGGTAGAGCACTTGCCAACCATGCACCAGGGTGGAAATGAAAGCAGAGGCTGGGTCCCAATATCCCCCCAAAAAAATCACATCCCAAAAGCCCCCAGTTCCTTCCTAAGAGGTTTGGGGATCAGGATTCTTAGCAGGCTGCCCAGGGCCCCACCTGACACAGACTAAGGTCATAATTCTGGCTCCTAGGTTCTCCAGGGCTCAGGACCATCTGTTTACACCTGCCACTTTTGCACACACTTGGCCCACTCAGAGAAAATTCCTGGTGCAACATTCGAACCTTCTAGGAATCTCTGGACGAGTCCTCCCTCCCATTCTCCTTGCCCACATGTCTGCCTCCAGTATAAGCCAGGTTGACCCCGGCCATCCCAGCCAGGTGGCATCCCTGGGTGTCCTGTGGTTGCAGTTACGTGACCCATGTTCAGGGAAGTGGTACCAGACAAGCAAGGAACAGAAACGGCTGGGAATGAGACTTCTGTTGGTGCCAAGTTGTCACAGCTCATAGGGATGTCCCCAAACTCCACCAGCATAAGTGTCTGAGTCTAAAGGTGTCAAGAGTCCTGAAGAGTCATGAACATCAATATGTGGGTTTAAGGCAACATCTGTGTCCTGAGATACGTGACAGGTTATTCACATGGGCAATAGGGACATTCAGAGGTCAAGAGCAGTGGGAAAACCACAGCAGGATAAGGCATGTGTTAAAGGCTCTGAGAAGTCCTGCAGTAGTAGAACCTGACAAAGAGACTTGTTGACTAGGAAGAGCGGCAAGACCCACCATAGTCAGGGCTAGAGAGTGGGAGAGCTGGGGCCCGAGCTCAGCCTGCCTCCAAAGTACACCTTGGCAACCAGAGTTTCAGGTATTTGTTATAGAGTGGATCTAGAATGTTCCCCAAAGCTAAAGGCCTGGTCACTCCCTGTGTGGCCTCTTTAAGAGGCGGGGCCTAATGGGAAGAAGTAAGGTCATTGGGGTATGCCCTTAAAGGAGATATTGGGACCTTAGCCCCTTTCTCTCTCTGTCTCTCTCTCTCTCTCTCTGTCTCTGTCTCTGTCTCTGTCTCTCTCTCTCTCTCTGTCTGTCTCTGTCTGTCTGTCTGTCTCTCTCTGTCTCTGTCTCTGTCTCTCTCACACCCACTCTCTCTCTCTCTCTGCTTCCTAGGCACTATGTGGTAAGCAGCTTTGTCCCAAGACACACTCCCTATTGCATAAGAAGAGGCAGAGCGTTAGGCGTTCAAAGCCACCCTTTGCTACACAGTGAGGTGGAGGCCAGCCTGGGCTACAGGAGACCCTGTCTCCTTTTTTTTTTTTAAATAAAATCGGAGCCAGACATGATGGTGAATTCCTTTAATCCCAGCATTGGGGAGGCAGAAGTTGATGGTTTCTGTGAGTTCCAGGACATCCTTGTCTATATAGTGAGTTCTAGGATAGCCATGACTCAGTAGAGAGACCTTGTCTTGAAGAAGAAGAAGAAGAAGAAGAAGAAGAAGAAGAAGAAGAAGAAGAAGAAGAAGAGGAGGAGGAGGAGGAGGAGGAGAGGAGGTAGAGTGAGGAGGAGGAGGAGGAGGAGGAGGAGGAGGAGGAAGAGGAGGAGGAACTATCACCAGGGGTGGAGGGATGGGTCAGTGGCTAAGAGCACTGGCTGCTCTTGCAGAGGATCCAAGTTTAATTCCTAGCACCCACCTGGCAGCTCACAACTGTCTCTAACTCCAGTCCCAGGGGATCTGATACCCACTTCTGACATCCACACATAATGCATACACATACATTCAGACAGGCCTTCATACAGATAAATTAAAAACAACCCCCCCAAAAAAGAAATTATTTTTAAATGGACTGAGAAGCCAGGTGTGGTGGCGCACGCCTTTAACCCCAGCACTTGGGAGACAGAGGCAGGTGGATCGCTGTGAGTTTGAGGCCAGCCTGGTCTACAAAGCGAGTCTAGGACAGCCAAGACTACACAGAGAAACCATGTTTCAGTAAATAAATAAATAGACTGAGAAACCCTAGATGGTCAACCTGTCCAACTCATAGAAGAGGAAACTGGAGCTTAGGGAGGATTTAAGGGGGAGGGCAAGACAAACCATGCTCTCCTGGCTGGTTGGAAATGGGGTATGAAACAAGGAGCCCAGCTCCAGGCTTCCTGAGGCCCAAGGCTGGAGACTGTGCTGCTAGGATCCCCAGTCTACTTGAGTAGGGTGACTGTAGCCACAAGGCCTTGGGATACAATAGTGACAACTGGAAGCGAACACCAAAGCCCACCCCCACATCCTCCCAGGTGACATGGTGACATGCCAGAAAAAAAAAAAAAACCCACATGCTCAGACAAACTGAGGCTGACAGAGGACCCTCAGGCTCCAGCGTCACGTGGGACAGTGTTCACATCCTGCCATGTGCTCACTGTGTGACTTTGCACTCACCCTTTGCTGCCTCCTCTGCACAATGGCGATAAGTAAGCCTGCACCTTACCTACAGAACAACAGAACCAGGGCTGGAGAGGTGGCTCAGCGGTTAAGAGTACTGACTGCTCTTCCAAAGGTCCTGAGTTCAATTCCCAGCAACCACATGGTGGCTCACAACCATCTGTAGTGAGATCTAGTGCCCTCTTCTGGCATGCAGGTGTACATGCAGGCAGAGCACTGTATACATAATAAATAAATAAATAAATAAATAAATAAATAAATAAATCTTTAAAAAAAAAAAAACAGAACCAGATGAGCCATGGTGCCCATGCTAGGACTCCCGCCCTATAGGACACGTTTCATGTCATCACTTCTCTAGAAAGGGGGAGGCCTTTGCCCACAGAGGCTGCACTCAGAATGGGCAGGGCTCTGAAACCTGCCTGACACCTCTTATTGTCCCAAGCACAAGGTGTGGGCCTGCCAGCTCCCCAGCGAGGCCACCTCCCTCGATGGCCTCATGTGACCTGTGTTAATTGAATCCTAGACCAGACCCATATGGTTTTCCCAATACTCCAAAGAAACAGACGCTCAGAAAGCTTTCAAGCCGACCAAATGGCTCCGGGAAGCCTCACACCCTGTCCCTCATCTCCAGAGGCCCCCGAGACTACAAAGACAAAGTTCAAGGCCACGAGAAGATCTGTCCTGTGAGTCTCTCCCTGTGTTTACTCAACATCCTGCTTCTGCCCCTGAGAAGGCATCTGTTTCATCTACCCTGTTATGCTGTGTGACCTTGGGCAGGTTGCTTAACCTCTCTGAGTCGCTGAAGCCTCTTCCAGAAAAAAATAGGTTCAGATACTGGGCTCCACATTAGGGGCTAGTACCAGCCTCAAAGGGCTTCCTGTGTCCCCTGCTTCTTCCCATCCGTGATGTCCCTGGGACAGAAAATTCCAATTGTGTTAGTCCCTGATCCAAACACTGGAAGCGCTCAACAGGCCTTCCAAGGAAATCAGAAGATTCCCACAAGAGGTTCAGGGTCCTCCAGTGGCATCCTTCCCTCATCTGGGATAACTCTGCCTCTTGCCTGCTTTGTCCAGAGCCTCCTCCAGGCAATGTCCTCCTTCCCCTACGTTGGGTGGAGACCCATCTGCCTCCCCCAGAGACTGAAGGTGCCACATCCTACTCAGCTTGGAATCTCAGCTCTGCACCTGTGCCTGGATCCGGCCCATGAAGCAGGCATTGGGGAGGAGCACTGAGTCAGACAAGAACTACTGCACACTTCTGGCATCCTCTTGGCAAGACCAAAGGAGGTCAGCGAGGTCGTGAACACAGTAGCTGGCTTGCAGCGAGAGCCTCCCTCCCTGCCGCACAGCTGGGCATTGTGGGAGCCTCTCTTCCAGCTACACAGCAGGAATCATGCTTATACCTCTGACTTGGGGCTGATCTTCCCAGAGTGCTGAGCTCAGCACCACACCCTAGAAGAACAGGGTGGGTTCCTTCCAACCAGGCTCCCGGGCTCTGGTGTGGCCCCTGCACAACCCTTACCGCCTCCACCTGCACCGTTCAGCCCAGAAGTTGTGCTTAAGTCTTACTTTCCACAGGTGCTGAAACCACTGAGGCTTCCAGCCAACCCCTGAATGTGACCTCCTCCCAAACTAAATCCTCAGTTTCCCCTGTAAACTATCCCCGACACCCCACAAATTGAATATATATATATATCACCTGATTCCTTCTTCCTCCCCCACCCTCTTTATAGAGTCCTGTTTGCAGTTCCAGCTGATTCTATCTCAGACATATAATCCTGATCCTATGCTGATCCCAGATCCTGGGCACAATCTGAACCTCTATTCTGTTCCCTCTGGCTTTAGGAGCTCAGTGCCTCACCCAGCAGATGGCTAAGATCTTCTTCAAGTGGCAGTTCAGGGGGACTGAGGTAGGTGAAGCACAGAATGGGTGTGCTAGGTATACGGTTTAAGCCTTCCTGAACCCCCATGCTGTCTCCGTCCATCCACTGGCTTGGAAACTATGACTCCCTACCCTGTGTCTGACCCTCAGGCCTGGATACCCAGGCAACTGCCTCCACGCTGTGGCCACTCAGTAAAAGAGTCTCAGATAAGCTAGCTGTAGACAGGCAATTTCTTAACAGATCGCATAGGTTGGGAGATGAGACACAGTGGACATCCTGAAGCTGTTGAGAGCCTGCCCTGGGGAGGAACCCATGAGGCCTCAGTTTCTCCCAGTTTACTTCCTCCCTCGAACACACGCCCACCATTATTGCTGTGAGCCCATCATCAGAGTCAAGATGATGTTGGCATGGTCCCCTTGAATACCTAAAACCACGAGTCATAAACCTCTTCATTGGCCTCAGGAGCTTTGTTACAGTAACAGGAAATTTACTAGTAAGTACATCAGTCATTGGGGAAGATCCACAAGGAAGGTGGACAGCCTGTCTGCTTCTTGTTGTAACTAAAGGGTATCTGAGTGTGTCATCCCAAGGCCAGCATGATGGCTTGGTGTGTAAAGGCACTTGTCACCAAACCTGACAGCCTGAGTTCAATCGCCGGGACCCCCATGATGGAAGAAGAGAACTGATTATCCCAAGTTGGTCTCTTGACCTCCACAGGAGCATCACTGACACGCACAAAGACACACTCATGCGCCTGCGCGCGCGCGCGCACACACACACGCACAAAATAAACACATGTAAAGCATAAATAAAAAGAATGCTAACTCAAAATATGTCACTCTGGTGTAAGAATGCTTTTGAGCTGAGGGCCCTGAGCAGTCAGCAGGAAAAGGAATGCTTTCTGCCTGCTCCCTTACGTCCCTTTGTAACAGGGACATAAATTCCTCCCCCTCAAACAGGAACATGGGTGTTGCCTGTATAAGGAGCCTGGTGAACATTTGTGATGGCGATTTTGCCGGTCAGGTCAGGCGAACAGGATGTTGAGAACCCTAAGGGTCACATCTCTCGGCCACCTATGAGGATGCCTCCAGAGGCTAAGACTGCCTCACTCCACCACTGTCATTTTCCCAGTACCAACTGCCTTCTCCCTGGTCTAGTCACTTCAAATTCATCACCCTTTGTTAACGTGGGACGTTAACTTCTCCAGGACTCGCACTACTGCTATGTGTCATAAGCCCCAACACAACTTTTAAAACTTAATATTAAAAATAATAATAAGTGCACGCCTTTAATCCTAGCACTCAGGAGGCAGAGGCAGGCGGATCCCTGTGAGTTGGAGGCCAGTCTGGTCTACAAAGTGAGTCTAGGACAGCCAAGGCTACACAGAGAAACCCTGTCTCGAAAAACCAAAAAATAAAAATAAAAATATAATAAGAAGAAGAAGGAGGAGGAGGAGGAGGAGGAGAAGAAGTAAGGCTGTATGGGGCTGGAGATATGGTTCAGTTGGTAGAGTGCCCCTGGGGCACACTGCCCCAGGTCCCATCCCAACACTGCATAAAGCAGGCATGGTGACACACACTTGACATCCCAGCACTGGGGAAGGTAGAGGCTAAAGGATCAGAAGTTCGAGGTCACCCTAGGCTAGTGAGTTGAGTTCTAGACCAACATGGGCTAGCAGGAGACCTTGTCTCCACATTCTAATTAAAAGGCTAGACTCCACCTAGCATTTAGGAGGCTGCGGCAAGAAGATTCCTATGAGTTCAAAGCCAGCCTGGGCTATGTAACGAGATCAACCTGGACCACAGAGTAAGACCTCATCTCAAAAAAAAAATTTTTTTTTAAATTTCAAATAATATGTGGGGCCAGCAAGATGGCTCAGTGGGTATAGGAGCCTGCTTCAAGCTTGATGACTCGAATCCAATCCAAGGACCCACAAAGTAGAAGGGGACGATTGACCCCTGCAAGTTGTCCTCTGACCTTTACACACACACAAGATAGAAAGATATATAGATAGATGATTGACTGATAGATAGACAGATGTAATAAAAAGTAAAAAGTTCGACAGCCGGGCGTGGTGGCGCACGCCTTTAATCCCAGCACTCGGGAGGCAGAGGCAGGCGGATCGCTGTGAGTTCGAGGCCAGCCTGGTCTACAAAGTGAGTCCAGGATGGCCAAGACTACACAGAGAAACCCTGTCTCGAAAAACCAAAGGGAAAAAAAAAAAAAAAAAGTAAAAAGTTCATAGATTAAAACATGCATGCCTTCTCTCTTATTAATCTGCCGGGGTTTTTATTTTGTTTTGTTTTTTGAGACAGGATTTCTCTGTGTAACAGAGCCCTAACTGTCCTGGACTCTCTTTGTAGACCAGGCCGGCCTCGAACTCACAGAGCTCCGCCTGCCTCTGCCTCCCAAATACTAAGATTAAAGGTGTGAGCCACCACCACCCAGCATTAATCTGCCTTTTGACAGTTTAATTCTCTGGCCTCAGGACAGACCCTAAAAGTGCAGAGGGCTGTTTGCTTGCCCACTTAACAATTACCCTGAACCCCGACTCTGCTCAGGCAATGCCCCAGGCACCTGCATGTTTCTTGTTAGGTCCCCACATGCTGAGACTTCAGTGTGCTAGCATGATCTCTACTTTATAAAAGAGGAAATAAAGGGCTCAAATGAGCAGTGGACCCCTCCTCTCCAGAACCAGGGCAGACCTGGTGCATTGTGGGTTCTACAAAGCCTAGGCCAAAGGAGCAAGCGAGTGGCTGCCACTCAGTCCAGAGGGTGGCTGGAGCTGATGTGGTAAAGGGCTATTTTGGGCTTCTTCCAAGCTTTCCTCAATGACCATGAAAGATACGTGTCATTAAAAGTAAAAATAAAGGGCTGAAGACATGGTTCAGTGGTTAAGAGCACTGGACAGAGGACCCAGGTTTGATTCCAATCACCCACATGGCAGCTCACAACCACCTGTAACTCCAGTTCCAGGAGATCTAAACACCTTCCTTTTACCTCTGAATACACCCCAGGCACACAGGTGGTACTCACACATGCAGGCAAACATTTACACACCCAAAAGTAAAATGAGTGTTTAAAAAAAATAAATAATAAATAAAAGTAGCCAGGCATGGTGGCAAATGCCTTTTAGCCCAGCACTCAGGAAGCAGAGGCAGGGTGGATCTCTGCGAGTTCTGGGCCAACCTGGTCTACACAGCAAGTTCCAGGCCAGCCAAGGCTACAAAGTGAGATCCTGTCTCAAGAAACAAAAATAATAAAAGCAGAATAAAGTCTTATATAATGAGCTGCCTGGAGGCTCCGAGAGGGGTCTCGGTTGGAGATGTTTGCTCTTCTTTCCACCGACTGTTATTTTCCTACTTGATTTAACCATTGTTTTCCTGTGGAAATTGAATAAGGGCTGCTTCTGACAGCTCCCTCCCTCCACCCACTTCAAACACTGGAGAGAGAGACACACACATACAAGAAACAGGGCAAGGAGGAGGCGGCTGGCTTGTGTGCTAATGGCCCAGATCTAGGATGCATAACACACAGGGGGGTTCTGGGATGGAGTTTCCCTAAGAAGATCTGGGGAAGAGGGGCTCCCCGAGCTCCCATCCATCATAGGCTGGCTTACCACAACCCACACCCACTGTCCTGGGCTGGGGATGAACCTATAAGCGGGAAGGACAGTCTGAGGGTACCTCACAGCCAACCCACAGGCTGGAGGGAAGTTGCAAGCTCTTCCCATGGTAGAAGCAGGAGCTAGGGCCGGGGTGTAGCCAAGAAGCCATCTGTATGAGCTGGCCGCCCATCATTTCATCCCCACATTATGTGTGAACTGCCAGGGGTGTCAACAGCCGGGCAGGCACGGCCTCAGGGCAGAGTACAGCAGTGATCTAGGGTACAGGGTGGAAAGGCAAAACCATGGGCCAGAATAGGCTCTGGTTACCTCTAGGCGCCAGGCACATGGCCCTGGTCTCACCCCGTGGTAGAGAACAGAGACAGCAACATTCCCGCCTCTCAGCCCATGAGGACTGACTGTGTTCTCCATGCAATGGTGTGGTGCCAGTCACCTCACAAACTCCCTGTGCACCTCTGCGGCTCTCTCCTGACACCAGGATAGCCCCTATGGACACTAAAGTCTATTCCTAGTCTTAACCCAGAGGCTCACAGCCTGGACCTCACCAACATGGGGTTAAAATAAACACTGTCCCACCTCTTTGGCGTCAATGTAAGAAGGGCAAAGTGTCAGGGTTGAGGTGAAGGGAAGGGGGGGTTAGGTTCCAGATACCTAGAGAGCTGTCTTTCCTCGCCATCTCCTCAGCAAAGGGAAAAGGAAACCCAGAACAACAGCAGGAGCAGGGGACAGTAGAGCAAGCCACAAGCTGGGAAACTAAGCAAGGATGACCACGAGTTCAAGGCCAGGCTGAGCCACTCAGCAAAACTCATCTCACTTGAAAACAAGATATGGGGCCTGACTAGCCAATCCCCTAAGTTACACACCCACTAACAATGTCTAAGCCGCTTGCACCCTGGGGCAGATCCAGCAGAAGGCCGGACAGGCATTATGCACAGATTCCCTGGAGACCCCATAACCCCAGACCTGATGAAGGCCTGGTAGGTTCCTGTTCTGCCACAGACCTGTAGCCCCCAGTTGTGAGATCAGAGCCACACTGAAGCCCACTTGGAAGCCTCGCAGACACTGTCCCATGGCCGTTCCTTCTCTGTGCCGTGCTCAGTACTTTTCTCCACTCTGGGCAGCTATACAGTGCCCATGTGCTGATGGAGGCTGTGTCAAATGGCCAGTTTGATCATCTCTTGAACAGAACGCATGCTGTGCGTTGGTACAGGCTGACCCCGGCAGCCAGAGTCCAGGACCCAGCCTAGACTCCGCAAGCTGTCATCCCTGAGGTCTCAAGCCATCTGAAAGGAGCCAACTCCTCTTCCTCATATGGCCCCAGAATCTGCCTCAGGTTGAATGTGGCCGCAGCGCCTAAACCACCCTCAAGCAGCTTCGGCCACGCAGACGGCATGAACGTCACGGTGAGCTACCTGACTTGTCTGTCGCTTTGACATCTCGCTCTGTTCCTCAACGCCTGGATCATTCCCTCTATAGCTGCTCAACCTACAGCAAAGCTGCTCTCCACAAATCAAGTCTCCCCCTTCCCGTCCCCTTCCCCTTCTCTTTTGAGACAGGGTCTGGCTGGCCTGGAACTCACTACATAGACCAGGCTGGCCTCCTACTCCCAGAGATCCACCTGCCTCTATCCTGAAAGCATTGGGATTAAAGATGTGCATCACTGGGCTGGAGAGATGGCTCAGATGTTAGGAGCGGCACCTGCTCTCCCAAAAATCTTGAGTTCAATTCCCAGCAAGCACATGGTGGCTCATGACCATCTATAATGTGATCTGACGTCCTCTTCTAGTGTGCAGGTGTACATGGAGACAGAACACTGTATAGTAATAATAAAAATAAATATTTTTTTTTAAAAAAGACGTGCATCACCACACTTAACCTTGACTAACAATTTTTTAATCTTTGTATGTGTGTTTTCTGCATGTGTGTATGATATATGTGGATGATCATATATGTGAGAGCAGACACGCACATGCCACCGCATATGTAGAGGTCAGAGGACAACCTCATGTGTGGTTGCGATTCACACATTGTTTTGAAACAGGGTCTCATTGTTTGTGCCAGCACCTACCAAGCTAACTGGCTCACAGCCCTGTAAAACCTCACCTGTCTCCCTCCACCTTCCTCCTGGGTTCTAGGGGAAACATGGGTCCTTAGATTTGGGCAACCCCCAAGCCCCAACCTCCCTCGTGATTTAGCTGTTTAACAACCAACCACTCTCACACATCAAGACAGCAGAGCCCTGCACAAACCCATAAAGACAAACACTCCTGGAAAAACACACAACCCAGAGCCCTGAAGCAAAGTGGACCCACTGACCTGCACCAAGGCAGAGACTGGGATGTTCCCCGGGGACACCAGACAAGAAGCCAGGAAGAGAACGGTAGAACGCCGGTTTGTGGGTTTGAATCTGTGTGGACTCTGGACAGATTGGGAACCAGTCAGAGACTTGTTGGCCTGAGCAGGGCAGGGTGAGACCAGATGTTACGGACCAGCTTACAGAGGCCATGGAGGATGAGGACTTGGAAAGCTCCAGCTGGGAGCCCTGTCCCCTCCAGTAACATAGCCTCAGGCAGTCACGCTGCTTGGCTCAGCTTCCTCGTCTGTAAAACAGATTGTCTCTCCTGCCTAATTACCAGGGTTGTTGTCAAACAAAGAGATAGTGGCTGCGAAAGTACCCATATAAACCTAGGCTGTTATTATCAGTACAGATAACTACCCTCTTTGTCTATTCAACTTTATACAAGAAGATTATATTCTTGCCACTCTGTACCTTCTTACTGTAGAAGCTTCCAGGGCTCGGAACTCCTCGCCCAACCCTCCAACTGGCAGATACTACTATGTGCAAAAATCCTTCTTCCCATAACCTGGTACCCGGGTCCCCAAGGAGCCCAGCAGCTTTTCCCTGTTTGTTTGTTTGTTTGTTTGTGTTTGTCTGTTTGTTGCAGAACAAGAGATGGAGCCCAGGGTCTTATACATGCCAGGCAAGTGGATGCACAAGCCAGGCACAGTGGGCTGACGTCCTCAACCCGTTAAAGTTAAGACTTGAAAGAGCAAAATGTAGGAGCCAAGCAGGGCCTGGTGGCCCGCATCTGTAATCCCAGCACTCTGGGAGGCAGAGGCAGAGGCAGGCAGATCTCTGTGAGTTGGAGAACAGCCAGGGCTACACAGAGAAACTTGTCTTGGGGGGCGGGGAATGTAGGAACCACCAGTTTCAGCAATTGTCACTTGAGCACCTACTATGCACCAGGCAGTATTGCAGGCCGATGACCAAGAACAGACATAGCCAACTGCATCCAAAGCCTTCCAGATGTAAAGGAGCCTCCCTCCTCAGGGACAGAAATCCTCTGAGCATGGGCAAACCTGCCTGGCTTGCTGGACAGGAGGTTCTTCCAAAAGAGAACCGGGAAAAGTGAGGAAGGGAACCCACTTGGAGATGAAGCAAGTGTGGGAACCAAGGCTCACAGTGGAAGGGAGGCTACCAGCCTTGGACAGACAACCGGGATGGAGGAGCCGTGTGCAGCCTGGTAAAAGACAAGGGCATCCGGAGCTTTGCCTAGACCTTCAGGCTGTGCCCTCCTCTCTTCTCTGTGGAAGCCCACGCTGTGTGGACAGGTGGCTAGATAGATGTCTCAGCTCACAGCCAAACCCATAGTGCTACGGGGCAGGGCCGTATGTGCTAATGAGCCTGCACAACCTGCCCTCTCCCCCACATCCAAAGAGGAACAGATGGGACCTCAGGCAGGCTGGGCAGGGGGTTCCCCACAGGGGCTCCAGGGCCTTTGAAGCAAACACTGAGACCGGAAGCCCTCCAGAAAACGAGATCCACACAGTACCATCTCCCTACTCTGGACTGTGGTGGGGTCAGGCTCTTGCGGCCTGAGGGACTCCCACCCTCAAGAACACAGAGACCGGCCCCTCCCCACCCCAGACCCTGATCCCTCTCGCAAGCCACCTCAGAAAGCTGATCTCCACCATCTAGAGAACCCACTGGACTCATATCTCTACCCAAGGCCACCTCAGGGCTCTGTGCCCATGGCCTGCCGCTGACCCAGCATCCACTCCTCCCACACTCCACTCCTGTGGGAGGCCTGGCTGTCCCGCCTCTGGGCAAAGGCTCAAGACGGGAGAGGCTGACCCAGAACAGAAGCCACCCCGTGTTACCTGATTTCATGCAATCTGGGGACCCCACGACCCTCAAGGTCAGAGAAGAGAGGGCACAATGAACCACAGTGGAGGGATGAGGAAAGTATGACACAGTGCTGGGAGGGGGGTGTCCAGAACAGAGAGAGAAGGGAGTGCCGCAGAGTGAGGCACAAAGGCCAGTCAGGACTCAGGCAGAGGGACACTCAAGGGGCACAGAAGGATAAAACCACGAGAGGGACCCGAGTACACAGGGCTCGGGACTGTCTCGAGGAGGCACCTGGGAGACCCGGACACACAAAGAGCCACGGAGGCCGGATCCCCCTGCTTGGGCGCCGCGCACTCACCGTCCCCGCCGCTCACAAAGGCTCCGCGCCACCGCGCCTCCCGCTCCCGCCGCGGGCGCTGGTGGCCGGGCCAAGCCCCGCGCCCCGCTGCAGCCCCGGCCGGCGGCCTGCAGCCGCTTCACCGTCCGCCCCGCCCGCCCGGTCCCGGGGCGCGCGGCTGAGGTCACCGCTTAACCCCTGGTGGCCTGGCTTGCATGCAGCGCCCCTCCCAACTCCCCTAACCGTGATCCCGGAGGGGCGGGGCTCGGCTTTCCACCCATCCTCCTCCCTCTCGGGGAAACTGAGGCTTGGGGTGGAGGGATCCCAGGCGACACAAAGGACACACACACACACACACACACACACACACACACACACACACACACACACACACACACCTCCGCCTTGCTGATCTGGCACCAGACGCCCCTACACACCACCGCGCCTCTCCTCTGCAGCTCTGGGAAAGATTTTGAAGTCACCAGGCTCCTTTAAATTCCCCCAGCACGACCTGGAGTTCCCTGCCATGGTCTGTCCTTACGGAAATTGAGACCCGTGGTGTGTCCCCATGAAGACACAAGGCCCCTTGTGGCTGCCCTACATCCACAGGGGTTGGTTGCAGCCTGACAGCCTGGATTCTGGTAGCAGCCCAGCACCCTCAGGTACCAGGGGGGCGGCTTGCTCAAAGAAGGGCTTTGACATCCTCACTACTCAGCCTTTGATACAGCCCCATTTCCCAGTGGGGCTCAAAAAATGGGAGAAGTTCGCCAATGCTCCCAGTCCCCCAGCAAAAAGGAGGTGAAGCCAGTCTAGTCTTCTAGCTTTCCATCCTTGCCTGCCTCAAGGCTGCCAAGCGCTGGCTACTCCCTCCCAAGATCCCAGAGAGGGCCTCCGGATATGATGTAATTAATTACAGTTATCAGGTCACTAATTAAGATTATCTGTTGTTATTAAACACTCCTAGCTACCTCTCTACGTGAGAGGCAATTCACACTCAGGCTTATCGGTAATTACTCGGGGTTTAGCAATAATGACTGAAGGGTTCGAGTGCAAAGTGTAGGCTGAAATCACTGTCTAACTGTTTGTGGCCACAAGCCAGCAGAAAGGTATTTTGTTGTGGTGTCTGTGATGGGGTGCGTGTGGTGTGTGTGTGTGTGTGTGTGTGTGTGTGTGTGTGTGTGTGTGTGTGTGTGTTGGATGTCTCTCTCTCTCTCTCTCAATTAGGAGCTTGTCAGTTTGACTAGACTGGCTGGTCAGCAATCCTAGCAATCCTCCTGTCTCAGCCTCCCAGTGCTGGGTTTATAGGGTCCTGCCACTCTGGCCAGCTTTTTACACACTGGGGATCCCAACTCATGGCTTCATTGTTTCCAAGGCACTTCACTCACTGAGGCATCTTTTCATCCCCTTAATTCAAACAAACAAACAAACAAAAAAACCCTCTGTTGGAGCAGGTTAGGAGCATGTGTTGCTTGTGCAGAAGACCTGGGTTCAATTCGCAGGCCCCACATGGTGGCTCACAACCATCCATAACTCCGTTTCCAAGGAACCCAGAGTCCTCTTCTAATTCCCTCAGGCAGCAGGCATGCATGGTTAGCCTACATACATGCAGGCAAGCTACCCAGACACATAAAATGAAATCAATCAAGCAATCAAAAGAAAAGTAAATACTCTCTATTTATGGTGCATCAGTCTCAAGGATTTTCAAAGGAAAAATGAGCCAGAGAGGCCCAGACTCTGCCTCCTTGGCTCTCACAGACTAGGAAGAGAGGCTCACACACAGTACAGAGATAAGTGATCGGGCCGAACTCTCTGAATCCATCTGTGAGTACTCACTCGGGTCAGCAGCTGAACACTATGCTGCTGATGCCACTGTAGGTAGATGGGAGACTTCATGAACAAACAGGCCCTGTGTCTGCCGTGGGGGAGCTTCCATATGCGTCATGGCCAGAAGAACAGAGGGGAATGTTCCAAAAGAAGACCAACAGAGCAGGAAGAATTTCTTCTGATGGAATGTCCCCAACCTCACAGCAGGAAGGGCTAGGCCAGAATGACATGTGAGGGATCTGTCATAACCAGAGCCACGCAAGTGCCCTGCCTGGGTCTCTGTTCTCAGCCTTTCAGGATCTGTTCCAACCTCCTTGAGGCTCTTGAGTCAGCCATCCTCCTCCTCCCAGATCTATACCACGACCCAGAATCCCCCCGGAAAGCCTGCCTCATATTCCTGACATGCAGCTGTAAACAGGGTGCTGATTTGAACTATCTCCAGCTGGCGGGCACTGTGGTCCAGGCTCCAGGGCAGAGGTCATTTTCCAGGGCCCTTTTATGCTTCCAGAGCTCTGCACCAGGTGGAAGCATGCTCAACACTTGGGGAGCCCATGGATTCCAAGTGGACACCCCCCCAAAACCCTCGCCCATTGAACCCTTAAGGTTCCATGCTGCAAGCCAGCAACTGAGAAAACAAACGAAGCCAGTAGCTTCCGCTTGCTCTCCCCACGGACCATCGCAGTGGCTGGTAACTGGTGGCCAACACCTGATCACTGAGTACTTGGCCATAAAAAGCCAGGAGCCAAGGTTGCCAGAACTCCAAATACAGCCAGGAGGAGTTGGTGATGCCCGGTTCATGTTCCCTGTGGCCACATTCTGCTGGGGTCGGGCCCCTTCTACACAAATATGCTCTCTACTGGCCAACCCTCTCTTCCAGCCTTTGCACCCTTGACTCTGAGGCCCCTCCCCCCATGACTTAGCATTTTAACTTGACTGTTTCTCCACTCTCTGCTTTTGCCATAAAGAGTCATGTCTGGAATAGTATGTGCTTGACAAGACTGGAGCCCACAGCCTTCACAGACTGGGCCAACACAGCCCTTCTGCCTTCTTCCTCCTGCCTCCTTGTTCTCTCAAAATATACCTCCTCACAGCTCCATATTCTTTTTATTTTTATTTTTATTTCTTTTTAAATTTTATTTATTTATTTATTTATTTATTGGTTTTTTGAGACAAGGTTTCTCTGTGTAGCCTTGGCTGTCCTAGACTTGCTTTGTAGACCAGGCTGGCCTCGAACTCACAGTGATCCACCTGCCTCCGCCTCCTGGGTGCTGGGATTAAAGGTGTGCGCCACCACGCCCAGTTTATTTTTATTTCCTTATATTTTGTTTGGTTTGCTTGTCTGAAGCAAGGTTTATCTACATAGCCCTGGCTGTCCTGGAACTCCCTATGTAGACCAGGCTAGCCTCAAACTCACAGAGTTCCACCTTCCTCTGCCTCTTCAGTATTGGGATTAAAGGTGTGCACCACCACTCCCAGTGTTTTATTTTTATGAAACAGGATCTCATTATGTAGCCCAGGCTGACCTAGAACTTGCTATGTAGACTAGGCTGGCCTCAAACTAAAAAAATCTGCTTACATTGGCCTCCCAAGTGCTGGGACTAAAGTCATACACCACCACGCTCAGTTCTTTATTTATTTTGAGGTTTTCACTTGCTTGGATTTTTTTTTTTTTTTTGAGAGAGAGATGATCTCACTATATAATGCAGGATGGCCTTGAACTCACAATCCTACCACTACCTTGAGGTCTCCCAGGTGCTGTGATTACAAGTGTGAGACCCTGTGGCCAGCTGTAGCAGTTTCCCATTCTAAAGCTCAATGGCACAGAGGGTGGACTATGTCTCTGGCCCTTTGTTCTTGCTGTCTCTGTGACCTGGACTGCACTGGTTACTCCATGCCAAACACAACACTAACTGCTTCTTATTATGTGACTTCTTTGTTCAGGTTGTTTTGTTTTCTTCCAGTCAGGATCTTGTGTAGTCCAGGCTAGCCTTGAGCTCAACATCCTCCTGCCGCTGTCCCTCAAACCCTGGGGTGCCAGGCACGTGCCAGTATACCCTGCTCTGCTTTGGTGTTTTGAAACTCAATCTTCTTGTGTCACCGAAGCTGATACTGAACTTGGTTCTGTAGCTGGCCTTAGCAACATTTGTGGGTTCTTCTCTTCTCACCCTTTGCCCCACCCCCTTTCACTCCCTATTACTAGATGAGAGAGAGAGAGCATCTACTAACAAACTGCACCTGCACCACCACCACCAACCACCCACCCCACCTAGTGAAGCCCTAGCATTTATATATCCTTTGAAAAGTTCCCAAAATCCCAAATGTCACACAGTCACAGAAACTATCTGCAGCTGGCAAAGCCACACCTCTGCTAGAATATGAGGCAAATCATAGTCAGCTGCTATGGACAGCCTGAAGCAACCTCACATCCCTACACCTGGGATTAAAACAAAAGCACATTCTTTTAACATTTCTGTGGGTTTGGCTTGGTTGGTTGGTTGGGTTTTGGTTTTTTTGAGACAGGGTTTCTCTGTGTAGCTTTGGCTGTCCTAGTCTCTCGCTTTGCAGACCAGACTGGCCTCGAACTCACAGCGATCCGCCTGCCTCTGCCTCCCTAGTGCTGGGATTAAAGGTGTGCACCACCATGCACAGCTTCTGTGGGTTTTTTATGATTTATTTATTTTATGTGTATGAATGCTCTATCTGCATGTACCCCTGCAGGCCAGAAGAGGGCATCAGATCCCATTATAGATGGTTGTGAGCCACCATGTGACTGCTGGGAATTGAACTCAGAACCTCTGGAAGCGCAGACAATGCCCTTAACCTCTGAGCCATCTCTCCAGCCTCCCATTTCTATGTTTTTTTAAAGAAACTAAAATTTTAGAATTCTCACTACAGGTTCTCCCTCTCAGGCCCTAGAATCATAGGCAGGCTTGGTGACTGTGTCTAGACATCTCTATATCACTAGCAATTCTCAAGTGACTCTTTCCTGTACCCCCTTCTTGGGAACTCCTGGGATCCCAAGCATCTTACAGTCCCCTCCAGGCACGGCAGAGAAGCTGCCCCCTAATCTTCTGTAAATATGGTTTCTGGAGTCAGGCAGATAACCCTCCCAACACCTAGGACAGAAGCTGCTGTGGTGGAAACAAATGTCTGCTGGACAGTAGAACCCCTGGGTTTCAATCACCACAAAAAGAACAACAAAGTCCCTGGTTTGGAGACATGGCTCAGTGGTTAAGAGCACTGGCTACTCTTCTAGATGACCCAGGTTCAATTCCCAGCACCCACACGGCAGCTCATAAATGTAACTCTTGTTCTAGGGGATTCAACACCCTCACACAGACATATATCAAGCAAAACACCAATGCACATGAAATAAAAATTAATATTTTAAAAGTCCAGAAACATTTCCACATTCCATAACATTCCTGGGGGATTTATTGTGTAAGTGTCTGTCATGCGGCGCCTGCCAGGGTATTCAGACATTCTAGAATGGGTGGGTCCTCCCTTACTTTCACCCAGAGCTGGGGAGCAAGGATAGGGGCCGGATTCCTCTTTGACTAAAAAGACTTCGTGATTTGCTCATGTTCAGTCAACAAGCTGGTAGCAAAGCCAAGATGGAGACACAGAGGTCCTGTCTCTGCCTCCTACTCTGACTCCCAAGACCAGCCCGGTCTCCTCATGAAACAAGAAGAACCAGCAAGATGGTTCAGTACCAATGGCTGCTTACCTCTAAAGCTGACCGCCTCACATTGCATCCCCCAGGACCCACAGGTGGAACATGAGGATTTGCTCCCACACGTTGTCCTCTGACTTCCATACATGAGCCATGGCATGCTCATACATATACAAATAAATAAATAGAAGGGCTGGGCATGGCGACACTCACCTTTAGTCCCAGCCCTTGGGAGGGAGAGGCAGGCAAATCTGGGAGTGAGTCCCCAAGCTAGCTGGGGCTACTTAGTGAGACCCTGTCTCAAAAAAATAGATGGCTGAGGAAGTGGACTGCCCAGCCCAGCGACTGCCCTCCCACTGCAGCACACTGTGAACAAGTATGCACAGGTAGTCCTTGCTCTGTCCTGCTCCGGAGACTGAGCCCCAGTCCTAAATGGGTGTCTTCTAAAGAGCCCAGGGCCCATTTCAACCTTACTAAGATACAGCTCTGTCAGCTCCCTCCCGTGTTCGGCGGTACAAGCAAGTAAACAGACAGACAAACAGACAAACCAGGGCTACAACAGCTTACACTGCACAGTGGGCCACAAGGTCTACATACTGGAAACAAATAAAGGAATATGTTGAGGGCTAAAAAGATGGCTCAGAGGTTAAGAGCATGGCTCCTCTTCCAGAGTTCCTGAGTTCAATTCCCAACAACCACACGGTGGCTCACAACCATCTATGAGATCTGGTGCCCTCTTCTGGCCTGCAGGCATATGTGCAAGTGGAACACTATATACATAATAAATAAGTAAATCTTACAAAAATAAAAAGAGCATGCTGAAGTTTATGTCTCTTACACACTTCCCCACCCAATGCTTGTTAACCCCAAGAGGGAAGAAAGCAGCTTGACAGCAAATGTACCCAGGTGTCCAGGCAGAGCTAACAGGACTAAGAAAGGGGTGTTTGGACAGCAGGAACCTCAAGTGATTACAGAGGACAACACAGCATCACTCCTCAGGATCCCTGACAAAGGCAGTTGGAGCCAAAAGCCAATAACCCACACTAAGAGGCATTCTCTTCGGAGTGTTTTTATTTTGGTTTTCTTTGTTTTGAGTCAAGGTCTCATATAACACAGGCTGGCCTCAGCTCACCCTATAGCCTAAGACAACTCTCAATTTCTAATCCCCCTGCCTCCACCTTCCAACCATGTGCCACCATGTCTAGTTTATGGAGTCCTGGGTATCAAACTCAGGTCTTCTTGCACATTAGGCAAGCACTCTTCCAACTGAGCCACATACCTAGCTTGCTTATTTTCTTTCTTTCTTTTTTTTTTTTTTTTGGTTTTTTTTGTTTTGTTTTGTTTTGTTTTGTTTTGTTTATGTTTTTTCGAGACAGGATCTCTCTGTGTAGCCTTAGCTGTCCTGGACTCACTTTGTAGACCAGGTTAGTCTCGAACTCACAGCAATCCACCTGTCTCTGACTCCTGAGTGCTGGGATTAAAGGCATGCGCCACTACGCCCAGCCCTCTTCTTTCTTTCTTCTTCTTTTTCTCTTTATTTTTGTTTTGTTTTGTTTTGTTTTTTGAGGCGGAGTTTCTCTGTGTAGCCGTGGCTGTCCTGGACTTGCTTTGTAGACCAGGCTGGCCTCGAACTCACCAAGATCTGCCTGCCTGTGCCTCTCCAGTGCTGAGACAACAGGTATGTGCTACCTCACCTGACTTTCTTTCTTTTTCAGAAAGAGCCTTGGTATGTAGCCTGGCCTGGCTTGGAACTTGGCAAGGTTCTCCAGAGTGCAGGGATTTATAGGCGTGCCTCGCCATGTCCTGTACTATGTGGGTCTGGAGTTTCTGTTGGTCCTCGTGCCTCAAGCTCCCAAGTGTTGGGTTCACACATGTGTACTGCCATACTTGGCCCCACTGTCTTTTAAAGTGCCAAAGTCATCAACATGAAGAAGAACAGGCTGAAGAAAGTTCCAGAACTAAAGGACACTGAAGAGAATTGGCAGCTTAAACACATCTCATGATTCCAAACACAAGCCTTTTCCTACAAAGACCATTGTTAGACAACTGGAAAATCTTGATTAGGATTTGAGGATTAGACCATGGTAAGGTATTGTGTGAACTTCCTGATTCTTCTGGCTATATGATGGCTTGGAGGGAGAGTGTCCTTGTGGCAGGAAGCAGAGCACAGTAACCAGGGTGAAAGACCTCGAAGACATCAGCTTCCTCTCCAGTCCCAGCAAGGGGCAGCCAGTGAGAAGTGGGGATGTATTAGACTTGCAACTTTCCTAAAGAGCTGGCATCATTTATGGAGTCAGACGGGGCCTGGCAAGATGGCTCGGGGGGGTAAATGTGCTTATAATGAAAGCCTGATGACCCAGGTTTGATCCCTGAATCCCACAGTGGAAGGAGAAAACCAACTCCCAAAAGTGCAACACATACACACGTAAAATTTAGGGGAAAAGTCAGATGACTCACTCTCAACCAGAACAAGTTACTTCCTTCTCTCTGTCTCAGTTCTAATATCTATACATAATACGTTATGCACCTTTCCTAGCGGTGTGACCTAGCCTTTGCTGTCTTTTTTTTTTTTTTTTTTTTTCATTTTCATTTTGGTTTTTCGAGACAGAGTTTCTCTGTTTTAGCCCTGGCTGTCCTGGACTCACTTCATAGACCAGGCTAGCTTCCAACTCACAGAGATACGCCCGCCTCTGCCTCCCTGAGGGCTCGGATTACAGGCGTCTGCCACCATGCCCGGCTGTGTCCTTTATCATTTTAAATGGAAAGGCTGTGGTCATGGCACAAGACTCTGACAGGGTACAGCCTATTAAACACTTCCTCTGGCCAAACAGTGGGGAGGCAGCTCAGCAGACCCCCACCTGAGACTCCTTCCAGCTTTGCCCTTCTTCCTTCCTGACCTCTGCCCTGCATCTTTGCCACCCTCCCAGCCGAACATCGGTTGACCTCAGCTACGTGAGGTCTCCAGAGGTGCTAGGCCCCAGGCAGAGGACGGTTAACTGAAGGGGGAGCTCCAGGACTCAGCCTTCAGGAGGTCGCCATCCACTCCTAAACTGGAATTAGTGGGAACGTTGCTTTGCTCTGTCATTGGCCTGCATCTGAAATAAACAGACATTTGTTCACACCTCCCCTGTGGTTGCTTTTTTTGTTTGTTTCTTCTTCTGATTGTTTTGCAAACCAGGGTCTTACACTGTAATTCAGGTTGCCTTCCAATTCCAGGCAATCCTTTCTTGGCCTCACAAGCGCTGGAATTATAGGTATGTGCTCCTAAACCCAGCACAAACTCTGACATTTTGCAGAACTATGTGGGGTGTTTTTTTTTTTTCTTTTTTCATTTATCTTGTGTGTATATGGTGTGTACATATGTGTGCACATGTGTGTATGAGTGTGCATGAGGACACTCCCCTGTGCAGAAGCCTGCGGTTGACATCTGGTATCTTCTTCAATCATCTTCACACTGTGTTTTGTTTTGTAGTTATTTTGAGGTTGGATCTCACTATGTAACCCTGGCTTGCCTGGAACTCGCTGTGTAGACCAGGCTTAGCCTCAAAGTCACAGAGATCCTCCTCCCTTCCCCTGCCCCCCGCAACTGCCCGCCCCTGATTTCCACATAACACATTGAAAGCTATGAAACCCTTGGGTCAACAGAGAAAGCACCAGACCTCATCTTTCAACTCCCACGGTGATGGAACCTCCAATAAGACTGACCCCGGAGCTACCTCTTCTCTGGCACAGCAGGCCAGATGGGATGGTGGACATTTGACCCACACTGAGCCCATTGGCTCATTGCTCCCAGGAATGTGGAATTAGAGAGCTAAAAGGCTGAGCTGGAAAAAAAAAAGTGACCACAAAGATTGTTCAGAGCACGGTCAGTATTCATGTTGTGAAAAAAAACCGCAACCAAGTTCTGTTCAGTACTGAGAAAAAGAAAAAGAAAAAAAAAAAAAAGGAAAAACAAACAGTGCTGGAGATGTAGCTTAGTTGGAGAGCACAAAGTCCTGGATTCAGTCCCCAGTAATACATAAGCCAGATGTGGCACATGTCGTAATCCCAGCACAGGGAAAGTGGAGACAGGTGGAACAGCTGTTCCAGGTCATTTTGGCTGCGGAGTGAGTACAAAGGCAGCCTGGGCTACCTGAGCCCCTGCCTCAAAACAAACTGACAAGACAGGCGTGGTGGCACAGAGGGAGGCAGAGGGAGGCAGATCGCTGTGAGTACCAGGCGGACAGATACCCTATAAGGAATCTTTTGTTTGTTTGTTTTGTTTTGTTTTTTGGTTTTTTGAGACAGAGTTTCTCTGTGTGGCCTTGGCTGTCCTAGACTCACTTTGTAGACCAGGCTGGCCTCGAACTCCCGAGTGCTGGGATTAAAGGCGTGTGCCACCTCGCCCGGCCTCCTATAAGGAATCTTATTCACACTTTACAGATGTTGAAGTTCGAGCACAAAGTTTGTCCTCGTCCGGACTTCCATCACTGATGCTGTGACCGCCCCCCTCACCACCACCACCAGAGCCCCTTTCACTGGACTGAGAGTCAGTGAAAGTAAAGCAGCCTGTGACCGGAGGCAGGTGGCATTCCCTGTGCCCTAGCCGCTGTCGGCCGTGCAGAGTGAGGGAAGCGCCTGAGTGTTGCACAGCTCAGCCTCCTGCTTCGGCCTTCCTGTGTCTTCTAACATGAAAAGGCAAAGGGGCAACAGTAGAAAATCACTGTGGGGTAAATAGGAGCCAGGGACCTCAGAGGCAGGGCAGAGATGCTCAGAATCCAATCCCACAGGCCCACCAGCCCGACACCACAGGCCCGTGTGCCAACCCGCGGGCCCAGGGGAACCCTGCCTCACCAATGGTCTCTCTGGAGGAACAAGCAGAGCGCCTGGGGCCTCTGGGGAGCAGGGGTTTGGGTGGCTCTGCCTGGGGCCTGGGCATACAGCCAGAAAGGACAGCAGGCAAGGTCTTTTCCTCCTGGCTTCAAGTTACCACTAAGAGCTCAGAGTGGCTGGTCAGCTGACAGCGCCCAGAGCCTGTTCTAGAAGCTGCCATAGGAATGGAGAGACAGGGTGAGGGGACACTGCTGAGAAAAGGAACATCAACGGAGCCAGGGACAGAGTGGCCCCCGCCAGGGGGACTGGGCCCAGACACAAGGTCTCCAGAAGAGAAGAGCCTCCAGCTGGGGAGGAGGGTCTGCAGCTGCCAGCCTGCAGTGACGCTGGCCACAGCTATGGCCTGGCACCAGCCCCAGAAACCTCCATTGTCCCTGGCTGCACTGCTGCCCAGGGCTTGGGACTCTCTACCAGCTCCCTGGTCCCCAGATGAAAGACGCTTTCTAAGAGTCATAAAACTGTGCCCACTCGGAACAATGGGCCCTTATGTGGCTGCGCCCTGCTGTGCCCTTCACATAAACTCCAGTCAGCAGCGCCCAAGATGCTGCAGGCCGGGGTTTTATAGACTGGCTTTCTGGACCAGCTCCAGAGCTCATTAACATCCAGTGCCCCACCCCCCAGCCCTTGCGTGAGGCTCCTTTGGATCCCTCCCATTCACAGAGGCTCACTGGGCACCAGCGCCCCACTCCCCACTCCCGAGCCCGCCCTGCCTCGACCCACCCCCACTCCAGGCAGCCCTGCCAGCCTGAGACTACATAGCCAGAGTCTGCGAGTGAAATCCAGATCCTTTGCTCTTGGGAATAACTGCCACCGTGCGTGTCAGCATGCAGAACAGGCACAGTGAGGGGAACAGACCTAGCACACCAAGGACCTAACCCAAGGGAGGACCTGAGCCCAGTCCCCCCATGAAGCCCAGGATCCTCCATCGGCTCAGACTCACACAGTCCCATCATCCCATTCCTCCCTCAAGCCCCCCAAACCTTTATGAATGCTTAAAGCACATCAAGCTCAGTGTTCTCAATGTCCAAACCCCATCCCTCTCATAGAACAGTTTCCAAAATCCCTTTCACATGAGGGACTGAAGCACAGAGAAGGCAGGTAGCCTGCCTGAGATGTACAGCAAGTAAGCCCGATGGTTTGGTGTTGGTAGTGGTTTGGTTTTTCGAGACAGGGTCTCTCTGTGTAGCATTAGCTGTCCTGGACTCGCTTTATAGACCAGGCTGGCCTCGAACTCACAGCGATCCGCCTGCCTCTGTCTCCCAAGTGCTAGGATTAAAGGCATGCGCCACCATGGCCGGCTGGCCCTCCCCTAAATTTCACAAGTGGTGGTTCATCTGCATAGCTCTGGATCAAACCCTCCTAAGTGTCACTCAAGATGTGTGGCTCACATTTATTTCCATTTTATTCTTATACTTATTTTTCTGTGCCAGGGAATTGAACCCAGGGCTCGCTCTTGCCAGGAAAGCACTCCATCACAAAGCTGTAGTGCCAGGCCCTGACACCCACTCTTTCCTGGATACCATCTAAGTACTAAAGCCCTTAACCCGGTGCCAATATTGTTACTCCTACTCTGCAGAGGCAAAAACCAATCTGGGAAAGAGGAAGTGGGAAGGGTCTCTTGCGCACACTCCTGTGGAGCTTGTCAGCCTGGATGCCAGCATTAGGCTCCCTTCTGTGTGGAGAGAGATCACTGCCCTTCCTGAGGATACATCAGCATAAGAGTCAGAAGCCCTGGTCCCCTCACCTGACATGTGTGTCATATATTACCTAAGTGTCAGACCATCCTTTCCAGAAACCGGAAGTCTAGAGAACATGAGAACGATGTATCCTCGGTCCCTCAGTCCCAGGGGGCAACTTGGGAACTTTTCTACTCCATAGATATCTGTGCCCTTGACTTCCTGTGCTGCCTGCCTCTTTTCAGCTTCCGCTGGCTTCCTTCCCCACCCCCCCCCCCACCTTCCACCCCTGCAGAGACAGACTGAGGAAGTAGAGTGTGGTGGCACACACCTATACCCAGTAATCAGGAAGCAGAGGCAGGAAGGTCATAAAATCATGGGTAGCCAGGGCTACATAGTAAGTTCCAAGCTAGCCTGGGCTATACAGGGAGGCCCTATCTCAAAGCAAATCCAAAGACTAAGAAAAATCTGGCCTGGTTTCTTCTGTGCACACTCCACTTCTGCCTGGCAGACAGATGGGCTGCTATGGTGTCTCAGACCCTCACGTCAGCTAATAGCCAGCATGGCCCAGGCCTTGTGTGGAGATGGTTCTCTCATGGCCTGCCCTGCCCTGGGACCTGGCCCATGTGATTATCCCATGCCACCTCTGCTACCCCTGAGGAGCCCAACCTTCCCAGAGGAACTCCTTGATGCTGTAGTTCATCAGAGTCAGGTCTGAAATTGGCAGTGGTACCATCATCCCCTCCATCCCCTCCATCACCACCGTCACCATCATCACTGTCATCTCCTCCATCCCAACCATCATCATCGTCACCTTTCCAGGCACTTGGTGGCTTCTAGGTGTTGGGCCTTTCCCTGAATGATCTAGTCAGATCACAATGCCTTCTCAAGGCAGGAGCTAGCACCATCCTGTGCTACACACAAGGAAGATGCCCCACAGCATAAGGGACTGTAGTGCTTGCTCAATTATCTGTCACCACTGCTCCTCTAATTCCCCTGAAGGCAGGATTATGTCTGATTGGCAGAATCATATCCCCAGGACATAGTGTCTGGAACCGAACAGGTATTCAATAAACTGCTATTGGATGCATGGTGGATAGGTAGGTGGATGAATGGATAGAAAATGAATGATTAATGCACCAAGAGAGGGAAGATATTTTCTTCAAGGCTGCCAAATACATAGCCAAAACACTAAGAATGTAACATTTACATAACTCCTGATTGTATCATGGTTTTTCTTGCTATAGGTAGTTTATTGTATATACATGTAATAATATATATGTGTATGTTTTTAAATTTTTTAAAATATTTAATGAAAAGAAAACAAACAAACAAACAAGCAAACAAAAAAAAGAGCCAGGCATGGTAACACACGCCTTTAGTCCTAGCACTTGGGAGGCAGAGACAGGTGGATTGCTGTGAGTTTGAGGCCAGCCTGATCTACAAAGGGAGTCTAGGACAGCCAAGGCTAACACAGAGAGACCCTGTCTTGAAAAAAAAAAAAGAAAATGAGTGATTATATGGGCATATACATAGGTAGACAGTTATATAGATTATATGGATGGATGGTAGATAGATGGATGGAAATGGATGGATAGATAGAAGTGTAGTAGATAGAAAATGGACTGATAGACAGATGACAATACAAATTGATGGATGGTAGATGAATGTATAGACTGACAGATGGATGGTGAACAGATGGGTAGAAATGGGTGGAGAGTGGCTGGTGGGTTAAGAACAGTGTCTTATGGACAGAAGACCTATGTTCAAGTCCCAGCACCCCTGGGATGGCTCACAACTGTCTGTTGATTCCATTTGCAGGGGATCCTCTGTTCTCACACAGGTGTGCACGCAGGCAAAACACCAATGCACATAAAATAAAAATAAATCAATCATTAAAAATATTAAAAAAAAAAAAAAAAGAAATGGGTGGGGAGAAGTTGAATGAGTGGGTGGGTGGGTGGACAGATGGAAGGTAATATGGAAGGACAGCACGTGAGTGAATAGATCTGAAAAGCAAGTGGGAAAGAGTCCGTGGCTCATAACTGTTCCTCTCCCAGCCGCTCACCCTCTGAGAGAGAAGGAAGAAGCCAGATGTGGTTTCCTTGTTTACTGGAAAATTCCCTGGCAGGGATTCCAAAGAAGACAGAGAGGAGTGTTGACATATTTTAGGGACAAGGAAGTCAGGAGTGTGGTGTGATAAGACACCTTAAGAAGGCTGAGTGACAACAGTGGCAGAAGTGATCCCACAGTCCCTCCCCACATCCCTCCATGCCAAGGAACTGCACCAAACCTAAGCTCCCGCCTCCAGATGGGGCTGGGAGAAGGGTAAGCAGCCATAACTGTACCCAGTGCATGAGCTCCCTGCCCTGTGGCCTCAGGGTGGGATCTGGGAACAGAACTGTGGATTTGGTTAAGTCACCCCCCACCATTGCCTACGAGCTCTCAGACTGGAGAGTTGTGGACAGCCTGGCAGCCCAGAGCGTTCCAGGCTGGCTCTTCGTGTGACCCTCATGAATTCTCACCCATGGCTCAAGCAGGCAAGATTAGCAGACAGCATCAAGAAATGTTGCCCCACCCCTGGGTCTCTGAGCAAGTTCTTGTTGGAAAGGCTACACTCATCGTGTGGCACTGGGGCATGAGACCCAGCATTCTAGTTGCTGGAACAATTTTAAGAAAGAAAAGAAAACCGGGCAGTGGTGGCGCACCCCTTTAATCCCAGCACTTGGGAGGCAGAGGCAGGCGGATTACTGTGAGTTGGAGGCCAGCCTGGTCTACAAAGTGAGTCCAGGAGAGTCAAGGCTACACAGAGAAACCCTGTCTTGAAAAAAATACAAGGGCTGGGGACTGCTTGGCCAGCAAGTGAGAAACCCTGGCTTCAGTCTTCAGCAGTGCGTAAAGCAGGCATCGAGTTGCATGCCTGTAACCCAGCACTTAGGTGGTAGAAACAGGAGGACCAGAAGTCCAAGGTCATCCTCCAATAAACAGTGAGCTGGGGCTACATGAGACCCTGGAGAGAGAGAAAGAAAGGGGGGATGGAATATGTGCCTTCCCCACCCTTACAGACAGCCATCCAGTGGCATAAATGGAATATGTCATTGTGGTCTGAGGCAACACTGGGAGGTATCCTGCCAGGCTGGAACTTGTCCATTTGAGACACACACACACACACACACACACACACACAGAGAGAGAGAGAGAGAGAGAGAGAGAGAGAGAGAGAGAGAGAGAGAGAAAGAAGAAGAAGAAGGAGGAGGAGGAGGAAGAGGAGGAAGAGGAAGAGGAGGGGGAGGAGGAAAAGGGGGAGGGGGAGGGAGGGAAGGGAAGGAAGGAAAGGGTGTCAAGATCACTTACTATGTACCAAGTTTAGAGAGTTACCTGGGAGAATTAATCCCCTCACCAGCTCTAGAAGCCCAGGGTCAGGCAAGTGACTCACCCAGCGAAGGCACAGAGCCCATCAGAACCCCAGCCTGAACCAAGCCCTGAAAGAAAGGACCTTCCCCTGGGGACTCCTCTCTCCCCAAGATGGCGTCCAGGGTTTATTCCAAAAGGCTCCCAGCTTCCCTCAGTGCCCGCTCATCAGAGGCCACAGATTTCCTACTTCCTGGGCACTGTGATGCGGTGGCCTGGGACAGAGAGAGGCAGGGTGGCAGGAAGCCACTGGGTCCCTGGAGACCTCAGTCCTCAGAGCTGAAGGGCTCTTAGAATTGATGAAAACCAATCCCCTCCTTTCCCAGAAAGGAAAACTGAGGTCCAAGGATTTCCTCGGAGCTTCTAGGGAGCAAAGGCCGCCTGCTGGCTCCAGGCCCACGTCTCTACCCCCACTCTGGCTCTGAAAACCAAAACCATGGCAATCTCTTCTTATCAGATAGAAGGAGTGCTTATCAGCTAACTCACTCAGGGGGAGGGAGAGATGTAGGGGGGTGGGGAAGGGCAGCTTGTCTGAGCCCCTGTGTCCCTCCCCCAGTTGGTCATCTCATGACTGAACTGGGCTGAGTCAGGGAGAGCGAGGGTTCTTCCTCCACACCCCGTTCCTGGTGTTACACACACACACACACACACACACACACACACACACACACACACACACACACGCACGCACGCACGCACGCACACACTGGAGGAAACTGGGAAGGGATCTCCTCTACCCAGGAGCTGAGGACTCAAGGGGAGGCACAAGGCAGCCACTGCACCTACTCTAATCCTGGGACAAGGTCCCTGGCTTTTAAGAACCCCAGAGTTAGGCTCAAGAGATGGCTCAGAGGTTAAGAGCACTGTCTGCTCTTCCAAAGGTCCCAAAGGTCCCAAGTTCAATTCCCAGCAACCACATGGTAGCTTACAATCACCCGTAATGGGATCTGGTGTCTTCTTGTGGTAAGCAGGACATGAGTGGGCAGAATACTATATAAATAATAAATAAATCTCTTTATAAAAAAAAGTACCAGAGTCTCTAAATCCTTTTTTTCCCCCCCTTGGGGGGAGGGGTCAGGTCTGGTGGCAAATGCCTTTACTTTCCCCACTGAGCCATCTTGCAAGCTTTCCAAACCTGCTTCCTGTTCCACTCCTGAGTACCCTAGGAGACCTCTGCTTCTTGAGAAACCTTCATTCTAGGAGTGACACCCATTTCAGGGGACGCCACACAGGCCTGCTTCATGCTCTTGCCTCCACCTACTGGCCATGCGACCTTGACTGAGTTTAGTCTCAGCTGAGCATCAGCACCGCCTGTGTTCCCACATCACCAAGGAGCAACCATTGGGAATCTGAGATGGCTTGGTGGATGAGGCCCTCCACACATATTCCATAGCATATGTTTGTCATATCCCCACCACCACCATGCACGCTCACCTACAAGGAAGGGCCTGCAGCCCCTGGGTGAGCAGCTGCCAGCACTCTGTGGAGGTTTGACCTTTGTCAGGTTGTGCTGTTTTCTTGAAGGAGAAGGGAACCGAGTACTGTGGAGACTGGGCCTCACACTGTAGTTCAGGATGGTCTCAAACTCATGGCCATCCTCCTGTCTGAGCCTCCTGAGTGCTGGGATTACAGGTGTGATCCACTACATCCCAGCATTTTATTTTTTGTTTTTTCAAGACAAGGTTTCTCAAGCCGGGCGTGGTGGTGGATGCCTTTAACCCCAGCACTAGGGAGGCAGAGGCAGGTGGATCTCTGTGAGTTTGAGGCCACCCTGGTCTGCAAATCGAGTCCAGGATAGCCAAGACTACACAGAGAAACCCTGTCTTGAAAAACAAAACAAAACAAAACAAAAAGACAGGGTTTCTCTGTGGCTGGCCTGGAACTCACTCTGTAGACAAGGCTGGCCTTGAATTCACAGAGCTCTCCCGGCCTCTGTTTCCTGAGTGCTGGGAATAAAGGTGTGCACCACAGCTCCTGGCCTCATCTCAACATTTTAAAATAACCTCAGTCGTGACTAGTTAGACCCCTCTGTGAAATGGAGCTGGTGGAAGAGCTCTGTGTGGCTTGTGCTCTGCACATGGCGGCACTCAGGAAGTAGATTTATAGCCACAGTGGTGTACAAGCAGTGTGGCCACTGTTGCCAGTCTAGCTCTATCACTGGGAGAAGGGAACAGCAGATCCGTCTTAAGACCTCTTCCTCGAGACAGTCTTCCAAACTGAGTGGAGACTTCTCAATGACAGGGATATGAAAGGGCCACCCTCTTGAACCCCCAAAGTCCTCAGCTCTTGGGGGACAGAGGCAGGTGGGTGCAAACCACAAGCTAGGACTCCGTGTGAGAGGCAACCCCACCTCTGACACTTCAGCCAGGCACTCGAGGGTCCTCCAGAGCAAAACCTACAGAGTTGGGGAGGCAGCAAGGGAGAGACCCTGAATCCTTGTTGCCTCATGGCTATGTGACCTCAGACAGGATATCTGACCTCTAGGCTTCTGTCCCATAACTAAGGGGACAGTCATCCTGGAGATGGGTGTTCCCACCCTGTCCAGTTAACCAGGCTACTGTGAGTGCTGTAGGGACCAGCAACGTAGGATGGTTTTGTAAACTGTGAAGTACCTTCGGGGAGACACTGCCTTATTGATCACCAGAGTTCCTTCACAGAAAAGCAAGAAGAGGTGGAAGATAGCAATAATGGGCGGGGGGGGGGGGAGGAGAAGAAGGAGGAGGAGGAGGAGGGGAGGAGGAGGAGAAGGAGGAGAAGAGAAGAAGAAGAAGAAGAAGAAGAAAGAAGAAGAAGAAGAAGCGAAGAGAAGAAAGAAGAGACGAAGAAGAAGAAGAAGAGAAGAAGAAGAAGAAGAAGAAGACTCTGAACCCGGGCCCCTCTTATGTTCTGCCACACCCACCTTTCTTCCTCCCTTAAGCCCCAGCTCCCCTTCTCTGGATCTATGAGCTCTTTAGAGATCTCTCTCTGGGCCTGTGATCAGAATTCTCAGTAGGGAGGTTGTTGGATTAAATGGGTCACACAGGCACCACACTGTGTTAGCCAAATGAAAACACGAAGCAAGCACCCAGTGAATTCAGTATGTTATCATTGGCCAGACACTGACCAAACAATGAAAAAGACTCCTCTAAAAGCCGAGAGCTGTCTATCACCAGAAGTATTCAAGCTGTGGCAAAACAGCTACCTGCCAGGGACTCCGGGCAAGACTGCCTATTGACCTTTAAAATGCCATCCAACCACAAGCTGGTAAAAAAAAAAAAAAAAAAAAAAAAAAACCCTGCCAAGGAGATTGTATAAACTGCGGTCCCTCCCTCCAGATGTGAAATCCAAGGGATGGGATGGGAGGGGAGCAGCAGAGGAGGTCACCAGGGTAAGAACACGGGGGAGAGACAAATAGGCCGATATGGAGTGACAAGGGAGGTGTGCTTGGCCAGGAGTGCTAGCGTCCAGGCTTTGCGTCACTCATCCACTGGGCAACCTTGGCTCTCTCTAGGGGTTCAGAGCCTCAACTTTCCAGCTATAAAGAGAAGAGATTGAACAGGTGGTTCTGAAGCACAGCCACCCTTCTCAACCTCCGGAACCCTAAAAACGGGGTAGAGGGATTTCCACCACACACCTGTGCTCCTGGCTCCTTTCACATCCCTCCTCCCACAATCACCCTCATTTGCGCCGCTAGCCAGGAGTCAGGGTCACCATTGCTGAACCGTCAATAAGGTCCTCTCTGAGACACCCCCTTCCACAGGCACCACCAAGCCTCCCTGCCATCTGAGGACAAGGTAGGCACCCCAGAGCCCAATGGTATCAACACAAGGAGAGACCCTCACCACCCCCATCACATCCACACAGCCCCCTCCAACCATCCAAAGAATAGAGAGGCCTTAACTGCAAAAAATGACCTTACCTGGAATGTGTACAACTTAACCGTGGTCCTTAGGAGAGAAGAGGCAAGCGACCGGGGCAGGTGCCACCAGCCAGGGAGCGTCTGGTGGAGAAGCTGCTGGTGGAGCAAGCAGGAGCCACAGGTCTGATACACACGGACTCCTGAGCCAGGCCTGGCTGGGCTTGCACACAGTCCAGGTGTATGAGTCACTTTCCAGCCAGACCTGCTGGGCCGGTGCATAGAACATGAAGGCGGGCTGAGGGAGGGAAACTGGAGGACAAGAGGAGCGGGGTGCTGTGGGGGGGGGGGTTGCTGGCCACTACTACAAGGAAAGGTTAGGCTGAGTCAGGCCCAGGCTAGATGGGCATATCCCTCAACCCAGCCCAGGAAGCCCAGGAAGATAGCCAGGGTAGAAGGAAAGGATGCAATAGCAAAGACAGGGTAGCAAGGGGTGCTGAGTGCAGGGGTAAGCTCCATCTGCTGCCCCACTAGTAGGATGGGGTTCAAGACAAGACCCCAGAATGGGTGGAGTCCTACATGATCCAGACCCTTTAACCAGGGAAGATGGGAAGGGACGGGCATGCATTGGGCTAGAAAGATCATCTCCAGGACAGCTGTGTGACCTCAGACAAGCTGTCTGGCCTCTCCGAGCCTGTTATCTGCTTGTTAAACTGCAAGCATAATAATTACAGCCTCTGTGTGACAGGGTTGTCTGAAGGATGAAATAAGGCTCTGTAGGGAACAGGGTCACCACCACAGGTTCCTGGCTCCTAAGGACAGTTGGTGACAGCGACTTGGGTCACAGGACAGACACTTCTCTGGCACTGCAGGATAGGTAGCTGGCCTTGCATCATCATTCTTGTCTTGGCCAGTCTTAGCGCAGATTTGACCAACACCTCGGTAGCCAAGAACACAGGTGTCTGGGCGTCAGAAAAGCCACTTAATCACAAGTGCTCTCTGCCTATTCCTTTTGCCCCAGAAAAGCCTAGACGGAGACACAAAGGTAGCGCCAACCCTCGTGCACCAAATCCACACAGATCAGTGTGCAGTTTTGCTCACATTTCACACACACCCCCAAAGCAGTTCCGTGCCCTCTCCACTGAAACTCTGAAACCTTAAGGTGTTAGATCAGGGGCAGACAACTGCAATCCTGGCACTACATCTGACCTGCTCTTGCTTGCATAAGCTGAATATGGTTGTGCACACCTAAAATGCCAGCACCGAGGACACAGAGGCCAGCCTTGGGCTGCATTGTAAATCCCACACATGGAGACACTCTCATTAAAATGCAAAATAAAAAATTTTTAAATGTGCATTTGCTCCTCCATTCTTTTTTTTTTTTAAAGATTTATTAATTATTATTTATACAGTGCTCTGCCTGCATATACACCTGCAGGCCAGAAGAGGACATCAGATCACATTATAGATGGTTGTGAGCCACCATGTGGTTGCTGGGAATTGAACTCAGGACCTCTGGAAGAGCAGTCAGTGCTCTTAACCTCTGAGCCATCTCTCCAGCCCCTGCTCCTCCATTCTTACTAGCTGTTTTGTAGACACAGCAGCCTAGCTGAGTCCTGACAGAAACTACAGCCCCGAGAAGCCCCCAAGGCTTACACTTACACTCCCCTTTAGGGAGAAAGCCTGCCAGTGGTGATTTTGATGATGGTGATGGTAGTGATGGCCATGGTAGTTGATGGTGGTAGTGGTGATGGTAGTGATAGTGATGGTGATGATGGTGATAATGGTGATGATGATGATAGTGGTGATAATGGTAATGATGATAATGGTGGTGGTGATATGATGGTGATAATGGTGGTGATGATGGTGATAATGGTGATATGATCGCGGTGATGGTGGTGATATGATGGTGGTGGTGATGATGGTGATATGATCATGGTGATGGTGGTGATAAGATCGTGGTGATGGTGGTGATATGATCGTGGTAGTGGTTCTTGGTGATGATTATTATCTGGGTTATGGGCTCCACATGTTTTAGACACAGACAACCCCTCCAAGCACAATTTCATTCATATCTTACAACATGGATTCTTCTTTTTATGCAGAGAGGGAAATTGAGGCTTCTGAGAAAGTACCTTACTCAAAGTCTCACAATGGATGGATGTTTTGAATCCAGGATTTTGAGCTGGGCGTGGTGGCACATACCTTTAATCCCAGCACTCAGGAGGCAGAGGCAGGTGGATCGCTGTGTGTTTGAGGCCAGCCTGGTCTACAAAGCGAGTCCAGGACAGCCAAGGCTACACAGAGAACCCCTGTCTTGGGGGAAAAACAAAACCGATCTGGAAGTGGGTATGGTGGTGCACACCTTAATCCCAGCACTAGAGGCACAGGCAGGAATATCAAAATAAAGTCAAGGCTAATTTGAGCTACATAGCAAACCCTGTCTCAAAAAAATTTAATAATAAATAATAATAATTAATGTTAAATGATAGCAAATAAATACACTTGAGCCACATTCCTATAACCGCAGCACTCAGGAGGCAGGAGTATCAGAAATTCTAGACCATCTTCAGCTACGATAGCAAGTTTAAGGTCAATCTGGGCTACATGAGCCCTTTACTAAAAACAACAACAAAACTTGGATTTGGCTGAGTGAGTCCAAAGCCTCCTGCTCCACCAGTTACCCCAGCAGGCAAGTCCTGGCTGGGCTTGGAAGTTCCCTGCAGAGGAAAGCCTGCCTCCCTGATTGCCTCCTCCCGGTGGGGTGGCTCAGATGAGTCACGTTGTCTGGATTTAACCTCTGAAGTAGAAACAAGAGAAGTGCCCCTGGAGTAAGTAAGATGGTGTTCACAGAGTGCCCAGCACGTGCCAGGCGTGCTGGCATCAAAGTTCCCATCAAAGCTCCAGGGTCCTTGTCACTGGGGCCTGAAGTGTGCCCAAGACAGGAAGCAGTCACTCGCTCTCCCCCCAGGGGCCAGTGTGGGAGGGTGGCTCCCAGTCCCTAGTCCAGGCCCTTCCAGAAGAGCTGCCTCCTCCACAACCCTGGGGAGGAGGCTGGCCTGTGGGAAGCTGCACTCTGTCAACAGCCACACCCACCCCTAAGAGCCACTGCCCTTCAGTCTCTCTGCCTGGAAGGGCTAACCTGGTTCTCTGCCCACTAGATGCAAAAGAAATGGGGAGGGGCCAGGGTTGGCCTATGCAAAGCCTGACCAGCCAGCCCTCATCCCAGGATGAGTGAAGGGGCTTCTAGAATCTCCTATCTTGCCCTTCCTTACCTCACCCCAGCCCTTAGCCCAGGTGGCAAGCATACTGGGCGAAATGGAGCTTCTTTTAAAAGTACATTTTTCCTCTGGGAGGCAGAGGCAGGCAGATCTCTGTGAGTTCGAAGCCAGCCTGGTCTACAGATCGAGTTCAGGACAGCCAAGGCTACACAGAGAAACCCTGTCTCAAAAAACCCAAAAAATTAATTAACTAATTAATTAATTTTAAATACATATATATACATATGTATATATACACATTTTTCAGACTGGAGAGATGGCTCCGCAGTTAAGATGGCTCTGCTGCTCTTCCAGAGGTCCTGAGTTTCATTCCCAACAACCACGCGGTGGCTCACAACCATCTATAATGAGATCTGGTGCCATCCTCTGCTGTGCAGGCAGACATGCAGGCAGAACACTGTATATGTAAATAACTAAATCTTTTTTAAAAATACACTTTTCACCAGGCGCAGTGGTGCACACCTGTAATCCCAGCACTTGAAAGGCAGAGGCAGACAGAGTTTGAGGCCAGCCTGGTCTACAAAATCAATTCAGGACAGCCAAGGCTATATAGAGAAACCCTGTGTGGGGGGCAGCAGAGACTATAATCAATCAAAATCAAGTTGGGGAAAAAGATTGATTTCAGCTTACATCACGGAGGGAATCACGGCAGGAACTGAAGCAGAAGCCCGTGGAGGAATGCTGTTTACTGGCTTGCTCTCCATGGCTTGCTCAGTTAGCTTTTTTTATGCACCCCAGAACCACCCACCTAGGAGGTTCACTGCCCTTCATGCCCAGTGGGCTGGGCTCTTCCACATCGATCATCAATCATGAAAATGCCTGACAGACATAGCTACAGGCCAGTTTGACGGAGGCATTTTCTCAGCTGAGGTTCCCTCTTCCCAGATGACCCTTGCTTGTACCAAGTAGACCAAAAAAAAAAAAAAAAAAAAAAAAAAAACTATCAAGCACATTCTGGACTGGTCAGGTCTGCAGGGGCACCACGCCCCATGCATAGCACCTAGCATTCACAGGGTAGAAGCAAGCTGGCTTTCTACCAACCAAGGCTGCAGAAATGGTGTCTGAGTATACCATGCACTTGGCCTCTCCTCCTCCAGCCATCCCCACATGCCCACACCCAGCCCCCATGATACAACAAGTAGGCAGGTGGAATCTCAGTCCGCTGAGAACAGGATCGAGGCTGTGTATGGCAGGTGCTGTGGGGATCAGGGACTCCTCTACCTGGGATTGTGGTGGCCTAAGGCTGGTCCTGTTCCCCGGCAGCGTCGCATAATGCAAATGGCTCTGCACTATGGGATCATCCTGGGCTGCATAGGCAATCAGAACCAAGCCTCTGCCTCTGGCCCCTACATGTGCCCAATACCTTCTCTTTGTCAACCCAGCTGCCCCAAGTTGTAGTAAATGCCCTCTGAATGGGGGAGTTGGGTCTGTCTTTCCACAGTGCAAGTCCCAGGGATTGAACTCAGCCATGGCACCAAGCATCTTCATTGGCTGGGCCATTTCGCTGGCCCATCCCTGCATTTCATCTCCGGTTTTTTCCTCATCGTCTTTGATCAAACCCAAGTCAACAGTCTGGGGTCCCCAAGACTCCTCACTAATTCTGAACCCAGCCTTGGAGCGGGAAGGTGCCAGGAGAGGATGTTTTAAGGCAGAGAGGCGTCAGCGTTCCCATCTGAAGGACGTTGTTACAGCGTAAGCTTAGGCAGTTAGGACAAAAGCAAAAAAAAAAAAAAGAGGCTTATGGGCCCAGGTTCCTGGAGGAATGTGGCTGTCTGAGATGTGTGCCCATCCAGGGACCAGGAAGAATACTCCTTGTCAGGCAACTCAGTTGGGTTCTCTTTTTTTTTTTTTTTTCCCAAGACAAGGTTTCTCCGTGTAGCCTTGGCTGTCCTGGACTCGCTTTGTAGACCAGGCTGGCCTTGAACTCACAGCGATCCACCTATCTTTGCCTCCCGAGTGCTGGGTTTAAAGGTGTGCGCCACCACCACCCGGCTCGGTGGGGTTCTTTAACAGCCCCATTGTCCATCTCTCGTTGGTTGGGAAGACGGGGAAATCAAGGCTTGGAGAAGTCACGTTGATTGTCAAAAGTCACAGGGCTACTGAGAGGGAGAGCTGGTGACTCCAAGTCCTTGATTCCTCATGGGGAGGCAGAGGCTCCTGAGGGCAGGCTGCTTGGGAAGCCAGCAGTCTACCCGCTGTCCCCTACCTCCTAAGCCAACTGCCCGCCTTCTTGAAGTGGTAAAGAGTCATGGTCATAGGCGGGCATAGTGGCACACACCTTTAATCCCAGCACTGGGGAGGCAGAGGCAAGCAGATTGCTGTGAGTTCCAGGCCTGCCTAGTCTACAAAGCGACTCCAGAACAGCCAAGGCTACACAGAGATACCCTGTCTTGGAAAAAAGAAAGAAAGAAAGAAAGAAAGAAAGAAAGAAAAGAAAAGAGTCATAGTCATGAGACACACTGGGTGGAAGTCTCCATGCTACAGGAACGCAGAGTGGGGCTCCCACCTCCTTCCCACCATCCTCATCAGCTTTTGCAAACAAGGCTGAGGTCCAAGGCCTTGTCTGGGGCAGCCTGCTCTGGTGTCTTGGAGACAGACCCAGGCGCTGCCATTAGCTATAAAACAAGCTGTTGGCATGGCCCAGAGGGTCTTCAGCCCTTCCCACCCACCCCCCCCCCTGCTCAGATGGGAGCTTTGCCCAGCGGAGGGGACTCTGAGCCCTCCCCGCTGCCCTGCAGTGTCCCTTGGCCAGGATGGAGACATAACCAGATTTTGCAGCCAGGGCCCCAGGACATGCCTGTAATTATCGACAGGAGAGATCAAAGGAACCCAAGTTGGAGTCCAGCTTCTTCGCAAGCCACATGACCCTGGACAAGCCACATGACCTGCTGACCTCTCTATGCAAGGCCGTAAAAAGGGGGTGAGGACCGACGCTCAGCTATAAAGACCATCTTGCAAAGTGAATGACCCCAGCCATAGAAAGCATGCAGGTCCTAGGATCATCAAGTGGCAGCAGTGGGGGTGGCCTGGTTCTTTTTTTTTTTTTTTTTTTTTTAGACAGGGTTTCTCTTTGTAGTCCTGCCTGTCCTGGACTTGCTTTGTAGACCTGGCTGGGCCTATAACTCGCAGAGATCTGGCTGCCTCTGTCTCCCAGTCCTGGGCTTAAAGGTGTGTGCCACCACATCCAGCTTTTTTTTTTTTTTTTTCAAGACAGGGATTCTCTATGTGGCCTTGGCTGTCCTGGACTCACTTTGTAGACCAGGCTGGCCTCGAACTCATAGAGATCCACCTGCCTCTGCCTCCTGAGTGCTGAAAGTAAAGTCCTATGCCACCAGCTCCTGGCCAGTTCTTTTATATTCTATCAAACCAGAAAAACCTTGGACTTTAGGAGGTGGTAGTACACCTCTAATCCCACACAGGAGGCTGAGGCAGGAAGATGGTGAGTTTAGGGCTAGCCTGGGCTGCCTAAAGAGATAATGTCTTTAAAAAAAGAAAAAGGTGAAGAGCTGGGAGAGGTGGCACACGCCTTTAATTCCAGCATTCAATAGGCAGGGGCAGGCAGATTGCTATGAGTTCCAGGCCAGCCTGGTCTACAAAATGAGTCCAGGACAGGCAGGGATGCACAGAGAAACCCTGTCTTGAAAAACAAAACAAAACAAAAAACAAACAAACAAACAAAGCCCGAGAACTTATGAAGTGGGGGTTAGGAACAAGAGGATGAGGAATTTTAGGCTAGCCTGGGCTATATGAAATTCTGGGCTGGGCATGAAGCTCAATGGTAGAGAACTTGTCTGGTGTGTACACAGATCCCTACATAAAACATTGTAAGAAAGATGAAGTGCTGGAACCCCAAATGTCCCATCTACAACCTTCCTGGGTCAGATGGCAAGGCACTAAGTGAGAGTCTAGTGGGACAGGAGGAGGACAGAGGGATTTTTACAGTGTCTGCTCTGTCCCCATCACTTACCACCGAGATTTATCCCCCACGGGTTTATTATCGTCATTATTGTCCCCACTCTACAGGCTAAGAAAAAAAATGAGGTTCAGAGAGATTCCAAGGATGTTGCCACAGAAAAAAGGCACTTAGATCTGAAGCTTCTAGGGTGTCATTGTTGTTGTTTCAAACATGGTCTCATGTAGCCCAGGCTAGCCTCAAAGTCTCTATATAGATAAGATTGATCTCAAAAGTCTCATCTTCCTAAATCCGGCTCTTGAGTTCTAGGATCTCAGGCCTCCATCATCACACGCAGTTGTATTTGATGTTGGAGGGTCGAACCTTGGTCTTCATGCCAGATAGGCAAGTATGGTAATAACCAGCCCACGTGTCCAACCCATTTGTCTATTTATTTATTTGGGTCTTGTTTGTTTTCATTTTTGAGACAGGGTCTTGCTATGTAGACCTTGAACTCAGAGAGATCTTCCTGCCTCTGTGTCCAAGTGCTGGGATTCAAGGCGAGCATCACCACGCCTGGCCTCTATGTGTTTTGAGACAAGGTCTCACTATGTATCCCAGGCTAGACTCAAATTCATGGCAGGCAATCCATCTGCTTCAGAGTCCTGAGTTCTGGGATCATAGGTCTGCACCACCACGATTAGCCTTTTTTCCTCCAATGTGTGTGTGTGCGTGCAGTTGAATGTATGCATGTGTAACATGCATGGACCTGGCTGGAAGAAATCAGATCCCCAGAACTGAAGACAATTGTGATCCATCTTGTGGGTGCTGAGAATCAAACTCAGGTCCTCTGAGAAAGCAGTCAGTCCCCATCACTACAATTAGATAACTATTGCTATTGAAACAGCCAACAAGCCACCTTCAACTCTGCAGACAAATGTCACCAGCTAAGGGCATCCACAGAAGCTGTTGCTCCCTAAGAATTGGCATGGCCCCTGATGGGCCAGGAAGGGACATCAGGGAGTGAGCCAGAGGGGACAGCCATGGGCTCAGCACTGGGAGGCAGGAAGGAAGGACAGAAGCAGGCACTATAGGCCCAGCCTGGAGCCCACAAGGGCTGAGCAGGAAAAGGGAAAGGGTCACAGGAAGAGTCTCATGGGCTAGAGGAAGTAAGGGTACAGTGCCTCACTCCCTTCCCAGGATAGGCTGCTGTTCTGGGGCCTCAGCCTCTTTCCTGGCTCACAGCGCCTCCCCAAGGCCTCCTGCAGTCCTGCATGAAACTCCACTGTACCATCAGAGAGGCCCAGGGCAAAGAGGGGAGGCGGGCATCCCCTCAGCTGGGCCTATCCCATGCTGACATGCACTAGGTTTTTTGACTTTCCCTCAGCCTCAGCCTCAGTGGGCGTGTGGGGGCTGCGGGGGGGGGGGGGGAGACTCTCTGGAACTGTGTACCGGAGCAGGATGAAATGAGCTCAGCCATCTTTACTGGCTCCCCAGTTCCCCAGGAGACCAATGACTCCTGAGCCTGTCTCCATAATACCACAGTAGCCTCCATGGGCTCATGGAAGTACTGAAAGCCTGATTCCCTGGGCTTGGGCCAAGCTTTCAAGCATGAATCTGTCATTGACCACCTGTCAGTGTCTCCTGGACACTTTACAAAGTCTATTCCTGCCAGACATGGTGGCACATGCCTTTAATCCCAGCACCCAGTAGACAGAGGCAGGTGGATCACTGTGAGTTCAAGGCCAGCCTGGTCTACAAAGCAAGTCCAGGACAGCCAAGGCTACAAAGAGAGACCCTGTCTTGAAAAACAAACAAAAAACAAAACAAAAAAAAAGAAAAGAAATCCTGACTAAAAAAAAAAAAAAAGAAAGAAAAGAAAACAAAATCCAACAACAAAAAGTCTATTCCTGGAGTTGGAGAGATGGCTCAGCAGTTAAGAGCACTGGCTGCTTTTCCAAAAGACCAGGGTTCAATTCCAAAGACTTACATGGCAGCTCACAACTGTTTTTAACCCAAGTTCTGGTGGATCCAATGCCTTCATACAGACATAGATGTAGGCCAAATACTAAATGTACATAAAGATAAAAAAAGTCTCTCCCTAACATAGCCCTCCAGTGTGTGCCAACCAGGTACAAACACTGAAGCCCAGAGCAGATTAGTGACCTTCACAGTGAGATGTGTCTGAGCCAGGTGGAAACTGACGTAGGAATATCTAAAGACTGTACCCTTCACTCCTCACTGTGTTTCTGGAAAATCCAAAGGTCAAAGGTCAGACTAGGGAAAGCATGGATCCAAGACACAATCTGGCCACTTGCAAAGCCAGCTCTGGGCTTCCCCAGCACAGCTGTGGAAAAGCAGGAAGAGCCATCATTAGCTTGTGTATTTGTGAGGAAGGGGTCCAACTCCTGGCTGGATGCCACTGTAGACCCCCCAATGTCAAAAGGCTACCTCCCCAACGTATCTGCTGCTCCCTGCTGGTCACCAGGAGCACAGTGTCGGGTTCAAAGGTAGGAAGTTGGAGACTGCAAACAGATGACTGAACAGAAAAAATATCCCAGCAAGTGGATCTCTGTGAGTTCAAGGCCAGCCTGGTCTACAAAGCCAGTTCAGGACAGCCAGGACTACAAGAGAAACCCTGTCTCAGAAAAGAAAAAACAGAAAAACCTCAGGGTAGGCAAGGCTGAGTCAGACCTTTGAGCTGCCCCTGGGGTCTCACATGTCGCCCACCTGTAGTGTTTACACATACCCACGACTCTCTCTCTCTCTCTCTCTCTCTCTCTTTTAAATGTATGAAAATACTTTAATTATTTCTTCGAAACAGTTAAGAAATAAGGTTGAAAAAAAAAAAAAAGAAGTAAGGCTGACTGGTTGATTGGTTGTTTTTACAGTTCCAGTAGAAAAAAAGTTCACGTAAGAGCCTTGGTCGAAGGTCAGGCCTTTCCCAGGCAGACTGGCCACTCAGTAGAAACATTTGTTCCGCTCTTGCCACGTCTAAAACACCACGGCACCCACCACAGCACAGACGATGATGCCCAGTGCACACAGCAACAGCAGGAAGACCTTCCACCCTGTCGGGGCCCGCTTCAGAAGTTTCCAGTGGGATCATCTACATTGTCTTTAGGGGACTTGAGGAAATTAACACCAGGTTCGATGTTGACTCTCATACAGGGGAAGTCTATGTCTACAGCCAGGCAGACTCCAAACAGACTGTAACACACAGAAGGTCATCCTCGGCTACATGGCAAATTCAGGGCCAGCCAACACAACGTGAGGCACTGTACCTGGCTAGGCTCTGAGCTCAGCCTGGTCCATCTTTGGTTTATTACATACAGAGGTCAGATGCGAAGGCACAAAATCCGGGATGGGATGTCCTGGGCCCAAGCCTCAGGTTCTTCATCCCTGTTACTGAAGGAAAGCGGAAGGCCTCACCTGTGTGCCCGTCCCCTCTAGCGGAACCCGTCTGCGCAAAAGCATGAGGCTCCAGTGCCCCCTGCTGGTGGCAGTGAAAACAACACCAAGAGGACTGCACTTCCTTCCTCTGCCTCTGTGCTTTTGAGGCACTGTCTACCTGGGATACTAAAATAACCACAGCAGCAGCCCAGTCTTGGAAGGCTCAGGCTATCTTCTGAGGAAATCAACCATTTCTTAAATGATCCCCCAGCACAGAGCCAAGGGAAGTCACCTAGCCTAGTCTGTCCAACCCAGGAAACCTTCCTGGAGGAGGTGATCTGCATTGGGTGATGGATAGCCTGATTCAGAAACTCAGTTCTCTGGGTCTCTAATAGTAATTTATGTCTACTTGGCCAGGGCCATTGATACAGACCACCCTTTCATGTTAAAAAAAAAGCAGAAGGCGGCAGAACATGTTGGCCCGCGCCTTTAATCCCAATTCAAAATGCAGAAGCAGGTGGATCTCTGTGAATTCCAGGCTAGCTAGAGCTACATAGTGAAACCCTGTTTCAGAAAGAGATAGAGGGGGAGGGGCAGAGGCAAGTAGCAGGCTTGCATGGTGGCTCACACCCATAAGCTCAGCACAGGGAAGATGGGGCCAGGAAGATCAGGAGTTCAAGGCCAACCTGAGCTGTAGAGTGAGATCACATCTCAAAACAGGAAAGAGAAAGAAATGGCCCATTCAGAAAACTTGAGGCCATGGTTTCCTGTTCTGGGTTTGTGGTAAGAGAGCCAAAAGGTGATGCTTGACACATCATGTCTGATGAGCAGCAGAGGGAGACAGTGTGCTAGGGAAAGCAGAGTATGCAGGGACTGAGCCAGGGAGAGAGCTGGGAAGGGGGGCAGGGGGGAAGGGGTTTTCCTGTGTTTGTCTGTGTGTCTGTGTGTTTATGCATGTGCGCACACACACAAGTCTCACGTGCCACACAGAGACACTGTCTCCGAGCACCAGTGCTAGAGGCTACAACAACAGAAAGAATCTACCTTTTTGTCTTTTCTGATAATTGCACAAAGCATCCACTATCTTGTCTAGGGTCACATTACCAGGCCTGGGAGTTTCCCCACACACAGTGCATCACTGCAGTGTCATATAACTGGGATGGGCTGGCATGGGTGGGTGTGTCATGAGGCCGCCACTGAGAATGAAATATATAGAACCCAGGCTGTGGTGACGCATACTTTTAATCCCAGCACTGGGGAGGTAAATACAGGCAGATCGCTGTGAGTTTGAGGCCAGCCTGGTCTACAAACCAAGTCCAGGACAGCCAAGGGGACACAGAGAAACCATGTCTCAAAAAACCAAAAAATGAACTAATTAATTAATATTAAATATATATACATTTTAAAAAAATATTTATTTATTATGTATACAGATCTTGTTATAGATGGTTGTGAGCCAATATGCGGTTGCTGGGAATTGAACTCGTGACCTTTGGAAGAGCAGTCAGTACCCTTAACCTTTGAGCCATCTCTCCAGCCCTATATACATTTTTCAAACTGGAGAAAAGGCTCAGCAGTTAAGAGCACTGGCTGCTCTTCCAGAGGTCCTGAGTTCAATTCCCGGCAACCACATGGTGACTCACAACCATCTATAATGTGATCTGATGCCCTCTTCTGGCCTGCAGGTGTACATGCAGGCAGAGCACTGTATACATAATAATTAATTAATTATACACACACACACACATATGGGTCCAACAGGCTCATATGTGGTGCACATGCATGCATGCATCACATTCATGTGTAACAAGGTATGCATGCATGTGCATCAAGAAATAAATAAATCAGCTGGGCGTGGTGGCGCACGCCTTTAATCCCAGCACTCGGGAGGCAGAGGCAGGCGGATCGCTGTGAGTTCGAGGCCAGCCTGGTCTACAAAGTGAGTCCAGGACAGCCAAGGCTACATAGAGAAACCCTGTCTCAAAAAACAAACAAACAAACAAACAAAATAAATAAATAAATCTAAAAAAAAAAAAAAAAAAGACAAAAAAAATTCCAAGTTATACTGACTTTTTTTTTTAGGTAAAGTCTTAGGAAGACCAGGTTAGGGGGCTGGAGAGATGGCCCAGAAATTAAGAGTACTGGCTGCTCTTTCAGAGAATCCAAGTTCAATTCCCAGCACCCACGTGATGGCTCACGACCATCTAAAACTCCTGTTCAGGGGCGGGGGGTGACTCCAACACCCTCTTCTACACACATATACATGCAAACAAATAGGAGGCCAGGCTAGCCTCGACTCCCTGTGAAGATGACATGATTTTGAACTTCTGATCCTGTCTCTACTTCCCAAATACTGGAGTGTCAGGGTGCCCCTCCATGCCTAGTTTGTGGGGTGCTGGGGCTCTGAGCTTTGATATTAGACATGCTACCAGCTAAACCACATCCCTAGCTCTGCTTCCTTCCTGCCTCTTTTTTTTTTTTTTTTTTAAGTTTTATTTATTATATATACAGTGTTCTGCCTGCAGGCCGGAAGAGGGCACGAGATCTCATTATAGATGCTTGTGAGCTGGGAATTGAACTCAGAACCTCTGGATAACCTCTGAGCCATCTCTCCAGCCCTTGGCTCCTGCCTCTTTTTTTTTTTTTTTTTTTTTTTGGTTTTGTTTTTTTGTTTTGTTTTGTTTTGTTTTGTTCCGTTTCCTTGGAGCTGGAGTTACAAGAGCCGCCTGAGGTGGGTGCTGGAAGCTGAACAGTGGGTGTTCTGAGCCTTGATCCCATCGCTCCAGTGTGCTCAACAGACATGCTTAAGAAAATATCCAACTTTCTATGACTATCTGAGTCAAATCAGCGCCCCCTCCCCAAAAGACCACTAAAGGAACCGCCCACCCCAAAGTCCCTCCCAACCTTTTGGTTTGTGTCTGAGACTTAGACACCAAGCTGGTCCTCAGCACTGCAAAATAACAAGATTATGTGACAGGACTTTGTAGCCTCACGGTTCGGAAAGCCCTTAGGAGTCTTGTGCAGCCATCCAGCTGGATATCTATCTCCAGAGTGAAAGCGGACACTCGCTGGTCATGGGACGGGGATAGCTGCAGGCCACCTTCCCAATCCTTGACTTTTGACCTTCACAACCTAAAGAGGTCAAGGAACTTGTCTGAGATCACACAGCCTTCTACGCCCCCAAGATCAGCCAATCACTTTACTCTTATTTAATGTGGGGGAGGGGGATATACGTGTCCTTGCATGTACTAGTGTGTACATATGCAGGTTAAAGGCAGATAGGATCAGGTGTCTTCCTCAATGACTCTCCACCTTATTTTGGGTGTGGTATGCGTGTGTGTATGAGTGTGTGTGTGTGTGTGTCACTAACTATAGGCTAATGTCAGGGGTCTTTCCTGATCATTCCCCACCTATATACCAAGGCAAGGCCACCCAGTTAAACTCAAAGCTAGTGTAGCTGATGGCTTGCTCAGGGAGTCATCTCTGCCTCCCAAGAGGTGGAATGACAGGTGAGCCATCACACCTGCCTAGCGTGTGGTGGAGTTTGGAGATTAGAACCCCGGTCCTCAGCTGAATGGTGGTGGCATACACCTTTAATCCCAGCACTCGCGAGGCAAAAGCAGGTGGATCTCTGTGAGTTCGAGGCCAGCCTGGTCTAAGGCAGGTGGATCTCTGTGAGTTTGAGGCCAGCCTGGTCTACAAAGTGAGTCCAGGACAGCCAAGGTTACACAGAGAAACCCCATCTCGAAAAACCAAGGGGGGAAAAAAAAAAAAGAACCCTGGTCCTGAAAAGCTCTTTGCCCACAGAGCTGTCCCCCCTATTTCTCTCACCTATTCTGCAAGGCTAGCTGTCCAGCGAGCCCCACCAACCCTCCCATCCCTGTCTCCCCAGTGCTAGGATTTAAGGCTCAGCAGGCTCTTCCATGGGTACTTAAAATCTGAACTCGGGACTTCATGATTCCACAACAGGTGCCGACCCATCTCTCCAGTCCCTCCTTGCTGTATATACTTGTTACTTTTTTTTTTTTTTTTTTTTTGAGACAGTGTCTCCCTGTGTTAGCCTTGGCTGTCCTGGACTCCCTTTGTAGACCAGGCTTGCCTTGAATTCACAGCGATCCACTTGCCTCTGCCTCCCAAGTGCTGGGATTAAAGGCATGCGCCACCATTCCTGGCTTATTTTTAAGACTTTTTTAAAGAAAGTATGTGTAAGAAAAAAATTTTTTTAATTAAAAAAAAAAAGAGAAAAAGAAAGTATGTGTAAGTGTGTATGGGGTACACGCATGTGAGAGCATGTGCCCACAGTGAGCAGAGATGTCAGATCCCTGGAACTGGCTTTAACTGATGGCTGTGAGTTATGCCCACCCCCACCCTCACCCCACCCTCTACAATAGCAGCAGTTCAATGTTCTTGATGGCTGAGCTCTCCAGCACCTTGTTGATTCTCCTACTTATTTGAGTCACGGTCTCAATCTATGTAGCCCAGGCTAGTCTTCAACTTGAAACTCCCCCTGCCTCTACCTCCCAAGAGTGCAGGGATCACAGGCCCCAATACCGACTTCCCTTCTCTTTCCTTTCACAGAACATGTTTCTTCATTACCCAAGGCATCGATGACATACTATTCCCTTCTACCGTCCCTGAGGGAGCCTGGTAATTCCCGCAGACTCCAGGCCCCACCCTATGACAATGAGGTCTCTGAGCCCCCAGCAGATAGGAAACATATGTTAGGATCAAAGTGAGACATCTGGTTCTGAGCACCTACCCCTGGAGGGGACACAGCCAGAGCCCCAGCTCCCGTACTACATTGGAAGGTAATTTCTTCCAGCAGTTCCGTGGTTCTCCATCAGGAAGAGGGCTGCAGTCACCCCCACAGAACATCTGTCAATGTCAGGAGATATTTTCAGGTTTTGTAGCTGAAAGAAAAAGGGGAGCTGCCAACATCTGGTAGGTGGGGGCCAGAGCTGGTGCTGGACCAGCTGTATTTGCTGGTGTCAAGCACTGAAACGCTGTCTGGGGAAGTCGGGGTCCCCTCTTGAGGTTCTTAGCTTCATTAACTAAAGGATTTAAGAATGAACTCAATTGCAGACATAAGGACAATTTTATTAGCGTTTGAAAGAAAAACCCCTAGGGCAGGCGAGCTGTGAACCACAGCAGCTGCCCAGAGGAGGAGACCGGAGAAAAGGGAATAGGCCTTTGCCTCTTAAGCTGGCATCGGACACATGGCTAGCAAGCAGCCACATGGTGCAGAGGGGGGCCTTTAGAGAAAGTGGAAGGAAGCCCAAGATGTTGGGGGGAACAGCAAAATGCTGGCGAAAGCATGCTTAGAAAAGAGATCGAAAAGGTAAAATTAGGCTTAACAAACAAATTTACCAGATTATATGACTGTGACAAATACACTTCTGCACTAGGGGCAAGGATTCTGGTTTTCTTTTTTTTTTTTTCTTTTTTCCATCTTTTGAGACAGGGTTTCTTTGTGTAGCCTTGGCTGTCCTGGCTCCCTTTGTAGACCAGGCTGGCCTCAAACTCACAGCATCCACCTGCCTCTGTCTCCCAAGTGCTGGAATTAAAGGTGTGCGCCACCACTGCCCGGCTGCAGACAGTGCTCTTAACCACTGAGCCATCCCTCCAGCCCCCCAAATAAATAAATCTTTTTTTTTTTTTCTTATTGTTCAGTATTCTGCCTGAATGTCAGAAGAGGGTACCAGATCGCATTATAGATGGTTGTGAGCCACCATGTGGTTGCCGGGAATTGAACTCAAGACCTTTGGAAGAACAGCCAGTGCTCTTAACCTCTGAGCCGTCTCTCCAGCCCCCAAATAAATTAATCTCAAAAAACTCTCTGGGGTGAGCTGCTGAAGGGGAGGAACTGGAATATTCACAGCTTTCCTGGGAATTCTGGTGCCACACGGCCACATTTTCCTCTTTTTTTCTTTGCTCACAGTTGTCAACTATTGTGTCACTTAGCGTGCAGCTAGCATCGATGTGAGTTCGAGGCCAGCCTGGTCTACAAAGTGAGTCCAGGATGGCCAAGGCTACACAGAGAAACCCTGTCTCAAGAAAAAAAAAAAAAGTACATTTAAGTGGGGCTGCTAGAGAGATGGCTCAGAGGTTAAGAGCATGGGCTATTCTTCCAAAAGTCCTGAGTTCAATTCCCAGCAACCACAGGGTTGCTCACAACCATCTATAATGAGATCTGGTGCCCTCTTCTGGCCTGCAGGTGTACGTGTAGATAGGGTGCTTATATAAATAAATAAATAAATAAATAAATAAATAAATAAATAGATATCTTTTTAATTACATTTTAGCTGGGTGTGGTGGCACATACCTTTAATCCCAGCACTTGGGAGGCAAAGGCAGACGGATCACTGTGAGTTTGAGGCCAGCCTGGTCTACAAAGTGAGTCCAGGGCAGCCAAGGCTACGCAGAGAAACCCTGTCTCGAAAACAAAAATTACATTTAAAAACAAAAAATGGGGAGGAGGAGCTGGAGAGATGGCTCAGAAGTTAAAAGCACTGACTGCTCTTCCAGAGGACCTGAGCTCAATTCCCAGCAACCACAGGGTGACTCACAACCATCTATAGTGTGATCTGATGCCCTCTTCTGACATGCAGGTGTACATGTAAGCAGAGCACTGCATACATAATAAATAAATAAAATACATCTTTAAAAGTGCAAAAGAGGGGGGGCACTTGAGAAACCCTTAATTAGCCAAAGTACAGCAGCAAAGAGCTTTACAGGAGATAATGGGCATTCCCGGCAGTTCCAGCACTGGGTGGGGCCTGGCACAATTATACAAGTGTTAAAGCTCCCAGTCCTGCGTGAGAGAGGTCACTAGGCCAGTAGGGATGCTTCTAGCACTTTCCTGCTCCAGATCTACTACTGCCTGCCTGCCTAATCCCCAGAGGCCTGTGGCCTAAAGTTCCTTCTGACACCTCCACCCTCAGCCTCCTGGGAGTCACATGCTTGTAATTCCTGCACTTGGGAGGCCAAGGGAAGAAGACTGCTTGAACCAAGCCCAGCTCAACTATAGTAAATCCTTGTCTAAAAAAAAAAAGAAAAGAAAGAAATCCCAAACCAAGTGTGCCGGCACACTTTAACCCCAACACTTCTGAAGGGGCAGAGGCAAGTGGATCTCTTGTGAATTTGAGGCCAGCCTGGTCTACAGAGCAAGGTCCAGGACAGCCAAGACTACATAGAGAGACTCTGGTTCAAAAGAAGAAGAGGAGAAGGAGGAAGAGGAAGAAAAGGAAGAAAAAAAGAAAAGAAAAAGAAAGGCCAGGCAGTGGTGATGCACGCCTTTAATCCCAGCACTTGGGAGGCAGAGGCAGGCAGATCGCTGTGAGTTCTAGGCCAGCCTGGTCTACAAAGTGAGTCCAGGACAGCCAAGGCTACACAGAGAAACCCTGTCTTGAAAAAAAAAAGAAAAGAAAAGAAAGAAAGAAAAAGAAAATTCTATATGCTCAATGACCCTCTTCCCCAAATGCCCGACAGTTGACAATTGCCATGAATTTCCAGCATGGTGACTGGACAGAATCATAAGTGCAGGGAACAGGGTCACACCCGAATTCCTGAAAAATACCTCTCCCAGCAAACACAATGAAGTTCCTCCCTGTCTCGGCCTCTCCCTGCCTTCTTCTCTTTTACCCAGAGTCTGGAACACCCCCCACCCACCCTCACCCCAGGAGTGAAAAGTAAATCCGTGCGTGGGTCCCCCACTTCTGCTCTCACATTTTCTCTTCCCTCATGATATTAGTTCCCTAATTCACAGCTGGTAGAGGTGTCAAGGCTACAGGCGTGGCTCAGTTGGGAGAGCGTTTACTTAGCGGAAATGAGGCCTCTTCTTCTTCCTCTTCCTCTTCCTCTTCCTCTGCACCACTCATGTCTAATCTAGTCACCACCCATGTGCCTAGTGCTCATGGGTACCATTTCTACAGGACCTAGCACCCTCTTCTGGCTGCCACCTGGGTGCTGGGAATCAAAAAGTCTTCTAGAAGAGTGCCAAGGGCCCTTAGTCACTGAGCCATCTTTCCAACCCTGACATATCTCACTGAAAAAGCGCATCATTCTTTGGCTACCTAGGCCCATATACTAACTAAATCTTTGCGGGGTTCAGTCCAGCTGTCCCCACTTGGAAGTAAAATACATACATTAAGATCTGGGGCTGGGCTGGGCACTCCGGAGGCAGAGGCAGGCAGATTGCTGTGAGTTCGAGGGCAGCCTTGTCTACAAAGCGGGTCTAGGAGAGCCAAGGCTACACAGAGAGACCCTGTCTCGAAAAAAAACCAAAAAAAAAAAAAAAAGAATTTGCTGTTCTTGTAGAGGACCTGGCTGCAGATCCCATGGAAACCAGACATGTACATACATTCAAGCAAAAAACTCATATACATGAGACAAAATAAAAATTAACATATCAGGTTTTCACTTGTTAATTTTATTTTCTGAGCCCAGCATGGTGGCACATGCCTTTAATCCCAGCACTCGGGAGGCAGAGGCAGGCAGATTTTTGTAAGTTCGAGGCTGGCCTGGTCGAGTCCAGGACAGCCAAAACTACACAGAGAAACCCTGTCTCAGAAAACAAACAAACAAACAAAAACCCAAAACATAATTTTGTTTTCTGTACAAGTACTTTTTAAAAGATTTATTCATGTGGGGCCTGGAGAGATGGCTCAGTGGTTAAGAGCATGGTCTGCTCTTACAAAGGTTCTAAGGAGGAGGAGGAAGAAGAGGAGGAGGAGGAAGAGGAGGAAGAGAAAGAGGAGGAGGGGGAGGAGGAGGAAGAGGAGGAGGAGGAGGAAAAAGAAGAAGAAGAAGAAGAAGAAGAAGAAGAAGAAGAAGAAGAAGAAGAAGAAGCAGCTAGGCAGTGGTGGTGCACGCCTTTAATCCCAGTACTCAAGAGGCAGAGGCAGGCAGATCTCTGTGAGTTCAAGGCCAGCCTGGTCTACAGAACAAGTCCAGAACAGCCAGGTCTACACAGAGAAACTCTGTCTCGAAAAAACAAAAACTAAAAGATTTATTCATGTGTGGGAGTCTTTTGCCTACATGTATGTAACATGTGTGCCTGGTGCCCTGAAAAGGATCTCCTCTGCAAGAGCAACAAGTATTCTTAACCACTGAGCCATCTTTCCATTCCCTTATCTTTTTTATTATTTATTTATTTATTTATTTTTAGCAGTCCAATCTATAGGGCCCTCTGAAAACCAAAGATGGATAGTAGAGAAAAAAAAAATCGGTTGCTGAATGTCCATGCTTTTACCACTGAAGGGTGGTGGGGAGGGGGACTGTGAGTAGAAGGTCAGCTTTAATTATAAAGCAAAAGTCCTCAAAATAAATTTTTAAAAAATTAAATAAATACAAGCAAAGCGCATGCCTGGCAGGTGTGACGTCATGGGTTCTGTGGCTAGGGCTGCCTGAAACAGGGCCTGTTGGTGCAGACCTATGTTGGGCTTCAGACCTGGGACAATTGGCTGAGGTGCCTTTTTAAGTAGAGGACCTTGCTTTCGGATTCTCCCAGCATCCTTTGGTACCTACCAGTTACAGGGCCGTGGCTGGTATGCCCTACCCTCTACCCAGAACTTTCCAGCCACCGCTAAAGGGCTTCCCTATATAATGCGGACATTTTGGTTCCTGTACTCTTATTTTTCTTCTCTCTTCTATCCCCGAGTGCGGACTCCCTCCCCCACCCCCTCCACTGCACTTTTCTGTCTCTCTCCTGCATCACAACTTCCCAGGCCCCATTCCTCGGGACTAGTGAACCCACCCACGAGAGCTGCTCCCATTAAGCCTGCATTTAAATACTTTTAACTTGTCTTGAATTGGCTCATTTCATCGTCAGACGGAAAGAATCCTTCTCAGCCTGTAATTCCAGCTTTGGAGAGGTGGAGGCAGAAGGAGAAGGTCCAGTTGCAAGTTCTCTTGGTGAGCACGCGGGCAGAAGCTCTACATGGCTGGCGCAGTGACTTGCATTGTCCACAGACTATAGCCGGACTTGTGAGGGCTTGTGAGAGGAAGTGCGTGGGCAATGCCGCCCTTGACGTTGCCAGACCATCTCACCTATCACAGCAGGATGTCACCTGTAGAGAGTCACCTGGCCAAGTGACTGACTGAGGCCCTGGAGCCGGAACCAAAAGCCGAGAAGGCAGCCACTTCCTAAGCAAACCCAAGAGGCAGTCCCCTCCCTTTTTTCTTCTGAGACAGGGACCCATGTACACTAAGCTTGCCTACATTGACAAGGGTGACCTAGAACTTGTGACCCTCCTTCCTCTAATCCCACCACAAGCGTGCACCACCATACCTACTTTTTGGCAGTGCTGGTGACTTTTAGGTAGTGCTGGTGACCGAATCCAACAATTTGCGCATGGGCAAGCATGTGCCCGTAGTCCCATCACAGGTGGGAGCAAGTCATAGAGGATCCGGTAGATGTCAGATGCAGCTCGTTAACGGAATACATTTGAGACAAGCTAAGTCTCATGTCCCTCATCTTTATGAAAAAGATCATAAATTCCACCATCAAAGACAGCCTTCAGGGGCTGGAGAGATGGCTCAGAGGTTAAGAGCACTGGCTGGTCTTCCAAAGGTCCTGAGTTCAATTCCCAGCAACCACATGGTGGCTCACAACCATCTATAATGTGATCTGATGCCCTCTTCTGGCTTGCAGGCATATGTGCAAGCAGAGCACTGATATGTAATAAATAAATTAATTAATTAAAAAAAAAAAAAGGACAGCCATCAGGTATTAAATGAGATTGTATCTCCGGTCGAACAGGAGATGCTATCTTCAGAGGCTTCCTGGAGCCGGATGCCCAGCTCATTTCCTTACTCAGTGCTAACTCCAAGACTAGCTTGCTACATCTTTTTTGTTGTTGTTGGGAGTTTTCTAGTTTGATTTTGTTGTTGTTATTGTTGTTTAGTTTTATCTGTAGAACAGCCTGGCCTTTAACTCACAGAAACCCGCCTGTCTCTGCCTCCCTCCCAAGTGTTGGAATTAAAGGCATGAGCCACCCACACGGGGCTGGCTGGCTGTTTTTCAAGACAGGTTCCTCTGTGTAGCTTTGGCTGTAGAACTCACAGAGATCTGCCCGCGTCTGCCTCCCAAGTGCTGAGAATAAAGCCGTGTGCCACCGTAGCTGACAACCTTGGACCTTCGAGCCTCCTAAGTGCTGAGACAACTGCTGTGTGCCTCCACGCCTGGTTTATTCTGTGTTGTTTTAAACCCAGTGCTTCCTGAATGCAAAGCATGGTCTCTACTAAGATCCCCAAATGTGCCAGCTGCATTAATCTTCTCTTTTTAGTTATGCTTTATATTTTTATGTTTATTTTTATCTTATGTGCATTGGTGTTTTGCCTGCATGTATGTCTGTGTAAGGGTGTCAGATCTTGGAGTTACACAGCTGTGAGCTGCCACGTGGGTGCTGGGAATTGAACCCGGGTCCTCTGGAAGAACATTCAGTGCTCTTAACCACTGAGCCATTTTTATTTTGCATCAGGCATGTGTGTGTGTGTGTGTCTATGTCTGTGTGCATATGCCAAGGTATACATGCTGAGGTCAGAGGTCAGTTTTGGGAGTCAGGTCTCTTCCCAGCATATGGGCTCTATGGATTGAACTCAGTTTATATATAAGTCTTGGCAGCAAGCACCCTCACTACTGAGCCATTTCTTTTTTTGTTTTGTTTTTTTTCCCCCGAGACAAGATATCTCTGTGTAACAAGCTGAGCCGGGCGTGGTGGCGCACACCTTTAATCCCAGCACTTAGGAGGCAGAGGCAGGCAGATCACTGTGAGTTCGAGGCCAGCCTGGTCTACAAAGCGAGTCCAGGACAGTCAAGGCTACAGAGAAACTCTGTCTCGAAAAAACAAAAACGAAACAAAACAAAAAAAAAGCCCTGGCTGTCCTGGACTCTCTTTGTACACCAGACCAGGCTGTCCTTGAACTCACAGAGATCTGCCTGCCTTTGCCTCCAGAGTGCTAAGATTACAGGCCACTGTGCCCTGCTCCTACTGAGTCATTTCATTGACCAGATTTCCTTTCTTTTCTTTTCTTTCTTTTTTTTTTTTTTTTTTTTTTTTTTTTTGAGACAGTTTTTTGTTTGTTTGTTTTGGTTTTTTAAGACAGGGTTTCTCTGTGTAGCCTTGGCTATCCTGGACTCTTTCTAGACCAGGTTGGTCTCAAACTCACAGTGATCCGTGTAGCCTTGGCAATCCTGGACTCACTTGTAGACAAGGCTGGCATTGCAGATTTTCTATTTGTTTTAATTTTTCATTAAAAATGTACTTTATGTGTATGAGTGCTTTGCCTGGACATGGCCCTCAGAGGCCAGGCTGCGATCCAGGTAGCCCAACAATGGCCGTCTCCAGGCAGAACAGCCAAAGAATCCAGTAGTTGTTTGATCCACAGGCCTGGATGTCTAGCAGTCCCAATCTGGTACTGAAGTCCAAGCGAAGTCCTAGACAGCTGCCCATTTTCAGTTTACACTGAAACCTCAAAGAAATGGGTGCTAAAGCCACTGAAGGGTAGCCTCTGGGACAGGACAGATGGGCTTGCCTGTGGAGTGAGGGCGAGCAGAGGCAAACCGCACAAGTCTCTTTCTTCCATGTCCTTCCACGTGGCCTACTGCCAGATGGTATGGTTCAGATTTAGGGTTGGTCTGTGTACCTCCAATTAACCGGATGAGATGGCTTAGGGGGCCTAGGTGCTCGCAACCAAGTCTGGAGACCTGAGATCAATACCTACATGGCGGAAGGACTCCCATGAATTGTTTTCTGATTGCCTTACACGTGCAGTGGCACGCACAAACACACACACTATATATGTATGTGTGTACACATCAATATATCTATATATTTAAAAATTGAAAGGACAAACCCACTCCTGTCATTAAACAGGACATGCCGGGGCACACATGTAATTCCAGCATTTGGGACGTCAAGGCAGTAGAACCAACCTCCAGGGCAGCCTGGGCCACACAGTAAGAGTCTGTCACAATACAAAAGTCCCATCCTTCAGCTTAGACATTTTATTTCTGGCAATCTAGCCTGGAAGGAAAACATTCCTAAGCCCTTTATTGAGCTGCTTTTAGTGTGGCTATGAAGTAGATTCTGGCACCATTCTCCAAGGCTAGGCATGGTGAGCCTTTGTGGCCATGTTGGGCCAGGCCAGTGTTTTGGATAGAGGATGTGTTTGGCGGGGATGCCTGGTGCCAGGAGGCTGTTCAGCCTTCCCTGCCTACCTCTTGCTGTTGTTGCTTTTGGCCTAGAACTCTCTGTGTAGACCAAGCTGACCTTAAACACAGAGAGACAGCTGCCCTTGCCTGCTGAGTGCAGGGACTAAAGGCATAGGTCACCATGCCTGGCTATTGTTTTGGTTTTTCAGACAGTCTTTCGTAGCTCAAGCTGCCCTCAAGCTCCTTATGTATCCAAGGATAAACCTTGAATCTCTGATCCTCCTGCCTCTGCCTCTCAAATTCCGGGGTTACAAGCATGTGACACTACTGCTCTGTTTTGAGACAAGAAAGCATTCTGTAGCACAGGCCCACCCTTGAACCCTCTGAAATCCCCCTGCCTCAACTTCCCACATGCTTGGATTACAAGTGAATACCAGGAAAACCAGCATCCTCCCCCTAGGTGCAGGCATGTCGCCAAGCCACCTGGAGGCGCTCTAGGTAGCCGACCTCTTGCGCCACTCAGGTTTTGCCTCAAGGATGATGCTCCACACAGTCATGGGGCAGCAGGAGAGCAGAAGCTGCCAGATGAAGCTCAGGCCAGGCTCAGCAGGTTGAAGCTTGCTGAGTCTTCAAAGGCCTCTCTGCCAGGCTGTTACCTGCACAACCCTCGGTGCCAGGGACCGGTACACCCTGCGTAACTCCGACCCAGAGGAAGAACTTTTGATCCAGATGGAGGAAGAGTTTCAGGAAAGCTCAGAAGGTCCCAGGAAAAGTGCCACACAGCCGAGGAAGAGTGTAGGCTTTGGGGCTCTCCAAGCCAAAGGTTGAATCTCTACCACTTACCTTGATGTGATGTGACTTCTTAGAACTTAGTGCCTCGTTCTGGGCATCAATAATACAACAATGAGATGGGGCTGGAGAGATGGCTGGCTGAGAGGTTAAGAGCACTGCCTGCTCTTCCTGAGGTCCTGAGTTCAATTCCCAGCAACCACATGGTGGCTCACAACCATCTGTAATGAGATATGGTGCCCTCTTCTGGCTTGCAGTTGTACATGCAGACACAACATTGTATATTTAATAAATAAATACATCTTTAAAAACAACAACAACAACAGGGGGCTAGAGAGATGGCTCAGAGGTTAAGAGCACTACTTCCAGAGGTCCTGAGTTCAATTCCCAGCAACCACATATGGCTCACAAACATGTATAATGTGATTTGATGCCCTCTTCTGACATGCAGATAAAGCAGCCGGGCATGCTAGCACACGCCTTTAATCCCAACACTCAGGAGGCAGAGGCAGGCAGATTGCTGTGAGTTCAAGGCCATCCTGGCCTACAAAGCAAGTCCAGGGCAGCCAAGGCTAACACAGAGAGACCCTGTCTCAAAAAACAAAACAAAAAAAGCAGGGCGGAGGTGGTGCACGCCTTTAATCCCAGCACTTAGGAGGCAGAGGCAGGCGGATCGCTGTAAGTTCGAGGCCAGCCTGGTCTACAGTTAGTCCAGGACAGCCAAGGCTACACAGAGAAACCTTGTCTCGGAAAAAAAAAAAAAGCCAAAAACTCAACAACAACAACAACAACAAAAAAAACCAAACAAACAAAAGAAAAGTACTTACCAAACTTGGAGGTAGTAGGCCACAACTTTAATCCCAGCACTCCGGAGGCAGAGGCAAGTGGATCTCTGTGAGTTCCAGGCCAGCCTAGTCTAAGACAGCCAAGGAGACACAAGTGAGGTGTGTGTGTGTGTGTGTGTGTGTGTGTCGGGATAGGGGTTGGCTAACAGTTTAACAATTCAAGGGCACAGTCCATCAGGGTGGGAAGTGAGGGCAGCTGGAGCCTGAAGTAGCTGGTCCCATCACATCCACAATCAGGAAGGGAAGGTGCTATTGCCTAGCCCCCACCCCCACCCCCGACCTCTGCCTCATTCATACAGCCTAGGGAACAGGGCCATTCCCAGTGGGTGGTCTTCCCATCCAGGCGTGCCTGGAGGCCGCTCCCCCTAGAATTAAACGATGTCAACTTGACAACACCAATTACCACTGGAGGGAAGGACTGGAGAAGGGACATCAGTTGGTCTACACACTGAGCCACGCCTGACGTGAAGATGCCATAGAAAACTTTGAGTGGGTGGGGGTCCATGCCTTCCACAAGTCCACCATTGCCACCAAGGCCCCCAGGGGCTGAACTGTCTCCTGGCATCAAAAAGCCCAGAGGAACCTCCATGGATGAAACAATTACTGAGTTTCCAAATTTTAGGACCTCCTTCTAAGCCCGGTTTTCTCCCAGGCTAACTCTTCCCAGCCCAGCGGTTCCACACCACCTCTCCTCCTCCAAGCTGCAAGCTGCCCATTGCCCCCTCCAGGGGGCTGCCAGGCTCTGCTCCTTCAGGCTCAGACCTGGCCTAGGGTGTCATTTGTGAAAGAAATGACTTCACTCATGGGAGTCCCACAAAAAGAGCTGGGATGGAAGTCCTGTTTGGTGAACAGGCCTGTGGACCAGGAGGTGGCTGCCTGGGAAGAACACACACACACACACACACACACACACACACACACACACACACACACATACACACACACATACACACACACATACACACACACATACACACACACATACACACACACACATACACACACACACACACACACACACACACACACACACATCATATCCCTGGGGTTGCTGCTGTGGGGTTTTGGAGCATTGCCAAAGCTCACAGAAGTCTAAGATAGAGAAACAGCTTGCAAGAACTCACAGGTTCTAAACTTTTATATTTTCCTCAAACAGATCTGCCTGCTTCTGCTGGGATTAAAGAAATGTGCCACCACTCCTGGCTTCTCTTCTACGGTTTTACAGTCCAGGCTGGACTTCAAGCAAGTCCCAAGTGCTGGAATTACAGCTATGTAACCAAAAGGAGTTTGTTTGTTTATTTGTTTGTTTGTTTCAAGACAGAGTTTCTCTGTGTATCTGTGTAGCCCTGGCTGTATTGGAACTCACTCTTTTTTTGTTTGGTTGGTTTTTGCTTTCTGGTTTTGTTGGTGGTGGTGGTGGTGGTTTTTGAAGACAGGATCTCTCTTTTTCTTTTTCTTTTTTCTTTTCTTTTTTTTTTTTTGTTTTTTTTCGAGACAGGGTTTCCCTGTGTAGCCTTGACTGTCCTGGACTCACTTTATAGACCAGGCTGGCCTCGAACTCACAGTGATCTGCCTACCTCTGCCTCCCGAGTGCTGGGATTAAAGGCGTGTGCCACCACCGCCCGGCTTCTAGGCTTTTTTAATTTTTGTTGCTGTTGTTATTTAGTTTTTTTTTTGTTTTGGTTTGGTTTTGGTTTTTGTTTGTTTTTGTTTTTCGAGACAAGGTTTCTCTGTGTAGCCTTAGCTGTTCTGGATTCACTTTGTAGACTAGGCTGGCCTCGAACTCACAGAGAGCCACCTGCCTCTGTTTATTTAGTTTTTGAGATGGGGAGGGGGAGGGTCTCACTATGTATCACAGGCTTGCCCAGAACTCAGAAAAATACACCTGCCTCTGCTTCTGAAGTTCTAGAATCAAATAAAGGCTTGCACCATTTTTGCCTGACTTTTTTTTTTTTTTTTAACGTTTATTTTCTGCATAGGAATCTTTTGCCTGAATGTTTGCATAGAGGCTGAGGAGGCCAGAAGACAGCATCATGTCCCCCAAAACTAAAGTTTCAGATGGTTGAGAGCTGCCAGTCGGTGCTGGGAATCGAATCTGTGTCCTCTGCAAGGGCCACCACTTACAGCCAGTGCTCTTGACAGCTGAGCCATCTCCCCAGCACCCAGAAGCCTTTTTTTCCTATCAAAGGTACTCAGCTCAGCAAAGGGGTGTATTTTATGAACCTTTCCCCTTCACACAGATTAGCAAACAGAGTCAGAATGCGAAGCATGTTGTGTGGTTACGACCTACGTCAGGTATAGAAGACAGAGCCACCTTGGCCCCTATGGGGTTCCTGGCCCCCTTTTTTTTTTTTTTTTTTTTTTTTTTTGCCTTGCTACTTTCACTTTGCCTTTGTATAAAACCCGGGTTACTCTGGTTTTTAACTAGGATCACGATCACAGCTCATTTCAGCTGCGGAATGAGGCCCCATGGTCGATCCCATTGTTAACATTCCATAGAGAGAGGCAGGGAGTAAGGCACAGAGAAGCAGAGGCAGGCGGATCATTGTGAGTTCAAGGACAGCCTAGTCTACAAAGTTAGTCCAGGACAGCCAAGGCTACACAGAGATTCCCTGTCTCGGGGGAAGAAAAAAAGGCACAGAAAAGCAGCTTAACTTGATCAAGAACACACAGCAAATGGCAGAGCTGGGGTGTGAGCCAGGGCACCTTGAGTCTCCGCCCTCCGTGTCACCAGCTCACTGTCTTGTGCTTGCTGCTTACTCTTCCAGTCCTGGTCTCACCTCAGCCTTCCCTGTGCTCCCCTGCCAAGTGACTCTGAGACCCTTTTCCCAGCAGGCAAGTGTTCTGGATGGTGATTTGAGGAGGGGGTGTTTCTGTGTCCAGCCAGGCCTATGTCTTCCCCACAGGCAGTTTTAATGAGCTTTAGTAATAAACGCACTCTTTTAACACCATGTGTGTAATAACAGTTATTTAAAATATCCAGTAGATTTTTAAAAAAAATAATGAATGGTTTAGCTGGCAGAGTGGCTCCTCGCAGAGTGGCGAGCCCTGAGCCACAGCCTCCAGGGACTGGACACATGGTCCTTCTTTGGGCCAGCTGGGTTTCCCTGGGTCTCTGATGTTTTGTTCCTCAGAGGAGGGGTTAGATTCCAGCTAGAAAAAGAACTTTTTAAGTGTCCCAGTGGTCACAGAAAAGAGCAACCTTGCTTCACATGTGTGCACTAGCGAGGCCAAGGCCACCCTTCCGCTGCGGAGGCTTACCTCTCTGCTGCCAGCTTTGGGTTTCCTGAGGCCCCATTGCATGATGGGGTGTGACAGGCTGTGTACACACTCAGCCAACAGGTTTTCTATGGTTCGGGTGCGGACCTGTGTGAGTCAGTGCATGTGCAGGCAGGCTTACCCTCTTGTCTCCTTCCATCTGCCAGTCATAATGGATGCTTCTGTTTTTATTTTTACATTTTTATGGTATGTGTGTGTGTGTGTGTGTGTGTGTGTGTGTGTGTGTATGTGTATGTGTGTGCATGTGTGCTACCACATACTCATGATGCCACCAGGTGAGTGTGTAGAGGTCAGAGGACAACGTGGTGTGTGACTCGGTTCTCCCCGCATGTGGATCCCAGAGAGCAAATACAGGTCTGCGGTTTAGCTGCAGATGCCTCTCCCTGCTGAGCCTCTTTGCCAGCAGCTTCTTCTAGATAGAGATCAAGGTCATGAGGTCACTTGACATAAGTTCATAAGGTGACTCTGGCGTAAGGTCAGAGCTGGGAGGGGTGTGGGACAGCATCCAATTCCCCAAACCATCTCCTGCGTCTTACAGATAAGATGGCTTCCCCCCTCCCCAACCCCCCCAGTTTTTTGAGACAGAGTTTCTCTGTATAGCACTGCCAGTCATGGACTCTCTTTGAGAACCATTTATGTTCATGGCACAATATTGTTGGGGAAAAGCCCAGAAAACAAAACAAAAAGCCTACTTTCACTTTGCCTTTGTGTTTTGCCTCAGTTCTTCTGGTTCGTTGGTTGGTGTTTGATTTTTCAAGACAGAGTTTCTCTAGGTAGCTTTGGCTGTTCTGGAACTTATTCTGTAGATCAGGCTGGCCACAAACTCACAGATCCTCCTGCCTCTGCCTCTGCCTCTAACTTCTGGCAGGTTATTCTGATTTTGGTCTTGGTTTGGTTTGGTTTTTCGAGACAGGATTTCTCTGTGTAGCCTTGGCTGTCCTGGGTTCGCTTTGTAGACCAGGCTGACATAGAACTCACAGAGATCCGCCTGCCTCTGCCTCCTGAGTACTGGGATTAAAGGCGTGCTCCACCATGCTCAGCTTTGGTTTGGTTTTTCTGAAATGGGGTTTCTCTCTCTCTCTCTCTTTTTTTTTTTTTTTTTGGTTTTTTTCGAGACAGGGTTTCTCTGTGTAGCCTTGGCCATCTTGGACTCACTTTGTAGACCAGGCTGGCCTCGAACTCACAGCGATCCGCCTGCCTCTGCCTCCCAAGGGCTGGGATTAAAGGCGTGTGCCACCACGCCCGGCTCTCTCTTTTTTTAAAAAAAGATTTATTTATTTATAATTATGTATACAGTGCTCTGCCTGCATGTATACCTGCAGGCCAGAAGAGGGCATCAGATCACATTTTAGATGGTTATGAGCCACCATGTGGTTGCTGGGAATTGAACTCAGGACCTTTGGAAGACCAGCCAGTACTCTTAACCTCTGAACCATCTCTCCAGCCCCAGGGTTTCTCTTGTACTCCTGGCTGTCCTGAACTTGCTTGGTAGACCAGGCTGGCCTTGAACTCTTAGAGAGCTGGATGCCTCAGCCTCCTGAGTGCTGGGATTTCAGGCATGCACCACCATGCCTGTCTAGTTGTTCTGTTTGGTTGGGTGAGGTTTTTTTTTTTTTTTTTTTTTTTTTAAGACAAGGTTTTTCTGTGTAACCTTGACTATCCTGGACTCTCTTTGTAGACCAGGCTGGCCTCGAACTCACAGAGATCTGCCTGCCTCTGCCTCCCTGAGTGCTGGGATTACAGGCATGCTCTACCATGCCTGGCTGTGATTATTCTGTTTTTGTTTTTTGTTTTTTCCAGACAGGGTTTCTCTGTGCAGCCTTGGCTTTCCTGGACTCCCTGTGTAGACCAGGCTGGCCTCAAACTCACAGGGATCCACCTGTCTCTGCCTCCTGAGATTTACAAGCATGTGCTACTGCACTTGGCTTCTTCTTTCTTTGTGTGTGTGTGTGTGTGCGCGCACGCGTGCGCGCTTGTTTGTTTGTTTGTTTGTATGTTTGTTTTTTCCGTTTTTCGAGACAGGGTCTCAATGTTTCTTTAAAATGATTCATTTATTTTTATTGTATGTGCAGTGGTGTTTAGCTTGCATGTATGCCTGTGTGAGGGTGTCAGATCTTGGAGTTACAGACTTACAGATCTTGTGGGCTGCCATGTGGGTGCTGGGAATTGAACCCAGGTCCTCTGAGAGAGCAGTCAGTGCTCTTAACTGATAAGCCATATCCCCAGCCCCTCCTTTTTTCTTTTATCTTTTCCTTTCCTTTCTTTCCTTGCTACCCTAGGGATGGAGCCAGGGCCGCAAGCATCCTAGGATGTGCACAGTCTGCCCTGTACTGGACTGTGCTCCGGCTCCCATGGTACTTTGTTGCAGTAGCCCTAAGCAAATTCATAAGGGAACACATTTTCAGGGTGTGGATGTTATTAGGATGAAGTAAACTTTTGTCTTCTTCCTCTCTCCCTTTTCTTTTTTTCCCTTTTGGCAGCGCTGGGGATGGAGCCCAGGGCATGCACTGTACCACAGAGCCACAGCCCCAACCGAAACAAGCCTTGTCATGTCTGGCACATAGCAAACATTCAGTGATTTGGGATCAAATGTAGGACAGCTTTTGCTCCTTTCACCTGGCTGACTCTATTTAGTGAATGTGAGGATTAGCCTGGTGGCTGCTTCCCATGAGATTAATAATGTGTTTTTCTCCCTCCTCTTGCTTGCTTTATTTATTTATTTATTTATTTATTTATTTTTCAGAGACAGAGTTTCTTTGTGTAACACCCTTGGCTATCCTGGACTCTCTTTGTAGACCATGCTGGCCTTGAACTCACAAAGATCTGCCTGCCTCTGCCCCATGAGTACTAGGATTAAAGGTGTGTGCCACCATGCCTGGCAGTTTTTTGTATGTTTGTTTGTTTTTAAAGATTTATTTTGGTATATACTCACTTATATCTGCACACTAGCCCAAGAGGCAGGTCCCATGAAAGTCTTCACTTACCAGGACACTGGGACAGAGGGGGAGGACATCCTATTGGGACTCTAGGTGAGAGAAGCACGGGAGAATGGCAAAATAGAAGGATCCAGAGGGTCCTAGAAACCTACAAGAAGAACATTATGATGGGCAGATCTGGGCCCAGGGGTCCTGCTCAAACTATGGCATCAGCCAAGGATAATACGTGCACTAAACTTCAAACCCCTACCCAGATCTAGCCAATGGACAGGACATTCTCCACAGTTGAGTGGAGAGTGGGGTCTGACTTTCACAGGAGCTCTGGTGCCCCATATTTGACCATGTCCCCTGGATGGGGAGACCTGGTGGCACTCAGAGGAAGAATAGCAGGCTACGAAGAAGACTTGATACCCTATGAGCATATACAGGCGGAGGAGGTCCCCCTCAGTCACAGTCATAGGGGAGGGGAGTAAGGGGAAAATGGGAGGGAGGGAGGAATGGGAGGATACAAGGGATGGGATAACCACTGAGATGTAATATGAATAAATAAATAAATAAATTTAAAAAGATTTATTTATTTATTATTACATATACAGTGCTCTGCCTACATGTACACCTGCAGGCCAGAAAAGGGCACCAGATCACATTATAGATGGTTGTGAGTCACCATGTGGTTGCTGGGAATTGAACTCAGGACCTCTGGAAAAGCAGACAGTGGTCTTAACCTCTAAGCCATCTCTGCAGCCTTTGTCTTTGTTTTTGAGATAGGGTTTTACTATGTAGCCAGGGCTGGCCAGGAACTTACTATGTAGAAAAGGCTGGTGACCTGGAACTCACAGCAATCCCCCTGCCTCTGTCTCTTGTATGCTGGAATTAAAGCCATGTGCCATGAGGCAGGCCTTGATAGCTCAGGCCTTTAATCCCAGCACTCTAGAGGCAGAGGCAGGGGGATGTCTGAGTTCCAGGCCAGCCAGGACTACATAGAAAAACTCTGTCTCAAGGTGCTGCCTTGGCTTGATTTTCTTCCTTTTTTTTTTTTTTTTTTAGAAAGGTTGGCCTCAAAGCTGCCTCACAGCTGGGGAGGATGGAGTGTGACCTTGGATTGTTCTGCCTTCTGCCCTCTACTTCCAGGATTACAGGTGTGAGGCACCATTCCCGCTGGGGCCTCCCACAAGGTAGGCACACTGTCCCTAACCTACATCCCCAGCAACAAGTGTTGGTGTTTTGTTTTTCACTTTGAAAGGATTACAGTTTTATATGACAACATTAGCTTGCAGCCAGGCATGGAGGCACACGCCTTTAACCCCAGCACTTGGGAGGCAGAGGCAGGTGGATCTCTGTGAGTTTGAGGCCAGCCTGGTCTACAAAGTGAGTCCAGGACAGCCAAGGCTACACAGAGAGGCCCTGTCTCGAAAAAACAAAAACAAAACAAAACAAAAACGTAGCTTTCAGTGCAATAAGACCCAGCCACCAGGGCTACCAGCACCACCAGGAGCCCTTACACAGGCTGTCCTGTTCCTTGTTTTGTGAACAAACTTTAGGGGAATGACAAGACTTTATGTTCAAAGCCTTTTCTCTTGTCTATTCAAATTCCACTGGATCTCAGCCCTACCAGAAAGGCCCTTACTTGTCTCAGGTAGCATCACAGTCAAAACTGGGTGGACACACCTGTAAAACCCATAATCCCTTTGTGCCTTGTTCCTGCCCCCCACCCCCGCGACCCCAGGAGGTCTTGCTATATTGCTTGGACTGCCCTAAGACTCATTTTGTAGCTCAGGCTAGCCTAGAACTCCTGATTGTCCCCCCTATGCTTCCAGAATGATGGGATTACAGGTCTGAGCTACCAGCACCTGGTTGGTCTTTCTCCAGGGTGTTTCAAACCTGTAGAACCAGCCGGGTGAGGTGGCATTGGCCTGTAACCCCAGAACTTGGGAGATGGAGACAGAAAGACCACATGTTCAAGACTACCCTTAGCTATACAGTGAACTGGAGGCTGTCCTGGCTTAAATGAGAGCCTGTCTCAAAACAAACAGTACAAAGAAACAGAAAAACCTCGTTTCTGTACTGTCCACTGACAGGGTAAGTAGAAACTAGAAAGGCCGTGCAGAATACGGCCTGAGTCAGAGATGGTCTTTTACAATGACGGTAAGCTATTGATCAGAGACCAGTTCTACAAACTGTGGCTCTGTCATGAATTGCAAACACAGGTCGGAACGGGGAGCCACTGGTGGCTTACAAGCTAACCACAGTGCTGATGAAATTGATTTCTATCCTGCCTTTCCCGGATTTGAGAAATAAGATTTGATTCCCCATCCCCCCACCCCCCCAGAGGAGCCTGTTTTCATTTCACATTTCTTCTGGCCTCTCTTCTATTAAAAGAGAAACGGTAAAAACCTGCTTGGGCACAATTGCCAAAAGTGCTTGCTTAATCTGTGACGACTAGGTGGCTGGACTCTCCAGACCCTGGGAGTTTTCCTAACTTCAAAACAGGATATGGCTCCGGCATGAGGCAGAATGCCTGCGCATGTGCATTGCGTTGGTTTAAACCGTAGACCTCACAGGACCAGCTTTCTTTAGTTGAGAGCTCCTTACCACGCCGAAGATGAACACCCCAACAATGAGAATAGACAGTGGTCCCTTCCTTGAGGAAAGCGGGTGACCAGGCTTTTGGAAGCAGGAAAGGCTTCTGGGATGTCTGTTAAAGATGCATTTTCCTGGCTGGAGTGTCTGTAGCAAAGTCATAGCTCTCTTGTGTGATTGGTTTCTTTTTCTTTTCTTTCTTTTTTTCTTCTCCTGAGAGACAAGAGCTTTTCTGTGTAGCCCTGGGTTGTCCTTGAACTCAGAGATCCATCTGCCTCTGTCTCCGAAGTGCTGGGATTAAAGGCGTGCGCCACCTCTGACCCGTCATTTCCTTTTTCTTTTGTTTTCCTCTTTGTTTTTATTTTTGAGGCCTCATGTAGGCTGGGCTGTGCTATGCAGCCAAGGATGACTTTGAACCCTTGATCTTCTTCCCCCCTCTCCCAAGTACTGGGATTACATGGGGGCATCACAGTGTCCCGCTAAGAGAGAATGCTTAAAATATTCCAGTCCCTGTGTAGGGTCCCATCACTGCAAACATGAAAATAAAATCAAGCTAAGCGTGCCAATGCACACCCATCATCCTAGCCTTTGTTAAGGCAAGAGAGAGTTCAAGGTCATCCTTGGCTCCCCGGGTGAATTTCAGGCCAGCCTAAGGATGCGTATTAATTTAAAAAACAATGAAGAGGAGGAAGCTGAAAAGATAGCTCAGTAGTTAAGAGCACTCACTGCTCTTCCAGAGCACCCAGATTTGATTCCCAGCACCTACAGGGAAGCTCACCTATCTATAGTTCTAGTTCTAGGGAATTTGACACCCTCCTCTGGCCTCTATTGGTTCTATACATTTGGTGCACAGCCATACATACAGAAAAAAAAAAAAAAAACCCTCATATATATAAAATAAAAATAAAGAGATCTTTAAAATCATAATGAACATCCAGGTACGGTAGCACATGCCTTTAATCCTTGCATTCAGGATTCAGATCACTTGTGAGTTCAAGGTCAACCTGGTCTACAAAGTGAGTTCCAGGCCAGGCAGGGCTGCATAGTGAGGCCCTATTTCCAAAAATAAAATAAAATAAATAATAAATGAAGGTAAATTTTTTTAAAAAATGAAGTAAACTAAAATTGCAGTTTTTCTTTTTTTCTTTTTCTTTTAGTTTTTCTTTTTTCAAATATTTACTTACTAACTTTGGTTTCCATGTATGTGTATTTTGCCTCCCTGCACCACGTGTGTGGGGCAGCCACCGCGTGGGTAGCAGGAAGAGCAAAGCATGCTTTTAACCTCTGTGCCATCTCTCCCGCCCCCTGCAGTTTCTGTTTTAGTAAATTAGTTTCTAGGAAACTCCCAAGGGATGCTGACGCTGCTGGTCCCAGGCCCATATCACAGCTTCCTGACCTGGGCTGAGAGGCTCCCTTCCTCTTACCAGCCAGCTGGTCAGCCCTAACTAAGCCTTCAGAGCTTCTCTGGGCTTCGATTCTTGTTCTGGATATTATTTAGGTCAGCAGGCAAATGTAGACAGCTTCCTGCACGCCAGCTGCCCCAGCGGCTCACTAGATAAGGATGAGAAAAAACACAGGCTGAGCCCAGGATGGCTGCCAGGCTGGGGACTTAAAAGAGGGCCAACTGTAACATTTCAAGACCTTTTGGGTACTAAAATTCTGTGACTCGCTGTCAGAAATAGAACAGGCTTTTTTTCTTTTTAAAATTAAATTATTTTTATGTGAATGGGTGTTTGGCCTGCATGTATGTCTGTGCGTCACTTGGCATACACTTCTGGTGCCTAAAGAGGGCAGAAGAGGGTCCCCTGGGACCAGAGTTTCAGACAACTCTGAACCACTATGTGGGTGCTGGGAAACGAACCCAGGTCCTCTAGAAGAGCAGCGAGTAATCTTAACTGCTTAGCCATCTCCCCATCCCCTAGAGCAGGATCTTTAACTCACAGGAAACCTCACAACTATGAGGACAGGATGCTGCTACCCACAGGTCTGGGTATGAGGAAATATTAAATTCAGAAGGAACCCGGGATCGATGTTGCCATTTTACAAACAGGAAACCGGACAGGAAGCAGAAAAGGGCTGGCTGCAGATCAGCCAACTGGCTCTCTAGTTGTGCTTGCAAAGGTACTGCTAAGTCTCAAAGCCAGGACAGTTGGCTGAGATACCTATTAACGTATCAAAGCCGACTTGGTCTCCAGGTTCTCCCAGCATCCCTCAGTCCCCACCTGTTACAGGGCCCGCCCCTTCCCCTAAACTCTCCAACCCAGGGGCTAGGCTGGGCCCGCCCTCCCCGCCCTCCCCGCCCCTTCCCCCGCCCTCCCCGCCCCTTCCCCCGCCCCTTCCCTCCCCCCCCCGCCCCTTCCCCCGCCCTCCCCGCCCCTTCCCTCCCCCCCCCCCCCCCCCCCCCCCCCCCCGCCCGCTCTTCCCTATACGTCCAGTCCAGCCACTTTGGCTATGTGGATTGGTTTTGTTTTTTGGCCTTTTTACCTCTCGACAGCTCTCTTGGTCTCTTGGCCCCGCTGCCTCTCTGTGGTGGCCTTTTGTTCTCTCATCCTCTTTCTCCTCTCAAGGTCCTGGTTAGTCTGCCGGCCATGTTCATCCAGCACGCTTCTCTCTGCCTGCTTTCTCCCTTGTTTCTATGATTAAAAAGTCTTCTCCATGTTTTAGGAGTAGGCGTGCCCTCCTTTTATGTCTTTTTTTTCCATTCAGGTACTGGTTTTCCTGTTGTGTTTACAAAGGCAGTGTGGCTCAATGGTTAAGAAATGCCAGGGCAGGTAAGACGGCTCAGTGGGTTATAGCACTAGCTTTAGGCATGAAGAGCTGAGGCCTACCTCTGGGAACTGCACAGAAGGAGAGAACCAACTCCTGCAAACTGTCCTCTGACCTCCTAAGGAACCCCTTGGCACTACCCCAACCCCTCCCCCAGAGAAAATTTAAGTCAAGCCTAGTCATGCATGCCTTTAATACCATCACTTGGGAGGCAGAGGCAGGTAGATCTTTGTGAGTTCGAGGACAGCCTGGCCTACAAAGCGAGTCCAGGACAGCACAGGCTATCTGGAAAAAAAGAAAAGGAAAGGAGGAAAAAAAAAAAAAAGAAGGAAAAAGAAAAGGGGAAAAAAAAAAAGCAAAATGGGCTGGAGAGATGGCTCAGTGGTTAAGAGCACCGCCCGCTCTTCCAGAGGTCCTGAGTTCAATTCCCAGCACCCACATGGTGACTCACAACCATCTATAATGAAATCTGGTGCCCTCTTCTGCAGATAAAGCACTCATATGCAATAAATAAAATTTAAAAAATAAAGCAAAATGAAATACTTTATTTTTAGTATATTAGTATATATTTAGTAGAGATGAGATGTTATTTCAACATGGAGTCAATGGTATCTTTTTTTTTTTGGTCAATAGTATCTTAAATATTTATTTTACTTTTAATTTTTTACAGTTTATTAGTTTTGCAGTGCATGTATGATGTGTGAGCACACATGCTATGGGCTGCATGTGTGTTCCAAGTATCTGGTCAGGTCATCATGCTGGGTAGCAAGAGCCTCCACCTGTTGAGCCATGTTGTTGTTGTTTAATTTTTATTTTTTTAATGTGCATTAATGTTTTGCCTGCATCTATCAATGGGAGGGTGTCAGATCTTGGAGCTACAAACAGCCGTGAGCTGCCATGTGGGTGCTGGGAATTGAACTCAGGACCTCTGGAAGAGCAGACAGTGCTCTTAACTGCTGAGCCATCTCTCCAACCCCCTATTTTTTGTTAGTTTAACAGATTCATTTGTAACTTTGTTTTTCTTTTCTTTTTTTGGTTTTTTTTTCGAGACAGGGTTTCTCTGTGCAGCCTTGCCTGTCCTGGACTTGCTTTGTAGACCAGGCTGGTCTGAAACTCACAGCCATCGGCCTGCCTCTGCCTCCCGCGTGTGCCACCACCACCTGGCTCTAATGTACTTTTAATATGTGTCTGAGTATGTTCTTACACATGAGGCAACTTTACATGGCCTGGAGCCAGACAGTTACAGTCAGTTGTGAGGTGCCAAGTGGGGTGCTGGGAACCAAACTCTGGCCCTCTGCAAGAGCAGCAAGCCACCTTAGCCCTGAGCCATCTCTCCAGCCTCTCCTCTAGGATGTTGGTCTGCTTTTGAGACAGGCTGTGGGCATACATACCAGGTTAGTCTGAGGCTCACTATGTAGTCCAGTTTGGCCTTCAACTCAACAATCTTTTTTTTTTTTTTTTTTTTTGTTTTTTGAGACAGGGTTTCTCTGTGTAGCCTTGGCCATCCTGGACTCACTTTGTAGACCAGGCTGGCCTTGAACTCACAACACTCCGCCTGCCTCTGCCTCCAGAGTGCTGGGATTAAAGGCGTGCACCAAAACGCCCGGCCAACTCAACAATCTTACTGTCTTAGCTGGCTGATTGCTAGGATGATAGGTGTGTGCCACCACCCTTAGGGTTGAACCCCCCCCCCCCCCCCAACCCCCTCCAGCCTCTCACTTGCCAGGCAAGTGCTCTCCAGATCTATTTACTACTACTATGATTACTACTAGTTTCTTCTTCTTCTTCTTCTTCTTCTTCTTCTTCTTCTTCTTCTTCTTCTTCTTCTTCTTCTTCTTCTAAGATCTCTTTATTTATTAAGTATACAGTGTTTTGCCTGGAGGGCACCAGATCTCATTATAGATGGCTATGAGCCACCACATGGTTGCTGGGAATTGAACTCAAGACCTTTGGAAGACCAGTCACTGTGCTCTTAACCTCTGAGCCATCTCCCCAGCCCTCTATTTTCTTCTTATATCAATTCTCAATGTTGCCCAAGCTAGGTTCAAACTTATGATCCCCAAGCAACTGGGACTATATAGCTACAACCATTTTTCCACATATATATAATAAAACTATTCATGAAGCCCCTTCCCTTTTCCCCCTGAGTCTTCAAGTCTAGGTTGAGCTGGGTATGGTGGTAAAGGCCCATGATGCCTGCACTCCGGAGATGAGGCAGTAGGATCACCAGTTCCAGACCAGGCTGGGCCACACAATGAAACCTTGCTTGCTTCAAGAACAAAGGAAACAACAAGGCCAACAAAGGAAACAAACAAATCCAGTGTGTGTTTATGCTGCAACATACTTGCAACGTGGACGAGCCACATTCAAGGTCACAGTTAGCTTCCCAGCTTCCTACTTGAACAGCCCTGGTAGATTGTGTACCTTCCCGCTGTGGTCCTATTGCACCCACTCAGACCATCAGAATTAAGCTCTGGGGCTGGGGGTGTGGATCTGTGGTGGGTGGAGGGTTTGCCTAGCATGTAAGAAGCCCCAGATTTCAATTCCTAGGGCCATATAAATGGACACTATGGTGGTACAGTTCTGTGACTCAGGATTCCGGAGGTGAGGCATGTGAATGAAAAATTCAAGGTCAGCCTTTAACTCCAGCACTCGGGAGGAAGAGGCAAGGGGATCTTCATGGGTTCGAGGTCAGCCTGGTCTACAAATCAAGTCCAGGTCAGCTAGGACTATAAGAGAAATCCTATCTCAAAAACAGAAGAAAAAGTTCAAGATCATACTTGGCTTCATAGTGAGTTCAAAGTCAGTCTGGAATACATGAGACTCCTGCCTAAAAACAAAACCAAAGGACTATATTTCTTCTGTGAAATCATTTCCACCATCAGAGGTTTCTTTTCTTTTTTTTATTTTCCAAAAAAAAAAAAAAAAAAAAAGCACATTTGGTTTATTTGAATGGTTTCATAAAATAAGTCTAGAAAAATAACAAGCTTAAGCACAAAGCACAATCTTTTTTTTTTTTTTTTTTTTTTTTTTGGTTTTTTGAGACAGGGTTTCTCTGTGTAGCCTTGGCTGTCCTGGACCCGCTTTGTAGACCAGGCTGGCCTCGAACTCACAGCGATCCACCTGCCTCTGCTTCCCGAGTGCTGGGATTAAAGGCGTGTGCCACCACGCCCGGCTTACAAAGCACAATCTTACAGGAAGTGCAATACTTGGGAGTTAGTGTAAAATGTACAGTTAATGCCTGCTGAGAAACCCCATGGTTTGAATTCAGGTTTTTTGTTTGTTTGCTTTGGTTTTTCGAGACGGAGTTTCTCTGTGTAGCATTGGCTGTCCTGGACTCGCTTTATAGACCAGGCTGGCCTTGAACTCACAGCGATCCACCTGCCTCTGCCTCCCAAGTGCTGGGATTAAAGGTATGGACCACCACGCCCAGCTTGAATTTAGTTTTAAACAGTGTACATTGTTAAATAATGTTAAGAAGAGGCTGAGCCGGGCGTGGTGGCGCACGCCTTTAATCCCAGCACTCCTGAGGCAGAGGCAGGCGGATCGCTGTGAGTTCCAGGCCAGCCTGGTCTACAAAGTGAGTCCAGGGTAGCCAAGGCTACACAGAGAAACTCTGTCTCGAAAAACCAAAAAAAAAAAGAAAGAAAGAAAGAAAGAAGAGGCTTCATTTTCATATAAATGAGAGTAGAGACTCTTTGGAATACAGTGGGGAGCTTTCAGGAGTCCAGTTAGATGGAATCGCATCCCTGGGAGGGGCCGCGGTTGTTGCTTAATTTAACCTTTATTGAGGAGCAGCAGAAGCCTGGGACGGTGGCACAGGACTCAGGAGGCAGAGGCAGGTGGATCTCTGTGAGTTCGAGGCCAGCCTGGTCTGCAGAACAAGTTCCAGCACAGCCAGCGCTACACAGAGAAACTGTCTCAAAAGCCAAACAAACAAAAACACCCAAAAAACCAAACAACAAAAAAGGCATCTGTGCTCACAAAGAGCCCAAAGGTCTCAGTCCCTGCTCTCCTGTCTCCTCTTCACCTCTCTTCTGTCCCCAGCAGCTGCTCAATTAAAATGAAGTAAAAATTCCAAGTAGAAGAGGGGGTTGGAGGGAGCACTCCCAGCTTGCCCCGTAGGTGAACCTCACTGTCACACTGGTTACATAAGGTGAGCAGCAAGCAGACATACCTCACTGATGAGTTTGTGTCCGCGCCCCTAACTAAGCCAGGGAAGTCTGAAACAGTGTGGAACTGAGGCATGTAGTGACTGAAAACACTTTTATCATCTGCCGAGGAAGGCCAGTTAGCGGCTGTTATCCCCAAAGTGCTCTTCTTCCCCAGCACAGCCTCAGGAAAAACCAGTTTTGGGAGCACCACACCTTGGGTCAGATGACGCAACGTGATATTAGCGTCGGGTTGCATCAGCGGTTCTGACGCATGTGCGGTATAAATGGGGCAGGAGCAAGAAGAGAGCCTCGCTGCCTAAAAGCCTTTTAAAGGCACCCTCAGCGCTTCTAATTGGCCACACAGGGTGTTGTCGGAGGATAAACGCCCAACCAGCCACCTCCCCCGACAAGCTCCAGCATGCTGTTTCCTAAAACCCGGTCCTGACGGCACACTTAAGCAAAAATTCTTTTCTGGTTGGTTCTAATGTTTTGTATCAAAGCATCACGGCTTAATCTCTTCAGTCTTTTCGAATGCCAGGTCTATTAAAGAGGCTGCTTCTATGTGGTCTTGACCTGGGTGTCTCTGAAACACACCGGTTGATAGTCATTTTCGGAGTTGTTTTACATAAATGCTTCCGGATCTCAGGACAGACTTGTGACTGTGATCAAGTAACTTAGATTTGATTCTCTTGGATTCTGTCCTGTCTTCCCCCGCCCCCCTTGCTTCTTTGTATAATAAAGAACCGCAAAGACTCTAGAACTCTCTCGTCAACTAAATAAGTTGTCAAAAAAAGAAACTTTCTACACTATTAACTCGGGCACTTGAGAGGGAGAGGCAGGAGGACCAAGTTCAATGCCAGCCTGGGCTACACGGTGAGTTTCAGGCCAGCCTGGACTTCACCGGGCAAAACAAAACCCCAAAGAAAAACGAAGAAACATTTGATAGACGAGAAACTGACACTGAGACGCAAGCCTTCCCCCAGTACCATCCAAGCCGATCTTTCCCCAACTGGCAATCCTGCACGTGGCCTGTCCAGTCCTGTCGGAGCTGGCCCCTGTAGACTCCTCAGCCTTTGCCACTTTCATCTTAGCCCAGCCAGTACCTCTGGCTACTTCCCTTCCGGGATCCCTGAACCCTGCACTACTACTCCACTGGGCGGAGGAAATCCTTTCATCCCCCTATTCTGTCAGGTCGGATCCTTGAAATTACTCAACCCGGTTTGCACAAGGGCTCGCCTTCCTTGATTCGGGGATGGAGTTAAGTACCATGCTTTCAATTACTTGATAATCTTTCTCTTTACCCCGCCTTCCAATAGGGCAGACATCTCTAGGTCTGTATCCTTAGCATTTAGCGCCTTTGCATCTAGTCCTGCTTGTACTGGGGGGCCCAGTACATACGTTTTAAAAACAGAAAAGAAAAAAAAAATTCCATCACAAGTATTTTTAAATCCACCCAGCTAGTTACTAATCATTTTCTTAGTGTATCAAACCTTTATGTAATTTGACCGTGTAACAGCACCTGGCTGCATACTCTGGACACATCCACGACGAATAAAATCTAGCTTCTGTCTGCATAGGAGAAAGTTATTCAAATTGTATTCATCTTTCACTCCAATCACTCAATTAGGGCACGTCCCTCGTTGGCTGCTGCGTGAGCAAAGCAACTATTTTCCAGCGAGTGTCCTCAGGTGACCTGTCTAGACGCTCGGAGGAAAAAACAAGAGAATCTGACACTCTCCTGAGCCCCAAAGACGCCTTGTGACGCGCAGGCCGCGCAGCGTGGAAGGACGTGTAGAGCACACAGCGGCGGCGGGGCGAGCAGGGTTTGCGGCGTGGCGCCGGGCGCCTGGGACGTAAGCTCGGGTGGGCGGCCCGGCCGCGGGGTCCTCCGGCCGGTAGGGGGCGCGCGCACCCGAGGCCCCTCGCCGCCCGCCGCGCGCGCGCTCGCTTGCCGCCGGGCCGCACATGTGTTTCTGTTTTGTGTTGTAGCATTTGTTCTGGAAGCTCGTATTTACATTTTAAGTGTATCTGGTGAGTGGGCTGGAGCCCTCGTCCGGGCCGGGGAGAGAAGCAGCGGACGACCCGTCTTTCAGTCGCTCCCTTCCTCTTTTCTCATCACTCCAACCAGGTAGGTGCTGGAAACCGACTGGGACCAGTTTGCAGGGTCTGGGAAAGTTTTTTTTTTCCCCCTTTTTTTTCTCCCTCTCCCTCCCCCCTTTCCCCCCTCCCTTTGGAGAAAGGTTAAAAAAAAACAACGCTTGGGAAGGGGGGTTGGGGAACGGAATGAATAAGAAGGGGAAGGAAGGCGGATCCACGTGGTTTAATCGGAGACAGACAGAGATCCCATTGTTCAAAATCAATAAAAAAAAAAAAAAAAGCAGACGGGTCGAGTGTGGAGCCGCGGGGGCTGGGCAGGGGGCCCACGAAAGTTAATCTTTTCGCGCGTGCTCGCAGGTGCTTGGGGCCGAGCTGGAGTACTGGGGGGGGGTCCCCGCGTGGCGCGCGGCGTGGGGAGGGGCGAGGGAGCAGCAGGTGGGGCGGCCCACGCCGCGCCGCGCTCCCCTCCCCCGCCCCGCAGCCAGCCCGTGCATTGTGCGCCGGTGTCTCCGCAGCCCGCGACCATGCCCAGGAAGAAGGGGGCGGCCTGGGAGGAGCCGAGTTCGGGCAACGGCACGGCGCGCGCTGGGCCCCGGAGGCGAGGCGGCCCCGCGGGCAGGAAGCGCGAGCGGCCCGAGCGCTGCAGCAGTAGCAGCGGCGGTGGCAGCAGCGGCGATGAGGACGGCCCAGAGCTGGACGGGGCCCCCGGCGGCGGCAAGCGCGCAGCCAGGCCGGCGACAGCGGGCAAGGCGAGCGGCGCGGCCGCGATTATCACGGAGCCCGAGCACACGAAGGAGCGCGTTGTGAGTGGGGCGGGGGCGCGGGCGGTTGGCGGTTGGGGGGGGAGGGGCGCCGCGGGGTCACGCCCCGCCCCTCCCCCACGCCGCGCGGGGAACTCGGGGGAGCCGGTCCCGGGCCGGGGGAACTGAGTGTGCGTTGTCGCGCGGGGGCTGTCACTTCCCCCCCGCTTCTCCCGTGCGTCCATCCTCCTCCCCCCACCGCGCCTCTTCCTCCGGGGGAGGGCAGCCCGCGGGGAACTGCCGGCTCGAGCCGGGGCTTTGAGGTTCCCGCCGCTGCGGCTCGGGCGCCCCGGGGGGGCGGGGCCTGGCGCGCTGCGCGCATGCTCCGTGTGTGCTGTGCGCGGCCGGCCGGTGTGCGCGGGGCATGGTGGGGTGCGAATGCGCATGCTCCACCGAGGTCCCCCCCCCGGGGGGGCTCCTCTCCCACCCGTGACCCCCCGCAGAGCGGGCACAGTGCTTTGTCTACCTCGGGTGGCCGCGGCGTGGGGCCGGTGGGGTCAGTTCGCCTGAAAGCTCTGGCCATCTAACTTGAGGTTGAGGAAGAAGCCCCGAAGTGCCGGTGTGAATCCGGCTCAGGGTCCGCTGCTTCCCCGCTAGAACTTTATGCAAGTTTTCTTTGGTCCACCACTGCCCTCCATTTCTGCAGGAGACCATTCTCCGTTAACCCTAAAAAAGAGATGGAGCTTGAGCCCTGAGAGTTTCACCCTTGTTTCCAAGGATGCTCTTCAAAGGTGACAAGGGTACAGGGAGCTGGGCACCTCACAGAAGTCCAGGCACACTAGGAGGGACAGTAGAGGGACCTTAGCTATATAACAGCCCTGCAGTGGAGGGAAGGTTCTGGCTAGGCATGCACGGGTTCCCTTGCTAGGTAGAGTGGTTTTAGAGTATTAAAAGGGGAATGCACCAACTGCCCTTTTACCTCCTGTTCAGTTGGCCAGGAGAAGGCTAAGAAGTTAGGCATGATGGGGTCTTGCCTCTGCTGTATGGAGTTTTTATAGAGTTTAGCAAAAGCCACGTGGAATTGAATTATCTACGGAGTGGAAAAAATGAAAAAGGACATTACTGCTCCTAGGTATAGTGGAGAAAGTTTATTTGGATAAAAGGGAGACACCGGGAGGGGCATCTGAGCTATTTGAAGGGGGTGGGGTGGGGAACCAGGTGCAACAGCCAGGAGGCCCAAAAGAGGAGTAACCAAAATGGTTGGGAAGGGCGGGCAGCTAGGGGGATTGGAAGCCTGGGCTAGATTAAGTTTGGGGTAGGGGGCCCTGTAACAGCTAGTGACTGAAAACCTGGTGACCAGCATCTTCTTTGATATGTTAAATAGTCCCCTCAGCCCTTGGGCGGGGGTGTTTGAGACCCAACAACCACCCCTGAGCTAATAGCTCTATTTATTGTTCTAGTCCACTGCAAGATCAGTGAGTTCTGTGGACTGTATCCCACGCAGGGATTCACACGGAGTGGAAGGAGTGTCTGCCTCCACCAGCTCTGTGTTGGAACTGGCAGCTTGTGCTTGCTTTATGTGTGCTGCTAACTTCCCATGTATGTGTAGAAACAGGAACTTAAAAGTTGTGGGTCAGGCGGGCGCGGTGGCGCACACCTTTAATCCTAGCACTGAGAAGGCAGAGGCAGGTGGATTTCTGTGAGTTCGAGGCCAGCCTGGTCTACAAAGTGAGTCCAGGACAGCCAAGGCTACCCAGAGAAACCCTGTCTCGAAAAGATAAAAAAAACCCTTGAAGCTAGGGGGACCATTGTAGGACCCCACACTGGTCAGTTCTAGGGGGCCGTTGGATAGGTGAACATGGGCCTTTGGGCATTCAGAAGGTACACGCTGTCATGCTTGGAAAGTGTGCCTTGGGTTTCTGCTTCTGTTAGTATTGGCGAGTTTGTTTCAAGGTTAAGAGCGCAGCCTTGCAACCAAGTTCATTCCCACAGGCCAGCCAGCTGCCTGGTGTATCTGGCCCAAGGGTCTCCCCTGCGTAGGGGACTGTTTGCTTCAGTAGGCCACCGTTCTCTTGATTTTTTTTTTTTTCTTTTGTATTTTTCTAAACCCCTAGAAGGCAACTTCACCGAGCAGACTTCAGGCCTCTCCCCTGTGAGCCGCTCCTCTACCACAGCATCTGAGCATCTGGCGCTCGGCTTCCCTTGTCTTGAACTTGCAGTTGTGTTGGGCTTGGAAGGTGAGCCAGGTGCTCAGATTGTTGAGGGGGCAGGGTTGTCCTGCAAGAGTCAGGTGTGCTAGGAAAGATGGGCTAGTCCCTAAGCCCCATTTGTAGAAAGCCAGCTTTCAGTCTTACCCTGTGTTACTCAAGGACCCGAGGCTTGTGGGTAATTGTGTCGGATGGGTGTTTTGTCTTTTGAGGAAGAGACTGATTCATCAGTCTTGTCTGAGTCTGCAGAAACTGTTAAGTGGTGCAGGCATCAGGCTCTGTGGGGGGTTGCTGAGGTTTCATGGACCCTGAGATGCACTGTCCATTCTTAGTGTACATAGTTGAAGGCCAAGCCTGAAGTGGGAGGGTTAGCAGCCCTCAGGGACTGTTGCCGCCAGCATCTTGCTCTCTGGCCTTCCTGGTCCCAGAGCATCAGTCTCCTAAATGGATGTGTGAAAAGGTTGACTCTCAGCCTCACATAGTGTACTTAGGCAGTAATTCAGAAACTGCTGTGGCCAGGAAATTCTATTTTGTTGGTTGGAGATGCTGCATTTTCTGCCTTGGCTACTCATCTGGGCTCAGGTCGCATTAGTGACCAGTCGTGGGGAGGTACCTGGGTGAGGTGGAGTTCACCTGACCTGGACTGTTAGGCTTTGCTGTGTTGGCTGTAGACATATGCCTCACATCAGAGGCTGGCTTAGCCCTCGAGAGTTGGGTAACTCCGGCTTGTTCTTTTTCCTTAGTTCTTGTCTTTCAACCTTCTTCCCTCCCTCACACCTTCCTTTTGATGCTTGGGACTACATGTGCTTTTCCACTGAGAGACCCCCAAACCCCCTCAAATCCATTTGCTCTTTGGGACCCCTCCCCCCATAGAGCCCACAGGCTTATGGGATAGGTTGCTATAATTCTGTGCCTCGGAGTCTTTTGACAAGGACTTTGATTGAAAGGGCATTTTGTATAGTGCCAATTAAGATTTTATTCTATAGGAAGGAAGGAAGAACTAAGTTAATAGAAAGAGGGTTTGTTGGGTTAGTAGCAGTCATGTAGGTGCTGGCTGTAGGAGTGAATGTGTGGATGGATGTAGGAGGGAAAACAGTCGCTCACCTTCTGCGAGAACTCGTGGTCTGTGATGTAGAAGCCTGAGCAAGGATAACAGTTCATGGCTTCTATGGGAAACCAGGCAAGGTTGCCTGCCCATAGGCATCTTCAGAAGGGACACATGCCTAGCTGGGTGAAAGGCTTCAGGACCCATAGAAATGGCAGGAGACCGGCTACCAGTGTTCCAGGTGGAGCTCAGAGCTCAGGGTGACCACAGCACTCAGTGTTGGTGAGTGCTGAGCTAGTGCAGGGCTGTCTGGTGTGGGGCCTGCAGGTTTTGAGGCCTTTCCCCTGTATTTCTGGGGCTCCTTCAAAGTGCAGATCTGGAGAATGGTAGAGCATGTGTGCACACAAGTAAGTGGCCTTTCGGAGGGCCCAGTGCAGTGAGTTGAGGCTATTCCAGCCACACCTGCTTTCCAACAGAGAAAGGGAAAGCAGGCTCCTGTCCCATGCACGTAACTTGAGGCTGGCCCCAGGAGGCAGCCCCACGCCAGCAGGAGATCTGAATAATTGAACCAGAGGCTACTCCGTCCCTGAACTGGTCTTGAAGTTTAGTTCCTGCCTTCTGCCTCCTGGACAGGCCTGGAAGTAGGGGGTGTACATTCTGGGGACCTGTAAGGTGTGTTGTCAGGAACACTGTGGCCTTGGAGCTGTTAGAGCTACTGCTTAGGTGTGGTTTGCTCCAGGCCTCCACGAAATGTTCCAGAAAGGCCTCTTTCCACTCAGCGATGGATGCTCAGGGGCTGGGTACATAGACTGAGCCTGAGAACCCATCCATTTAATTGCTGTTATTTATCATATGTTTGCTTACTGCACTGAGGATGAAGTCTAAGCCTTTGCCCAGGCTAGACCTGCTCTGTTGCTGAGCTAATCAGCTCACACTACAGAGAGTTGGGTTTTTTTTGTTTGTTTTTGTTTTTGACTTTTCGAGATAGGGTTTCTCATTGTGTAGCCTTGGGTGTCCTGGGCTCGCTTTATTGACCAGGCCAGCCTCAACCTCACAGCTGATTGCCCTGCCTATGCCTCCTGAGTGCTTGGATTACAGGCCTGCACCACCACGACCAGCTGTTTGTTGTTTTGTTTTAATTATTAAATGTGTGCCCGTTTACACCGTGTATGTGCAGATGCCCTTAGAGACCAGAGGGTGTCAAATCCCCTGAAGCCATTACAGCATCCGGGAGCTGAAACCAGGTGTAATCCCAGCCTTTGGAAGACTGAGGCAAGAAAATTATATAAATTGATCCCAGGCTGGCCTCCATAGTGAGACTTTGTCTCAAACAAAGCAAAAAGCACACTTTCCTTAGATAACACTTTTTATTTACTGTTTGTGGTCATGTGTGGTGTGTGTGACGGTGGGCACACAGGGACCATGGGGTCAAGTAGAGCTCAGGGTACAGTTTTTTTTTTTTTTTTTTTTTTTTAAGACATCTCAGCAGTCCATAAGCATAATTTGAAAGGAAAGAGTCATATACTTTGACCTTTAAGAAGGTAGAGTGTGTTGATGATTTTATGGGCATGGCCTCTAATTGTAGTGGCTTTCAAAATGCTAGATCTGTATGAGTAGTCCTGGGTTTTTTTGTGGTTAAGGTAGCTGAGAATTGAAGTGTCCCGGCTGGACAGGTGTGCTGTTACATACCTGCCATTCCAGTGCTGAGGACGCTAACGCATGAGGGAGGGCCAGTCAGGACTACATAGCAAGATCTGTCTGTAAACATGGAGGGGGGACAGGGAGTGTTAGGCTCTTAGCTGGGAGCTCTACTGAGGGGGCCCCTTTCACCACTGGTCCCAGCTTGTGAGCAGCATCAACCCCACCCAAGCTGTGCCCTCCCTTATTGCCCTCTGCCTCCTCTGGTGAAGTTAGGCTGTAACTCTCCCTTCCTGTCCTCCCTGGCAGCACACAGGACTGATGGCTGGTGACCCTGCAGAAGTGACACAGAGCTTGAGGAGTGGGGCTGCCAGTGCGCCATGGCTTGTAGTGGGGAATATGTAGCTGGCCTTAGGCTGTGGTTCCTGGGTCCCCAGCCTTGTGCTTTGTCGCATGGAATAGGGGAAAATATTGCTGTCCTTGGTCTCAGGGGTAGTATAGACTTCTGGGGACAGGCTTGGGGTCACCTGCCTTGGAGCATGTTGATGGGGGCTTTGTGGTTGGATGGGACCTCTGACCAGGGTGAATGCGCCAGCAGAGAATTATTTTCAAGCTGGGTGTGACAGTGCACACTTGAAACCCCAGCACGCAGCTGAGCCTAGAAGGTGTGACTTCCAGGTTAGTCTGGGCTGCAATGAGACCTGTCTCTTTCTGTTTTGTCAAGCAGCTGTGGAATGCCAGCAGCAAACAGTCTTTTGTTTTAGTTTTTAGTTTTTCACGACAGGGTTTCTCTGACTGTTCTGCACTCCATTTGTAGACCAGGCTGGCCTCAAACTCACAGAGATCCGCCTGCCTCTGCCTCTGGAGTGCTGGGATTAAAGGCGTGCGCCACCGCGACAGGCAGCAGCAACAGTCTTTGTTTTTGTTTGTTTGTTTCGAGACAGGGTTTCTCTGTGTAGCCTTGGCCATCCTGGACTCACTTTATAGACCAGGCTGGCCTCGAACTCACAGCGATCCGCCTGCCTCTGCCTCCCGAGTGCTGGGATTAAAGGCATGCGCCACCACGCCCGACTAGCAGCAACAGTCTTAACAAGCTAATTCTTGACCTTTTCTTTGTCTCTCTTTAGAAACTCGAAGGGTCTAAGTGCAAAGGGCAGCTTTTGATTTTTGGGGCAACCAACTGGGACTTGATTGGACGGAAGGAAGTGCCTAAACAGCAAGGTATGAGACCTGGTTTCTGAACAACAGTTGACTGCTTCTTGTAAGCCAGGGGGCCGGAGGCATGCTGGGACCACCCACCAGGTAGGTGTCTCTGTCTGTGGACTTGTTCAGAGAGGCCAAGTGCTTGAGGCCACAAAGGCACTCTGGTGAGGGTGCTGCGTCTGAGCTGAACCTGGTCTCATGCATGTCTGCTTTCACACTTCTGTGTTTAAAGCGTTCTGAGGTCACTCAGGGGACTGTAGTCCTCATGACCCCTTGAGTCCTCGAGATTTCCTTTTACTACAGGGAAGAGGCCGGTCCTGTTCTTTAATGCTATGAGGCCCCAGACACTTGTCAGTTGTGACAGATAGTTTGTTACAACTCAGCAGAACTAGTAAGCCATGGAGAGTGGGAAACAGTTCCACCAAGTGACTTCCTGTGTCCAGCTGTCTGTAGAAGATGGGTGCCTTCCTGAGGGGCCTCTTGGAGAGAAGAGGGCTGACTCGGCACCACACTATGGTTCTTGGTTTCATTTAGAAACACACCCAGAGTGCTTCCCGGCAGTGCTTTGTCCGTGAACAAATACTTGAACATGGGCACACCCTAGCTAGCACCCACACCTAGGGGCCTTGGCTGTCATTCTGTTTCTGGAAGGTGGCAGGAGGTCCTGTGTGGTATGGATGGAGCTGAGCAGCTGCGGCTCCTTGTGGAAGATACCCATCTTTCAGCATAGCCATGGGCACCTACCAGTCCTCCTCAGTGTGCAGAGAGTCTCCGCAGCTAGACCACACAGCTTCCTGCTGTGCGTGTGTCCATTGCACCTCTGCTTTCAGTGCCCTTTGCGGCCTAGAAGTTGTGCCATGAATCCAGAGCAGACCTGGCTAGTGGGGGTGGGGGAGGGTGGCCACATCCCAGGGTGCCCTTAGCTCCATCTTCACTTGTGCTCCTTGGCATTTCTGCCTCTCGTGTCAGGATTGTGTGATTTCACTTAACTAATTGTGAGCATTTAGGTTTGTTAGGCTACCTGTGGCCTTTGCCTGGAGCTGTTAGGCAGAGTTTGTCTCCCACCAGCCTGTAGGTAGAGGAGAGGACACTTACCTATGCACCCTGTCTCTTGGATCTTTGCAGCTAGCTCCCTGCCCTTAGTGTTCCTTGGTTTACATGGCAGCATTGTGGTCCCTGTGTGTGGCCTATGGTAAGAACCAGGGATACCCTGGTGGCTATTGTCAGCTAGCCTGGCTCTGAAGTGGGGCCACTACCAGGTTGTGACTTAGACTTGGTCCTCGGGATGGAGGAAGTACCCTGATGCTCTTGTGACTGGTGATTGTGCCCTCTTCAGGGAAAGAGGCATTGGCAGGGGTGCTGGAGCCAGGGTCCCCTAGGCCAGCTGGTTTAAGAACCAGGCCATTCCTCTGTTCCCTCTAGGGCCCGGTCTTGTTACAGCTCGAGTAACAAGTGTGCAGTTCTCCCCTGATTTTCTTCCTGTGTTTGCTGTCCTCCATGACTCAGGGCCGATTGAAGCTTCTCGTTAGTTTTAACAGCCTGAGAGGCTGTCGTTTCGTTCACTTTTCACTTATTCCTTGGAATTACTGTCCTGTTTGGTTTTGGCTTGGTTACTGTTTTTGTTTTTGAGACAGGGTTTTCCTTATGTAGCCCTGGCTCACTTTTGTAGACCAGGTTGGCCTCAAACTCAGATCTTCCTGCCTCTACCTCCTGAGTGCTGGGAGGTATGAGCCACCACACCCAGCTGTTGTTCAGTTTTGTTTTAAAACACTTTTCGGTGGGGTTGTTGTGGTGTGTGAGGGTGCCCTCTGATGCTAGACATCCTGGGTGCTGCTGCAGGTTCTCATGGGCGACCCATCCAGCAGTGGGAAGTCTTTCTCTAGTAGCCAGCTAGGCTGTGTCTGGGCTGCCTGAACTGTGTCTAGCTTCTCAAGATAGCCACCATTGTCTGTTTTGTAAGTGGAAAAGCCACACACCTGCCTGGGTGAAGTGGGAGTGGCAGCTTCCTGTGCCCTACCGGGGCTTGTCCCTGCTGCCTGTCATAGTGGAGGCAGTTGTAGTAGGTGGGATGCAGATAAAGGGCATAGTCAAAGTCAGATGTGGCTTCCCCAGGAAGTTTGATGGGCTAGTAGAGGCCATGGATGACATGCTTGGGGGAAAGACTTGATGAGCAAGTCAGATGACAGGCTGACCAGCAAGCTGAGTTTCCTGGGTGTGGGTGGAACTCAGGGGTCAGGGTGGAGCTGGGGTGGATGACAAGGCTTTTCTCCAAGGAAGCAAGTGGGTCTGAGGAGGATGGGGACACTGATCTCCACTGAGAAAGATATTTTTCTGGCTGTGTGGAGGCCTGGGATATAGGCAGGATACACAGAAACATTCAAGGATGAGCCAATGTCTCTCCAGATGGGGTACAGGAAGCCATACCCTGTAGGAGGATTGGGGACCAGCAGCCGTGTATGGGTCTGAGAAGAGGGGTTGCGCTGTTAGTGGCCAGTGACACCGAGTAGGCTTGTGGTTTCTGTGATCCCTGGGTGATATGTTGGGGTATCCCTCACTGTCCACCAGTGCTTTGCAGGGGCTTGATTTATATTCTTCCTTTGCAGCTGCTTACCGCAACCTTGGTCAGAATTTGTGGGGCCCCCATAGATACGGATGCCTGTCAGGAGTCCGGGTGCGAACTGTGATTTCTGGTTCATGTGCGGCCCACAGCCTCCTCATCACCACAGAAGGAAAGCTGTGGAGCTGGGGTAAGTAGTGGGTGTGAGGGGTGACTTGAAGGCACCTGAAAGAAGTCCTGCCTTCTGTCTGGATCCAAGGCTACCTTGTGTATGCGTGTGTGTCTGCCTGCCTGTGACACATGTGGCAGTCAGAGGACAACTTCCTTCTGTGTTTGCGTGGGTTCTGGGGATTGAGCCCAAATCTCCAGGCTTATGTAGCAAGTGCATTACCATTACCCACTGACCCATCTCACTGGTCCCTGTTGTTTGATTCCTCCTGGAGACTGTTTTCCTGAACCTGAGACAAGTGTTATCTTTCCGGTGCTGCCATCCTTCCAGCCATCTTCTATTATTGGCCTGTTGTCCCTTCATCTAGCCCTTGTCCTGCTTCGTAGCTTCCTGTGGTGTGGAGCCTGTGTTCCCATTACTAAATGCCACCCCCTGGCTTTTGTAGCTAGCATGGCTCCTGGCCTTAGGTCTGAGGCACGGCCTTTGTCCACATTCTCTCTTCCTTCTGTGTCTCAGCCTCCTTCATGCCAGACCGTCCCTGACATGAAGCTATCAGGGTTTTTGTTTGTTTGTTTCTGTTTTTTCCAGGTAGGCCAGGAAGCCTTGCTCAAGGCTCACGTCGTCCAAGCCTCAGGGCTCGGGCAGCTGGGGGAGTTGGCTCTCCTCCATTAGTTTCTAGCCCTTGGCTGGCTACTAGTCCATACGCCGTTTTTATTTTGATCTGTTTGATTGAGCCTTCCTTTTTGTGTGTGTGTGATTTTTATGAGCTGCTGTACTACAGTCCAAGTATATTAACATCTGCTATCTTCTCTGCACTTGGCTAATTTTATAATTCTGCTGGAAAAAAAAAACCCAACAAGTGTGTGTGGCCCAAATTTATCCTTCCAGGCTCCAGGTGACACACCAACATCTGCCCCAATTTCTGTTTTCTCCAGGTTGGTGTCGGAGCTTCCTGCTGCTCCATCTTCAACAGTGAGCGTTGCCTTTGTGTATTTGTCAGGGTCCACAGCTTCAGTGGCTTTTCTCTGATGTCCTTGCCAAGTTGCGCTGACATGGAGCCTCTAGATTGTGTCTTGGGGCTAACCCTGTGACAAGAGTGATTTCCCCTGGAGCAAGAGAGAGGGTGCTCCCTAGAGCAGCAGCAGGGTTGTAGAGACCCTGCCCAGAGGCATCATGAGCCACCACTACACACTTGACCCAGGGGCGCTGCCGGGGCATGTTGAGCAGGAGGCAGAGTGTTGCTGTGCGTGTCTAACCCTGAGCTGTTTCCAGCCTGCCTTTCTCTGAGCTAGGACGTGGCAGGCTCCTTTGGAAGTTGACGCCTAACCGAGGCTGGCCATGGAGCCAGCCCTCTAATTGACGCACATCCCCCGGGAGGGTTCCCCAGGGAGGGAGGCTCAGCCCCTGTTGCCCTTGCCTCCTGTAGGGTACTAGAGCATACCTGTCTTACTACCTAAACTGCTTAACCAGAAGGGAAAGCTCATCACTGGGGGAGACCCCACCCGGCCTGTGATGCTCGCTTTTCAGCCTTAAACACTTTCTACCTTGAGCTACTTATATGCTGTTCTGAGCAGGTCCTGGGGCTCCTCCTGGTATTCTGTTTTAGATATGTGTTGGAACCCAGGTAGGATTTCAGGGCTCAAGCTGTTCTGGGGCCCACCCCTTATCCATTTAACCTGAATTCAGGCTCTCTAGAGTGTCTGTATTGTGAAGGTCTCTAGGCTTTGGTCCCCTGCTTGTCTTTTCACATCAATGGTACAACATAACAGCTGTTCAGAAGGAGGTGGCTTTATAGGCAACAGGGTTTATGAGAGCAGGCCTGTCCCTTCTCATGAGTGTGCATGTTGCTGGGTCTTAGAACAGGTCATGGGGTGGGTGAGGATGAGGAGAACGTCAGCAGTAGGTATATCAGACCCTCCCAGAGGAGGGGAGGAGTGGGAGCTGTAGACCTGTGGAGCACCCAGGCCACACCAAGCATTTCCTGGGGTAACAGAGACTGGGGGTGTGTTGGGATGCTTCTACAGCCAGTCACTTCCTGTTGGGGTATGTTTAGGGTGGCCCTTTTCATTGGGCACAACTCGACTGGGGAGAGTAGTGGGCTCCTCCTGTTCTCAAGGATTTGTTGGAGGTTTGTCTTGCTGCCTGGCATGTCTTTGCATCGCGTACCTAGTCAGCTGTGGTCTCTCTGCAGGCCGGAATGAGAAGGGGCAGCTGGGCCACGGTGACACCAAGAGGGTTGAAGCCCCCAGACTCATCGAGGCCCTCAGTCATGAAGCAATCGTGCTGGCAGCATGTGGGCGCAACCACACCCTGGCGTTGACAGGTAAGAAGGTAGCTGTCTTCCTCTTAACTGAGGCAAAAATCTTCAGAGATGGTTTCCCTGGGGGTGGGTAAGGTTGCTGCATGGCTGAGGGCCGGTGTCAGGAAGGGGAGTCCCTGGGTGGGTGGGCAGCTTGCTGAAGGCACTAGAGCCCTATGGTGGCCTCTGGGAGCCCAGACCAGGTTCTGCCTGTGGCAGGGCTCAACTCTGTTCTGCACCCTTGTGGTCTTTGGGATGCGTGGACACACCCCACACTCTGTCTGGTCAATGAGCTGTTGGCATAACTTTGATCCGAGTCCAGTTGAAAACATTCACCCTTATGTCCCTTTTTGTTGTGTTTTTCTCTCCTTTCAGACACTGGCTCCGTGTTTGCCTTTGGAGAGAATAAGATGGGACAGCTGGGCCTCGGCAACCAGACAGATGCTGTCCCAAGCCCTGCTCAGGTACAAACAAGCTGTGGGCTCGGGCAGCGCTGGTTCGAGAACAGCAATGCTCTGCGAGGGACAATGGAGGAGAGAGCCTGTGTTCTGTCAGTGAAGATGCAAGGGGCAGCTTCCTTGCAGATGGGCACTGCGTTGTTGAGCTGTGCTCAGAATGAGTACAAGATGTGTTTTGCTCCTGAGGCCTGCAGGGGCCTTCCTCCCCGGACAACAGGCCGCCAGCCAGTGGCTTAGGGAGTGTGGGGTCTGGTGGCTGAACCTGTGGGCTTTGAAAGATGATGTCAGGCTCCTGTGTGGCATGTAGTTGGATAGTTGGCAGAGTGAGCAAGGATGGGATGAGCCTGGGTGCCAAGTTTACCTGAACCATCGGGTTAAAAATGCTTGGTCCAGCCTTTCCCAGGTTGTGCACTTGGTTTCTGACCCTGTGCTGTGGGACCAGCCTGTTGCTTGCTGTCTCTGTGCTTCCTTATTTGAACCGTTTCACAGCCTGACAGTCTGTGAAAGAACAGCTCATTCAGGCTGGGGCTTCCACTGAAGCCGTGTTTATTATTTTCCAAGTTGGGGCTGATAGCAAGCAGTATTAGCACCCCAACGAGCTTTTGGGGTCACTGTGAGGTGTCTTAGTCTCCAGTTCTTGTTACTGTGCTTGGGACACCAGGTGACGGGTGCTGCTGGAAGACTGGGGTATAAAACCCTAGAACAAGAGGCACTGTTCTCAGCTTCTGCTGGCCTAGGAGGGTGGAAGTCACCAGCAGTTAGAGTTTTTGTAGTTTAAACTTTGTGATGCATATGTGCTCGCACGGTGGCTTTTTGAAATGTGCCGTCCACTCTCGTGAGCGTGTTGTTTCATGCCAGGACGGAATGAGGAAGAGACTCGGCAAGCTGAAAGTTGGCTGTTTTCTTTTTTCAGATCATGTACAATGGGCAGCCGATTACCAAGATGGCCTGTGGGGCTGAATTCAGCATGCTGATGGACTGCAAAGGAAACCTCTATTCTTTTGGGTGCCCCGAGTATGGCCAGCTGGGTATGGAAGTCTCTTTCTTAAAAGCTCTCTAATCTAACTGTAAATGCAGAGCCAGAAGGCAGGATGGGGCTGCACACAGTACAAGTGTGGGCAATTGACCCAGCTAGTAGCTTCTACCCACTAAGTGCCTGTCTTGCTCATCGAAACAGCTTGCTGTTGATGCACAGCTTGCAGGTGAGGGTCCAAGGCCCTGCTTGGGGTCAGTGAGGATGCCAGGACTGAGTCTGGCAAAGATGCTTTTCTTCTGGTTTGGGAACTCATTTGTAAGAGTTTCAGAGAGGGACAAAAGCTGAGCCTCTCTTCATCCAGTTTCACGTGTCTAAACGAGCCTTTATTGGAAATGAGAGGATTACGTAAGAATGAGGTTGTTCTGAAAACCCTGGCTGGCTGGGCAGCTGGGGTGTGTTCGCATTGTCCCTCACCACAGTGGACTCCTACAGGCACAGCAGGGGAGGAGGTCAGCAAGCTGGTAAAGCCACCGGAATTTTGCAAGGTCTCCATTTTCCTTTTCCCCTCTGACTCCAAGGCCTCTAGAGCTTCCTGGTGCGGAGGTGAAGTGTGGGTGCCCCCTGCTGGTGCCTGAGCAGCCTACACCAGTCCAAGATCTGGGTTGCTGGGTCCCAGCGTCATGAGAAGTGCGCAGATGGGAAAGTATAAATAGAAGCAGAGCATTGCACTGGCCTTAGACTACAGGGAACAGTGACTCTGTGAAACTAAATATACCTCAAGTCAGAAGTGAATAAGAAGGACCGGCCCCTTACGCACATCTGTGCTGGTTGCCAGGGAGTCCTTAGGCTGTTGGATAAACGGTTTCCATGGCCGTGGGCGGAGCTTCTGCCATACTCAGGCCCAGCTCAGGAAGTACATTTCTGTGCTTCCTGTTGTGTGTGCAGCTTCCCTGCCACACTGAGACAAGCATCTTGGTGTGGCCAGCCTGCTTGCCCTCAGGATCTTGTTCTTGGCAGCAGGATGGCATCAATGGAGCGGTTCTGCAGGGAGTTGAGCACAGTGCGCACTGTCTTGTGCTGAGCTTTCATTAAGGTGGTTAGGAACCTCTCGTTCACTCTGAAACGTGCTAGCATATACCTATGATGGCAGCACCTGAGGGCCAGAGGCAGGAGGATTGCAGCAAGTGTGAGGCTGGCCTAGTTTACATGGATTACAGGCCAGCCAGGGCCACATAGTGACAGTTGTCCCCAAAACCAAAACTCCAGCCTAATCTCCCTTCTGCTCTTGTCTCAGTGTGGATGCTGCTTTTAGAATTGGGTTTCAGGAGAGGGGCTCATGGCTACACTCCCTCATGCTGTGCTGTAGTGATTGGCCAGGGAAGGACATTGAACATCTCCCCCACATTCCTGGAGGAAGTGCTTCTGTATCTGGTAACAGCTAGGTGCTGAGTGTGATGGGTGGAACGAAAAAAATTCCAGGATATGCCTGCTGCCCTCGGGGACAGTCTGGTTCAGTAGTCAACACTTGGACAGGACACCGAAGGGACGTGGGAGCTCTAGTTAGTAGAGAGCACGTTGGAAACACAGGATCCCTGGTGGCCTAAGGTTTTTAGCTGACTGGCGCCTCCTGGTGGTGTGTGAGGTTGGTCTGAACTGCTTATAGACGGCAAGCCCGAATAGCGCCTCTAAACAAGCCCCGCGTTCTGCCATATTTGACTAGGTTTTGATCTAAGGTGTTTCTGCAGCACAGCACCCATACATCCCATGGGGACCAGCCAAGAGCCTGCACGACACTACTTCACTGACAGTCACTCTCTGCCAGATGTCACAGCACTGCTGCTGAGGGGACAGGGACTGAGTATTGAGAATGTTTCAGGCCATAAGCAGCCAGGATCCTGGCTAGTGGGTCGAGAGTGGCCCTAAAGACTTGTTTTTATTTGGTTGGTGGTTTGGTTGCCTCTGGTTCTGTCTCTGAATGCTTCAATTAAAGATGTGGCCACCATGCCTTACCTATTCCTGTTAGTTTTTTGGTTTTTTTTTGAGACAGGGTTTCTCTGTGTAGCCCTGGCTCCTGGACTCTGCTGGAGTCCTGACCCTGAACTCAAAGAGAGATCACCTGCCTCTGCCTCCCAAGTGCTGGTATTAAGGTGTGTGCCATCACCACCCAGCTCTTTTGTTTGTTTTTGAGACCTACTCAGGTAGCCCAGGCTGGCTTGATTCCCTGTGTAGCTGAAGATGGCTTTAATTTTCTGATCTTTCTGCCTCTACCTCCCAAGTGCTGGTATAGACCACCAATGCAAGAAGGCATAGAGTGCTGCTGGTCTATGGGCCACAGGCATGGGGTGCCAGCACCTGGCTTCCTGCAGCACCAGGATGGCCAGTTATCCGCTGAGCTAACACCGCCCTGCCCCTCGCTATTCTTGCAGGTGGTTTGTGTATTGCAGATTTTTGTGTTCTTTGCAGTATGCTTAAGTTGCTGGTAATTTTTAGACAGAAACGGAGGGAAAATTTTGTCCTAAATGATCATGTCTACCCTGCCTTCTAGAGGTCCTCAGAGCTCCCCAGCTGGGAGCTTGTAGATTGTCCTTAGGATGAGAGCTGCCCACTGTTGTGACCTCTGCCACAGGAGACACATTTTCTTTTGCCTCCCAGTCCATGTATAGAGTTTATGTAGGTTTTCCCAAGTTATGGCTCTCCTGCATATGATGTCCTTCATACATACGTGGTTTTAAGGGGTGATGTGTGTTACCTATGAGCTCATGACCAACTAGGTAGGGTCTCTGGCTGGGGCCAGGGTGGTGTCATGGCCTTCTGTCACTGTCTCCGTCTCCGTCTCCTAACCACAGGACACAACTCCGATGGGAAGTTCATTGCCCGGGCGCAGCGGATAGAGTATGATTGTGAGCTGGTACCCCGGCGGGTGGCCATCTTCATCGAGAAGACCAAGGATGGGCAGATCTTGCCAGTCCCAAATGTGGTGGTTCGAGATGTAGCCTGTGGCGCTAACCACACAGTAAGCCTTGTTTTTTTTGTCTCTCCACTCAAGCCATGCTGGTATAGGCTGGTTCTGGAGTGGGTATCTGTTTTCCTCAAACTGTCATTTGGCTGAGCAAGTTTCCCATCGTGATTTCCTGACCTCTACAGTCAACATCCAACATGAATATCCATGTTCCTACCGCTGCCACACACATGCACAATGGAGTCTGCGAGAGTGCCTTTTGCTAGGGTGTGAACGGCTAACTGTTGAGGGTGTCTCAAGACCTTAACTGTTGCTTTAGCAGAATAGCTGCGTGCGTTTGCTGCCTACAGCCTGTTTTGTGCACACATACTTGTAGAATATATGCATTGTGTCCCAGCACTCGGAATCAAACTTCAGGGTAGGTGCTTTCCCCTGCTAAGCTGTTTTGCTGGCCCTCTGTTTTGCTTTTGGTTTTTATTTATTTTTTTATTTATTTATTGTTGTTATTTTCCTGCTTTGAGGGCTTTATTTATTTATTTATTTATTTATTTATTTGTTTATTTTATGGTGAAAAGGTGTATATTTAGAATTACTCGACTGGACTCAGTCTAGATGGTCCCAGTGCTATTGGCAGCATCCAAAGCATCATAGTCAGGAGCCAGCGAAACACACGCCTTCTCTCTGTCGGGCCTTATCAGGGCATTGACTCTGGCTACATCAGTGTCATAGAGTTTCTTCACGGCCTGTTTGATCTGGTGCTTGTTAGCCTTGGCATCCACAATGAACGCAGTGTGGTGGTGTCCTCTACATGGCTGTCTCGGTGCTCAGGGGGAGTTTGATGATGGCATAGTGGTTAAGCTTGTTTCTCTTGTGCACTCTTTCAAGGGTGGCCTCCAGAGCCACAGAGTCTTGGGCCACCGGAAGGTGGGTGACGAGCAGATCTTCTTGTGGCCGTGGATGCCTTTCAGCACTGCCTTCTTAGCTTTCAAGGCCTTTGCTTTGGGAGGGGCAGGAGCTTCCTTCTTTGGCGCCATCTTGGCAAAAAGCGAGGGCTTTTTGATTTTAAGACTGGGTCTGATTGCATAGCCCTGCCTGTCCTGGAACTCTGTGTAGACCAGGCTGGTCTCAAACCTTAGAGATCCATCTGCCTCTGCCTCCAGCACTGCCTGTCATTAGCCCATCTTAATCTCTGCTGGCAGTAGGTGTTCCTGGTCTGGGCCTTTTTGCTTTGGCAGCAGAAAGGAAGCCCAGGGTTGAGTCCCAGAGCTCCTCTCTTGCTGGCTGGTCAGTGAGTTAAATGCCTGTAAGTCCATAAACCAGGGTGCTGTGTTGTTCTACTTTGGTTGTGGCAGCCTAGGCTAAGTGTTTCGCAGTGTGGGTATATGGTCCAGGGCTTTGTAGGTGCTGAGTCCCCGACTCTACACCCTGCGTCCCACGCAGAGGCTGGTTAGTTGTGCATGCACCGGCCTTAGTTAGATATGAAACCTCAAAGACGGAGAGAAGGCCTGTCCTTTCCTTTGTCACCTGCTGCTGTCCCAGACCCTTTGGTCAGAAACAGTGGCCCATGTGTCTGAGCCTTGTGTCTCCTCTCATTGCAGCTAGTCTTGGACTCACAGAAGCGAGTCTTCTCCTGGGGCTTTGGCGGCTATGGCCGGTTGGGCCATGCGGAGCAGAAGGATGAGATGGTACCTCGCCTGGTGAAGCTGTTCGACTTCCCTGGGCGTGGCGCAACCCAGATCTACGCTGGCTACACTTGCTCCTTCGCTGTCAGTGAAGTGGGTCAGTGCCTGCTTCCCTGCCCATCAGGTGTAACGTTTTCCTTCTCAGGGATGGCCAGTCCCACAGCCACATCCATCCCTGGCTTGCTCTGTAGTGTCCTTTTAAGCAGCCATCCTCACCTTGCTGTCCTGAGATGCTTGCTTGTAACACTAATGTGTTCTGCTCTGCTTCCTTCCAGGTGGTCTGTTTTTCTGGGGGGCCACCAACACCTCCCGAGAGTCTACCATGTATCCAAAAGCAGTGCAGGACCTCTGTGGCTGGCGGATCCGGAGCCTCGCCTGTGGGTAAGTGGCTGTGTCTTCCTATGAGTCTTGGACGCCCTGTGTGCCTGTGACCTTGGGAAGGCTCTGAGCCTGCTGACTCTGTGCCTTCCTGGCTGGATGTAGGAGACACCAAATCCCCAAAATGTGGGAGAGGGGAGAGTGGGGGCATGGTTGATTCTAGGCCGGGTGGCTCCTTCCATCGTGGAAGGTAAGTAATTTTGAACATTTTTGTTTGGGGAGGAAAACAAAAAACAAAAACAGGTTGCCAATTTTCCCTGAGTTTGGAAACTGTAGGTTTTAATTTCTCAACACAGGAAAGGGGGACTTTTAATTTGGTGTTCTCATTGAAGGGTGCCCGATGAATTACCCAGTTCTTTCAGATGGCTGTTGTGGTTAATTTATCAGTATGGCTTGATACTGTTTATTATTAGCCCTATAATTATTATTACATCACTATTTTCTAGCCCACTAGCAATCAATGAAACACAGACACCTGTTATTTTAAAATAGCCTTATTATGTATATAGTGCTCTGCCTGCGTGTACACCTGCAGCCCAGAGGAGGGCATCAGATCACGTTATAGATTGTTGTGAGCCACCATGTGGTTGCTGGGAATTGAACTCAGGACCCCTGGAAGAGCAGTCCATGCTCTTAGCTGAGCCATCTCTCCAGCCCCAATATTTTTTTTCTTTCTTTCTTTCATTTGTTTATTTTTTAATTTTTTGAAACAGGGTTTCTCTGTGTTATCTTGGTTGTCCTGGACTCACTCTTTAGACCAGGCTGGCCTCTAACTCACAGTGACTCGCTTGCCTCTGCCTCCTGAGTGCTGGGATTAGCTTCTAATAATTTCTGTTGAACTACCCAAATACTTGCTAATGCTTTTCATCTGGGCTGAACCCTCCATCCAGGCTGGCCATGTGTTTCTTCCTTTAACTAACCCATGGTGCAGCCTCCTCTTTCCTGCTGTCCTGGAGGTGGGTGAGATGACACAGGGTGTCCTATTCTCTGATTAGATGGTGACAGCTTCTGCCTATTTTTAGGAAGAGCAGCATCATTGTGGCAGCCGATGAGAGTACCATCAGCTGGGGGCCGTCGCCAACCTTCGGGGAACTGGTGAGCCTGCACACCAGGGTCTAGGACTAGCCCTGTGTCCTTGTTCACGAAGGGCTGTCCTTCTGGGTAACATTGGGTTTGGTTTGGAGTGTTTTTGTTTTTTTCCAAGCCTAGGTTTCTCTGTGTAGCCCTGGCTGTCCTGGACTTACTTTGTAGAGCAGACTGGCCTTGAACTCACAGAGATCTGCCTACCTCTGCCTACTCAGTGCTGAGATTAAAGGCGCACCATCACCACATCTGGCCTAGTGGTTTTTTGTTTGTTTGTTTTGTTTTTGTTTTTTGAGACAGAGTTTCTCTGTGTAGATCAGGCTGGCCTCGAACTCAAAGCAATCCACCTGCCTCTGCCTCCCGAGTGCTGGGATTAAAGGCGTGCGCCACCATACCTGGCTAGCTTAGTGGTTTTTTATTTTTATTTATTTATTTTTAAGATTTATTGATTTATTATGTGTACAGTGTTCTATCTGCATGTACAATTGTAGGCCAGAAAAGGGCATCAGATCACATTACAGATGGTTGTGAGCCACCATGTGGTTGCTGGGATCTGAACTCAGGACCTTTGGGAGAGCAGGTGGTGCTCTTAACCACTGAGCCATCTCTCCAGCCCGCTTAGTGGTTTTTTAAAACACGCTCCTAAACACAGCTTTGCATCTTCGTAACAGTAGGCTTGGAAAGCCTTGGGCAGGAAGGTGTTACAGCTTCAGTGGAAGGCGTGCCTCATATTTGGGCAGACATGAGGTCTGCCTGGAGGAGCTGAAACCAGGGTTCAGGATTGGTCTCAGGGGCAGCTCCCCGGCCAGTGCTCCTCAGCAGTCCCTGGACACTTTTGTTTAACCTCTGAAGTTTCCACTGACAATCAGCTCCTTCCTCCTGATCAAGTGTCAGGGCTGGCACGTGTAACAGGTGTGCCGCACCATGTTGCACGTGGGTGTGTAGGTCTGACCATTGTAGGTGTCAACGCTATCACTACACAGTGCTCTGCATATTTTTGTCCCATAATCCCCAGTGGCTGTGTCCCTAGCTCTTGCCTTGGTGAAAGACGAACCTGGGAACACGCACTTCCCTTTTGTTGGACCTTGCCACAGTTCATGTTTTGTCATCACCTCTGCCTGTCTCTGCAGGGATATGGGGACCACAAGCCCAAGTCTTCTACTGCAGCTCAGGAAGTGAAGACTCTGGACGGCATCTTTTCTGAACAGGTGAGGGCGCCTGTCAGGGGCCTGCTGAGCTGTGTGGCATCCCGTGACTGGTTTTTCTGTAGAGTGTTGGAAGAGTACAGCCCTCTGCAGGAGAAGGGCAGAGAACCCTGGCCAGCTCCCCAGAGATGTTCCTGCTGGTGTGGTCTGGGGCAAGTGCTGTGTGGAGCTGCCCCCCAGTCCTTGTCGACAGGGCCTCCTGAAGCCGGAAGTGGGGGCCTCTGTTGGTCCTAGTCTTCCAGCACCAGGGGCTTAGGGGGAAGAAACGCTTCCATTTCTTTCCCAGGGTCCAGTGTCTCTCCATGCTGGCCCCCCTCCCTGAAACCAGTCCAGCGTGTACACATATGACAAGCGTGATGTGGGGTGCATGTGCTCTGACACTGGCTTGTGTTTGCAGGTGGCCATGGGCTATTCACACTCCTTGGTGATAGCTCGAGATGAGAGCGAGGCTGAGAAGGAGAAGCTCAAGAGGCTGCCCGAGTATACCCCACGCACCCTCTGAGGCAGGCCGGCACTCCCCTCGTGGCAGCTGTCATTTCCACGTGCACTGGGACCAGAAGTCAGACAAGGAATTTAGGAAGCAGAAGTTGACGGAAGGTGCATTGGATCGGCCTCCCTGAGGTTCTGTGTCCACGCAATTGAATCAACGTTAACTACCTTTTTCTGTATGCTTTCCAAAGTGTTTTCCCACAATGTTCAATTAAAACATTTGCTCATAGCCAGCTTGCCTTTCTACAAGACAGGCAGGAGGAACTCTGAGCAATTTAGGGTTCATTTTTATTTTTATTTTTTAAGTTGTATTTCTTTTCAACCCCACCCCCCCCCCCCACCCCCCCAGTGTCCTTGTCCAGCCCTCCTCTTCCAGCCATAATTAGCATTGTGATCCGAGTGGGTGCCACGAGGGAGAGGAATCAACACTTCCCAGACAGAAACGGCCCTTCCAGGAACCAGCAGCCTCTAGGCCAAGAAATCCCTGGTGATCGGTCTCCACCCAGACTCCTGCCTGCCTGCTTTGGGAGACCTTGGTCACTTGCTTGTGGGCCTACCCGCCTGCCCCTGCCCCTGCCCTCACCCCCACTGTAGCTGTTGCTGGCTTGCTGTCTGCAAGGCCCATGGCCTTTTGGCTGAAGCATTTGCAGAACCAGCCATTTCCCCCTGGTGGGGCTTTGGGGTCTTTGTTTAGCCATTTATATCTACTTTCGCTCTCAAGTCCAAGTGAGATTGGGACCACGAGATACGGGGGTGGGCGAGGTGGGGAACCTGCGTGTTGTTGAAGGGCCTGGTTTTATGGCTCCCTGTGGAGCCCAGGCTCTGCTTACCACTTAGAGATTGATCAGCCAGCAGTCAAATGTGTCCTCAGCCCTCTGTGACCCACTGTTGTCTCCTGCGAGCTTTGCCTGTCCGCTCCTGCTGTCCCCTCTGCCTAAGATGGCCACCCTGTCCTGAGACTTGGCCGCTCTTTCCCTAGCCCCAGTGCTCTTTGGCCACTCGCATTTGCTTGGCTCTGGTACCAAATAATCAGGATTCCTGATGAAATCCCCTGCCCCAAGTGTCAGTACAGACGCTGTAACTGTCACGCATCCCAAGTGCCCTCTGCCCAATCCTGTCCTGGTATTGACTTGGTGGCTGAGTTCCGAGGTGCCTTTCCCGGATCCCTCCTCACTGGACCCGAGTGTGGTGGCAGCTCGGGCTGGGGCCTTGGTTTCCAGAGGGTCTGGGCTGGTTGACTGCTTTAATAGGTTTAGTTCAGTGGTGCTCTGGGAAGGGGGCTAAGGATTGAAGTGTGAGGCTGGGTGGATGGGAAAGTCCAATTCTGGTCTTCAGATCTATGGTTTTGCTTTTGCTGTTGACGCTTGTTACCGTCTCTATGTTAAAATGCCAAAAATGATGTAGTTGTTGCTTCCTCTGCCCCAGTGCTTCCCAGCAGCGTCTGGCTTCGTAAGGTGTGTCTGTCCCAGCCAGTGCCGTGTCCCGGTGGGAACAGGTCCTAGAGTTCCCACTGTCTCCCATCACGTGTCTGACTATCAGTGCGGAGACAAGCTTCGGCAGTGGCAGGGCTTCTGCAGAACTAACTACTTTGTCCAGGTCACCCCAGACACCACCCCTGCTTCCACGCGCGGGACCTGAGCCTTGGCTGCTCTCTCTCTGGAGAGTGCGGCTCAGGGTCTGCTCCTCCTATCCTGGAGGTCTCCTGGAGTTGTGTGGTCACCAAGAGGCTTGAGGACACAGTAGCCCTGAGCTGAGCTGGGCTCATCTTCCAGGGAGCAAACCTACAGGCATCAGTCAGCACCCCTGGCTAGAGCCCTGCGGGGGTGGGGTAGGGTGGGGTGAGCAGAAAGTGTCTTCAAGGTAGAAAGCCTTGTGCCTGGCCACAGCCCCTCCCTTTAGGCTACAGTTCCCACCTGAGCTTTCCCACAGGGAAACTTAGAGCAGGAGGAAGGTGGGAACCACTCTGGTTGCCCATGGGTTCCTGAAATTTTCTAGTCATCCACAGAGGGTAGCGTGAAGGGAACAGATGAGGATGGTGGGATTCAGTTGAAGGTGCCTGGTTTAGTGCTGTTAATTGTCTTATTTTTTTTTATATATATATATTTCTTGGAGTAAACATTTTAAATAAACGGCATCATTGTTTACTCTGCCTCGGCTTTCATGTTTCCTCTTCAGTAGTGTGGAGTGTGTGGACCGTATCCTCAGTCAGCCCTCTGCATGTGCCCCATAAGAATGTCCAAAGAGGGTGAAAGCAACCCTGGGAGAGCTTCATTCTGGGCTAGAGAGCTGGGACGAGCCCTATGGGATGGTGGCCGAAGGCGTCCCAAGCAGGATTGGCCACAGAGGTGCCCCTAAGACATACATGGTCCCAGCCCAGCGGTTGGTTTTGGGTTTTGTGGGTGGGACCTTTCCAGTGCCCAGCATTATGTGAGGTGTTCAGCCCTCACTCTAAATTCTGCCTGGCCCTAGGTTAATGCGAGCAGACCAAGCATGGAGCAGCTCTGCGTTGACATTACTTGAGTCAGTGTGTTAAAAGTGAGTTTGGGTTTTGTTTTTTTAGTTGGAGAGGTCTGTCTCTGGGCTGAAATTTCCTGTGTAGACTAGATTAGGCTTGAACTCAACAGCTCCACCTGCCTCTTCCTACCAGGTGTTGCGAGTAGTATCCAACTCCATACCCACTTACCTGTAATTTCGACCCAGGACATTTGCGACTTGGGATCAACCTAGATAAGCAAGCATTCACATTAGCTACATCTGTCGCAGCCCTCAGAGGGGCCTGTCCAGATGCAGCCCCGCTTTAAGCCAGAAACACCTGGAATCACAACCGCAAACTTCACAAAGGTACTTGGCAGCTTCAGTTTGGCCAGTTAGCCACCAGGGGGCGCTGAGAGGCCCACCTTTTGTCTTCAGCCATAGGGCTGGAGCTAGATAGTCCCTGGGGGCTACCACACATCCTGGCTGTCATTTCCTGTAATACACACCAACCGTCTTGGTTTTTCAAGACAAGGTTTCTCTGCTGTAGCCTTGGCTGTCCTGGACTCACTTCATAGACCAGGCTGGCCTCGAACTCAGTGATCCACCACCCTCTGCCTCCCAAGTGCTGGGATTAAAGGTGTGCGCCACCGCCACCTGCCTATACCAACAGTCTTTAAGTCAGGTCATCGTTCCTGTTTTGTAGGGGGGAGTAAGTTGTAGACACGTGATGAGCTTGGTCACAGGGAGGGGGCCCTGGTGGGCAGACTGTACTGAGAGGCCCCTCTAGTTTCTTTTGGCTGCCTTCTAGGAGTGGCCTGGGGGAAGTTTCCTGCAAAATTAAAGAGACCCCACCCCTACCTTCTACAGCAGTGGTTCTCAACCTTTAATACAGTTCCTCCTTTGTTCTGACACTCCCCCTCCCCCCACCATAAAATTATTTCATGGCTACTTAACTGTAATTTTGCTATTATGAGTTGTAAACGTCCATTTTCCAGTGGTCTTAGGTGACACCTCTGAAAGAATCCTTTGACTTTGCCCGACAGATTGAGAATCAAGCTGCCCTGGCAAGGCCTGGGTCCTGGTTGCTGATGGAGAAACTGTCTGGAGAGGCCAGCTGCCTCCCTACCCAGTAACGTGTCCCTGGCAGCCCCTTAGGCTTCTCTAGGATAAGGGATATGGGCCCCACATGGCCTCCTCCACACACACTTGGCCCTTGTTGGGTTCAGTCACTGAACAGGGACAAAAGCTACAGAGTCCAGACATTGACCCAGAAGCCAAGGTGAGCAGGAGAGGGCAGAGCAAAGAGACAGTAACCTCCCACATTAAAAGCTTACTATATATATATATGTATGTATGTATGTATGTACGTACGTACGTACAGGTGCTGTACCTTCATACGTGTCTGAACCATGTGGCACGTAGTAACCAGAGGCCAGAAGATGGAGTCCTTGGAACTAGAATTAATGGTGGCCGTGAGCCGCTGTGTGGGTGCTGAGAGTTGAACCTGGGGCCTCTGGAAGAACATCCAGTGTTCTTAACCACCGAGCCATCTCTGCTGAGTGTTTTGAGGAAAGCAAGACTCTGGGAGCCTGGGCTTGGTGCTAAGAGGTACTGGGCCTGTTGTTCTGGTGGGCAGAGGGGCATTAACTGCAGAGTCATGCTTGCACAGCGTGTCAGAGGTTACATCCCCACTGTTGACAGTTATACATGTGCCAGCATTTTTCTTTTTTAAGATTTTACTTATTTTATGCATATGAGTACTCTATCTGCATGTACACCTGCACGCTGGAAGAGGGCTTTAGAGGGTTTAGTGGTTATGAGTATCATGTGGTTGCTGGGAACTGAACTCAGGACCTCTGGAAGAGCAGACAGTGCTCTTAACCGCTGAGCCATCTTTGTAGCCCCCTAGCATTTGCTTTTATGTTTGTGTGCACACCTACATAAATGTGGCAGAATAACCAGTGACAATGACATGGAAGTCCATCCTTCCACTGTATGGATCCCAGGGAGCAAATTTGGGTGGTCAAGCATAGCTACTGGCTTTATCTGCTGAGCCATCTCACCAGCCCTCAAGGGCATTTCTGACTACACAGGGTGTTCACAGCTGGCCTGGGCAACAAGAGACCCTGTCTCAACCAAGCAAAAAGCCTGGAGGTGGAGGCTACGTAAGTGGGTTTAGATTGTCAACTCTCAACTTGTCTTACCCACACCACCCTCAAGTTGGGCAGTGCAGCGTAAAGTTGTAAAGGGATGTTGGGGGCTGTAGGTTCAGTGCTCGGGGACATTTTTCCTGCCTAGAGGGATCTCCACATTAGCCTCATCCTAGGGATTTCTGTAATCAGGCCAAGTCCTCCCCAACCACCATCTGGTGAGGCCATGGAGCCTTTAGGGCAGGCACAGGCACACGTTTTCCCCACTAAGAACAATACGTAAGCCTAAGGTTCAGTGGCCACTGCTTTTGGCAGGACCGGCCACTCTATGTGAACGGCTTGTCCCCAGTTTTGAGAAGCTGCTTTCTGTGGGTGTCTGATAGGCAGGCTGCAGAAGATGGACACCTCCAGCAGGTGTCCCAGCGTCCATGTTGCTGGAGCCTGGGGACCTACAGCCAAGTTAAGCCAGCCAGGGTTCCTGTGAGGCCTGTAAAGGTTTGGTCAGGGGCCTCAGAGGTAGAGGAGTCCCACCCGGGAAAGAACCCTGCCAGGGTAGACAGGTGCTGTACCTCTTCCAGGCTCAGGCTCCCCCCAGGGACTCTAGGATGCATCTACAACTAACCATCCAGAAACCTCAAGTAGGACTGAGGAACCTTCACCCTTTCAAACCCTGCACTCCACTCTGGATGTTACTGGTGTGTATCAGGGTCCGGAAGAGTAGGGCCACAGCCGCAAAGCTCTCCGCCGCCTCAATTCACCAAGTACAAATAAGCAACACAAACTTCACATCTCCAAGGCCGGAGCAGCTGGCAAATTCAAGCCCATACCTGGCCCTGAGCACATCTCCCTGCTCCATAGCTTGAAATCACCAAAAGCCCCACCACCATCCCTCCATCCCGGGCCACAGCTGTTCAGTCACGTCTGTACTGTAGGGATACAGGGCAGGAAGCTGCTACAGGACGCCTTGGGGTAAGGCCCTGCACCCCTTGCTCCATCAGACTGTAAGGCCACCCCCGCCACGCAGCCCCACACCTGCGCTACCTACAATCCTTAAGGGTGGTGGGGTCATTGGTAGCTCCAGAACTTCCTCTGTCCCTGACCGTCCAGGATGATGACCACTCTGTTCAGGTTTGCCAAAGGTCGCTCAGAGGCCACAGAGGGTGCCCCCTGCTGTCTGGCACCTGCCCTTGACACAGGCAGGGAGACAGGACACTTGGAGTGGAGACTGCAGGCTTTGAGGGCCAGCACAGGCTTACCCGGTTATCTTTATCCCCCGTGTCACTCAATTGGCAGATCAAGGAGACCAGAAAGCCTCCATCTGCTGGGGCCAGCTGCCTGCCAGCAGGATGCCAACTCCCCTCAGGCCTGTTTCAACTGCAGACCAGGTGTTGGGTGCCCCCCTCCTTCCTCTAGCCCGGAGTTTAGATCAGTGTGGCTTGGCTGCTTCAGATGCAAAGCGCTTAAGTTCAGCTAAATTTCCCATTATAAACTCGGAAGGTACAGCGACTCCGCATCCATCCCAGATGGGACCAGCTCCCTGAGCACCCCAGCCCCTTCCTTCTCCAAAGTAAGGCAGCTTAGATGCAATCAGATCACCTGTGTTTTATTGCCTCTGTAGTTAAGTGTAAAGACAGTTTTCTCCCCCTTCCCCTCCAGGGCACCAACAATCACACACTGCTTCATGGTTAAGACCATTCACTCCGGGGGGGCCCCAGGGTTTAAGGGGCCATCTTCCACCACTTGAATGCAAATGGCACCCGGTTTACAATAGCACAGGCACAGGTGTCTCCCACGTTGGTCATGTAGCAGTCAAAGTCATCGATGAAGGTGCACTTGAGACCCAGGGGCTCCAATAATCCACAGACCTTTTCTTCCAGGCAGCAGGTGCCCTTGATTTGGGGCCCAAAGGGTTTGGGGATGCCAAGATTCTTGCCCAACACGATCATCTGCAGCTGAGAGAGACAGAGCTGGGGTCAAGCAGGATCAGAGCTCTGAAAGAGTTGTCCTGCCCTTTCTGGTGTGGGTAGTGGGGGTGGGGTGGGGTGGGGGTGGGGGTGGGGCAAGAATTAGATACAGGGAAAAAACTACATTTATCACTCCCTAGGGTTGGCCAGCCTGCTAAAAAGCCGTTGTCTATGTAGGCATCACTAGTCAATCTCAGTGAAATCAATCTATTTTTGCTTAGTTTTCCAGTGTCTGCCAGTGTTTCTCTGCAAATCTGACCAGCAGCTGACCTTAGTGATTTACCATGTCTTTGTCTCTGGATTTGTTGCTCTGGCCTTGTCTGCATACCCTATATCCCAGGCAGCTTTAAGAATGCCTTCCCTTATCCTCTGCTTCCTTCATTGATGCCTATCTTTTTTTTGTTTTGTTTTGTTTTTTCGAGACAGGGTCTCTCTCTGTGTAGCCTTGGCTGTGCTGTCCTGGACTCACTTTATAGACCAGGTTGGCCTTGAACTCACAGTGATCCACCAGCCTCTGCTGGAATTAAAGGCGTGCAGCCTACTTTTTTAACCCCTTCATAGCAGCACCTGAACCTGGGGCCTACGTATGGCTCCTGTTTCAGGCCACGCCCATCTGATACAATCTTAGCACTGTGGGCCAGCAAGGCACCAGCTGATGTGTTTGAACCAGGTGTGCCCAGGAGCCCTCACCATGTTGGGGAAGTACGGCCTTGCCAAGAGTTTTGTGTTCTGCTGGTTGGAGGGAACGTTGGTCAGCAGTTCCAGGCAGAAGAGCTGTGGGATGGCGATGATGTCTTTGTCCAGCAGACCCAGCTCCTTCTTGAGGAGGGTGCGGTTCAGGCTGATACACTTCTGCAAGACAGGGAAGAGAGAGGGACCACAGGACTGAACAGTGTCAGGAAGGAGCTGCTCGTTTTCACACAAATCCACAAAAGGCCCTGGAGAGGCTTCTATTTGGCTCAAAGCTGGTGAGCCTGGAGTGCCATGGCATTTCCTTAAAAAAACAAACAAAAAAAACAGCAACAACAACAAAAAAACTATACTGTGTTAATACTTCTGTATTTCTTTAATATAAAGTGCTTTGCCTGCATGTACACCCGCAGGCCAGAAGAGGGCATCAGATCATGTTATAAATGGTTGCTGGGAGTTGAACTCATGACCTCTGGAAGAGCTGTCACTGCTCTTAACCTCTGAACCATCTCTCCAGCTCCACTATAACAATTTTAAGGTGAATTCAGAGAAAAGGCCAAGGCCAAGGTGCAAGAGGCCAGCATATCCCTGACTAGTCTTCGCTGAGTGGCCACTAGTGTCACAATGCCCCTTTGACCCTCAGGTAAAGGGGTTTGGCGGGGGGGGGAGTCAAACAGCAATCTTCAGACCTTAGGTCTTAACTTCAGGTCTAAGCAGCCACTCCTGCTTACTCAACATACCCTCCTTGGGCACATTCCTGCTGATGCCAAACAGTTTGAAATAAGATCAAACCTCTGGGCCCAAGGCATACCTTGGCCATAGACCAGCTGGTACCCACCCTGCCAGGGTAGGTGGCCCTTACTGTTGTGCAGAGGCATCATGCACCATGGCATAGGATATTCTTGGTTTAAGAGTAGGAAGGACCCAGTGAACAGAGCACCCCACTGCACATCCCTGAAGTCCTTATCTGGGGCTAGTGGTCACTCAAAGACCCTACAAGACCTGAAGTGCCAGTGACTTCTTGGGCACAGCCCCACACTCCAGGCCCTTACCTCAACGTAGTCATTCTGCTTTCGCAAGTCCTTATCCTCCAGGATTTGGGAAATGGTTTTGACCTCCCTCCCTGTGGAAAGGGAGAGGCCAGGCAAGGGGCAGATCAGTACCCAGCCACGGGTGCATCCTTGGACCACTGACTGTATCATCAGTCTCAGGGACCACAATCTGGGTCTAGTATCTTACCATCTGGTGCTGACCATGGTACCCAACACCAGAAAACCCAGGCAGGGTTTACTGCCCTGCTGACTCAAGGGAAGCAAGCTCAGGGTATGTTAGGGTGGCAAAATTGGCCCCCCCAACTCAACTCAGCTGGACCCTTCAACCCTCAGCACAGCTGTATGGCACTATCCACCTAAGTGGGACTCAGCATCCTCTCTGTGGTCAACAACTCAAACTTTGTTCCTCAGGTGCCAGCTCGGAGGTGACACAGCCTTGACCTTCTGGTATGTTTCCCCATGACCTCTTCTCACTCCTGGGTGTTGCTGGGCCCTACCACAGACCGTCGCTCAGGAGTTGAGAGGGGTAGGTATCCAAAGTCTCTAACTCAGGCCTGGAGAACCTCCTGGTGCTCCCCCTACCCCCAACCCCACCTTTCTGGAGCAAGCCAGTCCCCTTTGAGTTCTACCATGTTTCTGTCTGAAGATGGCCCAGGGCACACCTTCTCTGTTGGTCCCCTCATTGTTTTCCTTAAGGGAGACCTGGAAGTGTTAGTGCCAGGCACTAAGCCCAGAGACCCCTCATTGGAAGTCAGAAAGCATCAATTGGGGCTAATGGAGCCATCTTACTGTGGCTCAGCACTTCAGGTCTGCCTGGACAATAGTGTGCCCTGTTCTGGTATGAGGTGCCCCAACAATGGCTATCCCACCACTTCTTAGGGTTCCTTGGGCCCCCTCTAAGGATGACAAAATGAAGACTCTAGAACAGTGGTTCAACCTGTGGGTTGCAGTCCCCAAAGAATGCAGGAAAACATTTGCATTACAATTCGTAACAGCAAAATTACAGTTATGAGGTAGCAGCGTAGGGAAGTTTGAGAACCAGCTCTCTAGAAGGTACTAGGTGGCCAGGCCATGGTGATACACGCCTTTAAATCCCAGCCCTCGGGAGACAGAGACAGGCAGATCTCTTCAGTTCAAGGCCAGCCTGGTCTACGGAGTGAGTTCCAGGACCGCCAGGGCTACAGACTCTGCCCTTTAAAATTTTTTATAATATAGTCTTCCGCCTGTATGTATGCCTACATACCAGAAGAGGGCACCAGATCTCAACTTATATGGCTATGAGCCACCATGTGCTTGCTGGGAATTGAACTCAGGACCTTTGGAAGAACAGCCAGTGCTCTTAACCTCTGAGCCATCTCTTCAGCCCTGAGACCCTGTATCAAAAACGACGACAACAACAACAACAACAAAACCCCAAACAAACAAACAAACAAAAAACTAAGGAAGGTGCAAGGTGAGAAAGAGTCCACTTACCATTAGAAAGGAGTTGCTCTGCTCTGACGTCTTCGAACAGGGTCATGTCCCCATATTTCTCCTTCTGTTTCTCTTCAAACAGGTCATAGCAGGCATTGGGGCTGGCCAGCAGCAGCCGGAAGCCCTGGGAACGAGGCCAGGGTCACCTGCTGCGAACAGCCCTAGGGTCCTCCAGCAGATCCACCCTCTCCAGCCAACACAAACCTTCCCATCATCATTTTTGTCATTTACAGGAACAAAGCACATGAACTCATCCAAGTGGCCGGTCATCAGCCAGTCTGAGAAGAGTTCCACGGGGGCCTGCACCTGCTGGGCACACACGAAGTCGCGCAGGGTCTTGCTCATGTCCCGGCCCTCGGAGCTGGGAGGAAGACAGAAAGAGCAACTTTGAGATGCTGTGGTGCAGGGCCACTGAGAATCGGGCTACCTCCAGGCCACAGACTGCCCTTGCCAATGAGTAGCGTGGCTTTAAAAAAAATCCTTACTCTGGGCCAACAAACTGGCTAAGATAAAAGCGCTTGTTGCCATGCCTGGGGCCTGGATCCAATCCCTGAGACCCACAGCCCTAGCCCAGCCCTCAAAGCTTGCTTTTTCTAACTTAAGTCCTACATAAGTACCCTTCACTTTTGAGAAGAACATAAAACAAGGATCTGAGAATTATGAGAACCAGGGTTGATGGCCTTTTCCTTTCTCTTTTAAGACGCCTGGGTCCCCTGCCATCAGGTCTCCCTGCTCACCTTGGATAATAGCTGCCACCAATGAGGACCCTGCCTAGTGGGTAGTCTTTGCCTTGAGCCTTGACGGGTGGGGATACTAACAAGTTCCCAATGGAGTCCAGGCTAGTCACTTGGTGGTCCTCAGTTTGTTGGGTCAGATAGCCAACATCAGGGCTCTAGGAGGAGATCCAGTGGGGAAAGTGTTAGCAGGAGGGGCAGAAGGGACAGGCTGTAGGATCCATCTCATTACAGCCCGACTGGTACATGAACATCTCTTCCCCCCTCCCCCGCAGAGGCCACCAGGTACCCCCCAACTCCACCCCACCCCACCCCCAGCATCCCCAGCTCAACAGCAGGCCTGAGAAGTTGACTATATTGAGACAGTAGTAACCCAGTTCCATACCAGTGAGTATTTCATGGGGTATTCTTCCAGCTTGGAAACGCGAGGGGTGTCAAGAATCAGGGACACAGTCTTGTGTGGAGCCTGAGTATAGCAGAAGGCAAGCTCATCCTGGGGGCAAACAGGAAGATGGTATCCATATGGTGCATGGCTCGCTGGAAGCAGCCAGGAGACGGTAGAGGGGAACCTTCTGGCTGGCTGCCGCTCAGCACTCAAAACTTTCCCCAGAGGCTTTGCCCAACAAATTCCGCCCTCCCAGTTTAAGGCTGAGAATCTCTTCTCTCACCACACCACACCCCCCCCCAACCCATTGACAGACCTCTCAGGTGTACTTACAAAGCAAGTGAATCGGTTTCTGGTCCCCCCTGAGGACAGTCAATACTATGACCTCTGACCTGCCCTAGGATGCCTTCTAGCCAGATCTCCCACCACCAGAGTTCCCTGTACCTCAGCCAAGGGACTGTTTTTTTTTTGGGTGGGGGGGTGGGGTGTGGACAGGGAAGCTCCTTTGAGACAGCTAAGGTTGGCTTTGAGTTCTTGATCTCCCCACCCCCTTTCCCTTGTCTTCAAGTGCTAGGAGTACAAGTATACACCCCGACACACACACACACACACACACACACACCCCAGTTTACACAGAGCTGAGAACTGAACTTGGCACTCTGTATACTAGGCAAGGACTTAGAGCGACATCCCTAGCCCTTGACCTTTCAACTCTGGCTTGTATACCTTTTTTGTTTTGTTTTGTTTTTCGAGACAGGGTTTCTCTGTGTAGCCTTGGCCATCCTGGACTCACTTTGTAGACCAGGCTGGCCTCGAACTCACAGCGATCCGCCTGCCTCTGCCTCCCGAGTGCTGGGATTAAAGGCGTGCGCCACCACGCCCGGCTTGTGTACCTTTTTTAAGATGTCACTCCATCTTGCTTTGAGATGGCTTCTGTACCTTGCTGGAAGGGTCTCTTAAACCACAGTGCAATTTCCCCTCCCTGAATCAGGGTCTCTCTGTGTAGCCTTGGCTGTCCTGGACTCACTTTGTAGACCATGCTGGCCTCGAACTCACAGAGACTTGCCTGCCTCTGCTGGGATTAAAGGCGTGCGCCACCACACCCAGATCATGGTGCAAAATTCTTACCTGCCTCCTAGTAACTCCTCTTTCCTCCAAGCACACGCCACAGCGCAACCTCCTCATCAATGGCAGTGGCCCAGCCCCAGCAGAGCCTAGCCCATGAGCCATCTGGAGGTTTCCTCAGCTACCTAAATTCCTACTAAAGGCTGTCATGTCTGTCCCCTTTTCTCTTTCTCAGCACTGAGGAGTCAGGGCCTGGCTGGACTGAGGACATTTGTCCTTATTTATCGCCAGCCTCTGCTAAGTGCTCAGATGTGCTTGAAGCAGAAGGACGCTCCGGAACTAAAGCTGAGACAGCTGTGGTCCTGATGTTGGGCCAGGCACAAGCCCAGACTTGTAGCCCAGCTCCCAACACCTGCCCCTGAGGTCTCGGCTGTGACCTTGAAATACTTGGAAGAACAGGGTGGGGCGTGGGGCGGGCTGGACTCTAGAATTATCTTCAACAAGCAAGCATGCTTTGGTGGTATGCCGGCTCATTGTTAAGGGTCATCTTGTGACATGGGCCAAGCCTTCCTGCTTCCCCCCCCCCCCCCCCATCCAGGGCTAGCGCACCCCAGGTGTCAGTTACCTGGAGCCACTTGCCCTGGCGGTTGGGGTCCTCGTAGACAGATGCCACCTGCACGTTGCTCTTCTCGCTCAGTCTTGTCACTGTGTCCACAAAACCCTGTAGCTGCATCTCCCTGCCACAGGGGAGAAGCCCATTGTGATTTCAAGGTCTTCAGAACAGTCAACACTCCCTGTCTTGGGGGGGGCGGGGGAGAAGGTGAGGGAGAAGGCCACTTTCTGCCTGCAAGGTGACAGAACTGCCTCCTTTCAGCATAGGTCACTCACTACCTTGGAATTTTTCTGCCTAGATCATGCTGGTGCCTGGTCACACCTTTTGATCAAGCCATTTATTATACCCCAGTATGGGCTCCTCTGCTCAAACAATTGGATAACTGTTCTAAAAGGGACTAACCGGAAGCTAGGCAGCTCAAGATGGCCAGTGAGGTCATCATATCTGTGAGGGCGTGGACACATTTGGAAATCTGAGGGTTTTTTTTTTCTTTTTTCTTTTTTCTTTTTTTTTTTGAGAGAGGGTCTTTATCATTGCTACATAGTGTCCTGGAACTATGTAGACCAGGCTAGCCTCAAACTCAGCCTGACCTGTCCCTGTCTGCTGAGTGCTGGGATTGCCACACCTGGAAAAAACTTGGGATTTTAGTTTTTGTTTGTTTTTGGTTTGAGACAGGGTTTCTCTGTGTAACAGAGCCTTGGCTGTTCTGGACTCATTGAGTAGACCAGGCTGGACTTGAACCTAGAAATCCACCTGCCTTTGCCTCCCAAGTGCTGGCATTAAAGGCGTGTGCCACCACCACCTGGCCTAGTATTTTCATACAGAGTACCAACACTCATAGATCCACAGTGGATGTCCTTTCCTTGGGCAGCATTTGAGGTTGATGTCAAGACATCCAACTTAACAAGTAGACCCTCAAAGCATTGACTGTACTGGTGAATCACAATTGGGAAGTGTCCTAGCCGGGATTCTAGCCTAGTCCCAGGCCCAACATTTATGCGGCCACTACGAAATTCTCCAAAGACCTTTTCTCAAGTCTCCCATCCAGTCTGGGGAACTATGGGGGTGGGGGTGGGGAAGTGACCCATACTGCCCAGGTGGCTTCGGGCCCTCTTACCTGCACATGTAAACCTCAAGAGGCATCTGGGTGCTAGGCATGAAGATGAAAGGTGCCACCCGGAACATCACTGTATCTTTGTATAGTGGCATCTCTGGGATTAACTGCAGCGGATGACAGGGTCTCCATCATGACCTGCCTCCATCTGCCATCTTCCCCCCTGGACCTCCCCCTGTGGTCTACAGCTGTTCATCTCAGCCTACCACTGGAGCCCGCTGCCTTCCACAGCTTTCCGTAACACCCCTAAGCTGTGCCGAGAGCCCTACTCCTTCCTCGGTGCCTTGCCTCCCCTCCACTTAAACCCGGGGATCCTCGTTGACCTGCTGGGGCTGGGCCTTTTCCACTAGGGAGACCGAGAAGGAGATCAGGCCTGAGAAGCTGGCAGACGGGAACTCCGTGGCTTCTATGTAGAAAACCTCTTTCCCTCGGTTCTCAAAGGGAGCCAGGGCATGAACTGGCTTGCCAGGTCCCACTACCAGGTCATATACCGAAGTGGTGCCCTCTAGGAGAGAGAAAAAAAAGGGGTGACCAGCTGTTAAAGCGGCACAGCTGGGCAAAGATATAAGGCTTGCCAGCCATCTTGACATCAGGCCTCAGGGCTTGTGGAGCACTGTTTTGTTTTTTGTTTTGGTTTTGGTTTTTTGAGACAGGGTTTCTCTGTGAAATCTTGGCTATCCTGGACTTGCTTTGTAGACCAGGCTGGCCTCGAACTCACAGCGATCCGCCTGCCTCTGCCTCCCGAGTGCTGGGATTAAAGGCGTGCGCCACCACAACCCGGCCGTCAAGCACTGTTAAGAGCCACTCAATGCACCATCATACTGCATGTGTTTGCACGCATGTGCACACGCATGTGGAGGCCAGAGGTTGGCATAGGTGGTGTCTTTAATCACCACCCTATTTGAAATAAGGTCTCTCTCAGTGGACCAGGGACTTACAGGTCAGCAAGATCCAAGGATCCCATGGTCGCTCTACCTCCTGCAGCTCTGGGGTTCCAGATGCATGGCCACCCCACCCGTAGGCTTAAATGTGCGCTGGGATCCGAACTCAGGTAATCCACGATTACATGTCAAGTGCTTTCCTGACTGAGTTACCTCCCTCCCCACCCCCCGGCCTCAGCCCTGGCATACTTTTGGAGACCTAGGACGGACACATTAGGAGTCTGGACTCAGCTGGAGAACCCACACTCGGGGGTTTGATTTAAATGATGTAGGTAGTTCCACACTTGAGTTGTGGAGAATCATAACAGAGCCCCCTAAGAGGTGAGACACTCAGCATGCCAAGGTAGGCTTGGCAGCCTTGCCGGGATTGTCAGCCACAAACACGAGGATGCATGGATGACCCCCTCTGAAGACATTTCTGGAGGGACCTAGACTTTTGGTGCCCCCTCCAACACACACTGCCATCATGAAGCCCATTTCAGTTTCTTAAGTGGAAAAGCACAGTAGAGACCTAAAGGCTGGTGGCCATCCCTCCAGATTGATCATTCTCATTAGAAAAAGTTAAGCTACCAAAACGTCTCCCTGGCATCGCAGGGACCACCTGGGCCCTTCTCACCCACTCCCAAAGATGTTAAACCAGGCCAGGTATGGAAGTCAAAACCAGCAACCAACAGTCCACTCCACCCACCATTTCCCCCCAGGCCCTTCGATCAGCCTGGACAGCAAACAGCACATGCTACTTACCTCCTAGGGAGTCAGCAGGGGATGGTGGTGCCACCTGGGATGTGCCATGACAAAGGTCACTCTGGCTTCAGAGTCACTAGAATCTGAAGGCTTACTATAGCAAGGTCTTGACTAAGAAGGTGGTTCCAGGCTAGACAGACAGCTCAGTGGTTAAGAGCACCGGCTACTCTTCCTTCTAGAGGACCCAGGTTAGAGTCCCAGTACCCACATAGATTGCAGGCTCACAACCATCTAACTCCAGTTCCAGGGAATCCCGCATGCTCCTTCTGGGCCTCCGTAGGCATCAGGTACACACAAACATGGAGGCAAAACACCCACATGCAATTTTAAGGGTTTTCCTTTGTTTGAATGGATCCTCCTAGCAGAAGTTATTTTGGGATAGTGTCTATAAGAGGTCCCTGTCAGCCCAAATGCACTTCTCCTTTCCCAGCTAAGAGAAACCCGAGGTGAGGCAATCATCCAGAGGAGCTCGCTAACTCATGATGTGTGTAAACTTAACTCTCTGGAAAAAGTGGCAGCCAGACAGCCCCTGCATCACAGATCTGGCCACACAGCCTGTGACCTACAATGCTAGCTGGGTACCCTGTTAAGAGGTGGAGTCGAGCCACCGTGTGACCAGTATGCTGAGGTGGAGTAGGGGTGAGACTTACTCTGGAGCCAGTAGACTCTTGCCTTCATCGCCTCTTCCTTGGAGGTATGGAGGACCAGGCGGTATTCCTTTAGGACTTTGGCGGGGCCCTCCACAATCAGAGTCATCTGAGACATACTTTGTATTTCTGGGCAAAAAAAAAAAAAAAAAAAAAAAAAAAAGATGGACAGAGGCTCAGGTCAGGCCCCAGGATGGGCAAGAGCAACTTGGATTGAGTCTTTCTTGGTCTTCCAGGTTGGCCTTGAACTCTTAGTGATCCCCCTGCCTCAGCCTTCCAGGTGCTGAGATGACAGGTACAAGCTATCTTCTGTCTTAAGTCTTCTTAGAGATCCTCTGCTCCTGAAATGCCCCAGGTCCCCCCCCCCCCCCACTGCAGCCTGCTCACTGGAGGAGGGGGGGGGCGTAACCCCTACCTCCCCTCTATGGAACCAGGAGTTCTCAACCACCTTGTGAATTCAGCTTCTCATCTCTGTCTCCCAGGTGGCTCACAGCCAGATATGAAGACTTTCTGTGGGGGCTCAGGATGTAGCTCAGCTGTTAGAGTGCTTGCCTAGGACCCACAAAGTCTTGGGGGGGTCTAATCCCTAGTGCTATATAAGCCAGGTGTGGTAAAGCACATTTGTAATTCTCTCAGGAGGCAGACACATAATCAGACATTTGAGGCCACCCTGGACTACATGAGACCTTTGTCTCAAAAACACATGCATAAGAGCTGAGAGATGGCTCAGTGGTTAAGGGTACTTGCTGCAGCCCCCCGCGGTGGCGCACACCTTTAATCCCAGCACTCGGGAGGCAGAGGCAGACGGATCTCTGAGAGTTCGAGGCCAGCCTGGTCTACAAAGGGTCCAGGACAGCCAAGGCTACACAGAGAAACCCTGTCTTGAAAACAAAAACAAACACAAAAAACAAAAAAGCACTTGCTGCTCTTCTAAAGGACTTGGGTTTGACTCCCAGTATCCACACTTCAGGTAGCTTACAACCAACCGAATTCCAGTTCCAGGAGATCTGCTACCCTCCTCTGCCCTCAGGGCTTCAGCACACACATGGTACATATAAAGCTCATGTAGCTATACACATGCAGTGAATAATTTGTGTTTTGGTTTGAGACAGGGTTCTCTAGCCCTGACTGTCCTGGAACTTGATTTGCAGACTAGGCTGGCCTTGAACTCAGAAATCCACCTGCCTCTGCCTCCTGAGTGCTGGAATTAAAGGCATACACCACGAACTACCTGGCTATGAATGGTGCACTCTCGTGCTCCTCTCTCCCTCTCCCTCTACACACACACACACACACACACACACACACACACACACACACACACACACACACACACACTATTTTTAAAGAAAGGTTTTCTCTGTGTAACCTTGGCTGTCCTGGACTCACTTTGTAGACCAGGCTAGCCTGGAACGCAGAGATCTGCCTGGCTCTGCCTCCTGAGTGCTAGGATTAAAGGTATGCGCCACCACCACCCAGTTCCTTTTTCCCTCCTTTTAATAGAGGTCTTAAAAAGCTATATCTGTTTGTATGAAGCCATTTTGCCTTTTGTTACACAGCTTCAAGGCATAAATCCCTTGGGTACGTCAGTAACGTCACCCAGAGTCTTCATACGTGTTAAGCAAATGCTCTTCTAGGGATCGACACGTCTTTGACCTATGAAAAAGATTTTTGTCATCCTCGAGATCAGCTGTGACCTGTGTGTGCACTAAGGGGGTGGCCAGAGCTTGAAGAGGAGGGATGGGGACATCAAGGACAATACCGTTGAAGACCGCCTGCTCACTGGACTGATCATCCACCTGGTCCCTGTTGCTATGGTTGCAGTTCACCAACAGGATGGCTCCCCAGCCATTCGGGCCCCACACCCATCTTTTCTGCAAACGACAAGGGATAGTGGGGCAGGAAAGAGTCAAGCAAACCCCTCTGATGCTCATATGCAGATCTTTGCCATCACAGTCCCCGGGGACCCAGGTGACAGAGGACCTCTGGGAACAGAAAGCTACTGGACAAATAAAAGCAAAATAGAGCTGCTGCCTGGTTTTATAGACATGCAAGGACAGAGACATGCTGCAGGAGCCGAGTCCCACGAGAGGTCCAGGGGTGGTAGCTAACTGTCATAGCCGACTATACAACCAGGCCAGTGCTTCTGGAAATCTCGGCTATTTTGGTTTTGTTTTGAGACAAGGTCTCACTATGTAAAAGCCTGAGATGGCATTAAACTCACCATCCGGCATTAGTCACCCCAGTATTGTGGTGACAGGGAGGTGCTACCACATATGCCTCTATTTGGTTTTGAGGCAGGACCGACTGTAGCCCAAACTGGCGTGGAATTCCCTAACTGAGAGTGGTCTTCAAAACCTGATATTCCTACTTCTATTTCTGGTGTGCTGGAGTTAAAAGGCATGTGCGTACACGTGTGCATGAGCACATGCACACACCACACAGCTGGCTACGTTTTCAGTAAATTACAAGTTTATTCATTAACCTTGACTTGGGGTATAGCACTGAAACTTAAAGATACATCCGAGGTCAGACAAACAAGGGCCTGGGGCTCAGGGATGGCTCTCTTGGGTTCCTACCCCACCCCCTTGACCAGTCACAGTCTCACTTTAGCCTGTTTGTCACTTGGCATGTCCAGCTGTCCATCTCGATAGATGTCTGCCTCCAGGGAGATCTCTGAAAGGGAAGAGGAGGAGTTCAGACACCCAGACTGCTAATGGGGCCCAGAAGCTCTGGTGGCTCTCACAGAGCGAGCCCAGCTTCTGACACTGTTGATAAAAATCCTAATGTGATATCTCAGTGTCCAGAAGTTCCGCATCTGCACCTGTAGAATCTGTGCCAGAGAGCCATGCAGTCATGTCACAGAGTAAATCACACATTAAAAAAAAAAAAAAATAGTCTCAGGCTGGAGAGATGGCTCAGAGGTTAGGAGCACCACCTGTTCTTCCAAAGGTCCTGAGTTCAATTCCCAGCAACCACATGGTTGCTGATGCCTTCTTCTGGCCTGCAGGTGTACATGGAGGCAGAGCACTGTATAATAAATAAATCTTTGGAAAAAAAAAATAGTCTCATCTCTGGGCGAGATGGTGCACCCCTTTAAGCCCAGCACTCGGCAGGCGGATCTCTGAGTTTGAAGGCCAGCCTGTTCTACAAAGCAAGACTGGGACAGCCAAGGCTGCACAGAGAAACCCGGTCTTAAAAAAACAAACAAGTCTCAGCTGTGTGCTGTGGTACACGCCTGTTCTCCCTAGTAGTTGGGGAGGCAGAGGTAAGGAGGAGCTCTGAGTTTGAGGTTAGCCTGGTCTACAAAGCTCCAGGACAGCCAAGGCTACACAGAAAAACCTTGTCTTGAAAAACAAAAAACAAACAACAAAAGTCTCAAATTCATTGGTTTTTTGAGACAAGGTTTCTCTTGTGTAGCCCTAGTAGTCCTGGAGCTCCCTATGTAGACCAGGTGGATAGCAAACTTAAATGATCAGCCTGCTTCTGCCTCCCAAGTGCTGTGATTAAAGGCACGTTACGGCCCAGCAAAAAACTATCAAAAAATTTAAGTGTATGATTTTATATTGGGATATAGCTATAGCTAAACTGGGCCACAGGTTGGACAGTCCTGGTCAGAGGCAGGGTCTTCAGAGGCAGGCCAATTCCCCCAAATAAGTCAGGGAAGGAGCGGTCCATAGTGGCCACCTGATTTTGTTTGTTTTTGTTTTTGAGACAGTTTCTCTGTGTAGCCTTGGCTGCCCTGGACTCACTTTGTAGACCAAGCTAGCCTCAAACTCACAGCAATCCTCTGCCTCCCAAGTGCTGGGATTAAAGGCGTGCACCACCATGCCCGGCTCAGCCACCTGATTCTTACAAAGCAGCTTCGAGATAGGGCGGGCAAGATGGCTCAGCTGATAGCTCTTACTGCTCTCTCCCAGAGGATCTCAGTTCAGTTCTCAGCATGCATCAGAAGGTATCTCATAACCACCTGTAACTCCAACTCCAGTCCCGAGGTACCTGATGCCCTCCTGCTGGCCTCATGTGCAAGCACTCACACATGGAGAGCACAGCTTTCTTAGATCAGGAAAGCTGCTAAGGATAGAGCTAGCTCTATGGTGAGATAACCTAATGACTTTGGACCAGACCTGTCAGTGATGACAACGGGGAAGTGGTTTTACCAGTAAAACCAACCAGAACCAAGCCGGGTGGTGGTGATGTACATCTTTAATCCTAGCACTTGGGAGGCAGGGGCAGGTGGATCTGAGTTCAAGGCCAGCCTATCTATAAAGCGCATCCAGGATGGTCAAGGCTACACAGAGAAACCCTTTCTGGAAAAACCAAACAAACCAACAACCAGAATCAGAGTTAAGACAAAAGGGAGGAGCAACTGAACTTCAAGGGAACAGGTGTGTGGATACCTCAGGACCAATAAGGAGGCGTTTTATACATAGGGAGCCTCTCCCTTGCTTGGCAACACCTGCCCTGCTCTCCATAGGAAGGCTGGGTGGGCCTCAGCTCCCAGAGGCAGCAAGACTCACCGATGCCAGTGAGGTATAGGACAGCTGTGGCCGTGGCGACATCTTTGTCAGGACAGTAGTAAGAGACCAGCACCTGTGGAGACCACAGAAGACCTTTAAGGGCTGAGAGAAGACGCTCCAGCGCCATAGACTGGGTCTAAGCATTTGATCTTGGCTAGCTGTGTTCAAGCAGAACCCTGGCGCCTGGGCCACTTAAGTCTTCAAAGTGTGAGCCAGGCGGTGATGGCGCTCGCCTTTAATCCCAGCACTCAGGAGGCAGAGACAAGTGGATCTCTTGTGCTCGAGGCCAGTCTGGTCGACAAAGCAAGTTCCAGGATGGCCAAGGCTACACTGAGAAACACTGTCTTGAACAAACCACCAAAACAAGACAGACAAAACTGGAGTGTGTCTCACTAAAGTTGCTCGTTGCTGGCCTTGAGCTTCTTCTGTAGCTCAGGCAAGATCTTGTTCTTTTCTTCTCTTCCCAGCTCAGTTTACAATGTTGGTTCTAGCCTTTGCAAAACAGTGCTTACCCAGGTGAGCCACTCGCCCCAGGAAACTGCCAGCCATAGACACACAGATGGACGGATTCTACCCACTCACCCATCCCTCACTGCCTTGCTCCCTGCCCAGAGATAGGTGCCAATGGGCTTCAGCTAGTCTTGCTGGCTTCCATATTGGGATCACCTGGGTAGGTAAGGGTTACCCTTGCCTCCCCACCCTGGCTCACCTTGTCCTCATCCATAGTGGGGCTGGGTGACACCATCCTCACTAGCGCCTCTAAGGGCTGGCTCATTGGCCGCCAGACCACGGCACCCTCCTTCCCAGTAATGACGGTGCTGAAGAGGTGGATCAAGATCCTGGGAGAGCCTCGGATGCTGAAGGACTCGCACTTCTTGGGTGCACACCTGGTTTGCCAGAAACGATGCACATTTAGGGCTCACCAGCCTAGGCGGTAGCAGCAGCGTTGGAGGGATAGCTTTCTAATCTTCATCCATCTTGTGGGGTTGAGGAATGTGGTCAATGAAGTTTGGCCAGGGCGTGTCCTAGTGTCTTCAGGCCCCTCTTACTAATCCTACCCCCTGGAATCTCCATTCTTCCTGAGGATTTCCAGCCCCAACCTGCCCCCCCACCCCCCGCCTCCCAATGGCTCATGAGTGATCCAACAACAAGCCTCAGCTTCTACACACAGAGTGAGCAAATGCCCGAACCACAAGTAAGACCTGCCGTCCCCTCACGTTCAAAGCTAAGGGGGATTTTACAAGTAAGAGGCAGAAGAAAGGGGCAGGCGGTGGTGGCGCATGCCTTTAATCCTAGCACTCCCGAGGCAGAGGCAGGCGGATCTCTGTGAGTCAGAGGCCAGTCTGGTCGACAAAGCAAGTCCAAGACAGCCAAGGTTACACAGAGAGACCCTGTCTCAAAAAAACCAGAAAAAACAAACGAACAACCCCCCCCCCCCAAAAAAAACCCAAACAGACAAAAGGCAGAAGAAAGCTATAAGTCCGCATCCTGCCCTGCGACAGGAGGGCCCCTGGAGACCAAACCCAACTCCTTGGGACCAGACAGTGGAACAAAGAGAACCTCAGACTCCCAGACACAGGGACTCTCACCAGACCATCCTTATAGTTACCCCCTAAAGATACCCCCCCTCCCCATCCTCACCCACTGATGTCCAAGGTGATTTCCATGCCCACCATGCAAACGGCATGAGTGGGTTTGTCCAAGGACAGGCTGAGGGTACTCTGAAAAGACATGGCTGGGCTTCCGGGCAAGCCACTCTTGTGTGCAGCCCTTACCCACCAGAGTGGCTGCCTAGGCCACTTTGCCTCCCTCTTTAGTAGGGCAGGGAACTCCCCAGTCCTCCCCCTTGTTAAGGGGTCACAGGTGAGTCTGCTTGTCTCCCTGGTTGCTGTGGGAGATGGTGGAGGGGAGGGTGGGGGAGGGGAGACCCTTTCAGTCAGGATTAACGTCTTAGCAGCTGCCACTGCCCTGTGGTACCCTGCAGCCCCGGGAATTGGAGGCTAAGGGCTCGGAGCTCTGGCCTTCCAGTGGGAGCAAGGTGGGAGGTTCTGGGAAGTGGGGCTCTGCATGGAGCAAGGCCCTAGCAGACTCAACTGGAGCTGCTGGGGAGGGTGAAGGTCCCCAGAGGACATACAAGGCTATGGTCAGCGTGCTACACTTCAAAGTTTGGTGGGGGGGGCGGATCTTGGTTCTAGGACAGTAGTTTTTAACCTGTCGATCTTGACCCCTTTGACAGTGGCATATCAGATATTTCCTTATGATTCATAACAGTAGCAAAATTAGGTATGAAGTAGCAACAGAATAATTTTATGGTTGGGGGTCACCACAACCCGAGGAACTAAAAAGGGTTGCAGCACTACCAAGGTTGAGAACCGCTGCTCCAGGACATGCGCTGCTTGGCAACTAATGAGGGATGCTTGGCACAGTGTTATGGTCACAGAAGTGTTGGGGAGCTAGTCAGCTCTGCAAATCTCTAGTCCTGACAGCCTGCATGCTCTTCCTGGTGATAAAGATGAGCCAGGCACTCCCAGCTGTGCCTCTTGTTAGCACAGGGGCGAGTAGGTGGAGGTTGGGGTGGGGGCGGGCAGCACAAGCTGGTACATGGACTAAACCTGCAGAGCCTGGCTCACAGATGTTGCTCATCTAGGCTGAGCCTGCAAAGCAGAAAGGAATTTTGTGTTTCCCAGGTACATCAGTGTACCTCTTGGTCTCTTTTCATAATGCATACTTAGGGCAAACTACTAAACCACGTGTGGTGATTCCTGCCTGTCATCCGTTCAGCACCCAGATCGAGGCAGGAGGATTTCTGTGAGTTTGCGACCAACGTGGGTTACAGACTGAGATCCTATTTCAAAACCTACAAGAGGGCACGCCTTTAATCCCAGCACTTGGGAGGCAGAGGCAGGTGGATCGCTGTGAGTTCGAGGACAGCATGGTCCACAAAGCGAGTCCAAGACAGCCAAGGCTAACACAGAGAGACCCTGTCTCAAAACAACAACAAAAAACAAAAACCTACAAGATATCATATTGTATTCCATAGCATATGTATTTGTTAGGGAAAAAAAAAAAAAAAAAGATCTAGCTGAAATAGCTAGCCTATGCTTACAGAGAGGTCAAGCCTAGATTGGGCAATTCAACGAGACTGTGTTGAAGTTTTTAAAATGGGGGGTGGGTGGGTGGGAGTGTAGCTTCTTGGTAAAGAATTTATCTACCTCCAGGTCCGAGGCTTAATTCCCATTCTCCTCTCACTAATATTGGACCTGGTGGCTTATGTTTGCGATCCGAGAACTTGATGGACTAAGGCAGGAAGATCAAGAGTGGCAAGCCAAGCCAGGCGTGGTGGCATTCACCTTTAATCCTAGCATTTGGGAGGCAGAGGCAGGCAGATCTCTGTGAGTTCGAGGACAGCCTGATCTACAAAGCGAGTCCAGGACAGTCAAGGCTACAAAGAGAAACTCTGTCTCGGGGGTGGGGGGAACCAAAAAACACAAACAAAAAGAGTGGGAAGCTAGCCTGGACTAACTAAGGAGACTCTATGTAGGAACTTCTCCCACTTAGTTCCCAGAAGGCCTTATCGCAGGACAGAGCTCAGAGAGAGTTACCCCATCCCTCTCTTTCTCTGTCCTACCCACTGATCTATCTGAGAAGGGATGATGGTACCAGCTCCCAGCCAGCTTTGGTGGTGCACATCTGGAATCTGTACATTGGAGAGGCAGAGGCTGAAAGATGGCTGCAAGTCTGAGGGCAGCCTTGGCTACAAAGAGAGTGTCAGGTAGGCTAGGGGTACTAGTAAGACCCTGTTTCAGGAAGGAAGGAAGGAAGGAAGGAAGGAAGGAAGGAAGGAAGAAAGGACATGGTGGCCACACCTTTAATCCCAGCACTTGGCATGGAGAGGCAGGTAGACCTCAGTGAGTTTGAGACTAGTCAGGTCTAGAGAGACTCTCTGTCAAAGAAAAGGGAAGAAGAAGAAGAAGAAGAGAGAGAGAGAGAGAGAGAGAGAGAGAGAGAGAGAGAGAGAGAGAGAATATCAGTGACATACAGGAATGTGTTTCTTTTCTTCTGAGACAGGGTTTCTCTGTGTAACCTTGGCTGTCCTAGACTCATTTTATAGACCAGGCTGGCCTCAACTCACAGTGATCTGCCTGCTTCTGCCTCCCCAGTGCTCGGATGAAAAGCGTGTGCCACCATGCCTTAGGAGTGTTTTGCTTGTTTGGTTTTGGTTTTTGTTTTTTGTCTTTCGAGACAGGGTTTCTCTGTGTAGCCTTGGCTGTCCTGGACTCGCTTTGTAGACCAGGCTGGCCTCGAACTCACAGCGATCCACCTGCCTCTGCCTCCTGAGTACTGGGATTAAAGGCATGCGCCACCACACCTGGTGAGGAGTGTATTTTTAAGGGCTGAGGATATAGTAAAGCATTTATTTGGCACACATGAGGCTCTGGGTTCCATTTCAAGCACTGCTTTAAAAAAGAAAAATAGAGAGACACACATCATAGTAAATAGTCGAAGAACTTCCAGCTGTTACCTCATGGGTGCTTTGAAACTGATTTTACTTTGCTTTATAGAGATAGGGCTGGCTGGGGGGTGACATTCAATGGTAAAATAAAGACCCGAAACCACATCTTTACTGTAGCATCTCTAAGTAGAACTGAGTTTGCTATGCAAGGACCATTTTTGGACATACAGAGATGGGACAAGAGGCAGACATGGGTGAAGCAAGCAAGCCACAGTGGCAGGGAAGGGTAGCCACCCCTGGGGAAGCCCAAACATCCCCAGATCTCTTGTTGCACCTCACTGCAGGGAGCCAGAAACCTCGGCCTAGGACAATCTTCATGGGAAGCTGCTGGAGGCGGTGACTCAGGGCACCATGTGCCACCACTTGAAGGTGAAGGGCTTTCTGCGAACATTGGTGCCACAGTGAACCTCTCCGTGGTACACGTGGTATGCATAGAAGTCATTGAGGAAGGTGCAGTGCAGACCCAGCGGCTCCAGGTGGGAGCAAATTTTCTCCTCCAGGCAGCAGCGGCCATTGATGATGGGCCCAAAAGGCTTGGGGATGCCCAGGTGTTTGCCCAGCACCAGCATGTTCACCTGTGTGAAAGTGGAGGCCCAGATCAAAGAAAACAGCTGCTGGTGTAGGACCCACAGGTCTATTGAACTCGGCCTGTTCCTTTTATCCTCTGCCTCTCTGTGTTCTCCCCAGATTCCTTTGAGGCAAGGTCTCTCCCTGTTTTCTCAGCTAGGTTAGAAGCCTGCAAGGCCCAGATATTTTTCTGCCTCTATGGCACTCAGAGCAAGGATTACAGGCAGGTGGGTGACACGCAGCTTTTTACCTGGGTCCTGGGGTTCTAACTCTGTAAGTGCTCTTAGCCACTAAGCCACCTGTCCATACCCCGCTGCCCTTCAGTTTTAGGTTTACTCATGTTGTCTGGGTCTGCCAGGTGTGCGCAGGTACCTAAAGGAATCCAGAAAGTGCCCTAGAGCTGAGGTTACAGGCAGTTGGGCCTTTCCACATGAGTGCTAGGAACTCGAACTCGGGTCCTCGAGAAGAGCAGCAAGTGCTCTTGACTGCTTAGTCATCCCTCCAGCCCGCATATCTCTTTTTGGAGACAGGGTATCATGTAGCCCATGTTGACCTCAAATATACTATGTAGGCAAGGCTGACTCTGAACTCCAGCCTTGCCTGCCTCCACCTCTCACGTGGTGGGCACAATTTAACACTGTGTTTTCTTCTGGTAACAAGCAGTCTCGCTGGGCGGTGGTGGCGCACGCCTTTAATCTCAGCACTCGGGAGGCGGAGACAGGCGGATCACTGTGAGTTTGAGGCTAGCCTGGTCTACAAAGTGAGTCCAGGACAGCCAAAGCTACACAGAGAGAGAGACTCTGTCTTGAAAAACCAAAACCAAAACAAACAAACAAACAAACAACCCCCCCTCCCAGCAGTCTCTGGGTAGAATGTCATGTCATGTGCTGTTCAAGTTCAGTGAGAAGCCAGACCACAGCGAACTGTGACCCATAGGCCTCAGGGGCTTTGTTGGGGAGAGAGGGAGACGTGGAGTCTCCTGCAGCAGTTCAACGTTGGAGGAGAAACCTCATTGGCCAGATTGGAGCTGCTGCACTGGAGCCCCAGAGCTCGGGGGGTGGGGGGGGCCCAGTCTGTAGATAAACATTGCTGGCTCCTTCCTGAACTTTAGGCCCCAGTCTTCCTTCCGGGTAAGTTTCCACCCGGTCCTTGAGCATTCGGTGAAAAACTGCAGTGGGAGGTGGGACAATGTGCTGGGGGGTGGGGGGGGGGCCAAAGTTAAGTCTGTGCTCTGATATGTTCAATCTGGCTCCACCCTGGGGGTGAGGGAGAGGGAGGATTGCGACCACTCACTCTGAGGTCCTGTTCTTGGCATGGGCTCCCTTCCCACCAATGAATGCCACCTCAGAACACTTCCTCTGTGACCTGTGTCTGCCAAGTCCCTGACCACCTCCTCCTCCCTCCAACCCTCGCTCTGCCATTTCTTACCTGCTGTGTGTTTTTGTGCTAGACGCCCCCTAACCTCTCTGAACTGCCTCTGGAAGCAAAGCAGTGAGAGAACCCACTTCTGACATTGTGTGAGGCTCAGCAGAGGTTCTGGGTGCCATTAGGGCTATAGGAGCCTGGAAGGGAGCAAGGAGAAGCCGCCCGGGCCATCCTGAGGCCTGCTTCAGGCCTCTCCTGGCTGCATGCGGAAGTTTGAGAAACCACTTGAGTGCGAGGAAATCGGGTGGTGGCTATCACCTCCTTACCATGTTTGGGAAGAAGGCTTCGGCCTTCTGGTTCCCTCTGGAGTTCCCTACAAGCTTGAAGAGCTGTGGGACGTCAATGATGTCACCCTCTGCCAGGCCCAGCTCCCGCTTCAGCACTGCCCGGTTCCAGTCGATACAGCTCTGGTGGGGGGGTGGGGAGGGGCGAGGAGCAAGGGGGTACGTTAGGGGAGGAGACAGTGTGAAACAGCAGCAGGGATGGGTAGGAACCAGGGTTCTGGCTCCCAGGGACCCCACACACTGCCTTTCTGCACTCTGCCTGATCCTGGGATGGTAGCCAGTGCATGCATAGTGAGCAGCCTCAAGAGCCCTCCCCCACCCCCTTCCGCCCCATCCCACCCCATTACCCCACCCCCATCCCACCCCACTTCACCCCACCCCATGCATCTAGTCATGTGGAGCCAGGCACCCCCTGCAGCATCTCCAGGACACCTGGGCTGAGTACCTCCACATATGCATTCTGGTCCCTCAGTTTCTTGCTGGACAGAATGTCATTGATCGTCTGCTGCTTTTTTCCTACCATAGAGAAAGAGAGAAAATGGACCCAGCTTGGGGGGCGGGTTCCCCTCCAGTGAGGGACAATGCTGGGCCCAAGGTCTCCATCTCTTTCGTGGGTGCATTCGCCCTCCAACGTGCCCCCATCTCCAAAGGGACCCTGTTTGGTTTGGAGGAAGTGTTGCCTCTGGTAAAACTTAGCATCCGCCAGGCCCAGGATGGACATAAGAGTGGCAGCAGTAAGGACAGCTGAGTAACCCCACTGAACCTCATATGACAGAGGATGAGGAAAGCGACCATCCAACGGAAGAGCCTGCAGCCTCAGACAGGGCAAAGCCCAAAGAGGCACAGAAGACAAGGTGTTGCCCAAGAGAGACAGGATCCTGGCAGAGCCAACCAGTTAGGTCAACCAACCCTACTCCAATGCCAGGCCCTGATCTAGCCGCACCACTAGCACCAATAAACCAGGCTGCTGTGTCAATGTCCCTGGGAGGTGACACTGGCCGCTGGGAAAAGGGAGCTGCTTGGGTGTGGCATCACCTGATCAGACTCCTGGCTCAGGAAAGGGTCAGAACTGGAGAAACTGAGCAGCACCATGGTGGTCTGCATTTTTCCCAATCCCAGAGCTTTAGCCCTTGGCCTCAGAGCCTATTTATTTATTATGATTTTGTTTTAATTTTTAATGTGTATATGTATTTGTACATCACGTGTGTGCCTGGTGCCTGAGGAGGCCAAAAAAAAAAAAAAAAAAGGGTATCAGATCCCCTGGGACTGGAGTCCCAGGTAGCTGAAAGCCATCATGTGGGTGTTGGGAACCAAACCCAGGGCCTCTGCAAGAATAACAAGTGCTCTTAACTGCTGAGCCATTTTTCCAGTCCCTATATTTACTTTTGAGATAGGTTCTCACATAGCCCAGGGTAGCCTCAAATTTGTTAAGTAGCCAAGGATGACCCTGAATTCCTGGTCCTCAACCTTCTGAGTGCTGGGATTATAGGTGGGCACCGCCATACCCAGCTTTTGGGTGCTGAGAACAGAACCCAGGGTCAATCCTGGCGAGCACTGTTCCATTTGAGCTTACATTCCCAGCCACAGATCCCGACCCTGTCAGGAAAGGAGGAGCCTGGGGCGGGAGTGGGCTCAGTGACACAGCACTTCCCTGGTAGCATGAGACCCCAAAGCTTGACCCGAAAGGCAAACAAGCAAGCCAAGTGCGGTGTGGGTGGGGAATGATGGTTTGCTTGCTTCTGTGTAACACACCACGCTCAAATATATTTAGAGAATATTCCTTTTTTTTTTTTTTTTTTGGTCTTTTGAGACAGGGTTTCTCTGTGTAGCCCTGGCTGTCCTGGAACTCACTCTGTAGTCCAGGCTGGTTTCGAACTCACAGAGATCCACCCACCTCTACTTCCCCAGTGCTGGGATTAAAGGCTTGTGCCACCAGAGCCTCTGACCCTGGCCTTTGTTCAATTTAGTGAGAACATTGCATCCTGAGATCTATCTCTGCTGCCTTACGCCTTCTCAGTTCCCTGTGGGACATTTTCCCTTTCTGTCACCTCAAGGCCCCTTCCACCTTGCTAACCACCCCACTCCCGCAGCCCCCACCGGCACCTCCCGCATTCTTCCCCACACACCCCTTCCTCCCCTCCCCCCTGCAGCCTCAGACTCAGGTACCCCAAAGGCACCTTTTGCTGTCTTGCTAGCTCACAGGGAGCTTGGAGGCCCAGCGCTGAGCATGGTGCCCCGTACATAGGAGGTACACAAATCTCTGTTACCCACAGGATCTCAGCAAGCAGTGGAGACTATAGACAACAGAAGAAGCTAACCCCCACGGGACGCCAGCCATAGTCAACTTACTCTTGAGTCCTTCGAACAGGGGCGCTTCACCGTGGCCCTGGCCCTGTAGCTCCTGGAACAGCTGAAAGCAGGCTCTGGGGCTGGACAGTAACAGCCGAAAGCCCTGATGGGAAACACTGGAGTTAGGAGGCTGCTTAGCCCGCAACATGGGGTTCCCAGGAGGGGGCAGTGGTACCCTCTACCACCTTCCTGTCCCCGCAGAGAGGGAGAGGTAGCTTGGGAACCCAGGCAGAAGGATTTACACACCTGCCTGTCCGGTGCTGGGACGAAGCTTAGGAACTCATCCACGTGACCCACAAAGAGCCAATCGGAGAAGAGGTTCACGGGGGCTTGCACCTGCTGGGCGCCCAGGAAGTCCTGTAAGGCCTGGTGCATGTCCCTGCTCTCGCCGCTGCTCTCACAGGGATAAGAAGTTATGACAGCTATCAACATCATCAGAAGACAACGTCAGCCGGGCGTGGTGGCGCATGCCTTTAATCCCAGCACTCGGGAGGCAGAGGCAGGTGGATCTCTGTGAGTTCGAGGCCAAATCTGGTCTACAGAGCGAGTTCCAGGGTAGCCAGGGCCACATAGAGAAACCCTGTCTCGAAAAACAAAAACAAAAAACAACCCCCCCAAACCAACCAACCAAACAAAAAACCCCCACAAGATTATGGGGAAACATATTTTCATTACTATTCATAACAGTAGCAAAATCACAGTTACGAAGTAGCAACAAAAGTAATTTTTATGATTGGGGGGTCACCATACCATGAGGAACTGCATTAAAGAGCTGCAGCATTAGGAAGGTTGAAAACCTCTATGCTAGAGTGTAACAACAGAAGAGGAAGGTTGACTGAAGTGGGGAGGAGGCCCATGGATACAGTGACAGGGAGTCATCCATGCTGGGGTGACACTTCATTGATGCTTCATGGTCACCCACCCACCCATAAGTACCCCTCACCCATGCTCAGTGTAAGCCCAGTACACCCCCAAGTTGGGCCTTGGAAGACTGATTATTCTGGTCCGTTGTTGGGATTCTATCTGGGAGAGCATATTGTTTCTGTTGCCCTAGGAAAAGTTCATGCAATGGAGGGTAGCCGTGGGAAGGTGGTGTCTGGGGATGGTGGCCTGGCAAAGAACTCAAGGTTCCTCCCATGTAGGGAAGGGACCATGGAGCCTGGGCTGCTGCCATCATGGCACTGAGAGCTGAGCAACTTAGGCTCTGTCCCTGCAGTTTCCTTGGGTGGGGGGAAACTGAGGCACAGCCACTGAGGTACATAGGATCAGTGTCGAACCACAGAGAGCACTGACTGGTGACTCAGCCTAGATGCCCTTGTGATGGACAAGCATGGGTGTTGAAGCCGGTCAGATCAAGTGGGCGGGCACACTTACTGCTCTACCCCCAGCTTCTGGCACGTAATAGATGCCCAATAAATAGCCATTGACTGACAACATATAACTGGGCAGAGGTGGGCTCTGAAGTTTCCTTACCCTACATGTGGACTCCTCTCAATGTTTGCTGCCCTCCTAGGTTTGGAGGACATAAGGGAGGCTCCACTGTGGCTCTTGTCACTGCCCCCCCACCCCAGCACCTGGGTCCTGGCCACTCCCATGCCATTCTTCTTACCTGGAGTAACCACTGCTCCCGATGAGAATCCTGCCCAGTGGGTACTCCTTCCCTTCGACGGTGACTGGGGGACTCACCTCCAGGTTCCCGAAGGCATCCAGCCCAGTGACCTCTGTCATATGGGGCCCTCGGGTCACATAGCCGAAATTTGGACCCTGGGATGGGAGAAGGATTGAATGAGAGTTAGAGACATCTGTCCCCAAGATGGAAATGGTGGCTGCGGCCTTAATGATGATTTGGTCACGTGAAGGAGTTCTGGGGGCTGCCCGAGAGTGTGTGTGTAACCTGTTGGGTCCCCAGCACGTGTCACCTGCTTGGAAAACTTATGCACGGAGCAGAAGGACCTCAAAGCCTTCTTTGTGCTGCTTTTACAGGTTCGGAACAAGTGATGGATGGATGGAGACGGGGGTTCCTTCGGCCAGTTTGAGGTGGGACAGGAGTCCAAGCCACCCCTGTGGCCAGCACTGTGCCTCACACCATATCCCCATCCTGACCCTGGCCTAGAATGGGCTTTACCATGTATGACATCTCCATGTGAGCCTCCTCCAGAGGACTGTCACCCCTGTGTGAGCGTTGTGGGTGGGTGCTGTGGTAGATCACCACCTAGTGGCTTAACATAACACCAGTGTATCCTCCTGCAGTTCCACAGTCACTTGCCACAGGATGTCGCTTGTCGAAGTGTGGTCTCAGGTGTATCGCTGAGGCCCCAGGGAAAAGAGTCTCAAGAGAAAACGCCTTGTGCTGGATGCCAGGGCTTGCCTTGGGCTGCCTCCCTGCTGTAGTCCCTTTTCGCTGTGGGGGAAGGGCAGGCCCAGATGTTGCCTCCCTCGTTTCCTGGTGTCATCAGCTGGCCAGGTGGGCATCCCATCTGTGAGCTGAGCCCACCTCCTACATTGAAACATTAGGCAGGGCACCCCCTCCCTGACTTCCGGCATTTCTCAGATGCTGACCTGACAGCTCAGTGGCTTTGCTGTCCACAGCATTGGGCTAGATTTAATAGCAGTATTTTAATTCTATTTCTTTTTTTGTTTGTTTGTTTTGTGTGTGTGTGTGTGTGTTTGTTTGTTTTTGAGACACTGTTTCCCTGTGTAGCCTTGGCTGTCCTAGACTCGCTTTGTAGACCAGGCTGGCCTCAAACTCACAGTGATCTGCTCGCCTCTGCCTCCTGAGTGCTGGGATTAAAGGTGTGCGCTACCGTGCCTGGCTTGCTTTCTTTTTCTTTTACTTTTTCTTTTTCTTTCCTTTTTTCTTCTCCTTCTTCTCCTTCTTCCTTTTCTTTTTCCAGACAAGGTTTCTCTGTGTAGCCTGGATGCCCTAGTCTCATTTTGTAGACCAGGCTGGCCTGGAACTCACAGCAATCTGCCTGTCTCTACCTCCCGAGTGCTGGAATTAAAGGTGTGTGCCAGCACACGCAGCTTCCTTTCTTCCTCCCTCCTTCTCTCCCTCCTTTCCTTCCTTCCTTTCTTTTAAAGACAAGGTTTTCTGCACAACACAGAACAGAACAGCCTCCCCAGCACTGAGCTTTCAGACACCCCATGTCAGGTGATATAGAATTCCTAGCATCATACTGAAAGAACCGCAGCATGCAGGTCACATGCTGGCTGCTCACACTCAGCAATAGCAGGGCAGCCCCACACCCTGGCCAGGCAGAGGAGAACTAACCAAATGCATTGGAGATACTGCAACAAAACACCCTGGGAGAAATGAGCAAGGAGGAGTCCGCCACGCAAGGCGCCTTAGTTTCTGTCAGTGTGATACAAGATCATCTGGAGAGAAGGAAGCTCAGCTGAGAACATACCTCCATCAGATTGGCCTGTGGGCAAGTCTGTGGGCTATAGTGCTGATTAGTGACTGACGTGGGAGGGGCCAGGCCACTGTAGGCAATCCACCCTGGGCGTGCGGTCCTGGGTGCTAACAGGAGGCAGGTTAAGCAAACCATGGAGAGCAAGCCAGTAAGCCATGTTTCTCTGTGACCTCTGCCTCAGCTCCTGCCTCAACTTCCCACAGTGAGAGACTGTGGCTGGAGAGATGGCTCAGAGGTTAAGAGCACTGGCTACTCTTCCAGAGGTCCTGAGTTCAATTCCCAGCAACCACATGGTGGCTCACAACTATCTATAATGTGATCTGATGCCCTGTGTACACACAGGCAGAACATTGTATACATAATAATAAATAAATAAATAAATAAATAAATAAATAAATCTTTAAAAATCTTAAAAAAAAAAAAAAAAAAAAAAAAAGAAAGTGTATGTCAAGTAAATCCTGTCCTCAACTTGCTTTTGGTTTTGGTCATAATGGTTTTTTTAGTTAGTTTTTTTTTTTGTGTTTGTTTTTGTTTTCCCAAGACAAGGTTTCTCTGTGTCGCCCTGGCTGTCCTAGCTCACTCTGTAGACCAGGCTGGCCTTGAACTCACAGAGATCCACCTGCCTCTGCCTCTAGAATGCTAGGATTAAAGGCATGTGCCACCGCACCCCGGCTTGGTCAGAATATTTTATCAGCAACCGATGACACTGGCATGGACCCCTGATAGCATCAGGAGAGGTTCAGCTGGGTAGGACACTGGTGCTGAGACTCGAAAGCTGAGAGTCAGCCAGTGCCAGAATAGAGAGGTGCATTCCTGGCAGATGGAATGGCATACGAGATATGCCAAGGGCCTGAGGTCAGAGAGCAATGGGAAATTTGAAAAACTGGATGAGATGGCTGGAGAGATGGCTCAGTGGATAAGAACACTGTCTGCTCTTCCAGAGGTCCTGAGTTCAATTCCCAGCAACCACATGGATCTGATGCCTCTTCTGGCCTGCAGGTGTACATGCAGATAGAGCACTCATACTTAAAAAGTATATAAAAATCTTTAAAAAAAAAAAAAAAAAGCCTGGACGGAGCTCAGTGGACTGGATGCTGGAAAAGGGCAGGGAGATGGATCCATGATGATACTGGTGAAAAGCCCGGTGATTTCTGCACAAGGAAGAAGGTGTTGTGTATGTATGCAGTCAAAGACCTGCTGCAGCCTTTGGAATATCTAAGCGGTAAGATGTAGCCACTGCAGGCAGGATGGGAACCAGCATGGCAGGGTGGGGAGGACAAAGTCCTGGCAGCAGTAGGCTGATGCTCTCACCTCCAAAGGACTTGGACTTGCCTCTGCCATTATTCAACATACAGAGCCTGGCTACGCCCCGGGCTGCAAGAATAGGGCGTGGCCAGGAAGAAGCAAAGGGGACTGTTGATGAGATTCCTGCGTGCAAAATACTCATGGCTGCAAGCCTTGTCTCTCCGTCTGAAGATTCCAGGCCCCAGTGCAGGCTACGGTCTTCCTGGGAGGACAGGGAGGCCTGGGGCTGAAGGTATGTGGGCTTGGTAAACATACTATTATTTTTATTGATGATGATGATGGTGATGATGATGATGACGATGACGACGATGACAACAACGATGACGACTACGACATGGGCTGAGTTGGCATCCATCTGCCATTTTGGTGTGACTCACCAATATGTCACTTCCCACTCCTGACTGTATTGACTGTGACTGATAAAAGTCTGGCTGATCCTGAAGTCCCACCACAGCCCCAGTGTAGCCCCCCCAAAAGAAAACTATACCCAAGAGATGAAACTCCCACCCTGTCCTAGATAGCCCAGGATGCCCCTTGCAAGGTTGTCCCAAGGACCAGGTGAGCTCATGAATGGTAAGGCTCTGAGAACCCAGATCTTATCAACATAATAGCTGAAATAGTCAGCACCACCCCTTGGGTCCCACTGGAACAGGAAGTCAGCTTTGGGGACCAGGTTGCTCAAGCATAAGGGGTGGCCTGGAGAGAGATGGGTTGAAGAGGGAGGGGCCTCAAGGCCAGGGGCACTGGGTGGCTGGGTGTCAGCCAGGCCCACAGAGTTCCTACCATGACTCGTTTGACAGGGAAGTCCTTCAGGCCTCTGTCCCTCGGGGAGTCAAAGACCACAGGCAGCGTCTTGTGGGGAGCCTGGGTGTAGCCAATCTCCATTTCATCCTGGAGGGGTGCAGAGCAGCTGCGGCTTGTGCCACAGTCCTGGCACCCAGAGCCCGATACGGTGTGGACCCCCCCCGCCCCGGCCCCGCTGACCATGCCATCAAGAACAAATTCTACGGGACACTTGAGGCCAGAGAGTGGCCCTGAGGATGCAGGCAGACCTGTGTCCTGCACAGCCTGCTGGGAAAATGAACAGGACAGAAGCCCTGACTCTTGGGGGGGGCACTCAGGGCTGTGGCTGAGATGTGGTGATGGAGCCTTGTCCTTGAGGACAGGGAACATCCCATTATGGGGTGCCTAGAGGTGCTGGGGGGATGTTGGGGTGCCCAGAGGACTTCCAATATGGCTGTGATGGAGGAAAGCTGTTTAATTATCCCAGGTGAGAAGCAGCCTCCTGGGTCTCACCGGAGCCGGCAGGTGGCTCACCCAGCCCTGTAAGTGAGTGGATGCACGGGCTCTCAGAAATGAATCTGGCACCGACCCTGCCCTTTTCCTGCAGCTGTGCAGGGTTGCGGTTGAAACAGACACAGTATCTCTACAGCGAGGAAACCCTGGTCATATCTTGGTGAAAGATGGGATCTGTCTGCAGCTTCCCAAGGACCAGCCTACAGCACAGAGACGGGATGACGAGGGTAGGACTTAACAGACAGGAAGAGGGATATGGTCCTACTGGAGGGGTGCCATACATGAAGGGGCAGCCTTCATGCCGGCCTCTGATGAGCAGGACTCGGGTATGGCTGATAAGGGAGACACTTGAGAAGAGATGGGCAAAGGCACAAGGTGAGAGCCAGGGCACGGGCATGGATGGGGGTGGGGGCACGGTGGCTCACAGTCTATGTCAGATGAACTCCCTGGTATAAGGGACTGCTGAGGACTCTGTTCTCCCACTCCATCTCAGAAATCCCAAGACCTGTATCTGTCCCTCGGCTTCAGGCAGACTAGGGCCACGAACCTGCATCCACTGGTCATCCAAATTCTCCTCCTCTGGGCACACAGTCAGCTTGCACCTGGCTTTCTTGGTCAGAACAGTCAGTGACTTTAGGAAGTCTTCGTTGTTGGCAATCCTACGAAAATTAGACCTCATCACCACAGAGGAGTGGCAGCGATAACAATTGGTCCCTCTCTCCAGGGTCCTGTGCAAATCCTGGCTTCCGGCAGCTCAGAGCAGGAAGTATGTTCTTCCATTCCCAGCAAATGCAGCATCCCCAGAATTCAGGGCTCTCCCTGGTGTACCCAGACCCCACCCCACTCCCAGAGCTTCACCTGCATACGTATACCTCCTGGGGGGGCTGCGTGTTGGGGGTCATGATCCAGGGGGCCACACGAAACATCACACTGTCTTGGAACACCAGGGCCTCGGGGAGCTCCTGGAGGGGAGAGATGTCACGGTCAGGGAGGGTCCCACACCCGCTTCCCCTCCCTGCCCACCCCTAGGCTGATACCTACCGGGTTAGATTTGTCCAGCAGGGAGACAGTGAGGGAAATGAGGCCTTGGAAGTCGGCGTCAGGGAAGGCAAGCCCCTCCACATAGAAGTCTGTGCTATGCTGGCCGCCCGGCAGCTCCAGGCGGTGCGAGAACTGCTGGGGCCCCAGGACCACCTTAAACCTGGACGGCAGTTTGCCCCCTAGAAAGAGGCGGAGTGTGTGCTCAGGCCTAGCATGCCAATGCTGGCTCTGATTTCCTCTCCTCAGTGCCTGAGGTGCCTTCCTGGGGTCCCCTTGTTTAGGGGGAGAACATCAAAGCTCCAGTTGGGACTTTGTTTCCCTGATGAGAGGGGATCCAGGAAGGGCAATGGCAGGTGTCAGCCCCATTCAGACTTTGCACTATTCATTCACTCAGATATCCATTTATCCCCAAGCACACTGCGCTGTCTCCTAGACAACTAGGGATACAACACACACCAATGAAAGCAGTGACAGAGGGATGAGGGGAGGGCTTCCTGTGGGTAGCGATGCCTGGATGGAGGGGACAGAGTTAGTCATCACTTTATCAGGTTGATTACTTTAGTCTAGGATGGAATGGAGCTGCAACAAGTTGATAGAAAGCCCTCTGCTGTCCACTATGCCTGGACGAGCAGAGACATCCAGACAGGCCCTATCCCCTTGGGGCTCCACTCACCGCTTTAAGCCTTGCACACTTTACAATGGCCTCTCTGGCCCCCACTGCAGTCCTCAAACACTCAGGGGCCATCCCACCTCAGGGCCCTCGCACTTGATGTTCCCTCTGCCCCGGATGTCCTTCCTCAGAGTATGCCGTCTCCCCGACCTTCCTCACTCTCTGCCCCGGCTCCACTCCCCACACTGCTGTCCCTAATGCTTTACCCAACTAGGATAAAAGTGGCACGGGCCAAAAACTTGGTCCTGTTTAAGGCTGAGCGCCCTGTGCGCAGAGCAGAGCCTGACACTGCCTGGGTAGCAGGAGTGAGGGGCTGCAAAGCTGCTGGTGATTGAGAAATGTTCCCAGTGAGTGGGGTCATGGGCACATGGGGTGGGGGTCAACGGGGAGAATGGGGGGAGGGGAAGAGGGAGACAGCAAGGAGCTAGGAAAGAGAAATAAAAAGAAAGAAGAGCCAGGTATGGTGTGGTGGCACACACCTTTAATCCCAGCACTCAGGAGGGAGAGGCAGGTGGACTGATGTGGGTTCGAGGCTAGCCTGGTCTACAAAACGAGTCCAGGACAGCCAAAGCTATACAGAGAAACTCTGACTCCAAAAACAAAACAAAACAAAAATAATCCCAGCACTCAAGAGGAAGAGACAGGCAGATCTCTGTGAGTTCCAGGCCAGCCTGGTTTGCAGCGTGAGTCTAGGACAGCCAAGGCTACACAGAGAAATTCTGTCTAAAAAAACAAACAAACAAACAAAAAACAACTACAAAAAAACCAAAACATAAAACAAAACACCCTCACTGGAAGAAGTCACTCCCTTGTTCCCAACTGGGACAAGGCCTTTCCTCAAGTCACCTCATCTGGAAGGCAGAGGACACAGGCACATGCCAACCACACAGCCCTGTGCCTGGTGCTCAGAACCAAGCACACCATAGTTGCATAGGAACTACTTGCTGAAGGGTTTGTGGGACAGGGCAGGGCCCCATCTACTGGGGCCAGGAAAGGAACCTGGAGCGACAGCTTCAGAGATGCAAGGAAGGAAGGGCCAGGCGGATACTCACGTGTGCCCTGGAACACCCTCACTTTGTTCATCTTGGCCTTGGGCACATGCAGCACCAGCTGATATTTGCCAAAGAAGTCTTTGGGAGTCTTCGTGTTCAGGGTCATCAGAGACATGTCCTGCAGGTCTGACACAAGAAGCATGTGGCCATGGTTGTCCCCAGTGCCCATGTCCCTCCAGACGCCTCCTGGTTCCACAAAGGAACTTTTTCTTTAATTTTGTTTATTTATTGTGTGATAGTGTTCTGCCTGCAGGCCAGAAGAGGGCACCAGATCTCATTACAGATGGTTGTGAGCCACCATGTAGTTGCTGGGAATTGAACTCAGGACCTTTGGAAGAGCAGCTGGTGTTTTGTTTGCTTGTTTGGTTGGTTGGTTTTGGTTTTTCGAGACAGGGTTTCTCTGTGTAGCCCTGGCTGTCCTGTACCTGCTTTGTAGACCAAGCTGGCCTCAAATTCAGCGATCCACTTGCTTCTGCCTCTCAGAGTGCTGGGATTACAAGTGAGCGCACCACACCCAGCTTGTGTTTTTTAAATACATTTACTTATCATTCATTTTGTAGCATGGAGGCTTGAACTCGGAATCTTGAATGTGCAAGGCAACACCTCTGTCACTCAGCCTCAGCCCACACTTATTTTTTCATGCGGGTGCATGCGAGAGGGTTGAGTAAGGTGTGGTAAACGTGTGGAGGTCAAAGGACAATTTGCAGTAGTAAATTCTCTTCTCTGCTAGACTCAGGACTCGAACTCGGGTCATCAGGCTTGGTAGCAAGGGCCCCGTAACCCACTGAGCCATCTCATCAGCCCTTGGCTCTATTCTCTTTAGCATGCAAACGGTGTTTATCTGTAGACATCTCCAAAAAGGTGAGCTAAGGATAGAAACTCAGAGCAACAGGGCCTATGTTTTATTGGGTTTCTTGCTGTGACCCCCAACACTCAAATTCTAGAGCACGATGGATGCCCAGAACAGAGGTGGTGCTTGGCAGTGGTCAGCACAGATCTGTGTATCAGGGTGATGGGGAAATGCCAAGTGGTCAGTGCTGACGGCAGCTGGACCACAGTGAAGGGGGCAAGGACATGCGTTAAGTCTGGATCTGGGTGAGTTTGGAGCTCTTAGTGCCTCAGTTTCTCTATCAGGAAACAGGGGCAGAGAGAGCGCCGAAGGGTGGGGAGTGTGAAGATAAGGTGGCCTATCTAGATCTTTTGTCGTCTGGAGCCCTGGGAGTCCCCACAGGTCAGGATAAATGAACACCCTTTAGGGATGTCCCTGGCGCCAGCCCAGCCATCTGCACGCATTAGACACATAGTCATTCCTACACGTTCCCATGACATCCAGGCAAACCCCAGCCCTGGCCCATCGGCTTAGCATCCCCCCAGGGAAGGTGGGTGACTTGTCTCTCCTTCCACCCCTGGGCTACCCCAGCATCCTGGAGGAGTATCCACTGAGATCCACAGTCCTTGAATTTCTCCAACACATCAAGGTGTCAGGCTGCCCAGGCCTCAAATAATTGACTCTGCGACTGAGAGGCTGTGTGCCTCACACTAGCTGTGTGCTCTGCTTCTCTGGACCTCAGGGTTCCCTACCCTTCAGGCGCTGGGGTCTTGTGCAATATTTGGGGACCAGCACTCCTTTTTTATTTAATTTGGGCCCTATGTCTGAGCCAAGCAAAGATATGTGGGCTGGACAGAGGCCAGTAGTGTCCCCATCAACTCTTGGGGCACCAGGAGCCCATGCTGGTCTCTTGGGACTGCTGGGCAACTTTGGCAGGTCACTTGCTCTCTTAGGATACTTTTTCATTTCTTCCCCTGTAACATGGACGAGCTAACACGGACATGCTTTCACTAAACCCAGATTCAGGAGCTATTACAAGACCACGTGGGCCCAGGAGCCTTGTCCTCGGAGCTGCCCATGGTCTTTGGTCTTTACCTTTGTTGTCCAAGACTTCATTATCCTCGAAGTCCATCCTGGAGGACTTGGGGTTCTCTTTGTCACAGTTTACCAACAGGATGGCGCCATGGCCACCCGGGCCCCAGGTCCAGGTACTCTGGAAACATCAAGAGAGCAAAAGACATTGTCGGGAACTCTCTCAGATCCCATCAGCCCTTGGGAGACAAGTGTCTGGTGTTTTTCTCACCTCCTACTTTGTCTACTTTATCTGGCTGTTTCTTTCATCCAGCAGTTCAAAGCCCTAAAGAATGGAGTTTTGATGGCTCTAAATATAACCAGATCTGCCTTAAAATGCAAAATGTGATTTATCAATGTTTGTTTCTTTATTTGTTTGTTAAAGACAGCCTCTACTTTAGCCAAGGCTAGCTTCAACTTCTAACCCTCCTGTCTCCACCTCTGAGAGCTGAAATTACAGGCCTGTCCCATCACATCCGGTCTGTGTGGTGTGGGGTATCGAATCCAGGACCTCTTGCATGCTAGGCAAGTACTCTACCAACTGAGCCACAGCCCCAACCTCAAGTCTTTTTTTTTTTTTTTTTTTTTTTTTTTTTTTTTTTCTGAGACAGGGTTTCTCTGTGTAACCCTAGCTGTCCTGGACTAGCTTTGTGGACCAGGCTGGCCTCGAACTCACAGCAATCTGCCTGCCTCTGCCTCCCGAGCGCTGGGATTAAAGGTGTGCACCATCACACCTGGCTCAAGTCATCCCTTTTTTAAAAATAAAGAAGCCTGAGAATAAAATAGACTTTTAAAAAAGCCTTTGAAGCATGCCGGCTTGACAAAGAAATAGACTCAAGTACATAAGAATGCTAAGATTCTAATCCACACAACCATGCCCACGTGACCACATAGTCACTCCTATCCACGGTGAGTGCCAGTCTTAGTGCCAGGCACCATCTGCCCAGTGACGAAATAATCCTGGGCGGTCCCCATAGGGATATATGTGACAGTTAGACGATATCAGAGAAACGCTAGGCAAACACTCTAAACCACACATCTCCTTCCCCTACTTAGTCATTGTTTTTGAAGCAGAGTTTCTCTGTGTAGCCCTGGGTTGGCCTGGAACTCGCTCTGTAGCCCAGGCTGGCCTCGAACTCAGAGATCCTCCTGCCTCTACCTCCCGAGTGCCGGAATTAAAGGTGTGCACCGCTATTCCTGTCCCCTGCCCCTATTATTTAATGTAGGCCATAAAGGGGTCAATCATTTTAAGCCTGCCAAAGTGTATACGAGCCACAAGCACAAAGTCACACGGGCGGTTCTGAAGCTCCAGGGGCACCATGGAGTTGACCCACAGACCTTAGGTCATTAATGTGGACGTCCCTCTCTGTACCCTGGCCAGCTATCTTTCTGTAATATATAGTCCCTGCCATGGCTGCCCGGAGCTTCCGCCCTTGTCTCTCATTCCTATGCCATCATCACTCACCAGGGAAATCCATCCACCGGCCACTGAAGTCTGAGATCCATCATCTATCATGTTTTCCCTATTAACTGGGTTACTCTAGAGATTCCAGCTTGTATGCTAACAACGCTTCCAAACCCACAATTGGTTGTAAATATGATCTTGTAAAAGAGATGGAATATACACAAGCCAACAGTGATTTTCGTTTTCCTGGTGAGCCGCTGGAGAGGTGGCCCTGTTCAGCTCGTCACCACAAGGGGGCGCCATAGGAGAGCGCCGTGGCCTCACCTGATTTTTCCCACCTCTGCTGGGCTTCACCTTGCCTGTGCGGGTGACGTCTGTGCTGAGAGAGACTTCTGCAATCCGAGAGAGAGGAGACAGCTGGTGAGGGTGAGCCGTGGGGCCCATCAAGCTGGCCCTGATGGACAGGTCTGCCCCAAAGATGGGAGGCAGAGGTGGGGGACATCCCACGCTTTGTCACCAAGTTCACCCTACAGAGGGCAGAGCCAGGAATTTCCAACCACTCTACCCTTCCTGGGCCATGACTGTGATGTGAAAGCAGTTCCCAGCCACCCCAGTGAAGCCGCCATAGCCCCTGCCAGGTCATCTCACCAAGCTCTCTAAGAACTCTGCTCCACCACCCCCCAACCTCAACCCTCAGCCACCTCTGGGCAGGGGCCACCGATTCTAGCATCTTCACCTGTTCTTTTGTTTGTTTTTGTTTTTGTTTTTGTTTTATTTTTGTTGTTGTTGGTTTTGGTTTTCCAAGACAGGGTCTCTCTGTGTGTCCTTGGCTGTCCTGAACTCACTTTGTAGACCAAGCTGGCCTCGAACTCACAGTGATCCGTCTGCCTCTGCCTCCCAAGTGCTGGGACTAAAGGCATGCGCCGCCACCATCTGGCCACCGGTTTTTTGTTACACGTGTGTGTCAGGGGGAAAAACCCACAGCCGGGGACAAGTGTGACCATGAACTCTTTTCCCCTTTTCAGAACGTGTGACCAGAGTTGCTTCAATAATGTAGACCCAATTGCCTCACAGTGTGACACAGGGACCTGTGCCCTGCATGAAAACGACAATGTGACCTTTTACTATTGTGCCGTGTGTGTGTGTGTGTGTGTGTGTGTGTGTGTGTGTGTGTGTGTGTACACAGCATTAGAGTTCCGGTGTCTCAGGTTTCTCCACGTCTAAGTAGTTCCTTGAGCAAATCTGTTCACCCCTTGAGTCTCAGTTTCCTAATCTGTGAAATGGATTATTATTATTATGGTCACCAGATTATTGTAAGAATTAAATGCAACAACATCTCAGCATAGAGCCTGGCGCTGGAGTAAGCCCTATTTTATTTAAATGTATACTCACGAATAAAATCAATCAATGCAACAAAAGCCAGAGGTTTCATCTGCTATTTATATATTTAGTACACACTTAAGTAAAAAGAGTATGCTGTTTAGTCTGAGATCTCATTAAAAAACTGATTTAATTTTTAAAAACTTAGATACAATGTCTCACTAGTGTTGTTGAGGCTAGCATCAAGCATGTGAACTCTTTGGTCTTAAGAATGGATTTTTAAAAACGATTTATTTATTTTTATGTGCATCGGTGCTTTGCCTGCATGTATGTCTGTGTGAGGGTGTCAGATTCCCCTGGAGCTGGAGTTACACACTGTTCTGGACTTCTGTAGGTGCTAGGACGTGAACGTGGATCCTCTGGAATTGAACTCAGGACTTCTGGAAGATCAGTCAATGCTCTTAACCACTGAACCATCTCTCCAGACCCCTAAGAATGAATTTTTCAATATAATTTTATTTATTTATTTATTTATTTATTTTGGTTTTTTGAGACATGGTTTCTCTGTGTAGCCTTGGCCATCCTGGACTCACTTTGTAGACCAGGCTGGCCTCGAACTCACAGCGATCCACCTGCCTCTGCCTCCCGAGTCCTGGGATTAAAGGCGTGCGCCACCACGCCCGGCTTATAATTTTAATTTTTAATTTTGTGTGTATGTGGTAGGGAGTATATGAGTGTAGTTGCCTGTGGAGGCCAGAAGAGGGCGTTAGATCGTCTGTCCCTGGAGTTATAGGAGGTTGTGAGCTGCCTCATGTGGGTGCTGGGAGCCCAATTCTGATTCTCTGTTGGAGCAGTACACGCTCTCAACCACGGAGCCATCTCTGCAGAAACACTAATAGGTTCTATTTACAGATGAATATTAAAGAAATACAAGAACGGGGGCTGGAGAGATGGCTCAGAGGTTAAGAGCACTGACTGCTCTTCCAGAGGTCCTGAGTTCAAGTCCCAGCAACCACGTGGTGCCGCCCAGACATCTATCTATAATGAGATCCGATGCCCTCTTCTGTCATGCAGGCACACATGCATATGCATACATGCATAAATAAATCTTAAAACAATACAAGTACATGTGCATAAATGGGTTTTTAATGAGATAAAAATGAGATATAAATAATGGGATTAGGGGAACAAAGAATTATCTGCTGCAATATATTTGTAAATATATAAAGCATTAAAAACGTACAGCAACTTGTGCGGAGAATCCACGCACCTACTTCCCAGCCTGATTATTCAGTTATTACAGGGATGTGAGTCTTTGTGTGCACTTAATACTTCGTGTTAACTGAGTAGTTGTCAGCCTTCCATGTAACTGAGGGCGACCTTGAGCCTCTGACCCCTGTGCCTCTCAAGGGCTAAGGGTACAGATGTGCACACCTGGCTTATGCAATACTGGAGACTGAACCTGGGGCTTCGTGCTCCCTAGGCAAGCACCCTACCGTCATCCCCAGTCCCTCATCTGTGTGTCTATGAACCACCCCATCTATGGACAGCAAAAAAGGACCCCTTGTCTTTGCTTACTTGAAAGTACGATCTAGTCATGTTGTATCTTGCTGAGGTGGGGCTGTGCTGTGTGGGGGGAGAAGGATGCTCAGAGCCCCTCCCCCCATGCCTCCCTTTCCTTTTTTCTTTTCTTTCTTTCTTTTTCTTTTCTTTTCTTTCTTTTTCTTTCTTTTTTTTTTTTTTTTTTTTTTTTTTTTTTTTTTTTTTTTTTTTGAGATAGAATTTCACTATATAGCCTTGGCTGGCCTTGAACTCACAGAGATCTGCCTGCCTCTGCTTCCAAGTGCTGGGATTAAAGGCGAGCACCATTGGCAGCTCTTTGGGACCCTGGCTATCACTTACCCACTCCAGTGAGGTAGAGCAGGGCTTGGATCGGCGAGGTTTTGGGTCTATAATATGAAATTCGAACCTATAAGACAACAGCAGACCATTCATGACTTCTCTTAGTCACTCAACAAACCCAGTCTGAGCCCTGCTGTGCGCCGGCTCAATCCATCTTAATATAACTAGCTATGATACTATAGAAAAACGTCCGGGCCAGGTGTGGTGGCACACGCCTTTAATCCCAGCACTCGCACCCAGGAGGCAGAGCCAGGTGGGATCTCTGTGAGTCCAAGGGCAGCCTGGTCTACAGAACGAGTTCCAGGACAGCCATAGCTACACAGAGAAACTCTGTCTTGAAAATAACAAAACCGGGGGCTGGAGAGATGGCTCAGAGGTTAAGAGTGCTGGCTTCCCTTCCAAAGGTCCTGAGTTCAATTCCCAGCAACCACGTGGTGGCTCACAACCATCTATAATGAGATCTGCTGCCCTCTCCTGGCATGCAGGCAGGACATTGTATACATAATAAATAAGTAAAGGGCTGGAGAGATGGCTCAGAGGTTAAGGGCACCGACTGCTCCTCCAGAGGTCCTGAGTTCAATTCCCAGCAACCACATGGTGGCTCACAACCATTTATAATGTGATCTGATGCCTTGTCTGGCCTGCAGGTATACACGCAGGCAGAGCACTGTATACATAATAATAAATAAATAAATACTTAAAAAAATAAAGAAAGAAAACAACAAAACAAAAACAAAAACAAAAAAAAAGCCCCTGAATGTGCCATCTATGGGGACACCATATAGAGAGGAGCCACTATGAACTTGCCCAAGAGAAGGAGACTCTCCCAGGGTAGGCCCTGTCCGTGGAAGCAAACTGTGTAGCTGACTGGGGGCTGGCATCTCCCACCCTTGGCTCCCTTCCCCACGGCAGCCATCAGGCCCCACTCCAGCTACCATACTCACTTTCTGGTCATCTGTGCTGCTGCTGGCTGCCTTCACCTGGAGGGTCACCTCCAGCTGGGGGTCCAGAGGCCATTTGGAGGCCCCCGTGGTACTCCTCTTGGCTGGAGGGCTGTGGCTGACATCTACAACTACTCCCGGGGAGGCTGTGATGCTGAAGGATGCGCAGCCCTTAGGAGCAGAGCTGTGGAGTGAGAGACACAGGCATTGGCACCGGCAATGAGAAGGCCTACCACAATATCGGCCTCAGCAACCTTTCTTTTCCCAGCAGGAGGAAACACAGGCTGGACTTGTTCCGGCCAGAGAGTAAATATGTTGTGATTGTTAGGAGGGAATGAGAAAACAGAAGAGGAGTCCTCTGACTCGGGGCCTTACTTACACTTGAACTAGAGAGACAGCAGAGGGAGGTGTATGTTGAAGGCACCTACCACACACCAATAGAACAGTGTGAACACAGGGGGCCATTAGCAGTGGGCATGCCAAGGGCTGTGTGCATATACAAAAAAAAAAAATCATACTCCCCCAAACAAAAACCCCACAAAAATAACAACCACCAAACCAAAATCACACATATTCCTGGAGCTGTAGCAAAGCAAATCTTCTTCTTCTTCTTCTTCTTCTTCTTCTTCTTCTTCTTCTTCTTCTTCTTCTTCTTCTTCTTCTTTTTTTGTTTTTTTTTTTCTTCTTTCTTTCTTCTTCTCTCTTTTCTTCTTCTTCTTCTTCTTCTTCTTCTTCTTCTTCTTCTTCTTCTTCTCTTTTTTAAGACAGGGTCTCTCTCAATAGCCCAAGCTGGCCCTGAATTTACAGAGATCGGCCTGTCTCTGCCTCCCAAGTGCTGGCATCACAGCGATGCCAGGAGGCTGAGCAGATATTCATGAAGCTCGTCCTCTAACAAAGCAACTGGATGGGCTGAGAAACACTTTATTTATTTTTATTTTTTTTGAGACAGGGTTTCTCTATGTTATCTTGGCTGTCCTGGACTCACTTTGTAGACCAGACTGGCCTTGAACTCACAGTGATCCGCCTGCCTCTGCCTCCCGAGTGCCGGGATTAAAGGTGTGCGTGCGTCACCACACCTGGCTGAGAAACACTTTAAAAAGCAACATGCCCTTGAGAGGGAGCAAGGGAAGGAGGAGACTCGAGCAGAGTTGGAGGTTGGAGAGGGAGGGGAGGAATGGTGTCAGCACAGTACTCATGTATGAAAGAAAGTCTCCAAATAAAAATTTTAAAAAGTTGCAGAGCGTGGGAGCGCACGCCCTTATCCCAGCACTCGGAAGGCAGAGGCAGGTGGATTGCTGTGAGTTCCAGGCCAGCCTGATCTACAAAGCGAGTCCAGGACAGCCAAGGCTACACAGAGAAACCCTGTATTAAAAAAAAAAAAAAAAAAAAAAAAAAAAAAAAAAAAGGAGTCCAGGACAGCCAGGGCTATTACACAGAGAAACGTTGTATAGAAAAACTAAACAACTGGCCTGGAGAGATGGCTCAGTGGTTAAGAGCACTGTCTGCTCTTCCAGAGGACCTGAGTTTAATTCCCAGCAACCACATGGTGGCTCACAACCATCTATAATGTGATCTGATGCCCTCTCCAGGCATGCAGGTGTAAATGCAGACAGAGCACTGTATACATAAAACAAAGAAATCTTAAAGAGAGAAAGAAAGAAAGAAAGAAAGAAAGAAAGAAAGAAAGAAAGAAAGAAAGAAAGAAAGAGAGAGAGAAAGAAAGAAAGAAAGACAGACCAAACAACCAAACCAAAACAATTTCCTAAGCTGTTGGGAGCCAGGCTTTCTCAGAGGCCCCAATGAAAGTACAAAGGGGACTTTAGTTCTGGGTCCTTGCCCAGAAGGTCCGAATGGGCCTTGGGGGGAGTTAAGGCTTCAGTCTCTGGAAACCTGACTCTTTCCTCCTGAAGAGATTGACGTCATCCTTCTAGAGGCTACTGTGTGTTAGGTCTGGGATGCACTGGAGATGCCCCATGCTCCCTTCGTGCAACGTCACTTGTCACTTGATAAGCTTTCTCTGGTCCTCCCCGCCCCCCTCCCCGACCCCCATCCATGGGACTCTGCTGGTTCGGGTCGAAGGGCACTACATGGCTGAATGTAGGATTGTCTCTAAAGACACCCTTCTCCCCAGAGACCTGCTGTAGCCCAGAAAACGTCCTTGATGCAGAGGCAGCTGCCTCAGCCCCTGGAAACTGGGGGAGACAGGTTCCCAGGCTTACTTGCGCCCCAGACCTGCTGCAACAGACTTGTGGTCTGGGCTTCCTCATGTCTCCAGGGTGCTCTGTCCACCCTCAGGGGGCATGAAAACCACACCCAGGAAGCTGCTGAGTTACCCAATGGAGCGGAAGCTGAGGGACCAAACAACCCAAGCTCGAGAAGGCAAAGATGAAGCCGGTAGCTGAGAAAACCTGTTATTTTTTTTTTTTAATTTTATTATGATTATTTTTTATGAGGCAGGTGCAATAGTTTCCTTTCTAAGTCAACAGAACCTGCTGGACAGGGATGAAAGAACAAGGTGCCTGGGTTTCTTTCTCAAATGACTCTGAGGTGATGAAGCTGCCGTGGGGGGCAGGGAGCGTTTGCAGGCTTGGTAATGGGTAGCCAGTGTGGGCTGTGGAGGAGGGGAGTGACAGTGACAGTGACAGTGACAGTGACAGTGAGGGCCAGTGGAGGAGGAAGCTTATCTTTCACAAGGCTCCAGGGAGCGAGCCTGAGTTCTGGAACATTCTCTCTTCTCTCTTTTTTCCTTGTGCTCACCTTTGGAATACACACTACAGTGTAGGGTCAGAGTTATGGGAGCAGAGAGGACTGTGGGGGACTTTGCTGGAAGACTATGGCAGAAGGCCGGGAGTGAGGGAGTGATTTCGAGCCTGCCTTGCTGAGAGAGGAACAAACAGCCAAGGAGTTCGTTTTTTAATCTATTCTCTCTCTTTCTTTCCCCCTGACCCCTCTCTTTCTGTAAAAAGATTCCAAGGTGATGAACGCCAGTGAAGGCCTTTGTGCTCAACTTTGTGCATGCATGCATGCATGTATGCGCTCATGCACTCACCCCAGCATAGGCCGGTGGTCCCATTGTGGATACCTCCTAGTTTCCCCCGTGGGGACAGCTTTCAATACCACTCATCTCAAACCACAGGTGCCTCTGCTTGTCCCCTCAACACAAGCGATGGCATCGTCACCCGGTTGCCATGCTTGTGGGTTAGGAAGCCCTTGTGGGGTGAGACTTGGGTCCTTTAGCTCACTGGGCCACAGAGGTCAGTGCGTCTGCTTCAGCCAGCAGCTCTGGGATTAAGGGCTTGCTCAGATATCACGGCCTGGTAGGGGTGGTTCAAATTAGTTATTATATAGTAATCTATTTGTAATTCTTTTTATCAGATCCTGGTTGTGGCCCCATGTGAAAGGCATGGGGACCTGAGTTTGATCCCCAGAAGCCATGTGTAAAAACTAATTGTGGGAGCAGGGCGTGGTGGCGCACACCTTTAATCCCAGCACTTGGGAGGCAGAGGCGGGTGGATTGATGTGAGTTCGAGGCCAGCCTGGTCTACAAAGCAAGTCCAGGATAGCCAAGGCTAACACAGAGAGACTCTCGAAAATCCAACAAAACAAAACAAAAAACTAATTGTGGGAGTGCATGCTTGCAGTCCCAGGGCTGGGGAGCTGAAGACAGATGGACCCCTGAGGCTTGCCAGCCAGCCAACCCGGTGAAGTTCCAGGCTAGTGGGAGATTCTGTCAAGATGGTCAGAACCCTGCGACCTTACTCTCATGACCTTCCCGTGACCTGACATCGACATCTCCTGCCTCTTTTCCTCATCCCCTGTTATCTGTTCTCACAGGCAACCAGAGAGTGGGTTTAACCAAGTGTACACATGATATCCATTGCTCAACAGGCCTCCGTGGCCGCCCACAGCAACCCATTCCTTGAGAAGAGCAGATGCTCTTCCAATGCCCCACCCGAGCTGCACAGATGCTGCCCCTGCCCCCACCCTGGCCCAGTGCACCCCTCCCATTCTTGTCTTCTTGCCCCTCTTCCTACTGGCTGGCATGCCCCTGCCTCAGGTCTTTTGTACTAATTGTATTGGCTCTTCCCAGGGGACAAACATCCATATTTTTCGTCAACACTCGTTTCTGGTCAAATGCCACCACTCTGATCTCCCTACTTGAAAACCACAACCAGGAGCCAGGCGTGGTGGCACACACCTTTAATCCTCGGGAGGCAGAGGCAGGTGTATCCCTGTGAGTTCAAGGCCAGCCTGGTTTACAATGCAAGTCCAGGACCGCCAAGGCTACACAGAGAAACCCTGTTTTGAAAAACAAACAAACAAAAAACAAAAAAGAAAAAAGAAAGGGGGGGGGAATGCCTTAATTCCAGCATTTGGGAGGCAGAGGCAGAGGCAGGTGGATTGCTGTGAGTTCTAATTCAGCCTGATCTACAGAGCAAGTCCAGAACAGTCAAGGCTACACAGACAAACCCTGTCTCCAAAAAAGAAAAAAAAGTGCATGCCTTTAACCCAGCACTTGGGAGACTGGCAGATCGCTGTGAGTTCAAGGCCAGTCTGGTCTACAAAGTCAGTCCAGGACAGCCAAGGCTACATAGAGAAACCCTGTCTCAAAAAAAAAAAAAAAAAAAAAAAAAAAAAAAAAAAAAATTGGCAAAATGGTTCAGTGGGCAAGAGCGCTTGCTGCCAAGCCTGATGACCCGAGTTCTGTTCCCAGAACTCACGTGGTGAAAGGGGAGAACCAACTCCTACAGTTGTCCTCTGATCTCTGTACACAGAGTCTGAGGAATGACACCTGAGTTTGTCCTGGCCGTCACAGGCTCCCACACACACCTGCATCTACAAACACACACACCTGCAGACACATAAAAAAGAAGCTTTTGTGACCTTGACCTAATGAGAGCTAGCCTGGAATCCTGGCAAGGATGATGGGCTAGCTCTGGCCTCTATCACCCACCCTCAAGCAATTGGTCCTCTGGGACTTGGGGGCCTCCGATGACACAGGGCTTTCTTTTTCTCTGTGACCTCAGCGCCACTGACCCACTGACCCTGGGCACTTCCCAGTGGCTTTTATGGATGGCACTTGAGCCATGATGCCCAGCTCTGTGGGGGAAGCTGTTGCAATTCCCACATGAAAGGCGACACCAGACTCCACCCAAGAGGCTTGCTTGACTGTCCTTTGTGACCCAGAACCTGGCGAAGGTCTCAATGGTCAGTAGGTACTCAGCCTATATCAGTTGAGTGAACAAGGGGATGGAAGAATGAACAAATGAACAACTGTTGGGGCTCTGCCTCATATTGTGCAGAGTACCTAGCAAACAGCACTGTGGAGTACTTAACAAACAGCACTGAGGAATACCTAACAAACAGCACTGTGGGGTGGGGTGTGGTGGCACGCCTTTAATCCCAGCACTCGGGAGGCAGAGGCAGGTGGATCGCTGTGAGATCAAGGCCAGCCTGGTCTACAGAGTGACTCCAGGACAGCCAAGGCTACACAGAGAAACCCTGCCTCAACAAAACCAACCAACCAAACAAAAGCACTGTGGTGTACTTGACAAACAGCACTGTGGAGTACCCAACAAACATATTTGCAATTGCCACACTTAACCCTCAAAGTCATTTCATGAGTTAGGGAAACTGAGGTAAGCCGCCCAAGCCCCACAGCCTCCCCACTGTAGCCTACAGCAGAGGCTATTGCTCCCTTGTTAGGCAAGACACAGGCCTTCTCTGACAACCCTGTAATTTCTGGCGCTGAGAGCCAGGTGGTGGTATTTACACTTCACGGAGAACTGGCTGTGGTGGGTCCCACACCTCCCAGCCTCCCCGCTTTATCTCTCTAGCAGATCTCTTGTCCAGAGCTTGAAGCAGGCCAGCAGCGCCCAGCCCCCTGCCCGCCCCACCCTGCCCCCACAGGCTCAGGAGCTGCCCCTCTCACCCACAGACATCCAGCAGGGTCGCTGTGCCCACCACACACACGGCATGGGTGGGCTGCTCGGGGGCCACATGGATCACGGTGCCCAAGGCCATCCTCCGTCAGCAGGCAGCAGGAAGCCCCTGGGCTGGTTCCTTTATAGTGTGCCAGGCGAGGCCATGAGTCAGCACCTGCTGGCCCAGAGGCCCTGCCCCTCTCCCTTCAGGTGCCCAGTGGCTGCAGAGTCTCCCCTACCTTAGGCCACCTAGGACCCCAAGTGGCTGTCCTCCGTGCAACTGACAAAAGTAGAAAAGCAGAGCGCGTTCTGAAGCCTGCGCGGGAGAGCACAGCCTGTGTCCTTAGCCACCCCTCCTTGGGCCAGGCCTGGGTAGTCTCACCCAAGCACACTTAACAGGACTTTGCAAAGAAGGTGGGAAATAGGCTACGCCGCTGGAGGTCATTCCAGGTGTGGCTGAGTCTTCCCCGGGGGAGGCTGTCAGGACAGCCTGGGAAACATGTGCTGTTACAGCCCCCTACCCCCCCATCTCATCCTTGAAGTAGCTCTGAGGTCAGCACACATCATCATACCTACTTTCCAGAGGAAGAAACTGAGGCACAGAGAGGCTTTGTAGCCAGTCAGCATTTGAGCAGAGGTGTCACCACAAGGCAGGGGCTTTATTAGCAGTCTGTCTCGGTGACGTGATCTTTTTCAGAACCTTAGTGCAGCAGCTTCTTGCTGTAACACCAAGCATCCAAGGGCCCGTAACTGCCAGCCCATTTTATAGAATGGAAAACTGAGGCTCAGAGAGAGAAAAGACACTTGTCCTGGTGGCTACAGCAGGGTTTGGAGGGGAAAGCAGTTGCTTGACTTAGAAGTGAGGTTTGCTGTGTACCCTGGGTGTCTGCCTCCATGGCGCCTCCCCCTGGAAGGCCAGATGGTGCAGGTGTGGCCTGTACCTGCCCCGGGGCTCTTAAAAGGGCACTGCACCTCATGCTGGGTCTGTCTGCTAATGGGTTAAACTAGGGGAGGAGTTGGGGGGGATGGAAGGGCAGGGCAGGGTGGACAAGTCCTAACAAGGAGCCCCCTGAGAAGGTGTGCCTCAGAAGCTGCAGGGAGCCCAGGGTGTTTGGGGGGGGGGCTGTAGAACTGAGGTTTTTCATCTTCTTCTTTGGCTTGAAATCAAAAGCTTTGCCTGAGGGATGAGCTGGCTATAGGATTAGGTAGGCGGTTCCTTGTTGGTGGCCCCAGACCTAAGTCTCAGCACATGTCCCAGATCCAGCAATCTCTACACAGGAGCTAGGACCAGGGTCACTTCCTGTCCTTAGAGGGTTTGGCCAGAAGCTCCAATGTATCTACCTGACCTTGCTCACAGTAGGTCCCAATAAGTCTAGTGTCTTAGGCTGGTCACATGATTCGGAGTCTGTGTTTCTAACCACAGGAGGGGAGCCCTCAGGGCCCACAAGATGCAGCCTTCATTCTGCAGACGCAGAGAACGAGCACAGAGAGGGCAGTGAAGAGGTTCGCAGTCACACAGCAAATCAGAGGGAGGGCTAAAACCTACCCAATGTCTCTCCGGGTATAGCTTCCTCATTTTTTTTTTTTCTTTCTCTTTCTCTCCTTTTACATGGGGTGGGCAGAACAGATGGCATTTGATCAGGCTTGAGGGTTCTGATGACATTACAGATATTAAGCCGTTCTCTAGGAAAAGCCAGCACAGCTAAAATATAACGGCTCTGCCGTCTGTCCTTCTGTCATGTGCGTCCTGGGGGTCAAACTCAGCTTTGTCCGCTGAACCATTTCCCTGGTCCCCACCTTGATTTCTGAGCTAGGTTCTCTCATTGGTCAGAACCCGTTAGTAAGAAAGCTCTGCTGGCTTCCAGTGAGTACCAGAACGTGTTCTGCCTCCTCAGTGCTGGGATTCAAGCGTGTGCCTCCACCCCAGGCCTTGTGTATGCATTATGGACGTGTGCGCACGTGTGAGCCTGGACAACCCTGTACACACACATGTAAACTTCGCAGGGCAACGTTGGGCATTTTCCTCAACTGCTTTCTTTATGGTTTTGTTGTTGTTGTTGTTTTTGGTTTTTTGAGACAGGGTTTCTCTGTGTAGCCTTGGATGTCCTAGACTCACTTTTTAGACCAGGCTGGCCTCAAGTGCTGGGATTAAAGGTGTGAGCCACCACGACCGCCTCTCTTTATGTTTTGAGACAGGATCTCTTACTGAATCCAGAGCTTGCTGATTGGCCAGAAAGTCCTCCTTAGCCTCCTGTCTCTGGTTCCCCAGTGCTGGGGTCACAGGCCAGGCTGCTGCATCCGGCTTTTTATGTGGGTGCTCAGGATCCAAACTCAGGTCCTCATGTTTGCAAGGCAAGCGCTTTATTGACTGAACCATCATCCTAGTCTTACCCACTGGTTATTGAGAAGTGTATGTATTTAAGATGCACAGTGTGCTTTGCAATGTTTTGTTGTCGTTAAATAATGATAATAGTAGTAATAATAATTATTATTATTAATAACTATTATTGTATAATAATAATAATTACTATTATTATTATTGTGTGATGGGAGCATGTATGGAGGCCAAAGGACAAATCTGTGGATCTGGTCTCCCCTTCCACCTTTACGTAGGATCTGAGTATCAAACTCAGATCAGCAGGCTTGGCTACAAGCTCCTTCACTTACTGAGCTGTCTTGCCAAGACAAGGTTAGCCATTGTCAAATGGTGGCTACAGCAATGTTATCTCCTTACATAGGGAACCGCGTTTATGTCACAATTTCCTTAGCCTATCTCTTCTGATGGGCACTTAGATTTACAGCTGCTTTTCCAAATACTGATTTATTCTTCTCCACCTCCCCCCCCTGCCCTGCCCCCTTCCCCCCCCCCCACCGGAAGTGGGATCGCAGAGTCAGACATTTGCTTTCCAAATGATTCTATCAAGCCACACCTACCTGAGCCAGCTCCTGTCATCCCCGCCCCAGCCCTGTTTATTTGGTTTCTGTTTCCAAGGTGTCATTTGCCATTGATGTCGCTACTGATGAGACGGACAGGTGTCTCAGATGTTGGGCAGGCCTTGCAGGCACTTGGCGACTTTGAAGATTCACCCCGGTGCTTTGGCTGTCAAAGACCACGATTGTATCTCTCCAAAGACAACTTGAGGGCTGAGCCAGCAGCCTTCAGAAATAACATGGACATCTAAACTGTAGCGTGGGGCAGGTTTAAAATAACGCAGACACCTGTACTTTCCTCAGTCATGCGTGGGTGATTCTCTGCCTGGATGTTTGTTTGCCCAGTGGGTTCACACCCAGTGGAAGGCTGCCGGGCAGGGTTGGGCCACACAATGGCCAGGTGTGGCTAAGCGCTGCCCTGGGCTCCTAGGCTGCTGCTGGTTCCTCAGCTTCCGCTCCCGGTCTTCCATTGTTGAAGTGGGGCCATTCATCATCTTCGGCTGTCAACCAAGGGTCCATGGTGTGGAACAAACAAGCTTCTGGTAATTACAGAAGTCATAAGTAACCATGGTGCATGCTCAGAGCCACTGCTCTCCCAGTGGTAGCAGCTGGCTGTCGGTGCACTGTTCTCCTGTCACTGGCAGGTACGTCATCTTCCAGGTCTCAAAGGTCCAGGCCCTGCCTTCTTTGGGATGTTATTGCTACTGAATTTGGGGTCATAGTCTGTGTGACCCCAAGAAGCCACACCGGATCTTGAGAAGCCAATTAAAACAGCCACACAAATAGCAAAATGCAGGAAAAGGAGATTTAGTCAATGTGGCCACTTTGGGAAGGAGGGCAAAGTGATACAATGACCCTCTCAAGTCTGTTTTCAGGGTCAGACTGAAATTTAAATAGGGGACTGGAGAAACTGGCTCAGTAGATAAGAGTGCTGGCTGCTCTTGCAGAGGTCCCGAGTTCAGTTCCCAGCACCCATGGACGTTCATAACCATCTGAAACCCAGTTGCAGGTTTTGATGCCCTCTTCTGGCCACTGTGGACACACACAGAGACACACAAATACATAAATAAAAATAAAATTTGCCGGGCGGTGATGGTGCATGCCCTTAATCCCAGCACTCAGGAGGCAGAGGCAGGCAGATCTCTGTGAGTTTGAGGCCAGCCTGGTTACAAAGGGAGTCCAGGACAGCCAAGGCTACACAGGGAAACCCTGTCTTGCAAAAACAAAACAAAACAACAACAACAATAATAATAGAATAAAATTTAAAAGATCGTTAACATTTAAATAGAGGGCCAGGAATCCACACGTCTATGCACGTCATGGTCAGGCATAGTGCTGGCCACCACTAATCTGTCGTTGTCTGGGCTCGAATCCCTTCAGAAGGGCAGTCTCATAAGTTGTTGGCACTGTGTGAAGTCTCTTCCTGGGAAACAAGTTCTTCTGGTGCCAGCTTTCAGCCTTTTCTTCTCCTACCCTGAGATACCCAGGGTGAGGATGGGGTGGGGGGGATGAAGATGGATTCCAGTGTTGAGGTGATCCACTATTTTAATGGTCTGATAGTCATGTTGAGGGACACAAGTGTCTCTTTAAAATATCCTCATCTCTGGCAGGCCTGTTACATTTTGATGGCTGATACGTGTGCAGAGAACATTTCATTTCATTTAATGGTCATTGGTGCTTTATGTGCATGTGTGAGGGTGTCAGATCTTCTGTAACTCACGGACAATTGTGAACTACCATGTGGGTGCTGGGAATTTTGGTCTTCTGGAAGAGCAGCCAATGCTCTCCCCCAGGGAGAAGGAAAAGAGCTGAGAGCACACAGCCCTGAACAGACAGACAGACAGACAGACAGACAGACAGACACACACACACACACACACACACACACACACACACACACACACACACACATGCACAGAGAGACAGAGACAGAGGGGAGAGGGAGGGAGGGAGGGAGAGAGGTAGAGAGGTAGAGAAAGAGAGAGACAGAGAGAGAGACACAGAGAGAGAGAGACAGAGACAGACAGGGAGAGAGAATCCTGTACATATTTTAATGGGCTCACAGACCTGGAGCCCAGCTGGGGAGTCTAGAGTAAGAATCTGATTAGATTCTTCCAGTGTGACTCACGCTCCCTCTTTCTCCTCACCAGGGTAGGTGAAGTTTATTGACACAGCTGTCCTCCACCCACACACTTAGGGACTCTTCTGGCCTTGGCACTGTAGTAACATTGTTACTACGGAATCTTGCTCTTCTGGGAGCTTCAGACAGCTGGCCCTCTGCCAGCCCAATGCCAGCTCCTCTGCCTGTGAGCTGCCCTGTTGCCCACTGCCTGCCACAAGAAGGCACTAGATCTTATTACAGGTGGTTGTAAGGCACCATGTGGTTGCTGGGAATTGAACTCGGGACCTTTGGAAGGCCAGACCATTCTCTTAACCTCTGAGCCACCTCTTCAGGCCTAGAAATTCAATAACTAGGAAATGTATAAATGTTCTGAGGTGCCCCAAGCAGAGTGATTCACAGGTGGTCTCCTGCCCAGCTGCTCAGGCCCCCTGTGTGGAGTTGCAGCCCTGGAACTGCTCAGGCCAGCTTACCCCCACGGTCTTGGGTGTCTGATTAAGGTAATTAACATGGAACCACAGTTCAAAGACAGTGGGATTCATTTAAAGACCCTGCTGGGGCCTGGAACTGCCTTCTGTGCTGGTCCTGAGCTCTCCAAAGGCAACATGGCCCATGCTCCGGAGGGCCACGCTGGCCATGCCCACTAAAGAGTCCTGAGTGAGAGCCTGTCCCTGGAAACTTCTCAGAGTCATGTCAAGTCCCTGGCACCAGAGAACGATAAACCTTGGGGGATCTGGGTGGGGGTCCAGAACTGGGAGACACTCTTAGGGGAAGCCGAGAGGGTTTTTGTTGGTTGGTTGGTTAGTTGGTTTTGGGTGCTGCTTTATTTTTTTGGGGGGGGGGGGGACAAGATCTCACTATGCAGCCCTGGCTAGCCTGCAACTCACTATATAGACCAGGCTAGCTATGAAATCATGGCGATCTGACTGATTCTGTCTCCTGAGTGCTGGGTTTAAAGGTGTAGGTCACCACGTCCTCCTCCTCCTCCTCCTCCTCCTCCTCCTCCTCCTCCTCCTCCTCTTCCTTCTCCTCGTCTTCTGGCTCCTCGGTTACTTCAAGTTGCATCTTTCCTTATCATATAGCGGCAGTTCACTGGGTGGATGCATGGTGACCTCTTAGCTGCTCCAGGCAGCCCCTGGAAACAGATGCTGGCACTGTCTCCATCTTACTAAGGAAGGTAAACCCCAGAGAGGGTAAGTGACTTGCCCCAGGTCACCCGGCTAGCAAATGGCATAGCTGGGATATGTGTCTGGCACCATCTGATCTGTTGACCTGTGTCACAGGCATGGCCACTTACTGTCTGGGACACGTACAATGTGTCTTCCATATAAAGCTAATGACTTAAGAGAGTGGGGACCAAAGGCTCCTGATTCTTCCCTATCCACAGAGCTCTCACTCCTCAGCAGGCGGCAGACACAGAGTGCCAAACAAAACCTCAGCCTTGGCACATTGGCACATCAGTCGCTTCCTCCCTTGTAAACAGGAAGGCAAAAGAGAGCCACTTCCCCAGACAGAGGACAGCTTCTGTCTTCAAGCTCTTAGGCTTTTCTTTCTTTTTTTCTTTTCTTTTCTTTTTTTTTTTCCCGAGACAGAGTTTCTCTGTGTAATAGCCCTGGCTGTCCTGGACTCTCTTTGTAGACTAGGCTGGCCTTGAACTCACAATGCTCTGCCTGCCTCTGTCTGCCAAGTGCTGGGATTAAAGGTGTGCACTACTACCGCCCGGCCCACTCTAAGGCTTTTCTTTCTTTCTTTCTTTTTATTTTTTTGCTTTGCTTTTTACTTTAAAGAAACCCCTGTCTCTTTTCCTCTTTCTTTCTTTCTTTCTTTCTTTTTTTTTTTTTTTTTTTTTTTTTTTTTTCGAGACAGGGTCTCTCTGTGTAGCCTTGGCTGTCCTGGACTCACTTTGTAGACCAGGCTGGCCTTGAACTCACAGCGATCCACCTGCCTCTGTCTCCCAAGTGCTGGGATTAAAGGTGTGCGCTACCACGCCCGGCCTCTTTTCCTCTTTCCTCTGTTTTTCGTGTGTGTGTGTGTGTGTGTGTGTGTGTGTGTGTGTGTGTTACGCATGAGTGCATTTCTGTTCCTCTTGTTTACACTTGCATGCGGAGGTCCACATCCTTAAATGTCTTCTACTTTATTCCTTGAGGCAGGTGTTAATCCTGCAATTCACCAGAAAAACCAACTCCACCATTTTGGGCCAAGCACTTATTAAATATTAAATATTAAATACTGACCAAGAGGTGGACTTCAGTCAGGACCATTCCATGGAATTTCCCACGTGAGAATGGCCTCAAGCCGTGTTTTTCACGGGCGTATAAGGACAAATTTATATAAAAAGACAAACTTACAGGCCACCATACTTTTCCATAAGGCTTTGTTATTTTCCAAGAACTACAATTCCCAGCATTCCAAAAAGTTACCTGATTCCTGGACAGGTGGGGCTTACAGGCTAATTTTTGGGCATTACACAAGGTCTCTCAATCAAACCCTGAACTTGCCAATACGTCTAGTCTTGCTAGCCAGCTTGCTCTGGGAATCACCGGGTCTATGCCTTCTGAGGCTGGACTCCGGATGAGTTGCCTGCGAGGACCTGACATTAACCTGAAGTTTCTGGGAATCTGATCGCTGGCTCTCACCCATGTGTGGCAAGTGCTTTAACCACTGAGCCATGTCCCCATCTCTTGACTCTTGGATCTCTCCAGGATGCTGATGGATGCCACTGCCAGTAGCTGCTTATAGGGAAGGGCTGATTGGAGTGTGGGGCACAGAGTAGCCGGCAGGTCTGAGCTGCCTCACCATGGCCACAGATGTGACAGAAAAGGAGACTGTAAACTTGTGAGGATGGCTTTACATGAAGCAAATGAAACGTGTGCTCACACTGACGAAGGCTTTTATTCATTTATTTATTTTTGGATGGGTCTAATGTAGTCCAGGCTGAACATGCTACAGCCAAGGATGCCCTTGCACTTCTAATCCTCCTGCATCTCAGTGCTAGGCCTTCAGGAGCAGACTATCACACTTGGCTTATGTGGTGCTGGGATGGAAGCCAGGTCTTCAAGCACTCTGCCTGAGAGGTACATCCTTAGCTTGCAAAAAGGATATTTTTTCCCCTGCCCCGTTGTTTTTTTTTTTTTTTTTTTTTTTTTTTTTTTTTTTTTTTTGCCCCGTTGTTTTGTTTTGTTTGTTTCTGTTTGTTTGTTTTCTCTAGGCAGTGTACAAACAGTTTCTTTCTTTCTTTCTTTCTTTTTTTTTTTTGTTTGTTTTTTGAGACAGGGTCTCTCTATGTTAGCCTTGGCTGGCCTAGACTCACTTTGTAGACCAGGCTGGCATCGAACTCACAGTGATCCACCTGCCTCTGCCTCCCGAGTGCTGGGATTAAAAGCGTGCACCACCACGCCCGGCTGTACAAACAGTTTCTCATTCCCTGCACAAAGTAGACTTGACTCTGAGAGGCTGCTGTCGAGACAGGGACTACATTTCCCAGAGTCCCTTGAATCCAAACATACCCTAGGGCACTTGGTGCACAGTTCTTCTGATCTGAGGTGATTAAAAGCAGCTTGCCTTCTTTCTCTTCCTTTCTGGTTTCTCAAGGTCAGGCTCATGGTGACTTTGGAATCCACACCTGGTAGACCTTTTTCAGCCCGAGCCTCTGAAGGGCAGTGTGGAAGGGAGCTGTCCCCTGGGATTCTGACACACAATATGCTCTTTATTCAGACCTGTCAGTGTGGATGGGGCACACGCCACAGCACGAAGGTGGAGGCCAGAGAACAACTCTGTGGAGTGTGTTCTCTCCACCGTTATGTGGGTTGGTCAACTCACGTTGCCAGGCATGTACAGGAAGTGCCTGGACTGGCTGAACTACTCTCCTCACCCCTGACCCACTTTTGTTTGACTGTGGACTTGGGCGGCTTTATAATGGCTGGGGTTGTCTGTGCTTTTTAGTGTCTCTGCGGGAGGAGCTGGCCTTCCAGGCAAAGGCTTCTCCCATGCTCACCACCTTTTGTATCCCAGTCTGGAGCTACCACACTGCCTTTCAATAAAGCCGGAGAGCTTGATATATATGTTCTAGAGGAATTTGTAAAGTTATACCCCAGGAACCACTGTACTGGTTTAAAATGAGATGCTACGGAACAGATATGATATGGAGCAATTTATTATAGGAGCGTGGGAGAGCAGGGAAGGGAGAGGGACACCCCAGAGAGAGAGATACAGAGACAGCGAGAGAGAGAGAGAAAGAGAGAGAGAGAGAGAGAGATACAGAGACAGTGAGAGAGAGAGAGAGAGAGAGAGAGAGAGAGAGAGAGAGAGAGAGAGATACAGAGACAGCGAGAGAGAGGGGAGGTGGTGGAGACGGGTGTGGTGGCACACGCCTTTAATCCCAGCACTTGGGAGGCAGAAGCAGGTGGATTGCTCTGAATTCGAGGCCAGCCTGGTCTACAAAGTGAGTCCAGGACAGACAGGGCTATACAGAGAAACCCTCTCTCGAAAAACCAAAAAATGAGAGAGAGAGAGAGAGAGAGAGAGAGAGAGAGGGACTAAGAAGAGAGAGGAAGAGGAAGAGGGAGGGGTGAGGTAGGACTGTCCTTTTATATAGCCCTGGGCAGGGCCACATCCCCATGGCAGGTAGGTAATGACATCACAGGTAGGCTGACTGAAGCAGAATCCTAACAGGTTTGCTTTTTTTTTTTTTTTCCCGAGACAGAGTCTCTCTCTCTCTGTGTTAGCCTTGGCTGTCCTGGACTCGCTTTGTAGACCAGGCTGGCCTCGATTGAACTCACAGTGATCTGCCTGTCTCTGCCTCTCGAGTGCTGGGATTAACACCCCGGCCCAGGCTTGCCCTTTTTATATCCTGTGCAGGTGGCCCACTTAGTGGCAGGCAGGATATGACATCATAGGTTGCTAGGTAGACTGGGGGCAGTATGCTAACAACCACACCCAGGGTTGAAAGACATTTTGGTTTGGAGGTGTCTCACACATGCCAAACTGGACCCAGTAGTGCAGAATGCACCTCGAAAGACAGGAAGGATTATGGAGACACGTAGGAGCCACTCACCTTTCTGCCTGCCTAGTTATGAACCCACAATCTAAACCTAGGAATCTTGCGGGGAACCTCATTTTCAAGAGGGCACACTGTAACCCTGGCTCCCAGCTCTAACTTACTATACTGAAGCTCCACCCAAGGCCTCACCATAGACACCCTACAATCTCACTCCCAGAGAGAGAGAAAGGGGGAAACGGCATATATGATGACTTACATTAATGTTTCTGGGATCCCTGAGAGAGCTGTTGAGCCTGCTTCCTGTCTCAGGCGAGCTTACCCCAAAGAACAAGAGTCCCAGAAGCTCAACAGCCACAAGCCAGTGTGGCTCCCAGGACCGGGGACAGTCCAAAAGCAAAAGCAAGCAAAACTTTATTGAGTTGGAAAGCAGCTTCCCACCGGGGGAACGGACTTGACCTGGCTTCCTGGGTCCTTTTATTTATTTATTTATTTATTTATTTATTTATTTATTTATTTATTTATTTATTTTTGTCTAGTACCTGAGCCTAATTGGCTGTATTTAAGCAACAGATTGAGTTCTGTGGCTCCTGTTTGGAAGAGCTGTATGGTTGTAGGGATGAGGTGGGAGAAACAGGCTTGGGGGTGGGGGTGGGGCATCCACCCCCAAGTTTCAAGGAGGGAGGAGGAAGCAGGAAGTGGGGAGAGCAAGGAGGCAGTCAGGCATTTTCACCTTGGTGAGCGAGGGCCTTTTAAAATTCAAGGCCTTCGAGCTAAACGCAAAGCTCTGGGCACTGGTTTTTACAGGTTTCCCCAGGGTAGGGTGGGAGTGGGGGGGGGGAACGAAGACATCTCTGCATTTACTGTCACTATAGAGCTAGTTTCCCTGTCACTGGCTGAGATAAACTCATGGCCTCTGTCCATAGAACCCACCCAGAAGCCGGCTATGCCAAGGAGTTCTCTTTCCTGCCTTGCTGCCGCTCTGTTCTAATCTCTACCACGAAGACAACGAACTCTCTCTCTGGAGGAGCCCATACTGCACTTGGGGACATCTCATATCCTGTGCCACATCCTTGGAAGCCCATGACCACTCTCTCACTTTTGGATGTCTTTTATTTCTTGGTTTAAGTAATAAGGCTGTAAGCTGAGCGGTGGTTGCCCATGACTTTAGTCCCAGCAGAGGCAGGCAGATCTCTTGAGTTTGAGGTCATCCTGGTCTACAGAGTGAGTCCAGGACACCCAGGGCTACACAGAGAAACCCTGTCATGAAAAACAATACGTGAATGAATGAATGAATGAATGAATGAATGTGTATCTCTGTGTGTGTGGGTGTGTACCAAGTGTATGCAGGTGCCCACAGAGGCCACAAGGGCGGGGGGGGTCAGAGCCCCTGGAGTTACAGATGGTTGTGAGCCACTAGACCTGGAAATGCTGGTAGTTAATCTCTGGTCCTCTGGAACAGCAGTACACACTCTTCAGCTCTCAGGTGTGTTTCTGAGCCTCTCTCTTTCTTCTTACTCTCATGCTTTCAGCATGTATTGAGGTTATCTTTAAGAAAACCTTTAATAAAAACCTCCAGGTCTGCTTTATACTGGTTACTTCCGAAATTTCTTTTTGCATCAAAGCCACGAATCCTGCTTTGATCTGAGCCAAAGTTCGTAAAAATTAAGGGGCTCCTCAGGTCGTTGAGGGTGACAGTGTGGAGTTGTGTCTCCGTCCCTTTGCAATTGGTACTTCCATATACTCAGAACTCCTGTCCCAACAATGCTGGTCTGGTCCCTGGCAGTTTGCTCAGTCCTTTAGTCCAGCACGCCACGCACAGGCTGGCTTTTTCACATCCATGATATCCCATCTGCTCACGAATTCTTAGTTCATCCTTTACGAAAGCTTAAGCATTCTCCCCATGTTACCCCAAATTGGGGTTATCTAGCCTCAAATTCCCGAGGAGAAGCCAGGCAAGCAACTGCAGAAGTTGTAAGGGACCCCCTCTTTTTTTTTCTTTCAATTTATGTGCTTTGGTGTAGGAGTGTCAGATCTCAGAGTTACAGACAGTTGTGAGCTGCCATGTGGGTGCTGGGAATTGAACCCGGGTCCTTCGGAAGAGCAGGCAGTGCTCTTAACCACTGAGCCATCTCTCCAGCCCGAGACTCCCTCATTTTAATCACCAAAGAAAGGCCAAGGTTAGAGGCGGGGGCATTTGTGCTTCTGTTTATTTATTGGCCAGTTGGACCTACAGAACACACATCTTGAGACAACCAAGCCCCTCCCTCTCCCTGTATGTGGAGAGGTTCAACCGTCCCACTGAGGCCTGCCTTGGTGGAACCTGGGGTGGGGCTCCCCGGGCCTCTCCTGCAGGATGGGTGTATAGGCAGAGGGCACAGGGCTAAGTCAGCAGTCCTGCAGAGCCCCCAGGCCAGTCGACCATCCTCCTCCTGATGATGGTACCCTGGGGATCAACCCTGTGTCTTAGGAAAGTCACTCTTCACCCAGAACCATGTCTTCCTAAGCTTGAACAGCCCTGCAGTCACTTCACCTCCAAGAAATTCCAAGAGTTGGGTGTGGTGGCTCACGCCTTTAACACCAGCACTTGGGAGGCATAGGCAGGGGGAATCTCTGTGAGTTCGAGGCCAGCCTGGTCTACAAAAGAGAGTCCAAGACAGCCAAGGATATGCAGAGAAACTCTGTCTCAAGCCCCCTTCCCTCAAAAAAAGAGAGAAAGAAATAAATTCCAAGAGGATTTGGACAACCAGAGTCCCAGGAGTCAGATGACGGGGAGCTTGTAAGGTTAAGAGAGACCTGCCATTCTAAAAGCATTTAGGGGTACCCACTGGCGGCAGCTCAGGCTGGGTAAGGCAGAGGCTGGTCCTTGACAGGAGCTTATAGTGGGAAGGACAGTCACATTTTGACCTGAATGGATCCTGGGGTGCTTCCTGGAAGGTGAGTAGTCTCTCTCTGTCTCTGTCTCTGTCTGTCTCTCTCTCTCCCTCTCTCTGTTTTTTTTTTTTTTTTTTTTGAGATACAGTTTCTCTGTGTAGCCCTGGCTGTCTTGGAACTAGCTCTGTAGAACAGGCTGACCTCGAACTCATAGAGATCAGCCTGCTTCTGCCTCCAGGGTATCAGATTAAAGGTGTACACCACCATCTTCTGTTGAAAGACTCTCTCTTGTCCATGTAAAATAGTCTGACTTTACAATCTTTCCCTTCGGGGCAGGAGGCAACTGGCCCATCTGAAACCCGGGGCTTTCCACCATAGAAAGTACAGGCCGAGGTGCTGACGAGATCATCTATCAATGCTAGACACCCAAGTGGATTTACCCACGAACAGAGGAGCTTTGGAATGTGTGGGGATGGCATTTAGGGGTGTCCCTATGGGTTGTGTTGATCCACATGACAGTCCGTTAGACATGAGGCCCATCTTTGGGGGCCACCATGAGGACTCTTGTCTGGGAGCTGAACGGGCTTGCAGATGAATACGGACGCTTCAAGAGAAAAGGCTTCTGAAGGGGTCACCCTGGGTGTTCAATCTAGAAACTTGGAGTCTCTTAGTGTTTGTTGCCCAGGGGTCTGTCTCAGTCTCCATCTGCTGGGCCCATGTCCCATCCCAGGGGAAAGGATGGGGGATGGGCGGTGCACCGTTCAGGGTATCATGTGCCACCATTTGAAGGCAAAGGGCTCCCGGCGCACATTGGTGCCACAGTGAACCTCCCCGTGCAGCATGTGGTATGGGGTGAAGTCATCGATGAAGGTGCAGTGCAGACCCAGTGGCTCCAGCAGAGAGCGCACCTTCTCCTCCAGGCAGCAGCGGCCATTGATGAGGGGCCCAAAGGGCTTGGGGATGCCCAGGTGTTTGCCAAGGACCAGCATGTTCACCTGCGGGGGGTGGAGAGGGAAGTGGGGAACACAGGTCAGAATCGAGATCTCAACATCACCTTCCCACCCTGGAAGTCTCAGGAATTTGGGATTATGTCTAGGCAGCCTTGACTGTATTTGCCTGCTCACTCCTGTGCAGTGGTAGGAAACCTGGCTAGAGAGAGACAGTCAGTCTATCAGATACCTACAGAAGCATCTGCAGAGCCCAGCCACTGCCTGCTTCAACCCTCTCAGCTACTTCTGATTGGACCAAGTTGAACAGCTGGCCAAGACGGACCAATCAGATTATCCATCCCGGCAAGTTAGAGCTGACATGGGGAAGAGTCTCTCAGTTTTCATCTGTGTGGGACCTGCATCTCACGGCCATGTTCACGGTGGTCATTTGAACGAGAATGGGTCCCCAGTCAGTGGAACTGTTTGGGAAGGGTTAAGAGGCGTGGCCTTGTCGGTGAAGGTGTGTCACTGGAGGTAGGTTTTGAGGTTTCAAAAAGCCCACACTATTCCCAGTGAACTATCTGCCTCACACTTGTGGATTCAATGTACACTCTTAGCTACTGCTCCAGCGCCATGCCTGCCTGCCTGCCTGCTTCCATGCTCCTTGTGATGGAGGTCATGGACTCAACCTCTAAAACTCTAAGTGCTCACTAAATGTCTTCTCCTACACACTGCCTTGGTCAGAGGGCTTTGTCACAGCAGCAGGAAAGTTAGACATCCATGTCTATGGGCAGAACAGCAAAGGAGAGACGGAGGGGGTGGGGAGCGGAGGAAACAAGCAGAGGAAGTGATGTGGACAGAAATGAGAGAGTTCCAGGTCATGCTAAAGGCTTGCTGTCTCCACTCTCGGATGTCACAGTGTCCTTGTGTCAAATGTGCATCTGGCTGAGCCAGCTTGGGTGGGCCTCTGTTTCTGGCCAACAGGAGAACCTCAAGCCTTGCACAAACTTCCTGGAGCAACATGCATTAATTACAAGGCCGCCCCAAGCAAGCAGGAAGGAAGGGGGAGCAGAGAAAGGCTTTGCAAGCAAGGGCAAAAAGCCAGACAGGAGCCGGGCGTGGTGGTGCACGCCTTTAATCCCAGCACTCGGGAGGCAGAGGCAGGCGGATCGCTGTGAGTTCGAGGCCAGCCTGGTCTACAAAGTGAGTCCAGGATGGCCAAGGCTATACAGAGAAACCCTGTCTTGAAAAACCAAAAAAAAAAAAGCCAGACAGGGGCCTGGGTCAGGAGTAGGGTCAGTGGATACAGGCTCTGAGGATGGTGAGTGGAGAGGACAGCTGGTGACCAGGGCAGCAATGGTGGCCCCTGGCAGTGTGTTAGAAGGCAACCACACTCCATGGCCCTCCTTCAGACCCTCTCAGTCAGAACACTTGAGGGGAACTTCAAGTGTTGGGGTGTCTGAGATACACAAAGTTTAGCAGAGGCAAAGCTGCAGTTATAGCAAAGGCACCTCTCCCACGCAGCCCTCTGGGATCTCCACTCCTATCTCGGGTTGGTGCACTTCGTCCGATCTGTGAGCTGGCCCCGTGTCCCTTTACCAAACAGAGTAGACGGTTGGGACGCGTCCTCAGAGCCATGAGGAGCGGGTCCCCTCACTGAAGAACAGGGACCGTTCTTAACCATCTCTGTTCCCCATGGGACGCCTGCTTCTGTGTGGGGTGACCCCCTGATCCCATGTAACACTTCTTCATGCCACGGATGTCAAATGGGACCCTTCCTCCGTGGGGAGCCACAGGGAGCTCCAGTGTCAGCCTGGGCATCCTGGGCTCCTGATTCTCCTCAGCGCCATCCTCTCCAACCCCCCCCCTCCCCCATCACTGCAATTCCACGCAGGAAAGCAGTTAAATGTCTTCCCTCAGGAGCGAGACTCGGAGCCTCTTATGAGGAAGGCTAAGTGCTGGGTGGGGAACTCACCAAGTCGGGGAAGAACGCCACAGCCTTCCTCTTCTCCGTCTTAAAGAGCTGCGGTATGTCGATGATGTCGCAGTCGGCCAGGCCCAGCTCCCGCTTCAGCACCTCACGGTTCCAATCGATACAGCTCTGCAGGTAGGCAAGGGAGCAAACTGGAGAGGCCTTGCCAGTGTGGCTGAGGCAGGTGCTCAAGTGCCCACCATCAACTGTACAAACGCCACTTGCCTGTATCGCACCCTCCGTGTCCTGCTCTTTAGGGATCTCATTCTATACCTGGTTTAAGATTTATGTTTATCACTGAGTGGTGAACACGCAGTACCCATGGAGGCCAGAAGAGGGCACCAGATCCCCAGGCCAAAAGTAACATCCTTTTGACTTCCTAAATTCTTGGGTTCTATGACCACATTACTCAAGGCTGTTGGGGCCACAAGCCTTGCTGTTATTCCCACATCTCTTATCGTTTTACTCCACACCCGACAGTGCCATCTCAATCTGTCCCTATCTGTCCCCTTCTTGCCACCTCCCCTGGCACCCTCTGGTCTGGTGGGCTGCAGCGCCTTTACCCACTGACTTCCCCCATCCTTCTCTCATCCGTGTCTCCACACAGTCTCAACTGCAGGGGACTGACAGACTCTGACATCCTTCTTGAGGGCCCAAGTTATGTTTACCTTAAAGCTTACAGCCCTGGGTGCTTACAGCTCTGGGCGCCAGTATTTCTCACAAGTATGGCTCACACCCTTACTTCTCCCAGGTTAAAGGAGGCTCTGGGCCTGTTTCAACCTGACTGACCCTTTATGAACCATGGGTCCCAGATGTCGTCCCTGGCCCAGCCCCCCAGCCCCATCCATACCCACCTCCCACCCACAGCCCCAACGGCCTTTTGTACCTGTGCAAACTTATTAAAGTTGATAAGGCTCTGGTTGGAAAGGACCTGATTGATGGAGATGGTCTTGACCCGCCTGTCACCTGTGAACGAGACCGAGAGGGGGCTGGGGGCTAGCACAAGGTCACATGAGGGCCTCCGGCTCTGGGGACCAGAGGCCCAGGTCATAGACGCTGGTCAGGCTGAGTCAGTGGTTCCCAGACTCTCTTGGATGGAGGTGGGCAGCATCTGTGGGAGTTTAGCTCGGCCAATGGGCACATCTGGAGGAAGAAGAGGGGTTGGCGGAGTCTGGTGGCCAGGGTGCAATGGTTTGCAGGTTTTTATTTGAGTTCCCTGGAGGAGGTGATGACTATGTGGGCTTAACAGTTGCCCTGGGGCACCGGGTAGGGATTCCTTTTTCTTCTGCTCCTGGTGGTGGTGGAGGCGGTGTGTGTGTGGGGGGGTGGGGCGGGGGTTAGAGGAGCTGGGTCTGTTGAAGGTGTTCACCCCAGGGCCAGGGTGAACCAGCCAGTTCCAGCAGATCCTAGGAGTCCAATACCAACAGGCTTTGGCTTGCTTTTTAGGAGTGACTTCAGGCCTGGCCTTCCTGTCTGCCCAATGGAGGCCATGGAAACAGGGCTGGCTAGGGGAGGGGAAGCAGGGGCTAGTGGCTTGCAGTCCTCCCGTGAGGCTGAGAGAAAGCGCCATGCTACTCCTCATTCCCCCCGCACTCCGCAAGGGAGGTGTTGCTACCACCACCTGACTGGCGAGGGGACTGAGGCTCAGAGTGGTCACGTGACTTATCCAAGGTCACACCAAGGACACAGCAGCGGTCCTTCTTAATGCTGTGACCCTTTAAGACAGTTACTCATGCTATGGTGACCCCCAAGCCATAAAATTATTCCGTGGCTACTTCAGCAACTGTAATTTTGATACATAGTAAATCCTTACTTATGAGTCGTAATGTCACTATCTGATATGGAGGATATCTGTTGTGTGACCCCCGTGGGGTCACAACCCACAGGTTGAGAACCACTGCTATACAGCAAGGGCTTTGGGGGGGGGTCCCTGGGAGCTAGGTGTTCACAAAGGGCTTCTAGGCCCTTCCTTTAACCTGGGAAAAATAAGGGTGTTAGCCCTGTGCCTCTGAGGTCCCATGTCCCCATCTGGAGGCAGACAGTCTCATCACAGGCCAGTTCCATGGCATCCTTTGTGAGGCCTTGGGGCTAGCATCTTTTTCCTTCAAACGTCAACTGATGGCAGAGCCTCCCCTTAGGCCCCCTCCTTCCAGTGGCCTGTCAGGATCACAATGACCCCAATAACCCAAGTGACCCCAAACCCAGGCCAGACACTCCTGGGCTTGTTATAAGCCATAGCAGCCTGGCGTTGTCTGCAACTGGGGGACGTAGCTGCTGCATGTGGCTGACATGGGCAAGCCCCTCTCTTGTCCTCCCTAGCTAGACAGGTTGGACTAACGCTGCCTCCCCTTCCGCCCCCATTCCTTACTGTGAAAAAGTCCCCAGGCATGACCAAGAGCCACCCCTGCCTGCCCATCCCCGGCACAGAATCTGGAATAAAAAATCTTTTAAGATCGACTTTGGAGAGCCGGGGCGTGGTGGAGCACGCCTTTAATCCCAGCACTCGGGAGGCAGAGGTAGGTGGATCGCTGTGAGTTTGAGGCCAGCCTGGTCTACAAAGCAAGTACAGGACAGCCTAGGCTACACAGAGAAACCCTGTTTTGAAAAACAACAACAACAAAAAGAAAGAAATAAAGAAATATTGAATTTGGTTCAAAAATATACTAGGGTTCCTTTGAAGCAACGGCTTTGGGAACACAGTCGCTGTGTTATTTCCCTGGGGCCCCATGATTTCTGTGACAGGGGGACCTTACAAATGGAGCAGGTTCCAGCCAGGGCATTCTCTGTCTCCCATGTGGCCAAGAAAATCTAGGACTTTGGTGCCAAAGACGATCTCGTTTTATTCATTTTTGGTTTGGTGCACCAGGCTCTCACTATGTAGCACAGGCTAGCCTCACACCTGCAACTTCTCCTGACTACCCCGAGTGCTGGGGGTTACAGGCTTGCCCAGCTGTCTTCCATCCAGCCCCGCCCATTCAAACCACTTCGTTGTGAACAATGAGAGCTCGGGCTCCTCATGCAAAAAACAGAATGGGAAACACATGGAAAGAGAAAACACTTCCGCAGTGTCTCAGGACTCATCCCACTGAATTCTGGGATGTGTGTGTGTGGGCGGTGCGGACCTTCACAACCCTGAGGCACAACCCTGAGGCCTAGCTCTGATGTGCCTGCTTGAGAGAAGGTACACTCTGCTGGCATGGGTGACTTTCTATGGCAGGCACTCCCTTCCCACAGGCTCACCACCTCCAGCAGCTACCATTGGAGTCTCCAGAGCAGCACCTGCCGGCAAAGATGTGCCAGCAAGGGGCTCCTCCCACCAAGGTGCCCTTCAGTGGCCCCCAGAGGGCAAGGGCAGCGGATGCCAGGCTTGAGGGCTCCTCCCCGGGCCCACGCCCTATTGCAGGTGAGGCCAGCAAGTACATCCTGTGATGATCAGGGACAGAAGGCAATGGTAGCTGGGGCTTCAGAGAGCAAGGTAAAGCCTGGTGGAGAGCCACCCCCCCCCCCACCCTGGGAGATGGAAGGCTGGCAGAGGAGGTTCTGGGACTCCAGCAGCTTTGTTGATCTGTTAAACTTCACTTAAAAAACTCACCCAGACTTCAAACCAGCCACCAAAGAACACTAACCCTGGGCTCTGGGACCTTCTGAGCAGAGGCCTGATGGGACATCCCCAGGCACACCTGGGCATCCCCGGGCACACCTGGCTCTCAAATTCTTCACACTCTCTGCCCTGTACCATAGCCAGTGGTCACCAGTGACACTGGGTACTGGGCCAGGAGGGAACAGTCCTGAATTTGGGGGGTACCACCTAGCTTTAAAATGCTTGTTCCTTTTGGAAGTCACAGTGTGCTCAATTCAGCAAAGAGACAATACTTTGGGTTTTTTGTTTGTTTGTTTGTTTGTTTTTTGGGAGGGTGACTTAGCACTTTTACTCACCAATGACCCCCTCAAAAAGGAGAGACCTTCCATGGCCCCATTTCTGTTTTTCCTGGAACAGCCTGAAGCAGGCAGCGGGGCTAGCCAGGAGGAGCCGGAAGCCCTGTGTGTGGAAAGCAGGCACAGCTGAGCTCATTGGCTTTGTGTGCCCATCAGCCCCAGCTCGACCCCAGCCCCAAACTCTCGAGGCTGCCAGGACACACCCACAAGTCCTTACCTTCCCATCTGGTGCAGGAACAAAGCTCAGAAACTCATCCACGTGGCCCACAGCCAGCCAGTCCACAAAGAGCTCCACCAGGGGCTGCACCCTCTGGGCATGGAGGAAGTCTCGTACCACCTGCGTGACTCTGCGGCCTCTTGCCCTGGGGGCGGGGGAGGGGGAAGGAGGTTAGGGAAAGACACCAAACTAAACACACACTCCAGAAAAAAAAAAACAGAATGGCCAGATGGCAGCTCTTCACAGCATCTGCCTGCAGAGTGCGCTCCCAGGCACGGCGGCACAGACCTAACGAGGCTGAGGCAGGAAGATTGCAAACTCAGGGTCAGCCCAGGATATATAGTGAGTTCCAGGCCAACCTGAGCTACATAGAAAGATTTTAGTCTCAAGACAACATCTCAAAAGAACACATTACTTTCTAAACAGGGAAGGCGGTAAGTGTGTTTTAATATTCCACCCAGGGTGCGTCCCATTTAAGCCACTTAGCACAGACTACTCAGTTACGAGGTGAGTCCTCAGAACTGTGTTCTCCGGGACACTGCATCTCCCCCACACCACTCTTGTCCTGGACCTCACAGAGCTGAGTAGTTCTCTCTAGAGCTAGATTCATCTCTCTTGCTGCAGCCTCAGTTTCCCAGAAGTCAGTGGGAGAGGTGAACACACCATTGCCCGAGTGGCTCTCACAGCCCCGGCACTTTTCTGTTAACACAATTGCAGCCTCCCCCTCCGTTTGCCTTTCAGAACAGAACCAGTGCCAAGGTCCCAAGGTCCCAAGGTCCTCTCTCCCTCTAGTTGGACTCTAGATCCATCGGTTATTTGATCCCATTTTGTTCTAGTGGCTTCACTGAACCTGACTGCAAATAGAGCTCTCCTTTTCCATCAGCAACTTTTGTCACACGCAGAATACCCCACCTCTGTGCTCATGTGTGTATGTGTGTGTGTGTTTACACATCAAGGCTACGTCATTTCAACTTTTATTCGGTCCCTTCTCCTGCTCTCAGAAAAAGACCCAACATTAGTCATTTTCACTATAGTATGAACAGGCTTTAATTAAAAAAATTTTTTTTCCTTCTATATTCTCAGCTGATACCTTCTCCTCTCATTTCCACATATATATATTTCACAACCAGAGGACCTCAGTCTAGCCAGAATGTTCTGTGTGTGTGACTAAGGCTCTCTGGGCGCCCCCCCTGTAAAAGGAAAAGGTTGGACTAAGTGTCATCTTAGGCCCCTGCTTGCTCTGGCCTGCTTCACAGGTCCTAACAGACGTCCTAGAGGAACTATAGGCAGTCGGGAGAGTAGCCCGACCCACTCAGGACTTCCCTGCTCTCCAGGCCCGCTGCCACCATGACCACCAGGAGCCTCTCACCCAGGCAGGTTGCCCCCAATGAGGATTCTCCCCAAGGGGTACTCCTTCCCGTTGGCCACCACCGGTGGGCTGACCTCCAGGTTGCCGAAAGAGTCCAGGCCACTCACAGAACTGTCTTGAGGCTCCCGAGTCACATAGCCGAAATCTGGACCCTGGTGGGGGAAACTGAGTCAGGCAAGGGTAGAGTACCAGGAAGAGCCTGAACACATGCGACGGGTTTCCAAGATCTTAAAAGATGGGGGTGGGAACAGCCTCCCAACTCTTCAGGTGGGAATAGTGAGTCAGAAACAGGATCTGATCTAGTTTAATGCCACATGTACAAAGGGCCAAAGTTGGGAAGTAGTCAATCCTAGGGTTGTGGTGGATGTGTCAGACCAGTGTCGTTTTGCCAGTCACAGTAACAGAGGTAGGGCCCAGTGGCCATACACACCCATCACACACGGAACCCAAGGCAACAGACTGTCCTTGAACTCTGCAGGGCTCTCCTGTCAAGTCTAGCCCAAGGGGACCAGAGACTGGTAGAGGGGCCTCTAAGCCTCCCCTGGTGTCTCTCAGGAGGAATTCAGACACCACTGAGAGTCAATAAGTGTCTGACACCATGTGACCCAGAGACCCCGCGGGGAGCACAGCCCTTCTGGAAGCCGATCGGGTCCTCTGTGGTCCCTGTTAGTTTGTTTATTATTATAAAAGGCAGCATGCTCATAGTGCCACAGGGTCCTTTCTGGCAGGTAGCCATTGCCGTGATGACGACAGGCTTCATAAATGCCTGCGAAGCTATTTCTGCAGTTGAGGAAATAGCAGCTCTGAGTGGGACATTCAGTCTGACGCTATCACACTGTATGTGAGTGACAGCCAGTCACCAGCTAACACCTGCTGACAGCTGACACCAAAGCCCTCAAGTTCTGCCAGCTGTGCGACCCACCTCCCCCAACTGATCAGCAAATAAAAATGCACGATACACTCTCTCATTTGAAGCAAAAATAAATGGACATTTTAATTCTTTTTTTTCTAATGGACATTTTTAGCACAAGTCTATCCCATACAAAGTGTGGGGTAGATCTACACCAAAAGACCACTCATCCATTACAGATGTCACCGGCCCTCTCTCATGCAGTAATTGGCCAGCCTGTTGTCACCCCTCCAGAAGAAGGTTCTAGTCCCCCTATACCTGGGTGTCCCCTGGGGGATGTGAGCTCTCCCCAGCGGTACAATGTCTCAACTCACCAGAATCCTTTTATAAGGGAAACCCCGCAGTTCCCCATTCCTCGGGGAATCGAAGACCACCGGAAAGGTCTTGTGAGGCGCCTGCACGTAGCCCAACTCCATCTCATCCTGCCGGTGGGGAGAGAGACCATAGCTCTGCTGGGCACTGAGGTCTCAGGGAGGGCGGCTCCTAGGGGTGGGGTGTCCTCTGTCCTTGGAGGTGGGGGAGTCAGCAAAAAGAAGGGGCTGGGGGCTTGGTTGTCTAAGGCAGTCACAAAAGTATAGAGGAGGACACAGACTTTGGGATGTGCCTGTGCCGGATCAGGGCAGGGTGGGTACAGAGATGGACGCAGGGTGGCCTGAGTTCCCGACACACGGGCCACCCACTGAGCACACACCCACTCCTATGGCCTCCATCCTTGGACATGAAGGCAGCAGTGCTAAAGGACCTGAGAGAGGGGACGTTTCCTCCTCAGAGTTCATAAGGAATCAATGGCCCAGAGAGCACAGCCAGAGGGCAGCCTGCTGTGTGCCAGGCCCTGAGCTCTTTCTAAACACCTGACTCCACTCATCTGCATGACTCACCCACAGAAGACTCTGTTAGCACTCGTGTGATACATGAGGGCAGAGGAGAACAGAGAAGGCTAGCTGTTTCCTCAAGGGCACACAGCCTGTCAACAGCAAGAACCTAAACTCCAGAAGTCTCACTTCCAGGACACTTCCCTGAACCACCTCACATGGCTAAACCTCTAACTGAACCGGAAAACACCATAGCTTGGTCCTCCCATCCCAGGGGATGATTGGCAGCTCCCAGCCCTGCCTTTGTCAGCATAGTGGGTGTGGACGGCATGAGCTCATCCGCAAACACCCAAGGGTGATTACAACAAGATGAAGTGATGCTCTGCAGGGCCCTGGGGGGGGGGTATGGGGGGGGGGGAGTGCCTGCTAGCAAACACCCAAGGGTGATTACGACAAGATGAAGTGATGCTCTGTAGGGCCCCGGGGGGAGGTGGGAGGGGGGGGAGTGCCTGGGAAACAGCAGGGAATGTTCTCCACACTCCCTGTGCAGCTCACACAGAGGACTCTTTCCAAGCCTTTCTGCCCTGGGCCTTGTCCTTAGAGGACTCTCCCCTAGGGCTTTCTTTGCACCAGAAATCCCCACACCTTGGCACACGCCCCTACCTCCGCCCCCTCCCCTGTCCATTTCCCTTGCAGAAACAGGAAGGAATTCCGGTCCCCTGTGGCATTCTGGTATTCCCTTGCACACTGGACTCTAGGGGTTCTGAAACAGTTGTTCATCATAGTGCTGCTGACACACTGGACCAGATCGTACGCTGTGGGATACACCTCGGTACTGAAGTTTTAGTGACATGATAGGACTCAAGGCGCTAAAGGCCAGTCCCTCCTCCTGGTCCCGTGTGACAACCGCAATGTCTCCAGACGCTGCCTAATGTCCCCTTGCGGAACAAACTGCCTCTTAGCTCAGCTGCTGCATGCTGGGAGTTATGTGGCCTCTGCTGCCTCACCCAACAGCCTGCCTGCTGCCTGGAGTCAGGGAGCCTCGGATCCTCCCTGCAGGATGGGATGGTACCCCGGTGGGGCTGCCTGGATGGGATGGTACCCTGGTGGGGCTGCCCAGCAGCCTGCCTGCTGTCTGGAGTCGGGGAGTCGGGTCCTCCCTGCAGGATGGGATGGTACCCCGGTGGGGCCACCCAGTACCTGGATCCAACGGTCGTTGCGGTTCTCCACTTGAGGACAGATGGTGAGTCTGCAGCCTGCCTTCCTGGCCAACTCCTCCACGGCTTCCACAAAGCACGTGTTATTCCTCACCCTGTGAGCAATTGGGGAGGAAGGAGGGACTCAGAGCTAGGGCCCAGGAACAGAGACGACTCCGAGGTTAGGACTCCGCCCAGACTCACCGGCACACGTACACCTCCAGGGGCGGCAGGGTGCTCGGTGTCATGATCCAGGGCGCCACGCGGAACACCACAGTGTCAGTGAAGATTGGGGTCTCGGAGAAGTCCTTCACGGGAGGACCAAGACGAAGAGTGCTGGACTCAGGAGTCCAGTTGGCAGGACAGAGATTTCGGGCTCTCTGAACTCCCTCCCTTAGGGTCCTCAAGAAACCCCCTGGTTTGGGCTGTGGATGTAGCTCATCTGGTAGAGTGCTTCCTTAGCATTTGTGGGTTCTATCCTCACTGCTGCATAATAAGGGACTTGACAGTGCATGCCAATAATCCCTAGCACACAGTGGGTTAAGACAGGAGGGTTGGAAGTTCAAGGTCATCTTTTTTTTTGGGGGGGGGGTTTCGAGACAGTGTTTCTCTGTGTAGCCTTGGCTGTCCTGGACTCCCTTTGTAGACCAGGCTGGCCTTGAACTCACAGCGATCCTTCTGCCTCTGCCTCCCTGAGTGCTGTGATTAAAGGTATGTGTCACCACGCCCGGCCCCTTGGCTTTTCTAAAGGATGGAGATGCCCACTATGGCCGCAAGGGAGCGTCAGGCCCTTCACTCCTGCCACGCCCACATCTGCCAGGAGCCGGATATTTGTCTCATCCTCTGCCTACCCTCCCCTACCTCATTGGAGTCATCCAACAGGGTGATGTGGAAGGAGATGAGCCCTGTGAAGCCGGCGTCAGGGAAGGAGAGGCCCTCCACAAAGAAGCGCTCCTCATAGCCGTTCAGCCGAGGTACCTCATAGGACATCCTGTCTGGGCCCAGGACACACCTATAGGCCTCACAGGAATCCTCTGGACCTAAGGGAAGAGGAGTGGCCATGACTCCTGGGTAGCTCAGGGTATGTGAGCTTCTCAGGAGAGTTGAGCCTTCTCGCCCAGGAGCATGGCAGACAGCTCTTCCTCTCTGACTCCCAGCACTCTTCACTAAGAGACAAGGTCATGTTTACTCTAACCCAGCATGCTGCCTCTAGCCATCTTCCGAGCAAGAATACGCAGACAGGAGCTGGAGAAACAGGCTAGTGGCTGAGGGCTTGCTGCTTTTGCACCCCGCTCCCATGTTGGAAGGAAGGCTCACAATCACCTGTGACTCCAGCCTCAACCACCTGTGACTCCAGCTCCGGCGCATCTGATCGCTTCTCCTGGCCTCTGTGGACACCTGAACACATGTGCAACCCCCATGCCACCACACACATAAATGAAGACAAATCTTAAAAAAAAAAAAAAAAATGAGTGCAGCAGGGTGCGGTGGTGCACACCTTTAATCCCAGCACTTGGGAGGCAGAGGCAGGCAGAGCTCTGTGAGTTCGAGGCCAGCCTGGTCTACAAAGGGAGTCCAGAACAGCCAAGGCTACACAGAGAAACCCCATCTCCAGAAACAAACAAACAAAAACAAACAACAAAACACACACACACAAACATATGAGTGCAAGCTTCATTAAGAATGAAGGGACTGTCCTTTTCCGAGCAGCCGGCGACATGGCTGAAGTGGAGCAGAAGAAGAAGTGGACCTTCCGCAAGTTCACCTACTGCGGCGTGGACCTGGACCAGCTGCTGGACATGTCCTATGAGCAGCTAATGCAGCTGTACAGCGCCCACCAGAGGCGGCGCCTGAACCGCGGCCTGCAGTGCAAGCAACACTTACTTCTCAAGAGCCTGAGGAAAGCCAAAAAGGAGGCTCCACCCATAAAAAAGCCGGAGGTGGTGAAGATGCACCTGAGGGACATGATCATCCTGCCCGAGATGGTGGGCAGCATGGTGGGCGTGTACAATGGCAAGACCTTCAACCAGCCAGAGATGATCGGCCACTACCTGGACGAGTTCTCCATCACCTACAAGCCCGTGAAGCATGGCCAGCCTGGTATCGGGGCCACCCACTCCTCCCGCTTCATCCCTCTCAAATAGCCGTGGCCAATAAAGATTCGTGTTCAGTCAAAAAAAAAAAAAAAGAATGAAGGGACTGGGGCTAGAGAGATGGCTCAGAGGTTAAGAGCACTGACTGCTTTTCCAGAGGTCCTGAGTTCAATTCCCAGCAACCATATGATGGCTCACAACCATCTACAATGAGAGCTGGTCCCTTTTCTGGTGTGCAGGTGTACATGCAAGCAGAGAGCTCTATACATAAGAAAGAAAGAAAGAACTAAATAAATAAATAAATGTATGGCGAGCATGGCTCTGGCAAGCTTTGCCCTTCTCCCCGATTCCTGCTATTGCACCCCTAAAGCTAGCCACCAAGGTCTACTCCCCATTGGCCACTTCCTCCTCCCAAGGCAGACTACCAAGGTCCAGTTATCAAAGTACTGAAGTGCAGCATTCAAACGCCTCCTTTGCCTCATCTAATTAACATACTCAATCAAAATTAAATCCCTCGATAGGCCTGGTGGTGTGTCTGTAATTCCAGCACCCAGGAGGCAGAGACAGGTGGATCTCTCAATTTGAGGCAAACCTGGTCTAGAGAGTGAATTCTAGGACAGAGAAAACTTGTCTTAGGGGGCTGGAGTGGAGAAAGAAAGAAAAAAGAAACCCCACTTCAAGGGTGGAGTGAAGGAGCCCATTTTACCAGCTACAGGGATGAAGGTTCAGTCGATAAAGTGCTTGATGTACAAACTTGGGCACCCAAGTTCTGTGCCCAGAATTTATGTTTTAAAAGCTGGTGAGGGACAAAAAAAAAAAAAAAAAAAAAAAAAAGCCAGGCAGTGGTAGTGCACGCCTTTAATCCCAGCACTCAGGAGGCAGAGGCAGTTGGATTGCTGTGAGTTCAAGGCCAGCCTGGTCCACAAAGCAAGTCCAGGACAGTCAAGGCTACATAGAGAGACCCTGTCTCGAAAAAAAAAAAAAACCTGGTGAGAGGTGAGGGATTCTGTTGACATCTGAGGCTGGTCCGTGGGCTCTGCATTACACACACACACACACACACACACACACACACACACACACACACACACACTATCAATCAATGAATATAATGATATAATGGAGGGAGGGAGGGAAGAAGAGAGAGAAAGAGAGAGAGAGGGAAGAGAGAGAGAGAGAAAAAAGAAAGGGGCTGGAAAGATGGCTCAGAGGTTAAGAACACTGGCTGCTCTTCCAAAGGTCCTGAGTTCAATTCCCAGCAATTACATGATGGCTCACAACCATCTATAATGAGATCTGGTGTCCTCTTCTGGCCTGTGGATGTACATATAGGCAGAACACTGTATACATAATAAATAAATACATCTTTAAAACAAACAAACAAAAAAAAAAAAAAGAAAGAAAGAAAGAAAGAACAAACGCCCCCACCTCTGAGTGTGTTGATACCCAGGCCATCGGCAGAACCTGGCTGAGATGCACATCTGCCCACAGCCCCTGGTTGGGTGCTCTGTACTTACCACAGACGTGGAAAACCCGTGCCCGCTCTGCATCACAGCTGGAGGTGTGAAGGATAAGTTTGTGGTCATCAAAGAGGGCTTCAGGGCCCTGGGTCCGCAGGACCATGATGGACATGTCTTCTAGATCTGTGAAGCCAGACAGAGGGTGTTGACTGAACTGTTCCAGGAGGGTGTCAAGGGCTGGGAATCCCAGCCTCACTCAGCTCTTGGAGATGCTAGAATCCATTGGTGTGAAGGAGAGAGGCGTGTGTGCACATGCGACACTGCCCTGCTTCTTGTTCACGGTTCCTCATCCCAGAGCAGGGTCGAAGGTCACCTGGGCATCTCACTGGGCAAGCCACACCCCTTTCCATCTCCAGGAGTTGCCCACTTTAGAAGCCAGCTTCTGTGAGCATTATGAAAGGCCTCACTCAAACACAGGTCAGAGATCCAGCCGGAAGGGGTGTAGGGTTGGCAGCCCACAGACTGGATGTGCAAATTGGGGGACCCTCCTAACCTGTGAGCCTCAGCACCCTCTTCTCTAAACCGGAATAACAACACTAAGTAATGGGGGAAGGGCCTTGCACACAGCAGGTATTCAAACAATGCTAGCAGCCCCTTGTCCCCTGCAGGAGAGAACACTGGGCACCCCAGCATGAGTGCCACAAGCGTTGGGGACTACAGATAGGCAGATGCCAGCCTGGGCTGGGCTCCGAGGAATCTCATAGCGAATTCTGTCCCTCCCCTGGCTGCCTTCAGAGCCCCACCTGGGGGTAGTGACGCCTGTGGGGTAACCGAGGAGGGACCCTGGGTACCCAGAGACTGGGCTGCCCCAGCACGCTCACCTCGCAGGCAGCTCACATGTTGGCCACAGTTATCTTGGGCATCAGAATTCACATCATCCCTATCACAATTCACCAGCAGGATGGCTCCGTACCCGTCAGGCCCCCACATCCACTGCCTCTGTCAGTGAGAAAACGCAGCTGGCGACAGGGGCTCCAGCTCAATGCTGCCTGGCCAGCGTCCTGAGCCTTCACGCTATCCTGTGAGAAGTCCACCCTTCACTGAGGCAACCCTGCTCAGGAAACATCAGCAGCGCCCTGATGTTTACATCATCAAGTCCAGAGCACAAGGCTGTCTGTCCTGGCTGGCCACGAGGTGCCCCTTTCTTTACGGGCAACTCCTTGACTCCTCTCATCCCTCTAGCCCAAGTCCTGTTCCGGCCAATGAAATCTGTCCCTCCTCTACCCTTCCCAACCCAGGAAGTCCTCCTTGCCTTTCTAAGCCTATAATGTACCAGCATCATGAAGACTGCACCAAAGACCTTTAAGAGTGCCTTGTACAGTAGGCTGCTCTTTCTGCCCAGATCTGGGTCCTTATATTTATTACTTACTGCCTGTTTTTGTCAATAAAGTTTTATCAGAACTCGGTCTTTTTTTTTTTTTTCTTCCCCAAGACAGGGTTTCTCTGTGTAGCCTTGACTGTCCTGGACTCACTTTCTAGACCAGGCTGGCCTTGAACCCACAGCGATCCACCTGCCTCTGCCTCCCGAGTGCTGGGATTAAAGGCGTGCGCCACCACCGCCTGGTTCCAGAACTTGGTCTTATGATTAGTTTATGAATTAAGTGGCTGCTTCAAAGAAGTATAAGTCACAAGGCCTAAAACATTTGCAATCTGGTATTTATTTATTTACTCAGGTTTTTTGAGACAGGGCTGTCCTGGAATTCACTCTGTAGACTAGGCTGGCCTAGATCCACCTGCCTCTGCCTCTCAAGTGCTGGGATTAAAGACGTCCATCACCACCACTGCACAGCAAGGCTTTTGTTTTATTTTATTTTTTTACGTTTCATAACCCCTGACCTAGATTATAAGCCTAGAACTTTCTTTTCATCAATCAAGGATAGCCCAGGGCTGGGAACCCATGCTATGGTCATAACTGCTAATGATGACTCCAACCATGTCTGGTCTCTTTCTGGCTACCCTGGCCTCGAATCAACTGGGACCAAGGGGGACACTCAAAATGACCTCGCCCCTCTGACCTGGAGCACAGGAACTCCCACCTGCTGCCTCTGACTGAGGCTCAGCAGGAGACCCACCTTATCCACGAAGCTCCTGTCCTGTCGGCCCTCACAATTCACGTCACAGTCCAGGGTGATGTCTGTTGGGGGAGGCAGCAGCAGGTGAGTCCTAGCGTGCATCTCAGTCATCTGGGCCAGGAAGCTGGGTGCCATCCCCAGGAGACACCCAGAGGGTGGGGCCCTGGACTTTCCTATCCTTGGGTAAGGGAGAGGGGTTTGGGGGTGGCATGGGGTGGGGTAGGGTAGGAGAAAATAATGGGCCTGCAGGCTGTCCTGCTGGAAGTTCTCCTTGATGGTTCCCTGTTTTAAAGCTCGGAAGCCCTTGCTGTGTGGGCCAGGGTGGCCCTGTGCCCAGGAGGCTGAGGGCCCATCTACATGAAACTGTCTCTGCCCCTTGGAATGGAGCAGTGAGCTTGGATTTTGGTGTCAGACGGACACAGGTATGAAGGTGGGCCTGGCCACCTCACTGCACAGCCTGGGAAATGCTGCCCCAGTCCCAGCCCATCTTCTCAGTCTTTCCTGTTGGAAACAAGAGGGCTCTGACAACACTAACAGTGCTGTGCTTACAGTGCCTAAGTGGTCAGACCCAGCCTATAAAATGGGCTTAGTTCTTAAAAGGGAGAAAAAGGGGAGAGGGGGGCAGAAAGGTGGAACCTCACCAACACACCACACAAAAGAACAGGTACCAAGGGATTCGGGCCACAGAAAACCGAACAGATGACATGCTTTGCTACACATGCTCAGTTAGAGGCCATATAGGAGATAAAGGGAACAGTGTGCGAGACACTGGGTGGGGTGGCTCAGACCCTGGACTTGCAGATTGCTGCATCAAGTCCTTGTTTGTAATTATTCATTTAATGTGCACGGTTGGGCGTGTGTAGTGATTTTTGCTATTTATTTATTTATTATTTGTGTATTTATTTATTTTTTGGTTTCTTGAGTCGAGGTTTCTCTGTGTAGCCTTGGGTGTCCTGAGCTCGCTTTGTAGACCAGGCTGGTCTCGAACTCACAGAGATCCACCCGCCTGTGCCTCCCAAGTACTGGGATTAAAGGCGTGCGCCACCACACCTGGCTTCCGTCGTTTTTTGTCTGTTTGTTTTGGTTTTGGTCTTTTGCTGAATCTGGGTTCCGACAATTCAGCTAGCCTCCAAGACTCCAGTGTCCTCCTGACTCCCCTCCCAGTGCTGGGATTACAAGCACAGGCTACCATGTACTGCTCTTATCTGGGAGCTGGGGATTTGAACTCAGATCCTCTCACTTATTCAACAAGCACCTTACTCCACTGAGCCACCTCCCCAGGCCTTTCATCCTGTGTATTTGAGTTTTCTAATGTACACTTTTTTTTTTAATTTAAAAAAAAAAAAAAAAAAACAGTTTGTATGGGTGCCTGTGCATGTGTGTGTGTCTGTGCACGTGTGTATCTGTGTGTGCATGTCCTTGAAAAGGCCAGGAGGTTATTCTACTGTGGAGCTGCATGCTCAGCTTCTACCTGCCTTCTTTTAAAAAGACTCGGGTTCAGTTCATGCCCAGACCTCTCAGGACCCCCAGCCACACCCTTAGCCTTGCCCAGCTTACCCACACAGGTGAGGTAGAGTACTGCATAGGCCAGGGGCAAATGCTCGTGGCTGGAGTGGTAGGCTATTTGAACCTGCAGAGAGAGACATGCCCAGTGTCACCTAAGAACAGGCCTGGGTGACCTGGTGGGCAGGGACAGGACCCTCAGAGACCTCTGTCCCTGTGTCAGCTCCCCTTTAAGCTCCTCAGGGTCACTTATTCCCATACCTTGGTGCATCTGTAAAGTGGGCACCATTTGCCCTGGATCCATGGGGACCTGGGTTCTAGTCCTACCAGCAACTACATGGACTTGAGCCCAGCATCTCTTTGCCGAGGTCCCATGCCTGTCTGAGCCACCTCAGTTTCCTCATCCTTCTGACCTGCACGGTCCTCATTCCTCAGGTGAGAAACCTCAAGAGTCCGCATTTGACCTTCCCCTAACCCTGGTCCCAGAAGCACACTGCCTATGGGCTCTGCCCGGTGGCTTGGTCCCAGCTCTCACATCTGCTGATCGTGACATCTTGAGACAGTTTCTGACCTTCTCTGGGCCTCAATTTCCTCTACTATAAAGTGGGGTATAATAATGGTTTCTACCACGCAGGATGGGTTACAGCCGGGTGGATTAAAGAGGCGAAGCGCGTGGGGGCCCATCGCAGCTGGCTGGAGCTCAGCTCCCAGCCACCATTAACAGCGAGGACAGAGGTGGTGACATTGGGAAGGTGCTGCAGGCAGTTTAATCACCGACTCTTTGACCTGTTCCTGTGCCTGGGACATGCCCTGCAGACATCTGTGCCCTGCCACCTAGGCTCTGACATCCCCCTTTATCTGGGTCACAGTGTCAGGACACTATGGAGGCCATCTACCCCTCAGTCTGGGAACCCCAAAATTCTGTACCAGTATCTCAAAGGTGGGGAAGGGGAGGAGTGCTTACAAACTTTCTCAATCCTACAGTAGCCCAAGAGTTCAGGATACGGGAAGTGCCCACACAGCCCCAACTTGCAGAGCACCAGGTGGGGGGCCTCTATAGCCTGGCAGGTCCTGTTGCCCAGTCCCAGGGACTCTGTGATCCTCACCAGCTCAGCTCCTTCCTAGGACTTGTGACTTCAGAGAAGCTACAACCCTTCTCAGCCTCAGTTTCTTCCTCTAAAAAATGGGTTCATTGAGCTCAGGGAAGAAGTCAAATTCAGAGGGAAACTGAGGTCAACACAGCAGGACTACACTAACTTCCCCCCTCACAGGGGCTAGTTAAACAGAGGACACTCGGGGTCCATCCCCACCCACCCTGGAAGCAGGACTGGAGTGGCCCCATGCTTCAGGTTGACAAAGAGAGGTCTAAGGACATACATTCAGGACTCGGAAGTTGCAGAATTGGGACTCACACCCAGCAGTGTGGCCCTCAGACTGAGTGCTCGCTACCCCATGGAGCTCTAGCGCCCTAGAGAAGTAGGGGACACAGGACCAGGGGTGATCTCACATGACTGTCGTTGAGGTCATTGCTAGGAGAGTTCATGACCACGATGATTTCTAGCCCTTCGTTAAAGCACCACCGCCTGCTGTCAGCTCGCTCTCTGCTCCTCTCTCTGCTGGGAGACACGTAGATGTCCACGCCGGGTGTCCCATAGACCTCAAACATATCCGTGCCCTCGGGAACTGACCTGAGGAGAACAGGGGAGCATGGGCAATGTGAGGGACTTCCTCAGACCTGAGAGCTCAAGCTCCACACCCTCCTCCAGGAAGCCTGTCCCCAACTATGAATGAGGATGGCAAGCTCTGGGAAGCAGAGCTCAGGGGCCACACAAACCTATGCGCACGCTCGCACCTACGTGTTGAGATTCCAATGTCTCATCACCACCCAGTTTTTGGTGGCTGGTGGTTGTACGCACGCACGCACGCACGCACGCCGGCCAGAAAGGCTCAGAGAGAAGGAGGAGTCAGGTATAGAGACAGAAGGCAGACAGGAAATAGGTATAGTGGCGCATGCCTTTAATCCCAGTACTTGGGAGGTAGAGAGAGATGGATGTCTCGTGAGTTCAAGGCCAGCTTTGTCTACATAGAGAGTTCCAGGACAGCCAGAGCTATACAGTAAGGCTCTGTCTCAGAAAACAACAAATGGAAGGAAGGAAGGAAGGAAGGAAAGAAAGAAAGACGACAGACAGACACAGTATTGCCAAGGAGGAAGTGCTCTCTCTTGGACCCCAGAGAACACCTGAGCCCCGCTCTCAGAGGCAAGCTGGCTTCCAGTAACCCAGAAAGCTGGTCAGACTTCTATCACGCTTTCCCTCTGGGTCCACTATGGAGGGCCAAGGTGCCCTGACACCTTCCTGCTGGGAAGCTCTTTGGCTCGAAGGTCCCAGTCACTCAGCTCCCCTGGGCTCTTCCCTGGGCCACCCTGTGAGTTGCGGAGAGTCCCTACAAAATCTGTAGACCCCTTGGCTAGGAGGAACACACAAAGGTGGGGGCTCCCCATGGGCACATACACCACAGCCTTGGCAGAGTCGAGGACTCAGAGGCACCAGGGCAAAACCGGTGACTACCAAGCTGGGTCCTATTTCAACCAGGTGACCTTGACGACATCACCTAGAGTGTAAGATAGTAACACACACTTGGCCAGCCTCTTGGGAAACCAGGAGGCTCAAGTGTATTAATAGCCATGAAAATGACTGGAACACCTCTGACCAGGATCAGGAAGGTGCTATTAAAATGACTTATGATGCAGGCTGCAGGCGGATGGAGACAGCTCTGACATCGAGCTGGGACGGCTGAGGTGATGCATCTGAGGAGAAGGGGTTTCACACCGGAGCCTCAGGAGTTCAACATTAGACTATGATCACTTGATTCCCATTTTATCCTTATGAAGTGGGGAGCCAGTGATGGTTCTTCAGGGGGGAAGAGGGGTGGTGAGGCAAAGTGATTGAAGCCATGTTCAGTGTAGTCAGAAAGCCTGGGGTTCAAATCCCAGCCAACCACCACTCTCTCCTGGAGGGTAGGACACAGTCTCCTCAGCGTTGCAATCTACCCAGGGGCCATGACAAGGAGATGGGAGGAGAGGGTGTGGGTGTATGGCACTCAAAGGAGTGATAGTCACCACTTTATTTTCCTTCTGGGGAAACTGAGGCAGCCAGCAGTTAAGACTCCAGACCCCCATCCAGGGACCCATCTGCCAGCTCTTCCTCTGCACCAGCATGAAAACTGTGTTGGGATGGCCAAGGGGGCTACTTGAAAGGAGAACCCGAGTCACGAGCAGCAGATTCCTGTTTCCCGGAAGTCAGGAAGTGGAGGCAGACTACCGGTTCTTGAAAGTTAGGAAGTGCCTAAACTTCTCTCAGGCAATGTTCTTCCTTAGGCCAGGCCACCATGTCTGACTGCGAGGCAAATCCCATACCTTAGCTTCTAGATGGCTCCGGGCCACGCTCCTAACCTGGCAGATGCTAGTCACAGCTCTCCCAGGCAGCATGTGTGCACAGTGACCAGCAAATGCAGTAAGGTGAGCAACCTTGCAAGAACCAAGGTTAAGTTTCCTAGGACATAGAACATCCAGAACTAAAACCTAGGCAGGGGCTGGTGAGATGGCTCAGCCGGAGAAGGCGCTTTCTCCCAAGACGGATCACCTGATCCCTGGATGCCCAGGACTACATGGTAGAAAAAAAGAGAACTGACTCCTGAAAGCTGACCTTTGACCCCTACATGCACACCATGTTATGTTCCCCCCCACCTCCATGCACAAATAAACAAATAAATGTAACAATATTTGTTTAAGTGGGCAGTCATTGAAAACGGAGACAGCGAGCCTGGCGTGGTGGCACATGCCTTTAATCCCAGCACTCGGGAGACAGAGGCAGGTGGATGGCTGTGAGTTCAAGGCCAGCCTGGTCTACAAAGTGAGTCCAGGGTGGCCAAGGCTACACAGAGAAACCCTGTCTCGAAAAACAAAAACAAACAAAAAAGAGAAAATTGGGACAGCGCAATTTATCCTACAGATGGCTAGTCCCTGGAGCCTGTGGACCAAGCTCCTAGTGCCAGGGGCACTGCAGGGTCCTGGCTACCAAGCCTTTCTGATGGCCACTGATGCCTGAGCCACGTGGCAAAAGGGGCTGCTTAGAAATGCCAGCCCTGAGTCCCCGCCGCAGGGAGGTACAAGGATGACTTGGCGGGGAGACTAGCCCATCCTGGGACCCATCTGCGTCCTTGTCCCCTGACACTAGTGATCTTGGTAAACGAAGCTGTCTCAGTATGAGACATCATCATCTCACTTTGGGGAAACTGAGGCTCAAGCAAGCTGCTAATGGACAACTCCGGGTCTTGCAGTTTATCTGTCCTGTCCTCACTCCCAGGCAAAGCTGACCTGACACCTCCCTTCTCCAGCTATAGGTGTGTGTGTGTGTGTGTGTGTGTGTGTGTGTGTGTGTGTGTGGTTTTTCAAGACAGAGTTTCTCTGTGTAGCCTTGGCTGTCTTGGACTCACTGTGCAGACCAAGCTGGCCTCGAACTCACAGAGATCTGCCTTCCTCTGCTTCCTGAGTGCTGGGATTAAAGGTGTGTGCCATCACACTCGGCTCAGCCTCCACCTCTTAAGTGCTGGGATGACAGTCATGCGCCAGCATATTGGTGTTTATGGTACCAGGAATTAAACCCATGGCCTTGCACATGCCATGGTCTGTCAATTGAGCCCCAGCAGCGCTCCCACAAGACTCAAAAGGGAGGGCTGGAGAGATGGCTCAGAGGTTAAGAACACTGACTGTTCTTCCAGAGATAGTGAGTTCAATTCCCAGCAAACACATGGTGGCTCACCATCTATAATGTGATCTGCTGCCCTCTTCTGGCCTGCAGGTGTACATGCAGGCAGAGGACTGTATACATAGTAATAAATAAATAACTCTTTAAAAAAAAAAAAAAAAAAAGACCCAAAAGGGAAACTGTAGTGGAGACACTCACTGCAGAGAGGAGCGTGCCACCTCACCGCCAGGCGTGGTCACGTAAGATACAGAAAAGCTTCTGGTTGATGTAGACCCTCTCTTAGTGCACCTTGGTCACAGCCTCCCACCTTCTGGCTTTTCCAAGTGCTGCTTCTGGGGCTCGCTCCAAGGCAACTGAGATCTACCTCAAGGTTAAGGCACCTGGGCTGCTGGGAAAGCGCTAAGAGATTTCCAGCTCCGTGACCACTGTGCCCCGTGTGACCACTGCAGCCTGTGCCCCCTGCGGCCTGTGCCCCCTGCAGCCTGTGACCACTGCGCCCTGTGTGACCACTGTGGCCTGTGGCCCCTGCGGCCTGTGACCCCTGCGGTCCGTGACCTCTGTGGCCCATGACTACTGCGTCCCGTGACTACTGCGGCATGTGACCCCTGCGGCCCATGACTATTGCACCCCATGACTGCTGCGGCCCGTGACCACTGCGGCCGTGACTATTGCAGCCTGTGACCCCTGCAGCCTGTGACCACTGTGGCCCATGACTACTGCGCCCCATGACTACTGCGGCCCATAACTACTGCGCCCCGTGACTACTGCGCCTCGTGACTACTGCGCCCCGTGACTACTGCGCCCTGTGACTACTGCACCCCGTGACTACTGCGGCCCCATGACGACTACTGCCAGCCACACTGCAGCCATGCAGACCAGACCCGACTCTTGCAGCATCTCTTGGATATACACCTGAATACTCCCGGAGCCCTGAGCTTCCGCCAGTCCCACAGAGCCTTTGGAACTGGGTCCCCATCACCAGTCGTCATGGGCTGTTTGGGTCTCAAGGCCTGGTTTCTATCTTAGCTCATTTTCTGAGTAAGTCCTTTCACCCACCAGGCCTCAGTTTGCCTATTTAGGAAAAGGGGTGGGTGAACCCCAGAGGCCACCACTGGGCCAGCCTAGGGACTGCTTTCCACTCTCATAGGTGACATATCATAAAGGTGACAGCCTCTGGGCCAAGGGGCCCTAGGTAACAGACACTTAGAAGGGAGTCAGGTGTCAAAGGAATGCCTGATGGTTGCTTTCAGCCTGTCTTCCCATCTCACTAAAGCCTGTCCCTGTGGCCCTGGGGAAACCCATAGCCACTCCAGAACTTTCCTTTTTCCCAGTATGAACCAAACTTTCTCTGTCCCCATGGCTAAAATCTCAGCCCTGAGAATGGTCCATGTGGAGCTGGCAGGCGCTCCTGCGTCCCACAGAATAGAACGGGGCTAGCTTCACCACGCATGTGGGAGATGGAGATGGATCAGCTACCGAGAGGATCAGATGAGGCCTGGAGCCTCACCTTCCTTCCCTGGCTGCTCAGGAGCTGCTCCTGGATGCCTCTCACCGCGGCCAGTCAGGCTCTGCTGAGCGGTCTCACTCCTGCCTCACCCTTCAAGGCTCCTCTTCCAGGAAGCCTACTCTGATTGCTCGACTCACGCTGGTTGCTCTTTCATCCGTTCCTCCATCTCCTGGTACAGCTCAGGGGCTGTGTCCCAGCCAGCTGATACATGGCAAGCTTGGTAACATTTGAGAGTTTCCTCAGGCTCGGTGCAGAGCCATAAAACGATGCCAACGATGAGGATGGCAAGGGATGCCATAATAGAATATGTTCTGTGCGGGTTAGCAAGGGCTCTGCAGTCTACATACTATCCACGCCCACCTCCCAGTGCCTCTCCGAAGGAAGGACCAGTTTGGATGTTCCCCTGCCTCTCTACCAAGTGGCTGTGTGCCCTTTGACAGGTTAGTTGACCTCTCTGGTTCTTGATACCTTCATCTATGAAACAGTGAGGACAGCTGTGGGAGGCTCGGTTATCTGGGTAAAGTACACAGGCCGCTAAGAGCCTGGTGCCCAGTCACATCTCTGGCCCGCCACTTTGCAGAGCTAGAAGCAGAGAGTCCACAGGGAAAGAGTTTTCCACAATGGGGCAGCCGGGGAAGTGCCAGAGCCAGGGCCGAGCCACCACCGCGTTGCTCCAGGGTTGTAGGTCAGGGCCAGACTCCAAGAAGAGCCCTCACTGGACAGCTGCCAGGCTGACACTAGAACTCCCCCCCCCCCAGATCGACCTCCAGTCTTCTACTTCTCAGAGTCCCCAGGGCTCAGCATACACTGATGCTCAAAAAGCCCATGATGAGTGTGTGAAGACACTCTATTCCCTGGGGGGATTGGCGATCGGGGTCCTTTTAGAAGACGCCAGATCCCTGCCACAGCTGACCTATCCTCGTTCTTGGTGAATCTCCATCATGGCCCTAGTCACTCAAATCAGCCCCAACCAGCTTCTAGCCGTTCACCCAGCCCATCCTCCATCCTCAAAGGCATCTCTGAGAGAAGGAGGAGGAGGAGCTATCCCCAGCTCCCTGGACGGGTCAAACCAGAGCTGTATCTACCCAACGGGTACAAGGCACCCAGGCAGTGAGTCACCCTCATGGGCATGCAGTCCTAGAGCGGGACATGGCGCCAGGCAGCATCCACCCCCCTCCTGTCCTACACGTTTCTTTGGATGCCACAGACTCCCCTCTGCACATCTCACAGCCCACCTACCCTCAGCCAGGCACTAGCTCCTGTTAAGTTCATCTTGGACTTGGTTATTTCCTTTGACGGGCAACTCACTCCCTATCCTCCATACCTCAGACCTCTCTGCTTCCAACGGAGTTCACTGCACATTTTAAACGCTTACTTTTCTGGATGCTGTTCTCAAAGGGTGTGACAGTCTGGCTACTGTGGCATATCTGACAATATCTAGAGACTTTTTGTTGTTGTTTTGTTTTGTTTTTTTGCTGACCCAGCAGGGGTAAGAGTGCTATTGGTCCCTGGCAGGTGAAGACCAAAGATGATTCTCACGGTGTTACAGTGAGTGGCACAATCCCACAAGGACTTCTGGTGTCCCAGGGCTGAAGCCACGTCCAAGAAGGGGGCAGGGGGACTGAGAGGTGGCACCCTGACCCCAGCATCCTTGGAATTGTCCCCAGCTCAGCCTCAGAGCTGGGACTCAAAAGCCAAAGAAATCAGCCTCAATCCTACACAACCCCTCCTCTCCCCCCCACCCCCAAACCCAAACCACCCTGTGCCAAGCTCAGCCTGGCACGAAGCCGGCACAATGTGTGGGTGGTGAGTAACTGGTGAAAGGTGGATCTGAACCCACCTGGGGTTGCAGGAGCTGAGCAGCTGGAGCTGAGGTCCTGAGTAAGGCTGCAGTGGGCTCAAAGCCCAGCGCTGCCTCCTAGTGACTGTGCCACCTGGGGTAATGGCTCACCCTCTCTGTGCCTCCACTTGCACTTTGTGCCGGACACCAGGTAAGATGGTGGAAACATCACGGCTCTTGCTGGGAACCTGTCTGACTACGGCAAGGACCCCAAGCTTTTCCCAGTGGGCAGGCGTTCCAAGGTTAAGACTACAGACCCAGCCAGTGCCCTGAGGAACACGCAGCTCCTGTGGGGGTGGGGAAGGCCCAGGGGCTCAGCATGAAGTACCACAGGCCCTACAGGGCCAACTCTTACCCATAAATGTCCACGATGGTCTCAACGCCTGCCACACACACAGCACTGGTGGGGTGTTCCAAGGACACGCGTACAATCCTCTGCAGAGACATGCTGACCTAGGATGGGGGAATCTGACCACCAAACCCAGCACTAGCCAGAGGTCCCCCAGGAGGTGGTTTAAAAACCACCCAGCCCCACCCCTCCAGCCCAGGGTGCAAGCTCATTGGCTTCAGTCCTAAAAGCCCCGCCTCTTCTCAGCCACCGAAGAGCCAATCCTCTCTTCAGGATTGGCTGGAAGGACTAACATTTGCATAGAAACCTGTGGCTCCCAGCCCAGGGCACCCAGGGAGTTAATTTCTAGCTGGAGAGAAAGCAAGCCCCCACAGGCGGTTGGCCAGCACATCTGGCTTGGATGGGGCACGGGGCAGGGGGCGTTGTGGGTGGGGGCATGCAGAGGAACATGGGGCTTTGTCCTGGATTTTCTCTGTCCTCTATCCGTCTCCTTTCTCCACACTGGGGGAGGGCTACTGAGAACGCAGGTTCCCAGGCCTGTTGTTCCAAATGGTGCAGGCAACTGGGTTCTTTATGCAAGCCTGTGAAAGAATTTATTTTATTTTATTTAGTTTTGGTTTATTGAGACAGGGTTTCTCTGTGTAGCCTTGGCTGTCCTGGACTCACTTTATAGACCAGGCTGGCCCCAAACTCACAGCGATCTGCCTGCCTCTGCCTCCCGAGTGCTGGCATTAAAGGCGTGTGCCACAATACTTGGTGAGAGATAGTTTTCCTGTCTCTTTTTTCTCCTCCACTTCCTCTGCCTGCCGCTCTTCTCTTTCCTTTTCTTTCCTTTTTTTCTTTTCTTTTTCTTTTTCTGAAATTTTTTTGTTGTTGGTTTTTTGAGACAGGGTTTCTCTGTGTAGCCTTGGCTGTCCTGGACTTGCTTTGTAGATCAGTCTGGCCTTGAACTCACAGAGATCCACCTGCCTCTGCCTCCTGAGTGCTGAGATTAAAGGTTTTGTTTTGTTTTGTTTGTTTTTGAGTCTTAAATATCCCAAAGTCATTATGAGGCTGAGGACAATCTTGTGTTTCTGCTCCTTCTGCCTCCCAAGTGTTGGGATCACAGGCCTGCACTACCCTACTCAGTTTTATCTGGTGCTAGGGCTCCAACCCAGAGATTTGTGCATGCTAGGCAGACACTCTACCGACTGGGCCACGCCCCAAGCTCCTGCTGGTCTTCTTCCCCTCTTTTCTTTAAAACTATTCTATCTATATGAAGGAGAGATAAACCTGTTTTTTTAGGATCCCAAGTGAGGGATCGGGAACGGTCTTGTGAGAGAACAGGTGAGGTTAATCCACTAGAAGACCAACCACCTCGTGCGGGAGCTTGATTGTTGCCAGCTGAAAAGATCCCGTGAACAAACTCTGGGAGGAGATATATAAATGAGCCCGGAACTGGAGGCGGGGCCTTTGGAGACTTCGGATAGTTTTGGTTGTTCATCGCTCCTCAAGACGCTCCTAGAGAGAACCACTCGAGGGAAGGCTTCGGGGCTCCGGCTCCTGCTGGGGTTCCGGGTTCTGGTTATTCCAGGTTCCAGCGGAAGAAATCCTGCTGATTATGCCAGGGGAATAGTTCATCGGAACTGATATCCTTATGCTTTTGTTATTATGTTCCTTGATCTTCTTTTCCTATTGTTTTGGTTAGTCAGTTAATAAGTTGTCATAAAATATATTGGTTAAGAAAATTGAGTCTACATCTGTATGTGCATTTATGGAGGACGCAGTGCACGTGCGCGCCACGGAACCTGTGTGAAGGCCAGAGGACTCTCTTCTCTCCTTTCGTTCCATGCACTCCAGGATAGAACTCTGGTTGTCAGGCTTGGTGGCAAGAACCTTTACCCACGGGGCCACCTTGTTGATCCCCTGCCTGCCTTTCCTAATTAAAAGCCTGGCTTGTAAGACAGGACTGGGCTTCCTCCCTGACTCAGGGGCTTCCTGGCAGCGCTTTGAGCAACTGGTGCCATGGGGTGATGGACTCACATGGACTGGGCTTACTCTCCTGAATACTGCTGCTACTGATGTTGGAGGTCAAAACCTCCCAAGGGTTGGTAAGTGATACAAAAGCGAATGTCAGGAGCCAAGAATGCCAGAGTAGGAGGCCCTCCTGTAGGTGGGGAAACTGAGGCCAAGAGGTGTCTAGAACAACAAGAACAAGGTCTCCGGGAAGAGGAGTCTGGATTCGGGTCAGGCTGAACTGTGTACCGATGAGGTCGCATCTCTTCCTCCTGTGGCCTCAGTTTCCTCACATGTAGAAAATGCAGCCAGACACCTGCCCTGGCAGAGATAATGGCTGTGGAGGCTCAGAAGAGCTGGGCAGAGGCCCCTCCCGTCTCCCCATGGCTGCTGCCCCCTCAGGGCAGGGCAGGGACCAGGATCTACTTCCCAGGGTCCCAGTTGGAGGATGACATTTGGAGTCAATGACTGTCCCTCTGCAGCCTTAGCTCAGTGTCCGGGAAGGGCATTCCCCAAAGCAGCGAGGGCTGGGGACAGCTTGTTCGCAGCTGTCAGATGGCTGGGCTGTGGATTCAGCTTTAGGTGAGAACCAGCACTCTTTTTCAAGACAGGGTTTCTCTGTGTTATCGTGGCTATCCTGGATTCACTTTGTAGATCAGGCTAGCCTCGAACTTACAACGATCCTCCTGCCTCTGCCTCCCAAGTGCTGGGATTAAAGGCATGTGCCACCATGCCTGGATGAGAACCAGCACTCTTGATAAAGTCCCTGATGGCCTCTGGAACTGTGGGGGAATGGCGGAAAGAGTGGGGGACCGTCTCCTCTAAGAGTGCTGACTCTCTGCTGGGGGCAGAATGGGTCTTGTACCCAGAGTCTGCATCTCCCTTTGGAAGAAGGTTCTGGCCATCCAATCTCTCCAGATGGTATCAGCTTTTAAACAGCATTTTATTTTTGTGTACGTTATCCATTCACTCTGTGTATGTGGACATTTTCATGCCACGGTGCAAATATGGAAGTCGGAGGCCGATTCGTGGGAGTCTGTTCTTTCTCTCCTTCTGTCATGTGGGGCCTGGGAACCGAACTCAGGTCGCCAGGGTTGGCACCAAGCATCTTTACTCACTGAGCCATATTGCTAGCCCAGTACCAGCTTTTAGAAACAGTGCCATGGTTCATTTATGCTTTTACATGCTGATAATTGTAGACAGCTTCTTAGCTCATTTAAAAAAAAAAAAAAAAGCTAAAAGGGTGTGTCAAAGGGTAAAGTGTGAGGGCACAGCAAGTGTGTAAGTTGAGAGTGGCATGCCCAGGCTTCTGAGATCAGACCACCAAGGTTGGGGAATTCAGCATGAGAATCAGGGCTACAGAATTCTGTTGACCTAAGTCCTGGGCCTCAGCACTGTTGGAGCATCGTTCCCATCTGCTAGTAGGACCCAAGGCCCTCCTCCCCCACCCCTCTTCTCATCCTCCCTGACAGATGGACAATAAAGCCAAGGGAAGATGAGGGGAAGAGGCAGGTCCCTTTTCCCAGATAGCATCTCAAGCAGGCGACAGGGGTGGGAGTAGGCATGTGCCAAGCATTCTGTTGAATCAGCTGCTTGCCTGGCACTCACCTGCCTCAGCCCAGGAAGCTGCTCAGCTGACAGGGGCCTCCTGCAGCCTGCTGACGCTGAGCTTAGGGACTTGTGTGTGGGACAGGGAGGCAGGGCCCCTCATGTCCCTCTCCCTTCGTCAGCCCAGGGACAAATGAGGCAGCCACTTAAAGAATGCACACTGATTTTTTTTCTTTTTATTGATCAGAAAGAGGGTGGCCAGTCACCCAGAACCCCAAACAGGCTGGGCAGCAGCTCCAGAGTGGCCCTCATGTGGCTGGGAAGCATGCTCGCCAGGAGTCTGTGGTCTCCTCTCCTCTTCAGAGCCCAGGCCTGGCCCTCCAGCTTTTCTCTTCCTCATCTTCCTTTTCCTCCTCTCCGTCTCCATAGCTTGGCCTCAGCTAGGTCATGATCATAGAGGAGGGTGTCGAAGTAGGGAGCCTACAGATGGGGTTCCAGTCCCATGGAACCTTCTGAAGGGGCAAGCGCCAATTCCCACCTGGCCATGTCCATCCCAACAGTTCCACGGAAGCCTTTGCTAACTGAGTGTCCAGTGGCTATAGAGAGACAATAGGTGTCTCAAGTCTGGGATCACAGCAGAAGCTACTTTAAAAAAAAATAAAAAACAAACAAAAACAACAACAACAAAAAACAAAGGCAGAATCCAGTGGCCTGTTGTGGCTCCTTGAGACCAGAGGAGGAAGACAGCTTAGCTTCTGCCAGCCATACCCTGCAGCCCGGTCTGCCTGCCTGCTTGCCTCCACATGTCTCTGTGACCTCACCCACTGCCTATTAGCCTCCAGGGCAGCTGTCTGTCCTACCGTGGGAGGCAGGCAGCGGGGGACACCAGCCTGCCATGGGGTTTACTAGGGCAGTGCAAGTGTTGTGTAGGGTCCCAGGCTGCTGGGGGAGTGTGGGCCTTCCCCTCCCACTGCCCGCAGCAGGTTAGGGAGTAATTAGAGACTATTAGAGGAAATTAAGCCCCACCTCCAGATGTAACTTAATGGCCTGCCCCACCCTCTCCCAACATCTTGGGCCCCACCCCCTTCACATCTGGATCAGCAGCCTTTAGATTCAGAGGCCCCAAATGCCCAGCCAGGAGCCCCAGGCTTCCAGATTCCCCACCCCAAGGTGGGCAACCTCTTCGCCTTCCTGGTTCGACCTTCCTGCCCACCCCCCCCCCCCCCCACCCTCACTTGCAGACTTCCGAGGGCCTCCCTACGCCCTTCAGCGTCTTCCAACAGGAAGCACCAGGTCTCGTAATTAAAGGCTACCCCTGACAAGTAACACGCATCCGTGGAGGACAGCGCGGATGGAGTCAGCCATTAGAGGGGCTTTCGTGCCTGCTTGTTTTCAGGACTGAGCTTTCCTGTCCTAGCTTGCCTTCATAGAGCTGAAGGGGCCACAGGGCTGTGGCCTGAGGTCCCTTAGGAAAAAGGACATCCAAATCTTCCTTTTCACCTTACGCAATCCAGGAGTCATACGGAACCACAGTGTTTTCATCCCAGGGTCCAGGCACAGAAATGATGGGCATTTCTGAAAAGGCCCCAAAGCCATTTTTCTCCGGCTCCAGAGAGGTGTCTAAAGAGAGGGGGGCAACTCAAAGTAGGGTGTGCCTGCGGAGCCCATGCCTTGAACAGGCTCAGCCGCCAACCTTTGACCCTCTGAGGGCTGTGGCTGGGAAGGAAGAGGAAAAGTGATAAGAGTCTCCTGGGCAGGGCAGGCCACTTCAGAAACAGAGAAGTGTGGCGTCCTCCTGCTGCTTTCCGGGGCCCCAGGAGGCTGGAGGCTGGTCTGTGTCCCTTGCCCTGGAACTCCCATCAGCAGGGCAGCAAGGGTGGTGGCCGGGCAGGCTCAGGGCACCGAGTTCCACCACCTAAAGGTGAAAGGTTTTCTTCGCACGTTGGTGCCACAGTGAATCTCTCCCAGCAACTGGTGGTAAAACAGGAAGTCATCGATAAAGATGCAGCGAAGGCCCAGAGGCTCCAGCAGAGAGCGCACCTTCTCCTCCAGGCAGCAGCGGCCATTGATGAGGGGGCCAAAGGGTTTGGGGATGCCCAGGTGTTTGCCTAGGACCACCATGTTGACCTGCAAGAGAGAGAGGAAGAGGAGCCCCACTGGCCAAGAATGTGATGCACCCCTGGCTCTGGCTTGTGAGGAAACTAGGTTTAAGATGGGGGTGGGGCATGTGCCCATTGTAATTTGGGAGTCATAAGCAGGAAGGTGGTGATTTTGAGGTCAGCCTGGGCTGCATAAATAAAATATACCTTAAAAAAATTTTTTTTTAAAGGTAGAGAGGGTGGGCTGGTGTTGTAGCTCAGTGGTGGAGTGGTTCCTTGGTTAATAACCCATGCTTGGAGAACTCTACCAATAACAGTCACCACCATCCTCCACTCTCTCCTCTCTCTCTCTCTCTGTCTCTCTCTCTGGTTTTTCAAGACAGGGTTTCTCTGTGTGGCCTTGGCTGTCCTGGAATTCACTCTGTCGACCAGGCTGGCCTCGAACCCACAGCGATGACCTGCCTCTGCCTCCCAAGCACTGGGATTAAAAGCCTGCACCACCACCACCCAGCTTCTTCCGTCTCTCAGACAGTTGTCAGATAGTAACAAGTTTGTTATATCCAGAGATTAAACATGCAGAGCTGAAAGCCCTCACAGTTAGGTCTCAAACCCAGGACAAATGGCTAACTGAGGTGCCTATTTAACATATCAAAATGGACTTGGCCACCAGGGCCTCCCAGCATCCTCTGGTCCTTACCTCCTGCTACACTGGTCCTCCTGCTCCCTACCCTGAACTCTCCAGCCCAGGGGCTAGGCTGCCCTTCCCTATATAATCCAGCCATTTTGTTTACCTAGACCACCCCCCCCATTGTTTTTTGTTTTGTTTTGTTTTGTTTGTCTACCCTTACTGTCTTGGTTCTCCCCTCTCCTTTCCCCACACCCCTCACATGGCTCAGGGTCATGTTCACTTTGGACTCTCCCAGATGTGTCTGCCTCTGACTATGACTCCTTTTCATCTATAATATACTTTCTTCTCCACCAGAGCAGAAGCAGGCATGCCTTTCCTTTTTTTTTTTTTTTTTTTTTTCCTCTTTTTCATTCACTCCCTACTGTGATAATGCATGTGCAGCTCAAAGCTTTCTCAGCTGTTCATAGTGGTCCCGCCAGTCTCTATGTGTGCCATATACACTGCTCCAAAATCTCATAGCCCCCCACCCCCCAAGGTTCTGGTTCAGTTAGGTTAAGTAATGTTAGCCAGATCGGAAAGGCTGGTTGCCACTAGACGGGCTGGGATGTGCATGCTGGGATGGCAGGGTAGGGGGTGGGGGGTGGGAGTGTCAAAGGGCAGGGAGAGGAATAAAAAGTCACGTTTATTGCCATGGCCGGGCCTCTGCTCTAGGAGTCAACAGTCACAGCCCAAGGTCACTGCCTTTAATCTCAGCCACGTCCCATCTGCGACAGGAACCAAAGCCCAGTAGTGGTCCATCCCTCAGTGTCCAGATGCGAGCAGCTATTAGCTACATGTGGATGTGTAGGTTAAAACCATTTCCTGTCCCTGGTTATCTGCAGGCCACACGTGGCATGCCATGTCATCCCAACAGCTTAGAGGATGCTGTCTGTGTTACAGGGCACACTGCAGAGTGCTTGCCCCAGCAGGGAAAGCCATAGCAGAAGACACAGTTTCAAGCAATGCTGTTCAGCCAGGAAGAGTTTTACCCACTGGCTCTGGAAGTTGTTCCAGGGGCCAGAGATGCGGTTAAACACCCTGTGGTGCCCCTACAGCCCAGCTCTTGAGGACCTCACTCCATAGCCTTTCCTGACAGGAAATGGGCTAGTGGGCCAGCTACTTCTGGTAGCATTGCTCAGGCCTCTCCCAACTGAGGCCTCTTGACTTCATCTGCTTGTCAGCCGCCTGGTGACTATTGTTTGTTCTGCCTGGCTAGGAGGCCCCTACACAGAAGCCCTGTGGGGGGAGCCTCACATGAATTCTACTGTGGGAACTGAGCAAGCCAGTGAGCCTTCAGACAGCAGGCAGAAACATCTGTGTCTGCCTTTCTATTCAGAAAATTTAAGCTCCTCGGGGTGGGTGGGGCTGGCCTCCCCACTATGGGATATCTAACAGCCGTCCTGGCTGCTGCCCACTAGGTGCCATAGGTACAAACTCACAGTGGGCATCAGAGATGCCCCAGAGCATGCCCCTGCACCATATAGGAACCTCTGGCCAAGCTGTCCCGTGCAAGCAAGCTGTGTGTCCACCTGTCCTCGCACCCACCAGGGACTCTCACCATATCAGGGAAGAAGGCTTCAGCATAGGCTCCCTTCAGGAAGAAGAGCTGAGGAATGTCCACGATGTCACTCTCGGAGAGGCCCAGCTCCCGCTTCAGCACCTCTCGGTTCCAGTCGATGCATTCCTGGGGAGGAGGGAAGCCGAGCCCCAGGACAAAAGAGCCTAAATGCGTGTGTCTGCATGCAGCACTGAGTACCTGTGGGTGTCCTCCTGTGCCCCCCCCCCCGAGCCTCTCAATGGCTTTGTACAAAAGAATTCACAGCTGTCCAAAGTGGGGAAACTGAGGCTCAGGCCAGCTTGCCCCATAGTGCAGAGCTTAGAAAAGTTGAGGTTTGGTTCCAAATGTCCCTGACACACTTGATTACAGTTTTTTAAAAAAAATTATCTTTATTTTATGTGTATGGGTGTTTTGCCTGCATTGTGTGCCTGTTGCACGATGTGCGTGCTTCATGTCGAGGAGGCCAGAAGATCCCCTGGAACTGGCGTTATAGATGGTTGTGAGCTGCCATGTGGGTGCTGGGAATTGAACCTGGGTTTTCTGGAGGAGCAGCCAGTGCTCCACTCTTTAGCCCTTGGGTATACATTTTAATTGTAGTGTGTGTGTGTGTGTGTGTGTGTGTGTGTGTGTGTGTGTGTGTGTATAGGCAAATGTGAAGGGTCAGTCAATCTTTCCACTATATGGATTCCTGGGATCAAACTCAGCTCATCAGGCTTGGCAGGAGCTTTGACCTGCTGAGTCACTTTGATGACACCCGGTCATTTTAGCATACTGCCCCAACCACCATGTGGCTAATACTTCTGACCTGCCCTAGCCATCTAGGTAAAGTCCATGGCTTGGTGCAGAGGGGCCAAGGGACCTCCTCCCGTCACTGCACGGAGCATCACACACAGGGCAGGCACTGTCTGGTGAGTGAGCCCTACCCTTTCCCAGACTTGTCCCATTTGCTCTCTTTTCTGCACAGGGACCCCTATGCTTCTGCCACTCACATTTACACTTCTGGGGTGAGGCCTTATATTCACTTCTGTGGAAGTAGACTGCACCCTCCAGAGCCAGGCAGCTCTAGATGACTGCTGTGGCCTGAGGGTGGCCAGCCTGTCCCCAAGTCTGCCAGCCCCTGAAGATGAGGCTCACCCCCACACTCTCAGAAACCTGCAGGACGAATCGAGGCTGGGCCCTGTCCCCCATACCCTGGACCTTGCCACCCGCCCAGCCACTGTCCTGCCCTCACCTGTACATGCATGCTGTCCCTCCTGAGGTGCTTGTCGGCTAAGATATCATTGATGCTTCTCTTTGTCTTGTGCTTGAGGCCTGGGAAGGACGGATGGCGTGAGTTCAGAGACACAGACAGACTGTGTGGGCTTCAAGGGCACAGACAGACTGTGTGTGTGTGTGTGTGTGTGTGTGTGTGTGTGTGTGTGAGTTTAGAGATACTGTCTGGAGCCCCAAGGCCTGAAGAAGCCCAGCGCAGGCCAGCAACACTGACAGAAGTAGGATGGGGGGGTGGGAGATGGGGGGATGGGGGGTGGGAGGGGGGGGTGGAGGGTGGGAGATGGGGGGGGGGGGGTGGGAGATGGGGTGTGTAGGGAGATGGCGGGGAGAGAAAGGCCAGACATTGAGAGGTGGTTTCCAGCTGCAGCCAAGACTTGATGGGAGTGGGGGGAGAGGGCTTGCTGGGAGAGGGGAAAGAATCCTAAGGAAAGGCCTCAGGGTTCCTCACAGGCCCCAGTAACGACCTCCCACATCCACTGAGAGGCCAGCTTTACTTCCTTGTTGGTCTTTAAAACCATGCTAGGAGGGGCGATTTTTCACTTTCAACTAAGAGAAAGAACAAGAGGTTCCAAGAGGCAAGAGTGCAGGTGTTGAGCCAGGATGTGAGGTCCAGCCTAGGAGCCACATTACCGTCAAAGGATCTAGGGTGACTCTCTGGCTCCTTAATTGCCCTCCGTCTGCCAGGGATGGTGAGAAAGGGCAGAAGCCTCATGAGGTCACAGGTCACTGGCACTCACCGTCAAACTGCAGCGCCTCCCCATAGCCCTGGTCCTTCTTCTCCCGGAAGAGCTGCAGGCAGGCATTGGGGCTAGCCAGGAGCAGCCGGAAGCCCTGCCACAGAGGGGAACAAACGACTCAAAGCACGAATCCACTCGATCCCAGACACCTCCACCTCCAAGGACAGTTCAGGAGCCTGAGGTGCCCTGGGCTCCCTCGGTCTGCTCACCCCACCCACCACCCAAGTGTTCCCACCTACAGGCCGGTTTTCCATATGGGTCTGGAATCCTGCTTACTTTGCCTCTCAGGGAACTCGACTCCTGCCTTCTGCCTAATCCAGCTGTCCCTGCTTCAGCTGGTCACTGGTCCTACCCTCATCAGAACTCTCACCACCCTGGGCCAGAACCACTGCCCCCTTCACCCCACAACCCCAGGTAGTTTTGTCCATGAGGTCTGAGGGCCACTTCCTTCCCAGCCCTCTCTCCAAGGCAGTGCAGCTCTGTGGTCAGTGTCGAGACCAGGACCCACACCGGTTTAAAATGCTCCCCAGCCGCCCATGGCTTCTATGGACCTGAGCGAGTACAGAGCCCTCCTAAGCCTCAGTTTCCTTACCTGTATAATTGAGGCAGTAACGGGCTTATTGGAGAGTTACATGGCTGAAAGTGTGTGTGAGTCTGGCCTATAGAGCAGGTGCTCGGGTCATTTGTCCAACCCTTACCAGTATGGTTCCTTGCTCTTGGAGTGGTCTGGTTCTGAACCAACCAGCAGTATCCTCCTGGCCTGAGGCTTTTACTCCTCCGGGAAGCACTCCCTGATTAACCAGGCCTAAGCCCCAGGGCATGCTGAGCCCACGGGACTGAGCTGGTAGCAGTGCCGCTGCCCTGAGCCACCTCACCAGGCCAGATGGGGCAGAGGTGACTCAACTGGAAGTCTGTGGGTTGACAAAGCAGAGGACGCACCTTTTGGTCAGAGGTGGGCACGAAGCTCAGAAACTCATCCACGTGGCCCACGGAAAGCCAGTCGGAGTAGAGTTCCACAGGAGCCTGCACTCGCTGGGCCTGCAGGAAGTCACGCACCACCGTGGCCATCCGCCGCCCGCTGGACCTGGCGGGGAGAGAGGCTTGGTCAGTCTCCTTAGGCCCGTCTGCACATCTCCTACACCCTCATAACCTTCTAAGTGGCTCCTCTTTATCAGAGGGGAAATTGAGGCCCAGAGAGCTAAAGGTGACACAGTCTTGGTCACACTGCTGAGAAAGGCCAGAGCCAGACTCCACTAATTACAGTCCCAGAGATTTGAAGCCCAAACTGAGGCCACTGGGAGTAAGGGTGGGAGGACATCACTGGAGGAGAGAGGGCAACACTGTAGGTCGGGAGGATAGGTGGGGCATGGCAGATGCAGGCCAGGCCAGGGTCAGGGGTCAGATTTGGCAGGGGGGCAGAGCTTGTTTGAGTGAGGCCTTTTGAGCCTGGCCAATCATCCTTGGAGTCTGAAGACTGTGTGCTGAGGAACCGGCTGACTCTTACTCATTCCAGAATGTAGAAGTCACTCCTGCTGAGGCCCCAGCCCCTCTCACATAACATCTGTTTCAGAAACTCTGGAGAATGACGCAAACGCTTTGGAGCAGCTTGCGTGACAAATAGTCCCAGGTCTAGAGGCTTCGGAGGTAGCTCGGTTAGCACAGCACACATTTTGTTTCCGGAGGGTGGGGCAAAGAGGAGATGGGCCCAGCCCCAGGAAACAGCAGATTCGGCAGATTCGGCAGATTCGGCTCTGTAGCCTCAGCAGAGCTACCACCAGGGGGCGGAATTGTTCAAGGATCTGAGCTCATGAGTGGAGAACCCAAGGCAGAGAAAAGGTGTAGTTTGTTGAGTACCTAATGTGAGCTTCGCTTAGGCTCCTACACTTAACGATCTTGAAGCTGGCCAGTGGTGGTGCACGCCTTTAATCCTAGCACCAAGGAGGCAGAGGCAGGTAGATCTCTGAGTTTGAGGCCAGCCGGGTCTACAGAATAAGTGCCAGGACAGATAGGGCTACACAGAAAAACCCTGTCTTGAAAAGCCAAACAAACAAGATACACCCTGAGATGCACACATATTAGCTATGTCACGTCTGAGGGTCACCCTACCCTCTCGCTCATCTTGTGCCTCATGGGCCTCTTCTTTCTCTCTCAGTTCTAGCCCCCGCCTCCTCCCTCTAAACTCTCTGGCATACTCCTACCTCCGGGCCTTTGTAAAGCTCTTGTCTTTCCCTGGTACAGTCTCCTTCTGAATGATCAGGCCTGTAACTCTCTTCCCTCAAGACTTGATCTCACTGTCGGATTCTTACCAAGGCGGAGGACACAGGTACTGACTACCCCCTATGTGTCATCCATGGAGTCCCTTCCCAGGCTGTGTCTACACAGCAGACCCATGAGGCTGGGGCTGGCACTGTCTCCATTTTACAGACATGGATGCTGTGGCTCATACGAGCGGCTGGGATTTATTTTGTTTGTTATGACAGGGTCTCCCTGTGTAGCCCTGGCTAGCCTGGAACTGGCTATGTAGAGCAGGCTGGCCTGGGATTCATAGAGTTCTATCTGCCTCTGCCACCTCCTGAGTACTGGGATTAAAGGTGTGTGCCACCTGCTGGGATCTTGAAGGTGGCCCATTCTGGTCACTGCCAAGGATGGATGCCAGGGAGGACAGAGGCCTGCAGAGCCCTCTGGGACCCACAGAGGGCTCTTGAATTTGGATCGCATCATTAACCCTGTGTAGCTTTAGCACGGTCGCTGTCCCTCTCTGTCCACTAAGGGCCTTATTCCTGGTTTGGTTTTGGTTTTGGTTTTTTTGAGACAGGGTTTCTCTGTGTAGCTTTGGCTGTCCTGAGCTCACTTTGTAGACCAGACTGGCCTCGAACTCACAGAGATCTACCTGCCTCTGCCTCCCGAGTGCTGGGATTAAAGGTGTGCACCACCAAACCCAGTCTGTTCTCTTTTGTTTTAGCAGTCCCTTGGCTGATGCGCAGCTCCTGAGTGGGCCACAGCCAATGGACACCTGGAGACCCCTGCCTCCCTTGCGGGTCCTTGACGTGAACCTAGAGGCTCCAGAGAGAGTCTCCGCAGCTTGAGTGGGAGAAAAGCTCCTGACTGGAGCAGGTGTATCCCCTTTGCCCCCCACCCGAACTCTGTGTGTGTGTGTGGTGTGTGTGTGTGTGTGTGTGTGTGTGTGTGTGTGTGTGTATGTGTGTGTCTTCCTCTGTGGCTCTCTACCTTATTTTGAGGGACAGGGTCTCTCACTGAACTTGGGGCTTACTGTTTTAGCTAGGTTGGCTGCCCAGTGAGCCCCTGGGATCCTGCCTCTGCTCCTTCTCCAACTTTTGGGATCACAGATGTGGGTTGCAATGCTGGCTTGTTACATGGGTGCTGAGGGTCCAAGCTCATGCTTGGGAGGCAGGCACCTTACCCACTAAGCCATCTGGCCAGTCCCAAGGAAGAGGGTCTTTTATTAGGCTCATTATACAGCTGAAGAAAATGAAGCATAGAATGTAAAATAAATCATTTATTTAAAGTGCATCAGCGCCAGGTATGGTGGTGGCACACACCTTTAATCCCAGCACTCGGGAGGCAGAGGCAGGCTGGTCTCTGTGAGTCCAAGGCCAGCCTGGTCTACAAAGTGAGTCCAGGACAGCCCAGGCTACACAAAGAAATCCTGTCTTGAGGGGAAAAGCCCGATAAAGTGCACCAGCATTGCTCACCCCACACTCTTAGAACTTCCTTTTCTGTATGCTATTTTGTTTGTTTGTTTGTTTTGCTTGTTTCTTTTTCCTATTTGTTATTTTTGTTTAGGTTTTATTTCATTTGTTTGGGTTTCTGTTTGTTTTGTTTTGGAGACAGAACACTCTGCAGCCAATGCTGGCCTTGAACTCATGATCTTCCTGGTTCAGCCTCCTGAGTCCTGGGGTTATAGGGTTGCACCACTCTGCTCTGCACCCATGCCTGTCACGTGACCCTAAGCTGAATGAACAGATTGGCCACTGACTATTTGCCAGACACCGTGGTGAGTACCAGCTGAGCAGCACAGACCACACAAGTGGGCACCAGACTTCAGAGACCACAGATTCCCTCCCTGAGGACCTCCAGGCTGTGGTAGGACCAGCCCCAGTGCACTATCTGAGGTGGATGTGCGGCAGCGTCTCCAGACACCCTCAGCTTAGTGCAGCGGGTCTGGACACCTAACTTTGTGCCCCACTTGGTATCAGCAAACCCTGCCTTGTCTGGTTTAGCAGCCCTGGGCTCTCCACCTGAGGTCTTGTGGCCCTTCCACTGTCAGAGGCCAGCTGGGGCTCAGAAGGCAAGTTGGGGTACACCCCAGGCTCCACACCAACCTCCACAAATGAAAGGGGTTATCTAAGGTTTGTGGTAAGGTGAAGCCCCTGTGGGCTTTCCAGGAGCACACCCTCCTGGGGCTACCTGAGGCAGAGAGAGACCCACTCAGCGTAGTGGACGGACACCTGCATCTGTCTAAGCATTAACTGTGCCCTAGCCACCTTGTTCTCCGTCACAGTGGGATGCTCTATTAGGAGGGTACCCAGCCATCTACTTGCTCAGTTCCAGCTTCCTGTTCTGCTCTGGGTAACCTCTGGGCCCTTCCAGGACAAGGCAGCAGTGACTTTGGTTTCCCCATGTCTGTCCCTGCTTATGTGCGTGGCAGAGGACATGTCATCTCTCAGCTTGGCTGACTTCAGACAGGTTCTCATTAACCCAGGCTGGCCTTGAACTCTCCATGTAGCATGTCTGTCGGTCGAGCCCTATCAACAGAGCTCATCCCCAGCCTCTGACATGCTGGTTTAATGTGGCTATTATGCTTATCAGACTCTGGGCCACTAATTTGACCCTGAGACCTTATAATCTTTGGGACAGTCATTCCCATGGGCTAGAGAACACCTCCCAGTCTGGACTCTGTGACAGCCATCCCGTGGGCTCTGGAGAGCACCTCTTAGTCTGTAGAGACACGTGGTGAGCTTATGACCCCCCCCCCATACACCTGCCACCCTCTCAGGCCACTTACTTGGGGAAGCTGCCACCGATGAGGATTCTGCCGAGGGGATACTCTTTGTTGCCCACCCTCACTGGCGGGCTCACGTCCAGGTTGCCGAAGGAATCCAGGCCAGAGGCGCCTGCATACTGGATCTCCCGGGTCACATAGCCAAAGTCAGGACCCTAAAGAGGCACCATCAGAGTCCCCCCAGGCAGGAGAGACAGTCAGGTGGGAAGGAGCCATGACAGGGACATCTGCTCCCTGGCTCTCTGCTGAAAGTCTGCTTCCAGCCAAACCTACCAAGGCACTCTCTACACTCTGGCCTGGAGGTGAGCAGAGTCACCAGGCCCTTGATCAAGCAGTGTATGTCTAAAGCTCTCGTGGACGGACAGACATGGATAGGGAGTGAGGAAAGTGAGGAGGGGGTGAGAAGATGGCTCAGGAGGTTAAAAAAAAAAAAAAAGCATTTGCCATGCAAGTGTAAAGATACACACACACACACACACACACACACACACACACTTACCCTGCAGGAAGCAATTTGGGGCCCACAAACCCACAGAAACTGGGCCACCTTGGGAGAAAGTGCAGCCAACTTTCAGGTACAAGGGGCTGCTGGGCAGGGACCAGTTAGGATTTGTGCATGGGTGCCCCAGCTGGCTCACTGATTTGGGCAAGTTGCTTAACTTGCCTGACCCCCAGTCTCCTTGGCAGTATAGGCATTAGCAGCTGCCACCGATCACCATGCATAGGGGGCAGCGCAGTCCCTGGCATGCCATGCTCACTAAAGGTACATTGCTCCTCAAAGTCAGGGCTGCCATCTCTGATGACTCCCCCACTTGAGAATGAGCCCCTGACCTAGAGTGTTTCTGTCTCTCTCAGGATGGAAAAGGTGTCATGGGAGGGCTGTGTATTTGCATGTGGTTTGCATTATATTTGCATTCTCAGCTGTACCCTTCCACTCATTCCCCTGGGTTGCTGTCACCACCCCCACTGGTCTGTGGACCCTAGAAAACCAAATGAGGCTCCACTAGGCCTCCCAGGAGAGGAGCCACCAAAGCCCTCCCCCCTTACTCCCTTGACACCTCCCCCCCCCCCCCCCCCCCGTGTACTTAGCCCACACACCAAGATCCTCTTAAGGGCGAAGTCCCTTAGGCCTCTGTTTCGGGGGGAGTCAAAGACCACAGGGAAGGATTTATGAGGGGCGTCAATGTAGCCAAATTCCATCTCGTCCTGTGTGAGGAAGAAACGTCTATAGCAGGCCTCCTGGCGGGGCAGGGGCACGGGGGCTTTTACGGAGGATGACTCTGATAACAACCCCACCTGTGACCTGGGGAGGACATGAGGCAAGCCTCCAGGGCTCCATTTAGAAGACCCAGCCCAGAGACAGAGCATCTGGAGGACAGGCCCTAGTCTTGTGCCAGGCTGTTCTGGCTTGGGCCAGGCAGGCCCATATTCCCCAGGCTTGGCTGGTAGATGTGACTTAGCACTTGCACCCCCGGTCTCCCACCACCCACTCGCACAGTTCTTCTCTGGGTCAGCCTTGCACCCACCTGGATCCAGCGATCGTTGCGATTCTCTGCCCGGGGACAGACCACTAGTTTGCAGTTGGCCTTCAGGGCCAGGTGGGCCATGTCCTCTAGGAACTTGTCATTGCGCCCATGAGCATCTGTCACACTGCAAGGACAGTGACGGCAGCTGGGACCAGAATCTAGCTGTGCCAGGCCCAGTGTCCCTGAATGCTGAGCTGCAGATCCATCCCTACCCTGGAGAGGCTGGAAGACTTGGGGGGGGGGGCAGGGGGAGTGGCCCCAGATCACATAAAGTGACTGGTGCATGAACAGAGGGCAAAGCCAGGCTGTGGAGCCCAAAAGTCAGGGTATCTGAACCAACCTAGGTGGTCCAGGGTGGCTATGGAGTTGTTGACATGGGGTTGATGTCACCGATGGAATGTCAGTAAGTGGGCTAGCCTTGTCTTCTCAGAGCAGAGGGTAAAAGGTAGGAATTCTGAGCAGACAGGAGGCTGGGACACTCTTGGCTCCAGGCAGATAGATAACCCTGCTTGGTCACATCCTCTTCCTAAGAATTTGCATCTACCTCATCGGAGCCTCTTCCACTCATACCTGTGGTATCTCAAAGGTTGGCCAGCAGAGGCCACCAAATCCCAGGCCATGGCAGGAGAACCAGCACAGCCAGAATAGGCTAGGCTCACAGTAGACTCTGTGGCTGGGTGCCTAGGTCCTCAGAAGATACAGAAGTGACCACAGAAGGGTGAGGCCGGGTCCCTACAGTCCCAGACACACATGCAGAGCTGAGCCCTGCCATCCAGTTTTTTGTTTGTTTGTTTGTTTGTTTTGTTTTGTTTTTTTAAGACAGGGTCTCTTGTAGCAGAGGCTGGATTTGAACTCCTCATCTTCCTCCTTTGCACCTCCCAAACGAGAGATGACAGGTCTGCATCACCACACCTGGCCTCACTCTACCCAGACAGAATTTAAAGTGTTGGGGCCTCCATAGCAGGCAAGGAGCCAGCTAACTTAGAGCTGGTGCTGGTGGCAGTGGTGACTGCGGTCCTGTGGCAGCTTAGGGCTTTGTGACAGCTTCCCTGTATAAGGGCCGGCCAGCCACACAGCATTCCTGATGACTCCTCTGGTTTTGGCAAAGCGGGGCCTGGGGGCTCACCTGCACACGTACAGCTCCAGAGGAGGCTGGGTGTTGGGGGTCATGATCCAGGGGGCCACTCGAAAGGTCACGCTGTCTGTGAAGAGTGACACCTCGGAGAGGGGCTAGGGGAGAGGAATGTTCAGTGGCTTTGTGGGTTCCTAGCTGCCCTCTGTCCCCCACACCCCTCCCTTGACACAGCCCTCAAGTTGTACCTACCTCTGTGTCCACCAGGTTGATGCTGAGAGAGACCAGCCCTGAGAAATTGGCGTCAGGGAAGGTAAGCCCCTCCACGTAAAACCGGATGTCCTTCTCGCCAGGACGCCGCTCCACCTCATAGGACTGATGACGGGGTCCTAGGACCTGTTTGTAGTTGGAGACGGAGGTCCCACCTAAGGAGAACAGGGTCAGGCCGATGTGGGGACAGGGTCAGGGCTGACAGAACGGAAAGACAGAAAACCTGTGGCTGGGTTCTTGGCCAGAAACATCTCTGGGGAGCTCTGCTTGAGTTCTGTTTTAGCCCTACAATGCTGAAGCTGTGTGACCTTGGCTCAACGCCTCAACCTCTCTGAGCCTCAGGTGAACTGTATGTCAAGGTGAACAGAGAAAAGCATCTGGCCCAAAAGGTGATGATGATCCAAATGTCTGTCCATTTTGGCGCTTATAAACAAGTTATGCCAAGTAAGGAACATCCGTAGATGAATGATTATACACCCACAAGAAGCAAGGAAGTGACGGTGCCGTACCACACAATGGATGAATCTCATTTGTGGTGGCAGCCGATGGGAGTGGCTTCGGGTAAGGCTGGGTTTTATTTTAGGTGATTGAATATACCACCACTGAGCTGCTCCCCGGTCCCCTAAAATTGCAGCTTCTGGTTAGTGAATTCTACCAGTTCAGTCAGGATTTGAAGCTAGGACCTGGGCCCCAGTCTCTGAGGCCCCTAACCCTCCCTGGCTGCTTGGGAGGAGCCACAGACAGCAAGAGTTTGGGGCAGGCAGCCTGGCTTGAGGCGCTAATAAGTTATGTGGGGTCGGGGAGGGACCCTAGGAAACCTGGCTTGGAACTCTCACTCTACCAATTGTGGCTGTGTGACAGTGACTGTGGGTCTCGGCTTCAGTTTCTCCCTCTGTGCAATGGGACCAGTAGTCGGGTCCCAGGCTTGGCTCTCATGCTGTTCCCTAAGGGAGCAGCCATACAAGCCACAGTGAGTTTCCAAAAGGTGAGAGAGAGAGATAAAGAGAGAGAGAGCGCTGTGGAAGGAAGGCAGATGTGACAGGCCACCACTACTCACCCCGGGCACAGAAGACTCTCAGTCTTCTGGAATCAGGCAAAGACACCTTCAAGACCAGCTTGTGGTTCTCAAAGAGTGCATCAGGGCCACCGCAGCTCAGCACCATTGGGGACATGTCCTGCAGGTCTGGGAGAGTGGCTCCTGAGACAAATGCCCCCAACCAAGGAGGTCCCTTCTTTCCCTCCCTCCTCCTCTTCCATGCTTCCATCACTCACCCTCCAGGGACCTCAAATGGCTGTCGTGCAGGTCCTCCCCGGACCCATGGTTGACGTCTCTGTCACAGTTTACCAACAATATGGCCCCGGAGCCCCCGGAGCCCCAGCGCCATGTTTTCTGTGATACATGGGAAGGCTTGGGTTAGTCAAGCCTAGGGATTCTGGGAAGGGGACTAGGCATGGCCTGGGTTGGCTCTGTGTTTAGCTTACAAGCTTTTAGATTCTGGCTTCTCTTAAAGATTTCAAGAGGGACCATGGACATGAGGAACAGAACGTTTAATAAGGCTCAGACCCAGTAATAGCCATCCATGTGCCCAAGACCCACTCTGATCTCCATGAGGAAGGCACTCCCATCCCAGAAGTCTCCTGGGCTTGACATTCATGAGGGTCCTGCAGGTCCTTCCAGGCTGAGCACCAACCTGCCTGCCTCTGGGTCACTGCTGTCCCCAATACCCTATACCTTTTCTCCATTTTGCAAGAAAGCAAACAGAAACTCTGGCAGGAAACCCTTAGGCGGCACAATTAATTCCCAAACCCAGAACACTCTGGGGCCAACCTCCCAGGTCCCAGGTTTGCTTCCATGGCACTCTGTGAGGCACATTTTTTTTAAAAAAAGATTTATTTATTTATTTATTACATATACAGTGTTCTGCCTGCATGTACACCTGCACACCAGAAGAGGGCACCAGATCTCATGATAGATGGTTGTGAGCCACCATGTGGTTTCTGGGAACTGAACTCAGGACCTCTGGAAGAGCAGACGGTGCTCTTAACCACTGAGCCATCTCTCCAGCCCCCAATGGGGCACATTCTTGCCCACACTTCTGAGTGGACACCACCTTGTGCTGGGGGCTCAAGACATGGTTTCACTGTAGCCCTCAGCTATAACACCCTAAAAAAAAAAAAAAAAAAAAAAAAAAAACGCTTTGTGCAGCAAATAACCCAGACAGCCATTCCGGTGTCCTGTCACACCCTGTCTACAAAGCCTTGAGATCCAGGCTGCCTCTGAGTCTTTCCCTATAAACTGTGCCTCCTGCTCCTGTGTGAGCTTCTTCTACACCTCTCATTCTCCTCATTCATTCTTTGTGGCCTAGCTGGAGCTGACACCCCCTCTACTGGCTGTTCAACAACCTTCCATGAAACACCTGGCCATGTGCAGAGGTCCAGATGCAACACCCCCCCCTCCCCCGAACAGAAACCGCAGCAAGCAGAATAAGACAGACCGGAAAGGGTGTCTCCCAACAATCACACAGCATGTCTGTCACACAGCCTAAGCCACTGCTCACTTGAGCCAGTTTGGCCATCCTTCCACGGATAGAACAGATCTTGGAACTGGCCGCTCTTCTAGAAGGAGGGCTGTCTTGCTGCCAAGATCACCCAGGTCTCTGCCTGTCAGCGTCACACTCTTGAGGTATCCAGGGTCTCACCTTGTCACCCGAGCCTTTCTTCACCTTGCCTGTGCGGCCTGTGTCGACGTCAAGGGACACATCTGCAAAGGGAAGACAGGTCACCTGTCTCTGTCATGGTAGCCCAGCCAGCTTGCTTCCCACCCCAGCTGATAAAGACCCCAAAAGCTCAGCTCCAGAGGCTTGACATTCAGAAGCCCATGTACTAGCTCTGGGGCTCCGGCTAGAGTGACACTGGTAGTTCTGGTGTTGGAGGGACACAAGTCACTGGCTTGGCCATGTGCATTGGGTGACTATGTCTTGGTGACCCTAGATTTCTATGTCAAATACAGGGAGCCCTTAACTGTAGCCACTGGGGGCCTATGATCAGGATCTGTGGTCCTCAGAGGAGGCTGCCATGGGCTCTGGGGTGAAAGAGGCACATGGGTCTTTATGGTTCTAGGTTGGGTTTCAGGGACACGTGGGACTTCCATGAGGAAGCCATTGTGGCCCCTGGATGCCAATGTGGATGTGGTCCTAAGCATGGCTGGGTCTTATTCCTTAGGTCCCAGAGAAATTTGGTGTTCCCAGGAGGCAGAAGGGAGAGGCGGCTGGCTCAGGCCTTCCCCTCCAAGGCTCCACAACCTTCAGTCACCTTCACCACACTCCGATAGCTGCTGTTTCCACAGCCGGGCAGAGAAGCAGGACTCACCAACAGCAGTGAGGAATAGCACGCTATGGCCCAGGGCACCAGCCTCTTGTGACTCGAAATATGACACTTTCACCTGGGAGAAAAAGTCAACCCTCAGAGAAGGCATGGCAGAGAACAAAGAGGCCACTTCTATAGCTCTATTTTTGAGGCTAAGGGCTCCAGGCCCAGGGTGGAGGCAAAGCTTTTTTAGCAGTTGCAACCTGGGGTACTGTTCCAAGGCCTGAGAATTTTGAGGAGAAAGGACGGCTACAAAGTGGGATATGGTGACCCCAGGGAATTCTGGGATATGAGAGGGACAGACAGAGAGAAGGCCACTGTCCCTACTGGCCTAGGCAGCTTGACCTTCCTTGGCACCACTCATTCCTTTTGACTTTCCTTTTCATCGTTCATACAGAGGGAATGACCACCCTGGTCCCACAGTCACAGTGAGTGTCCGGACTTTTGCCAAAGGCCAGACTCCCACCCCTACCCTACTTGCCTCGTGTGACAGGATTCCTCCTGGGAAACGTTGTCACTGGCCCTGTCACCAGTCATGTGCAGAGCTGCACACAGGCCCTAGCTCGCCTCATCCCCGAGGAAGCACTGGGCCAGCAGTTGAGGGAACACTGGGTGGGGGAAGACACCAGGGCCAGCAGGGAGGTGTCAATGTCCAGCTGGGAACTGTCAGTCAGAGGTGGCTTTGCTGGCTAGATGTGGAGGCTTGCGTGGGTGTGCTGGGGGCCTGCACGGGTACATCTGAGTGTGGCCATGGAATCCTGCTTGGGGATCACAGAGGTTTGGGGGGGGGGCGGAGAGCTGGAGGGAGCAAGATAACTGTGTGGATCTGAAGGGTGAGCAGGTCGGTACCGTGAGCTGGCTGGTGTTGGGGTGGGCAAGGTGGGCTGTGGGGCTATGGGTCTGGGTCTCTGTAGAGAATGTGTGAGATGATGACGGGACGTGCCCAGACACTGAGTGGTACTTACCTTGATGTCATTTAAGTTCTTACTGGCTGTGTCTGCCACCGCCACCACATCCACATTGGCATCCAGGGGCCAGTGGGCCCGGCCTGCAGGCTCCGGCACCCGAACAGGGTCATATACCATGTAGGTCTTCACCTCAGAGCTCCCAGACACCCCAAAGGTCTTGGCACCCTTGGGCACATCACTGTGGAAAGGGAGAGAGGAAGAGATTAAAGGTCTCAGAGAGTGGCCAGGTGAGGGAGAGGCTGGGCGTGTCAGTTGTTTTAGAGGCATCCCTTACCAGTGGGGCTGGGGGGGGGGGGCGGCCCTGCTTCCAAGCCACATGGTCCTTCCTGCTGATGCAGGAAGACACCCAGTTGTCCCGCCTCAGGACCTTTATACAGCCAGATGTGCCCCCCACCCCAGCCCCGCATGCACAGTCACAAGACTCGCATCCCCTGATTTTAATGCTCTGTTTAAATACCCCCTTTACAATAATCCCCTTCAGGTGGTTAGGGTTAATTGTCCACTTGACAGTACCTAGACTGATCTGTGAGTCTGGGCCTTAGAGCTTGCCTAAGGGGGATTGTCTCCATCACATTAGTTGATACGGCGGGTTAGTGAGATGGCTTAGCAGGTGAAGGTGCTTGATGCCAAAGCCTGATGGTTTTTTTGAGACAGGGTTTCTCTGTGTAGCCTTGGCTGTCCTGGACTCATTCTGTAGACCAGGTTGGCCTTGAACTCACAGAGATCCATCTGCCGCTGCCTCCCCCAGTGCTGGGATTACAGGCGTGTACCACTGCGCCCAGCTTACACAAATATGTCTTTGTTTGTTTTCTTTTTCTTTTCTTTTCTTTTTGTTTTTGTTTTTTGTTTTCTTTCCCAAGACAGGGTTTCTCTGTGTAGCCTGGACTATCCTGGACTCGCTTTGTAGACCAAGCTAGCCTCGAACTCACAGCAATCCGTCTGCCTCTGCCTCCCAAGTGCTGGGATTATAGGCGTGTGCCACCACCACCCGGCCTCAAACTCACAGAGATCTGCCTGCCTCTACCTCCTGAGTTGCTGGGATTAAAGACATGTCTTTTAACATAACATATTGGTTGATGTGGGAAGACCCATCTTAGTTATCAGTGCGGCTGTTTCCTTGCCAGGAACTCCTGGACTGTACAGGGGAGGGGGAGGGCTGAGTAGCAGTGTGTGTTCATGGCTCTCTTCTGACTCTGGACATACGGGGCTAGCTCCTTCAAGCCCTTGTTGCCTTGACTTCCCCTATGATTGGTTGCACCTTGAACTTTGACCCCAGTAAACCCCTCCCTCTTTAGGTGATTCACTAGCCATGTTGTTTTATCACAGTGTTGGGAAAAGGCCCACCCTCATCCCTCCCGCTAAGGCCAGTCACCTTCTGCCTTTCCCTGCCTTATCAACAGTGCGTGTCACTGTCCCACTGTCCTGCTAGCTCAGTTCCAGAGGGCAGCCAGTTTTGCCTAGTTTCCTACTAGACCCTCAGCAGATGTGTGAGAAGGAAGGAATGGATTTCCACCTTCTGCCAGCCCTCAGGCGTCCCTCAGGCCCATCTGCCCTGCGGTGGGGCAACAGTGCCCACTGATGTGGGTCCCACAAAGCATCTTCTCTCTGTCTGCCTGACACCCCATATTCTGCTGGAGCCCCAGGTCTCTTGGTTCTGGAGAGACAGGGAGCTGTCAACCTGCCAGGGCCCCTCAGCTGCTGGACCACTTGCTTGGGGTCCTTTCGCAGCCACAGCTTTAGCTGGGGCAGACTTGGGCTATGGGGCACCCAGATTCAAGCAGGGTCCTGTTCTGGGGAGATGTGCTTTCCATCACTTTGACAAACGCAAGCTCACTAGGCAGGTAATGCAAAGCCTTCCTTTCACTCTTTCCTGGCCCCTGAGAATCACATCCAAGCACACCTCTGGAAAAGACCCTCCCACAGCCCCCTTCATAGTTACCCTGTGCCCACCGTGTAACTGTCTTCATTGACCATAGCGATGATGGCCACAATTCTGTCACACTCTGTGGCTCACCACAGGCCCACTCTACTGATAGGGCGGACACATAGGGGGAGGACCAGAGCACCATAAGCCCCCACCCCCTTGATCCTCAGAGCTCCCATTAGTCTGTACACCCATTGCCATGGCAACCACACGCATCCCATTCGCTCTCCTTCTCCCAGGTGTCCGCATCTTTTGATTTAGAGTCCCACTGACCGGTGGGGACCCACCTGTCCCCACAGTGGCCATGTCCTTCTGAAGCCTTATCCCCATGGCTGCCTCCTGCCATTCTGCTCACATGGCTTGGGGCCCCAGGTGCTCCTTCTTCCTCACCGGCCTTGAACTCACTCTTCAAGGATGACCTTGAATTCCTGAGCCTCCAGCCTTTGAAGTGAATTGTTCAGATATCAGCGTGTACAAGACCCCTTCCCTTCCTGTCAGCTGTCACTCTGACCTTGCCCCTGGACAGTACCAGCTCTGAACCACCTATAGTCTACTGTCCCCAGGTTTTATTTATTTATTTATTTATTTATTTATTTATTTATTTATTTATTTTCATTTTTCCAGACAAGGTTTCTCTGTGTAGCCTTGGCTGTCCTAGACTCGCTTTGTAGACCAGGCTGGCCTCGAACTCACAGAGATCTACCTGCCTCTGCCTCCCAAGTGCTGGAATTAAAGGTGTGTGCCACCACACCTGGCTTGCTCCCAGGCTTTATTTGTCATCAGTGGCACTAGTACCCTTGACATCTCCTAACTTGCTTCCAATGCGGTTGCCTGCACCTGACCTCAGACCTCTGTCTGGGGTAAATCCCAGACACTGTGTCATTACTAAGAACCAACCGGCTGTGATCTGCCCTTCCAACACCCACAGGGACCTCTTCTGAATCCCAGCACTCCCATGCCAGGTCCCAATCCCCTGGGCCGTCTGCACCTGGCCCTCTCAGCCTTCAAAGCTTTGATCCCTGGGTGTATCTGGCTCAGCTTTGCCTATGCCGGCTGCTTGGCAACTCCGGCAGCTGCCAAGGCCAAGGCCCCACTCAACTTCTGAGCTGTGTACTAGAGACAATGGGTTGTCAGGATCTGGGGATGCTGACCTTGAGAATGACCTTTGACACTGCCTGACTGTTGAGCTTTCTTCCCCCACCCCCTCTGGAAACTATTGCCACTTTCACCTTCTCCTTCTCCCTGAGGGCAGATCGTCTGTACTCTATCACACTTAGCTCCATCTCAAGCCTGTCCCTGGATTGGACAAGGGGTGTCATCTGGTTCCCTACCTTCCCTTCTCGTTCATACCCAACTAATGTAGACTGCAGATGTCACCCGCTTTGATAATCACTGCTCCCCTCCTTCTCACCCACCTACTGGGCAGCTCCTACAATGTTCCCTCCGCCCCCCCCCCCGTACCCCATGGCCTCTGGAACACCCCCACCTCCAGGCCTCGGCCCTCCCTTCCCTTCTGAGCCTACTAGAGACCTTTATCTCTGAGCCATCCCTAGAGACCTTTATCTCTGAGCCATCCCTAGAGACCTTTATCTCTGAGCCATCCCTAGAGACCTTTATCTCTGAGCCATCCCTAGAGACCTTTATCTCTGAGCCATCCCTAGAGACCTTTATCTCTCTTTCTTCAAACACCATCCTCAGGGGGCTGTGAGCTCCCGGGGTGCTTTCCTTGCTTCCCGCCACCCCCCTGCACCCCTCCACCCCGACCCCAGCCTCACCAATGTATCCTTCGCTGCCCCACCCCCAGGCTCTGGTGTAACAACTTTCTGGGGGCACTTATATGTATACATATTTATACTATTCATCAACATAAACAAGGTATACGCTACAGTCGCGCCACAGTTTGTCACTCCTTATTGGCGAGTGCCTTGTAAAGTCTAGAGAACCCATTCCCACTGTTTCCTTGAGGTAAGGAGAAGCCTCCTTGGAGTGTGACCTCTGGTCCCTTGGTTTTTCTCCACAGAGCCACAACCAGGCCCTGTGAAGGCTCAGGGGTGGGGGTGGGGGTTGAGGCGGGGGTGGGGGTGGGGGAAATGTTGTAAAGTGTGCTATGATTGGTGGTTGCTGTTGTCAATCTTCTCCATTTATACCGCCTGCCCTGGCCTAGCACCACTGCCCCCTTCTTCCTCTGCAGCCTGCAACACTGGGGTCCCCGAAAGTCAGCCTGTGTGCTGGAGGGCAGCTTCACCAGACTGACTGGTGTCTGGGGGGGGGCCAGCCTGCACAGAGTGGAGGCCACCAGAGCCTAGAAAGCCTTAAAGAACACCAATGGGGTCATGAGGGTGGAGCTGCAAGACAAAGGCTAAGCCCCACCCACTGCCACCCACCCCACCCCCCCTGAGTCGGCCTGCACACTCAGTCAAGGTGCACCTGCCTGCCTGCCTTCTGGGGACATCTGTCTGAACTGCTGGAGGCGGGGAAGTTGGGGGGGTTCACGCATCTCATTTAGCGAAGTTTGTGATACTCTTGACCTCATCTCTACTTCATTCACAGCAACCCTCTCAGGCGGGCGTTTCTGTCTCTATTTCATAGGTGAATTCATCTATTTTTCTCAGAGAGGTGAACCTCCCTCAGGTCACACAGCAGGGAGCCGCAGTTATCCCCCATCTCTCCTGTGGGCTGATGTTATAGGGAGCATATCCCGCTAAAAGGAGGGACAAGATCACGCAAAAGGATATAGGAAGGACATGGAAATGGCGAAGTTTCCCTGCAAGCTCCTCAGAGGGTTTCCTTGTGAGCAAGCCTTGGGGACCAAGCAGGAAAACCACCGTACCTGTCTCTGTCCCCAACCACCCACCTGATCCTCTCTAGGTCTGTACAGGCCAGAGCATGGTGACTGTGACTTTCTGGTTCCGAGAACAGTGAGCATATACTCTGGGTCACAGTCCGCCCCCCCCCCATCCACCCTCCCATCCTCCTACCCACCTATCTCCTGCCCTCCTACTCCCCCATGCCCCCACACCCCCAACCCCGCCTCACCTTGGCCAGACTCATCCTGGACCATCCTGCCCCATCAGGACCAGACTCAGCCTGAGCACTCCCCACACCTTTTCCTACAGTTACAAAGCATTTTCTTCCACTAGGCTGCAGACCTCCACCTAAAAGCTCTGCAGCTAGGAAGCCTGCCTCCTGGTCTCAGGAGGAGGAGGAAAATGACCTCTGTGCCACCTACCCACGCTTGGGCATCGCCAGTACCTGGGGCAGGAGCTGGGTAGGCAAGGCTTGTGAGAGGCCTGTGCTGGGCAGTAGTGGCCCTGCAGGAACAGGATGCACATGCTGTCTCAGGCACTAAAACAGGGAAGGCCACAGGTCCAGGTGGCTAGGAGCTGAAGACTGGTGGAAGGTCAGACAGTGTCACCACTGACAGTCTCCCAGGATGACCTGGTCCCCAAACTCTCTGACCCTGAGAGCCAGTGGTACTCCTTTTTGGGCTGCTCGAGGCTCAACATGAACACCCTTGTTGCTCTGCGTGGTACAGGCACCACAGGACACAGTAAAGCATGGCACCTGGAAGAGACACCGTGGTCCCTGCTCTGCTCTCTGACTATTTAAGCCAGCCACTTGCAGAACAGGGGTAACACCTGAGTTTACAGAGTAGAGAGGAAACCCCAAGAAGTCACATAGAGGGCTACACAGCACAGAAATGAGATTCAAGCCTAGAGCATGCCCACTGGCCTGTCCCCACTCCTCATACAGACAGACCCTGCAGCAAACAGAGTTCCCAGAGATCAGGATCTCCTGCGGCAGAGCTTACAGAATCTGGAATCAGGCAAGCATGGGTTCAAATCCCAGCCCCGGCAGTTGCCAGCTTTATGACTTCAGAAAGTCTCTCAATCTCTCTGTGTCTTAGTTTCTTTGCAACACAGAGACCATCGCCTTCTCTGCCTTGCAAGCTCGCTGTGGGAGTTCACAGGCCCATCGTGCGAAGCACTTTCCCTAGGTTCCATGGCCACTGCTGCTAAGAAAGGATCTGAGATGTGTGGACGGGTGAGCACCACACAAGAGGAGAGTCAGAGACCCATGGAGGAGAATGCTGCTGTGACTCCTTCACTCTCAGAAGACCAAGGTCCCAGACTAGGTGTGTCTCCCCACAAACTAGCATTTACAGGGTGCTGATGCCTAAGACGCTCGCATGCAGGACACAGAGGTAAGGGGATTAGGAGTTCAAGGCTAGCCTGGATTATGTAGCAAGAACCACTTAAAATAAATAAGCAAATAAAACCAGGGACTGGGGAGACAGCTCCATTGGTAAATCCTTGCAACTATGAGCCCCAGAATTCAATGTCCAAAACTCATTATCAAAAACCTCAGCTCTGCATCAGCCAGCCTGAGGACCTCCACCTGAATGAATCTCTCAAGCCTCTAGGCAGCTTTGTAACTGCCCTGGAGCCTCTCCCAAGTCTTGGACCAAGTAAAAAGAAAGCCTTTTGAAACAGAAAAAAAAAAAAATCTGCATTTCTGCATTAGCCGGGTGTGGTGGCACATGCCCTTAATCCCAGCACTTGGGAGGCAGAGGCAGGTGGATCGCTGTGAGTTCGAGGCCAGCCTGGTCTACAAAGCAAGACCAGGACAGCCAAGGCTACACAGAGAAACCCTGTCTCGAAAAACAAAAACAACAACAACAACAATCTGCATTAGGGGCTGGAGAGATGGCTCAGCGGTTAAGAGCACTGACTGCTCTTCCAAAGGTCCTGAGTTCAATTCCCAGAAACGACACGGTGGCTTACAACCATCTATAATGAGATCTGGTACCTTCTTCTGGTGTGCAGATGTACACGCAGGCAGACATTGTATACATAATAAATAAATCTTTAAAAAAAAAAATCTGCATTAGCCGGGCGGTGTTGGTGCATGCCTTTAATCCCAGCACTCGGGAGGCAGAGGCAGGCAGATCTCTGTGAGTTTGAGGCAAGCCTGGTCTACAAAGTGAGTCCAGGACAGCCAGGGTTACACAGAGAAATCCTGTCCCGAAAAACCAAAAAACAAAAACAACAACAACAAAAAAACCCCAAAGAAAACCCAAAAAACCCAAACCCAAACCAAACCAAACAAAAAACCCAACTGGATGTGAGCTAGGCGCAGTGACATACGCTTGTAACCCCAGCACTCAGGGAAGCAGAGGCAGGTGGATTGCTGTGAATTCAAGGCCAGCCTGGTCTACAAAGCAAGTTCAGGACAATTAAGGCTATACAGAGAAACCTTGTCTTGAAAAAACAAACAAACAAAACCAGCCAAACAAAAACAAAACAAACAAACAAACAAACAAAAAACTGGATGTGGGCTGGAGAGATGGCTTAGTGGTTAAGAGTGCTTACTGCTCTTGCAGAGGACCTGGGTTCAATTCCCAGCACCCACTAAGCAGCTCACAACTGCCTGTAACTCCAGTTCCAGCAGACCTGATGCCCTCTTCTGATCTTCTTGGGTCCTGCATGCATGTAGTGTATACACACACACACACACACACACACACACACACACACACACACACACCACTACTTCCCTTATCACTCATAAGAATAAAAATAAAATAAATTCAAAACCTGCATGTGGTAACTTATACACCCAGGAGCCGGCAGGGAGATCCCTAGAGATCACTGGCCAGAGTCAATTCTAATTAAGGAAATACATCTAAGATTATTCTCTGGCCTCCACACGCACATGCACATACAGGGATACACACACACACACACACACACACACACACACACACACACATACACAGAGCATCCAGTATGCTGTCTCTCAGTGAGTCCCCACAGCAGGCACAAGCCAGGTGGACTCAGTGCAGCAGAGCTCAGAAAAGCAGGGGTGAGTGTGTGCTGAGTGACAAGGCAGGGGTGTAAGCAGGTTGCTCTTCAACCAGATTTGGGGTGGGGGACACTCAGCGGGAAGGTGCCACTCCAATGCCAGCCAGCCTGTATGCTCTCCCTCTGTTCCCCTTTAGCTGTTTGTAGCTGGCAGGGGTCAAGAAGAGCTGTGGCTGTCCCGGCACCATATGTACACATTTCCCTAAGGCCTGCACCACATGGGCGTGGCTGTGACCTCTCCTTCCCAGAGATAGAGATCGGTGGATCACAGGCAACACCCTGTCATTGCTCAGTGTAGGCTGCCTGGCAAGCCCAGGAGGACGGATGGCCCAAGACAGGCAGCCTCCCCACAGTGGATACAGGGGCTCAAATGGCAGCTGTTTATGCCCTATTCTTCATAGCACAGGAAAACTGGAGCCTGAGACCAAAGCGCCCCAAGAGAAAAGGCCCTGATTTAAAGTCAGTGCAATGAGTCATATTTCCCCTTGCCAAAGTAGACCTGAGAGGCCTGTGGGTGATGAAATTCCTCATTAGCAAAATGGGAGACCTAAGGATGCCGACTGTACAGGCGCACAATAGGTGACGTCACCCCCACTCAGCTAGCCTGAGAGAAAGCGAGCTCAGAGGGCCTAAGTGATTGGCTCAAGGTCATCACATAGCCCGTAAGGACCAGTAAGACCCCCCCCAGCTATCCTGTTCTGAGAAGCCACTAGATTGGCTACCTCTGGGTGCTTTGTCCTATCTGTGCAGCCCGGCAAGTGTTGGTTGGAGTGGGGGAGGGGAGAGTTTAGCCTTCCTATCTCCTCACTAAGTCCAGAGGTTGGGCCCCCACACACATCCATGACCTGAACACCTGGCTCACAGCATGCCTGCCCCTCTGCAGAGTCCCCTGTGGGGTTAGTGACCTACCTTCTCTCCAGCCCAGATAATACTGTGCCAGAGACCTAAGCCAGGGACATTTTGGTAGGATGTATGTCCCCAAAGGGCTCACTGGAAGCAATTTGCTAGTAGTGTTTCAAGTGTTGAACTCTAACACAGAATGACTGTGGTCCTGCTTCTGGGGCCCAGGGTGCACTTGGATGCCTGAAGGAGAGATAAACCTGTTTTTTTATGATCCCAAGTATGGGATTGGCATGGTCTTGTGAGAGAACAGGTGAGGTTAATCCACTAGAAGACCAACCACTTTGTGTGGGAGCTTGATTGTTGCCAGCTGAAAAGATCCCATGAACAGACTGTGGGAGGAGATACCTAAGTGAGCCCAGAACTGGAGGCGAGGTTTTTGGAGACTTCAGATAGTTTTGGCTGTTCATCGCTGCACTTTGGAGATGCTCCTAGAGAGAACTGCTCGAGGGAAGGTTTAGGGGCCCCAGCTCCTGCTGAGGTTCCAGGTTCTGGTTACTTCAGGTTCCAGCAGAAGAAATCTTGCTAATTACACCGGAGAATCATTCCTCGGAACTGATATCCTTACGGTTTTGCTATTGTGTCCAATAATCCTCTTTTACTATTATTTTGGTTAGTCGGGTTATAAGTCATGTACGCTCGGTTAATAAGTTATAATAAAATATACTGGATAAGAAAATTGAGCCTACAGATGCCCAAATAGAGATCTGTCTCTTCTTTAAGGCTAAGTTTGTCCATGTCCACAGGCCCCAGCTTTCTCAGTGCCAGCCCCAGGCTTGAGTGGTATTGCCTAGCAGCTTTGCTTTGGCCTTTCCCTCTTGGAGCTGGCTTCCATCCCTGTCCCCTCCAAATGTGCAGGGTCCTCCTCCAGCTTGTGAATCTCCCCAGCCCACACATCCTGGGGAGCAGGACCACAGGTGGAAGGCACACCCACCAGGAGGATGCTGAGAACCCAAGAGGAGAGGACCCAAGGAACAAGTTACAGACCAGAACCCAAGTGACAGGAAGAAGAGGCCTGGGGGTGCCAGAGAGATGGACCCCCGCCCAGGCAGCTCAGAACAGTAGGTGGCAGCTGGCACTGAGGGACTGTGTTTGTGGAACCGAAGGATCAGAACCCGGTCTTCCATTTTGGCGGCACTGGGGATTGAACCAGGGCCTCCCGAACACTAGGCACATGCTCCGCTACTGAGCTATCTGTGCCCCACCCCCCAACCAAGTCTCTATTTACTTTTAATTTTGAGACAGGGTCTCCTTCTGTTGTCCAAACTAGCCTTGGATTTACGGTCCTCCTGCCTCAGTCCCCTGTGGGGTTAAGTGGTAGAATGACAGGTTGTCCCCACGTCCTGACCGATGCCAACACTTTATGCTGTGAGGATGCCCACTGTCCACTCACTGTCCCACATCTGATAGCCCTCAGGCCACCAGGGAACCCAAACAGGACTTCCTCTTGCTGGCCTCATATAGTCTGGGCACGTCACCTCCAAATAAGGGCACTCTTCCTTCTGTAGGTATCCAAGGACAACAGGCTGGAGTGGTGAGAGAGGGCGCCCAGCCTGGTCCTAGAGGCGCCTGCAGCCTGTCAGTCCCTCGAATTAGGATCTCTTCAATCCTATAATTACGTCCCTGGCAACCCAGCCCAGCTCTGCCTCCCAGTGCTCCAGTGAGCGCTGAAAGCCCTCATCTATTCCCAGCCAGACACACTGCGGGTCATTGCTGGTTCTGGAACTCAGGAAGCCCAGGAGATGCTCAGGCCTGGTCCTTCCTATAGCTCATCAGAGATGCTCATGGAGGCCCATGTTCCTGCATCCCAAATCCCAGAGCTGAAGATCCTATTTTGCTTTGTGGAAAGGGAAGTGAGAGTGTTGATGTAGCCCACTGGAGTGAGTGCGTCAGGGTGCTGAAGTAGCCTACTAGGAATAGGAATCAAGGTGGTGAGATAGCCCACTGCAGGATAGGCATCAGAGTACTGAGATAGCCCATGAAGACACTGGGGTAAGGGTGCTGAGATAGCCCAGTGGGGGACAATCTACAGCACCTGCTGAGTCTGGTTACCCCATGACACACAATTAACCCCACATAGCAACATTTTTCTTTCCAGATAGCCAGACCATGTGTCCCCTGGGGGGTTAACCACTTCCTTTGATGTCACCTTATGCACCCACCATCACCTGCAGGCTCAAACTCTGGGCAGCTCAGGTGACTGGCACACCTCATACTTGGGGGGCCTTCCCCAGTCTTATCAGCAAGCAAGACCAGTTCTGAGCCCCTTGGTTGGCCTCAGCTGGAGCCAGTCACCAAGCAAAGGGGCGGGGGAGCCCCAAGTTCATCACTCATCATCAACTGTGGCCTGGAACCAACCCAGCCCCTGGGGGAACCTCAGGCTCCTAGAAGCCTATCCAAGGTACCTTTCGCCACCGCCACTGCCTTCTGGTCCTCCTCATGTCACAAAGCAAACTCCTGTCCCCCCCGCCCCCCGCCAGTAAACTCTGGGTAGCTGTGTGGCTGGTCACCACTCAGGGTAGAGAGTGATACCTCAGTCCCTCCAAAAGCCAGTTCAAGGGACACCTCATCCAAGGCTGCTCCCTCTGTTTTTATCTAGGCTGGCAACACTGAAGGGTTCTAAAGGCTTGGTGTTCCTACCACATTCCCTGTGCTGTCTTTGTCCCCTCCTGCCTCTGAGGAGCAATTGGAAGAACAGATGTTGGGGGGAGGGGTGCCTACAACTGGCACAGCCCATCAGTCACCTACCATGGAAAGGGTTCTGCATATGTGTGTCTCATTTACCCCCAGCCCACGATGATGGTACTATTGCACTCCCACTGACTCCCAGAGACAGAGCCAGGCTCACAGACGTGCAGTGGCAGGCCCAAGGTCACACAGCCAGGGACCTACAGGACCAAGAAGACATACTAGCTGCTTACGTGACCCCCACACCTTAGAGGGTACCCTCTTCATCCAATCAGCATTCAGAGCTCAGGGCAGCGAAGAGCCAAGGACTCTGTAGGTAAGCTCCCTGCCTAGCACAGTACTGTGTTTCTAGGACCATAAGACATCCCCAGTTTTTAGAGCAGTGAAACAAGAAAAACAATAAAAACAGCAATCGGACCATAAGGCACGCCCTAATTCTCCTCCCACACACACTTCTGGTGGCGGGGAAGTGTGTCTTCTGGTCTGAAAAATACGGTAACACGAGGCTGAGGTTTGAAAGAACCTCTCAGAACAACCTTGTTCCTTGGTGAGAGCAGGGCCTTGGAACCAGGCATGTGGGACCCTTAGGCTCTCCTTCCTTGACATCGGTGTCAAATCAGAACGGCCAGATCCACACTGGTCTCAGGTGACCTTCAGCTAAACTGGAGGCTAAAGGACACTGTTCATGCCACCACTAAAAAAAATTTTTTTTGGAGGAGGGGGGGCACTGGTCCTAGGGTAGAGCACTTGCCTAGGATGGGTAAGGCCCTGGGAAGTACCAAAACATTCTCTCTCTCTGGTTTCTTTCCCTCTCCCTTCTCCTGACTCTCTCCCTCCCTCTGCTCAGTGGACTTGGTATTCATTAAATCTAGAATTCTATGCTGAGTGGGCAGGAATGGCTATGATCCCACCAGCCACATAGGTCTGATGAATCTAGCCTGACCTCTGGTCCCCAGCAGTAGGTAGTCAAGTCCTGGCCTCTAGAGCTCACATCTGTTCCTCTCATCCCTGTCACCGGGGGCCCTACACCACTACTTGGAAAGAAGACAGTAAACATCAGTGGGGTTCAGGCAGGCAGCAGGTACAGCATTCCCCAACCTGGCTGGACAAGCACAGGGAATGAACCCCAAGGGTGACCTGAGTTCAGATGGTGCCTGGGAACCCCCAGCCCTCAGATCACTAGGTAAGACACCCCACCTAGAGCTCCACAGGCCCCAGAAATCACCACAGACAACTTTCCCAGTGACCAGGTAAACAACAGAGGCTGCACCAGGTCCCTACATCCCTCTTCAAGCAGAGCCACAACTGGGAAGATTGGGGTCAACAGGGGAAACTGATGCCATGGCTATCCTATTTAGATGTCACTATCACCACTATCACAACCACCATCATGGCTGCTGTGACAGTCACCATCACCATCGTCACCACCATCATCATCATCATCACCATCATCATCTCTTGCCAGCTGGAGTCCCAGGCTTTGCTCCAGAATTGTTTCTTAGATTAAGTCATTGAGTTATCCCTTGGCCACTCCCTCTTAATCCCAGTCACTCTGGTTGTCCCTGGCTGGCCTCCAAGGGTCAAGATGTCACATGCACACCCCTAACCGCAGAGAGGTGGAAAATTGGCAAGACTCGGAGGGAGGAAGGGGGCAGAGCCCAACCCTCTTCGCTGGCTCAAGCCCTAGTTCCTTCTACTGCTCCATTTGAAGACTGGCATGTAGAGCCCAAACAGATCTTGGTCCCAGGACTCAGGGTCATCTTCTGAGGACACTCTCACCCAGAGATTGGACCCAATGCCCTGCCCACAGTGCACCTGAGCAGACCCTAGTCCCTTCCTTCCTGAGCTCTGAAGCCAGCTCCACCTTCACTGATGTACAAACCTCATCCTGCCAGCATCCTCTTTTGCCTGAGGATCCCCCACTCCTAACCTAAGCACAGGAAAGCGTCCCAGATCGTACCTGTAGACATCCACCAGCGTCTCCACGCCTGCCACACACACAGCATGAGTGGGCTTCTTCAGAGACAGCCGTACAGCTCGCCGTGGGGCCATTCTGTGCCCAGATCTCAGCCTCCTGGTCGGGTCAGCTTGGGTGCCCAGCAGCCACAAGCCCCGGCTGCCTCCCAGGCTCCCCAGCTTTTCTTGGGGACACCCGGCTGCCGGGTAGGAGCGTGAGTTCTGATGGGCTGTTGCTCTCTCTCCTCCCTTTTAATTTCACCTTGCAACCTGGGGAGCCTGCCTGAGCCTAGTCCCCACCTCCTGGCACCACGCCCAGTCACCTAAGTCACGGGCTGTCAATCTAGCAGGCAGGGAGGGAGGTGTCTAAAGCTCTCTGGGGATGTGAAGAAGGCCTGAGAATAGTGGGGTTCAGGAAACTCAGGGGGACACTAGCCTTCTCACTTGTAGATGCTCAGTGCCTCAGCCTACCTAGTGATAGCCTTTCTGAGGGCTCGCACCAGAGGTACCAGCTAAACAACTCGTAGATTTGGTCCAATCCAGTCTTCAGGGTCAGCTCAGTGGATGAGCATTGTATAGTTCAAATCCAGGCCCTGACACTCAGAGCCACTGAGGGCAAACAGACATTTAAGCTTCCCTGGACTCAGATGCACGCACACACATGTGTGTGTGTGTGTATGTGTGTGTGTGTGTGTGTGTGACAGTTCCTGTAACAGGGACCTCATCTGTGGGGTGACAGTTCAGGGCAATGGACAAGAGTTAGCCTGGTCTAAAGACGTGTTGGCGGCTATTCAGGTGTCTGAGCACATTGCTAGTGAGTGGCAGAGCTGCCTGCACACAAATCCACCATATGGTGAGGTGATGCCTTGGTGCCCAGACTTCAGAGGGTACAAGTCAGTGGGTAATCACCTCTGACCAGCCACGGGGTGGGAGGGACTTGACCAGAGTCCCAAAGTGTTAGGTTCAGATGCCCTGCCATCTCTTCACATACATGTCTTGTTGTTGTTTTTCAAGACAAGGTTTCTCTGTGTAACAGACCTGGCTGTCCTGGAACTCACTTTGTAGACCAGGCTGGCCTTGAACTCAGAGCTCTGCCTGCCTCTGCCTCCCAAATGCTGGGATTAAAGGCATGGGCCAGCACCTCCCAGCTCACTTACTTGTTTTTCATTCCCACAGTGGCCCTGTGAGGAAGGTCGGCATTGTGGAGAATGGAGGCTTTCTCAGGTCTTGTACCCAGCCTTCTCATAAGCAAACAGCAAAGCTAGGAGCTAGTGTACTGTCCTGAACATTGTTTTCTTCTTCTTTTTTTCTTGTTTTGGTTTTTCAAGACAGGGTTTCTCTGTGTAGCCTTGGCTGTCCTGGACTCGCTTTGTAGACCAGGCTGGCCTTGAACCCACAGCGATTCACCTGCTTCTGCCTCCCGAGTGCTGGGATTAAAGGCGTGCGCCACCACCACCCAGCTGAACATTGTTTTCTTTTTCTTTTCTTCGTCTTTTTTTTTTTTTTTTTTAAGATTTATTTGTTTATTATTATGTACACAGTGCTCTGCCTGCATGTACACCGGCAGGCCAGAAGAGGGCATCAGATCACATTACAGATGGTTGTGAACCGCCATGTGGTTGCTGGGAATTGAACTCAGGACCTTTGGAAGAGCAGGCAGCACTCTTAACCACTGAGCCATCTCTCCAGCCCCCGGAACATGGTTTTCTTATTTGAGGAAATGTATTTCTTTAAACTTGAAGATGACCTATGGGGAATCATGAAGAAAATAAGTTACACAGAGCATGTTCCTGTTAATTTTGATGCAGATTCTTCTGATTACGTATGTTACCTGTGAGCATGAGAGAGACATGCGCACAGACATGAAGACTATTGAAACGGTTTTATCATTTTCCTTCCTTCCTTCCAATCACATAAAACTGGGTGTCACGGCCGTGAACGTCTGCAGTGGCAACAGGAGTTCAAGACCATCCCGGGCTGTATAGTGGGTTTAAGGCTGGACTTTCAACAAGAAAGGGAGGGAGGGAGGGAGGATGTAGAAAATCTCCTCTGGTCTGAGCTCACGAGGCAGGTTCTGACTGTGTGGAGTGACGGTCCCCGGGAGGGCCTGTGCCCACACAGGTGCTGCTGAGCTCCTGCACTCGGCCCCCTGGGAGAAGCAGAGCCGTCCAGGTGCCTTGCTCTGAGGGCTTGATGGTCTAGGAAACAGACACCTCCCAGAGCCAAGAGAGAGGCACGTGACATTAGAGGGTTGCAGGCTCACTGTCCTCTGGGCAGAGGTGACAGACAGCCTTGGTCCTGAATGTCAGTGGAGAAAGGACTGGGACTCTGTTCATGTCTTGAAGACAATGCAGGAGATGACACCAGCAGACGAACTGGAAGTGGCATAGGGGGAAGAATGTAAGGGTGGCCACTGTGTTGTTTGGGGCCCGGGGAACTAAAAGGAGGGCATCTTGGTTAGATGGATGGAGAAGGCTGGGGGTTGGGTCCAGGGCTTGGCTATTCCATTGCAAACATGAAGAGGCTGCCAGACTGCAGATTGGAGAGGGTGGGTAACATGTCCCTTCGTGATGAGGATCAGGGTCTGGAGCCACAGGGCATGCCTCCCAAGCAGCAAACACAACCAAGAATCTCCTGTCCTGCCCTGAGGGTGGGGTGGGGTGGGGTGGGGTGGGGGAACAGACAGACAGCAAAGACAGGCAGGGGATACTCATTCCCTGCGGGAGGCCTGCCTGTCAGCCCAAGGTAGGCTCCTGTCCCAGGAACTGCTAGCCTAGTTAGGAAGCCAAGAAACAAAGAAAAAAAAAAAAAAAAAAAAAACCGCCATAAACTTTTATTTGACTCCTCTTTCTAGAATGATCCTTGCCAGGGCAGCTACCCAGGAACTATGGAACTAAGAGATTCTTCCAGGATGCCCTGCTGAACAAGCCAGAGATACGGCAGCGGGGGGGGGGGGGGGGGGGGGGGTCTGACCTCCGCAACCTATTTCCCCACCTGCTTTGTCACTAGCTTTGTGGGATGCTGAGTATTGGTCTTGGTGCTGGGAAGCCAGACTAACAAGACCCTGCCCTGCTGGGACACAGACAGCATCAAACTGTACACACAGTGACAGCCAGGCAGCAAGTGAAAAGGGAGGGGAATTTTTTTTTTAAGATTTATTTATTTATTTATTTACTTATTATTTATACAGTATTCTGCCCCCATGTGTGCATGCAAGCCAGAAGAGGGTACCAGCTCTCATTATAGATGGTTGTGAGCCACCATGTGGTTGCTGGGAATTGAACTCAGGACCTTCAGAAGACCAGACAGTGCTCTTAACCTCTGAGCCATCTCTCCAGCCCAGGGAGGGGAACTTTATACGGAGGGTGGGAGGGTGGTGGTCAGAGGAGGCTTGGCTATAGAAATGACTCGGGAATAAGTCAGAAAAACAACAACAACAACAACACACACACACACACACACACACACTGTCTTAGTAAGTTCCACGATGTTGCTAAGTTCAGAGAATATGATACCAGCCCCTATAGGGCCCCAGCTCCCAGCTCCCAGCTCCCATGTGTGGAACTAGATCAGAATTCTCACCCAGGATACCTTTCAGGGGTCAGACAGGCTGTTCAAAGGAGAGGAGTTGCCAGAAGTGATATGATAGGGCTAGGTGGCAACTGTGGCCCAGGGACACAGACTGCATGAGCTGACTACAGTAGTTATTCCCTAAGAACAAACCCCAATACACTACAGGCAGACATGGTGTGGGTTCAAGGGAAGGATAGGGTTAAATATGTTTCAGGAAGTCAATGGATGTCTGTGAGGTTAGGTACCTTGCCAAGCCCAGCCTTGGCTTCTTCCAGCCTGAGGATCACACCCCTGCTTGTGTTTGGACTTACCCAGGGCAGCCTGCAGGAAAAGGCATCTGTAGAGTCCCTAGCTCCAGACCCTCCCCTCTTCCCCCTCGTTCCCTGCCCTCCCTGGAGCCGCAGGGACAGTTGCACCTGCTTCCTTCCAAGCTACCTTTGCTCTGGAAAGGCCCTCTGATGGACCATGGTCTCTGGGATCATTTTCCAGTCAGCTTAGTCAAAGCTTGAAGGGAGCAATGACTTTACCCAAGGTGACATGGGAGAAATCCCAGGAAGCTGAGTCAGGACCCAGCAGGTTCATTCACTCCCTCTCTCCCTCCCTCCCTCATTCATCCGGGGGAACTTGCTATTTATAGCACAGAGTTCCAGACAGTGGGTGAGCATTCTCAACTCTTGTCAGGGTCTCCAGGTACCCCCTAACCACTTTCTGTGCCACTGCCATCCAAGGCGGGATTCAGGACCTGCTGGTAGACTGCAGAGTGTCCTCGGGTGCTCTGACTCTCCAGTCATGAGAAAGCAGTGTACCCACCAATTCCCTCAGAGCAGGGACCCATTACAGGCCAGTAGCTGTAATGGCTGGAAGGGGTAAGGGTCACCAGCCATGTGACTCTGTCAGCCCTCTTCCCACAGAGGGGAAACCCCAGGCCCAGCACTCTGCTGACGGACACCTGAGGCCATGGGACAGTATGAGCAGGGCTAAATGATACCTTTGCTGGGGTTAGGTCAGGCTTGGGCACCAGCTGAGCAGGCACGAGGCTGCTGACCTCAGGGGCTTAGGATCAAGAGTACCACCCCACAGGTGGCCAACTCAGCGATCTCAGATCAATCAGCCTCATCCTGGCCACACTTGGCCTCCACATCTCTAAAAATGGTGCTTAAGGAACACTTGGGCTGCATCCTCAGGCTCACCTTCTCTGCACTCTAAGCAGTCGCCTTCCAGCCCATTTTCTCTGCCTTCCAGGTTCTCTTGGTCATAGGCCTTCCCCTACACACACACACACACACACACACACACACACACACACACCCGTCCATCACCATCACTCTGACATGGATACCACTATCTCTTTGTGGAGACCTCTGCAGCTCCTGGCATCCCAGACCCTGGCTTGCTATTGTCCAATCATGTCATTCCTCCACTGAAAGCCTCCTGTGTAGCCTCAGATGTGAGTCAGTTGGTAGAATGCTCGCCCACCATGCCTGAAGTCCGAGGTTCAATCCCCAGCACCAGTTAAACAGGCCATGACAGTACACACCTGTAATCCCAGCATCCAGGAGGTAGAGGCAGGAAGATCAGGAGTTCAAGGTCATCCTCAGCTACATAGGGAGTTTGAGGCCAGCCTGGACTACATGAGAATCTATCTTAACAAAATGAACAAACATTTTTAAAAAATCCTTCCCTAGCTCCCCAAACCCCCAGGATGGAGAAGGTGGCTGAATGGGGAAGCAGAGAGACTTTGGGGCCGGGCCCTTCTGTTCTACCCTGGGCTTGGCCAAGCCAGGGTCCTGAACACAAGACTGGACTTCTCCATGGCTCCTCATCTTCTAAATTTCCCTGTTTCCTAATTCCCAAAATCTTCAATAATGTACAAGTTTAGAAACACACAAGTAGTGGCTAGCTTATTGCTGACGCTTGGGAAATTGGGAAATACAAGCATGACCTGGTATTCAAGGCCCCCAAGACTAGTCCCTTCAATGACCCTCCTGACTGGGTACTGATCTAAATCTCTCTGGGCCTTCCTGAAGTTAGGGACCTGCTTGCTGACCTGAGGTTTCTATGAGTTTCATGCCTTCTGGTCCCCAGAGCCTCCCCTACCCCACTTCTGTTTCTCAGCCCTTCACACATCCCAGAAGAGACTCAACGCACCCACTACCTTGGTGTGTGTGCTGCCTGGCTTTAGTGTCAACCTGGCACAAGCTGGAGTCATCAGAGAGGAAAGGGCCTCAGTTGAGGAAATCCTCCATGGGATCCAGCTGTAAGGCATTTTCTCAATTAGTGATCAGTGTTGGGGAAGGGACCAGCCCATGGTAGGTGGTGCCACACCTGGGCTGGTGGTCCTGGCTTCTATAAGAAAGCAGGCTGAGCAAGCCATGAGGAGCAAGCCAGTAAGCAGCATCCTTCCATGGCCTCTGCATCAGCTCCTGCCTCCAGGTTCCTGCCCTGCTTGAGTTCCTGTCCTTACACTTCAGTGATGAACAGTGATGTGGAAGTGTGAGCCAAATAAATCCTTTCCTCCACAACTTGCTTTTGGGTCCTGGTGTTTTGTCACAGCAATAGAAACCTTAACTAAGACTGAGAACACACCCACGAGGGCTCCCCCCAAGTGAGGACATTAAGTCATACACACACACACACACACACACACAGAGAGAGAGAGAGAGACAGAGAGACAGAGAGACAGAGAGAGACAGAGAGAGAGAGAGACAGAGAGAGACAGAGAGAGGCAGAGGCAGAATGAATTAGTTATAGAGTCTATCTGTATGGTAGATTTAGGAATGAGTTCCCTAGTAGACCAGGAAAAAGAGAAAGTAGCATGGACTTTGTGAATCATGGTACTCACAAGGTAAAACTAAGCCAGCTGAGGCAGAGAGCCCAGCTCCTCCTGACCTGGACAACTGACTCTGGGTGGGGTTTAATAAATGGGTCAAAGGTAGAACCATATGATTGATGGAGCTGTCCAATTGCATCTGCCCTGACCCCCAGGCTTATAGACACACACTCTGCCTTTGTTAAGTCTTCTCCATGAGAGTTTTTGTTTTAAGCAAACTCCTGGGTAAGGAGAATATGGCAGAGACCCTGGAGAGTCTCTCCTGAGGCTGGCTCTTCCCTGAAGCTGGTCTGGGCTTCAGGGACACTCTCTGAAACATTAGCCCAGGTCTTGCACCTCCCACTGCCTAGCTCAGCTGGACCGTCATTCCGAGTCACACGGCCTCTTCTGGGCATCCCTGCATCTCTCCTACACAAGGCTTCCGGTCTCACCTGGCCCTTCCGGGGAACCTACCCACCTGCCTCACGGGCCACATGGACACAGAGGGCTGTGTGACTTGATACAAATCACACAGCAAGGAAGCTGGACATGTGGTTCTTGCCTAGGGCAAGGGCACTTGCCTAGGATACATGAAGCCCTGGGTTCCCTCTGAGGCATTTGGTACACTAGGTTCCACGGGGAATTCCGTGGGAGTGGGGGTGGCTCTGCCTGCTGGGGACTTCCCATGGAGGTCTGGGCTCTTGTCATCCTGAGAGACTCGTCTGTGTCTACATCGCCAGGACAAATCCACGAGAGCTTTGCCCATGTTATCAACCTCTCCTGCTGGGCGGTGGTGGCACACGCCTTTAATCCCAGCACTCGGGAGGCAGAGGCAGGTGGATCGCTGTGAGTTCGAGGCCAGCCTGGTCTACAGAGCGAACCCAGGACAGTCAAGGCTACACAGAGAAACCCTGTCTTGAAAAACAAAACAAAACAAAACAAAAAAGACCCAACAATCAACCGCTCCTGATCGGCTCATTGGGCCCATTAACATTATCAACTGTTCGGGATTAGCTAGATTGGGTTAGATAAACTCAGAACACTCACTCTGAGTGTAGGTGTCACTCCTCCCTGAGCTGGAGTCCCAGATGGAGTAAAAAGGAGAGAGGGGGAGCTGACTGAGTCTCACACAGATGCTCCATGACAGCTGCCTCACATTTTGGCTGCCATGCCCACCCTGCCATGGTGGAATGCACCCTCAAAGTGTGAGCTGAAATAAAGCTGGCCTCTCCTTCCTTCCTTCCTTCCCTTTTAATTTATTTTGTTTTGTCTTTTGAGACAGGGTTTCTCTGTGTAGCCTTGGCCATCCTAGAACTCACTCTGTAGACCAGGCTGGCCTTGAACTCAGAGATCCATCTGACCTCTGCTTCCTGAGTGCTGGGATTAAAGATGTGCAGTGCCACCACCCAGTTGAGCCTCTCTTTCTTTTGTTTTTGTTTTTTTGTTTTTTTGAGACAAGGTTTCTCTGTGTTAGCCTTGCCTATCCTGGACTCACTTTGTAGACCAGGCTGGCCTCGAACTCACAGCGATCCGCCTGCCTCTGCCTCCCAAGTGTTGGGATTAAAGGTGTGTGCCACCCCACCCAGATGAGCCTCTCTTTCTTAAGCGGCTTCTTGTTAAGTATTTGGCCAAGGCAACAAGGAGAGTGACGATGTCCACGGGTGATCACATTGTCTTTTATTCCATCCCAACCATAATTACTAATATCAACTACTCTCAAATCCCAGGTCACACTTCAGGTAGTGATATCCAGGCTACAGAATGGCCAGGGTTCAGGAAGCTTCAGGGTTCAGACAGCAGAGCCTCTCCAGATGAGAGATCTAACAACCTGGGCACAAGGCTGTCAATGCTGCCTGGGCGGCAACTCAGATGTCAGTCTAAAGAGGGCCCTGTGTCACACATGTCCCCGTCAAGGATCCATCCCACCTGATCTGAAGCTGCCAAGGAACAGAGACTACGAGGGAGTTTTCTTCTCAAGTGATGGTTTTCCTGGGAGGTGGCTGCCTGAATGAGGGGCTGGCATGCAAGGCCACATGGCAGTCTTGCCATGTTTCTTTCATGATAGCCCTAGTGTGAGGGGTGGCACCGGGCCCATGGACAAGCCCTCGTGCCTGGCGTTTCTGTGTGATTTTGATGAGCTCACAGGTGCTGTTTATTGGCCTAGATAAACCATTTATCACTTTGTAGCTCCTGGTGTGCTGGCAGATGGCGGCTGTTTGCCCAGGTAAACAAGGCGGAACCCTTCCACCTTCCACCTTGGCACTTGCACTCAGTGTGGAGTAGCTCAGTTCTGAACCGCTGCTTTGTAAACCGTGATAACCGAGAATGAAATCAGCCTGGAATCCACCACAGTGTAACCCAGAGCCCATTGCTCTCACCGGTGTCCACCTAGGCAGGACAGTGACTCCCCAAGTCCCCAGTGCACAGAGGGTCCCGCTGCCCTCTTCCAGAGCTACTGACCACCTATCCAGCGGGTATTTCTTGGGCACCTGCCTTGAGCCAGACAAGAAGTTGATGAGAGCTGGTGACAGCCTGCTTTCAGAGTATGAGGGTGTCCCATGGGGGCCTTGGGTATAAATACTGGTACATTTCTGTGTGTGTGTGTGTGTGTGTGGTGTTTGTATGCACACGTGTAAGTACCTATGAAGGGCGGGGGCTGATGTCAGCTGTCTTCCTCAGTCATTCTCTGACTTTTTTGTTTTGTTTTTTGTTTGTTTGTTTGTTTGTTTTTTGAGACAGGGTTTCTCTGTGTAGCCTTGGCTGTCCTGGACTCACTCTGTAGACCAGGCTGGCCTTGAACTGACAGAAATCCATCCGCCTCTGCTTCCCAGAGTGCTGGTATTACAGGCGTGGGCTACCTCACCTGGCCTGAGTTTTTTGTTTTGTTTTGGTTTGGTTTTTGAGGCAGGGTTTCTCTGTGTAGCCTTGGCTGGCCTGGACTCACTTTGTAGGTTAGGCTGGCCTTGAACTCACAGTGATCCGCCTGCCTCTGCTGAGGCCTGAGTTAATTTTTGAGACAGGGTCTCTCACCAAACCTGGAGCTCCCTGATAGGCTAATTAGCCATCAAGTATAGGCTGTCTCAGCTTCCCAGCACTGTGATTTCAGACGTGTGCCACCATGTCTGGCTTTTCCCCTGGGTACCGGTGGCCTAAACTGAAGACCTAGTGCTTGTGTGGCAACCACTATGCCAGCCGAATCACCTCCTCAGCCATCTGCTAGGCAGAGGCAGAGGCAGAGGCAGACAGCAGCTGGAAAGTCACGCCAGAAAGAGTGAGACTCAGAGAGAGGCGGCGGCTAGCTCTGGGTCACACAGCAGGCAGCTGCAGAGCCACCTCCCCTGGCACAGTGCCTAGCTCCAGAGGGAAACAAGGTAAATGTCACTAAGTCTCTGGCAAGTTGTCTTATCAGATGGGAACGGCTAACGCCTCAGATCTGTCAACACATCCGGCCACACGTTCCTCCTCCCCACCTCTGGCCTCCCTCTGCTCACTTTCTGGAATGAGCACCTAGGGACTGCCCAGACTTGTCCTCTCCATGTGGAACACGGCAGGGGCACCTCCCCACTCATGCTGTCCAAGCTAGGCCACCCATGCAGAAAGGCTGAGAGGCTGGTGGCTGTTATTAACACCCTCAACAGTGGCATCAGTGGGTATGCCTCAGCTCCCCAGCTCCTGTCTTCTGGAGGCAGAGAGGGGCCTGGTCTGCCTTAGGCATCTGCCAGGGGCCAGTGTCTCTGGCACTCCACAGATAGGTACATATGGAGTGAAGATTTCAGTTTCTTTTAAAACCCAGTTATGTTATGTGAATAGGTTTTTGTTTTGGGGTTTTTTTGGGGGGGGGGCTTGTTTGTTTTTGTTTTGTTTTGTTTTGAGACAGGGTTTCTCTGTATAACAGTTCTGACTGTCCTGGAACTTGCTCTGTAGTGCAGGCTAGCCTTGAACTCATGGAGATTCACTTGTTTCTGCCTCCCAAGTGCTGGCTGGGATTAAAGGCATGCACCACCAGATTTTTTTTTTAAATCCCAAGTGTGGGATATGGGCTGTTTCTATTTGTCCACAGCAGTTAACTTGCTGTATCGAGATCGCGAGACCTCAAAAAAGCCGCCAGGACTTGATACCGATGCAATAGGACTTTTAATCGACTCAGAGCCGGGCTCTGACCAGTCATCAACACAGTGGTACCCAGAAAGAGACTCCATCTCTGGGCTGAGGGTAAATGTATAGGTTCCTATCCCTCCCAGTGCCCCAAAGCAGGGGAGCTCCAGCCTGGCAAGCATCTATTGGTTGAGTAACATAAAGAGGTCTGGGGGCTGGAGAGATGGCTCAGCGATTAAGAGCACTGTCTGCTCTTCCAGAGGTCCTGAGTTCAATTCCTAGCAACCACATGGTGGCTCACAACCATCCACACTGAGATCTAGTGTCCTAGAATATATATATTCTAATGTCTGAAGTGATAAGCTACAGAAAAAGACTCCAAGACCACCCATGGCTTAGCTTTCTTTATTCACTACTTTGTCCAGGAAAGTGTCTGGTTTCTTATTCACCCTATCTCTGGTGGGTAGGAAGGAAAGTGGTCATAAAACTGGGTCTCTTATCAACTCTACATTTGGTGGGACCCTTCGGGTCAGTCACTAGGCAATGCTATCTCTAGTGGGGCTCTTCTCTGCAGCTGGCCAGATTATCTCCTGTAGGCCTATTTCTTAACCGTTGCCCCAGTAACCCTGAAATCCAATTTTAGTTCTTCTGGTATCTCAAACTATGATTGCCTAGTGCTCTAACAGAGGCGTGATTTGGCCAGCTGCAGATAGTTCATGTTTGGAATTCTGGGGACTCTTGAGAGGGTATTAATTCGAGAGCCCCGAGAGGGTATAAATTCGAGAGCCCCGAGAGGGACGGGGTTGGGGGGCAGAGGCTGCTGATCCCCCTGCTGCTGCTGGTTTGTCCCGCTGCTGCATTTGCTATTGCTGGTTTGCTGGACTGCTGGGTGTCCTGACAAAGAACATTGGACTTGCCCCCAAGGAACTATGTCCCTATTCAGCAGGAAGTAGCCTATAGAGGTCTCCATCCCCTTTCCCCCTCTAATTTTCTTTCTCTCCTACCTAGTGTTGGGGGGGAGGGTTGCAGTTTGGATGGGGTTAAGATGGATAAAGATTGGAAGGAAAGTTGAGGTATAAGAACCCAATCAAAGGGAGCTGGAGAGATGGCTCAGTGGTTAAGAGCACTGCCTGTTCTTCCAAAGGACCCAGGTTCAATTCCCAGCACCCACATGGCAGCTGTCTGTGACTCCAAGATCTGAAACCAATGCACATAAATTGAAATTAAATAAAAATTATTTTTAAAAAAATACCCAATCAAATAGACAAATGTGTCCACATGCATGGAGCAGGAGACACAGGGTGCCTTCGCTGGCTCATGCGGGTGACATGACGCAGTCATCACACTCCAACCCATTGTTCCTGCCACTTCCTGTGCTCCCCAGGAAGGGACCCAAGTGCCTCTTGCGGTCTGCTATCAAAGTGTGAAGCAGCTGACCTGCAGCCCCTCCCCGTCCACACCCCTGAGGTGCACTGGGCTGGGCCAGGGACTCTCTAGCAATGTCTCCTCAGACACCACAAGCTTTCCCTGGGCCTCAATTCTCCTGCCCACATCTCACAGGTAGAGGGGAGCCTCAACAGCCTCAGAGCCATGGGCTAGCCTCGCTTGCTCTTCACCTTGCTGGGCTTAGAGAGCTCCCTTCTCTTCAAGGGATAGCACTCCTGAGGGGAAGGGGTCATTTAGGCAAGGGTTCTGTGACCCACCTCACTCTCCTGACCCCAGGGGGGCCTGAGAGCGGAATGCCTAAGAGATCTCTTGTGACCTGTTGCAGACGTACAGCTTTAAGATAGCTCATCCAAAAAAGAAAAAGAAAGAAAGAAAGAAAGAAAAGCTCATCACAGGCATGCATAGAGAGGGGTGCCAGGTCCTGCTCAGGGTGGGGCCTTTCTGTGAGAGGTGGCACTGGGACGGCAGCCTGAGCAAGAGAGGGTTTGGGACCTATGTCAGGCATGCCCCTTGCTCCCCTGTCCTCCCTCAGTATGCTCAATGTTGGCCCTACTTCACCTACCCAAGTGTCTACAGTGCCTCTCCCTTCAGTAAACTATAGTCTACTTCGGCATGTAGAAGTGCGTTGGTGGCATCGGCTCATTAGAAAGGGGCCAGACAAGAACCCTAGGGTCTGTGGCTCCAGGTGCAATGTCCTCCAACATCTGCCCAGATGCTTGTCACTCAGTTACTGGCTGGCTTGAGCCTGGCTCCCAAACAGGCCATCCACGCAGGCCATCCTGTCTGGCATCACATGGCGAATGTGTCTGCCTGCTCTGGCCATGTGGCGCCTAGCCTCCTCAGCCCTCTTCAGCAAGGGCAGCCACAGAGGTTCTAAGAAGGTCCGGCCCTCATCTGCGCTGGGCATGGTGCCAGCTCCCCAGAGCCCGCACAGGTGGGGCCTGCTGCACCCCTGCAAAGCCTCCAGCCTCTTCAGCTCTTCTGACTCAGCCTCACTGAGCCCCAGACACCAGGTTCTACGGCCAAGGCCTGCCTCCATCCCCCTGGTTGAAAAAAAGTGAACGGTAGGTAACCAGAGCTCTCTATAAGATATGTGAAGGCATGAAAGCTCGCTTTAATGAAATCTCCCTAAGGGAATGCAAATGAACCCTTTGAGCTTGGACAGGCAAGAGCAGTTCAGACAAGAAGGTAACCCCAACTCCTGCTTGGATACCTGTGTGCAGTAAGCAAGCTGCTCAGCCATTCAGAGGATCCTTTGTGGTGCATGATGGGGTGGGATTCAAAGTGCAAAGGCTGCTTTTTGGGGGGTGAGGTGGGGCTACACAGGGTTTCTCTGTGCAGCCCTGTAGACTAAGCTGGCTTCCAACTCACAGAGATAACACCTGCCTCTGCCTCCTGAGTGCTAGGTTTAAAGCATTGTGGTTTGGCTTTTAAGTGTCCTCTAAAAGCTTTGTACGTGTGTGTGTGTGTGTGTGTGTGTGTGTGTGTGTGTGTGTGTGTGTGTGTTTCAGAGGTGGGGCCTCTGGGAGTGATGGGTCAATGAAACTCTTACCTAGTTGATTGATTAGCCCATAGATGGACTTGCTTCAGGGGGTGGAGCCCAACTGGAGGAAATGGGCCGCTGGGAGTGTGCCTTTGAATGGGGACAGTTGCCCTGGCCCCCAGCCTCTCTCTTTGCTTCCCTGCCAGCCTGAAGAGAGAAGCTAGCTTGGTCATAGGCTCCCCCCATGTGATGTCAAGATGACCAGGAGGGGAAAGCTCCAGAGCCCTAAACTAAAATAAACCTGCCATCATGGGAGCTGCTTTCTCAAAGGCTGTTTATCACACCCATGGAAAGCTGAGTATCCAAGGGTGTGAAGGAAGGGTTCTATCCACCCCGAGACTGGAGGAGGCTCCTTCAGGGCAAACTGGGTGTCTCCATGAGGTAGCTGGGCAGAATATAGGAAGCCCTGGTCCTAGTTGTGAGGTGCCCAGAGACTGATGGAATCCGCTGGCTCTCTCTTTCTTTGAGTCTGTGCCCAGGGAAGCATTGAGTGGCTACCACTCTGAGACTTGTCTGGCTTAGACCCTGTGAGACTGAGGGAGACCCCAGCCTCAGCGCCACTTACCAGAATGAGGCTAGTCAGAGTGGGGCTGGGTCTGAGCATCCACAGCCCAACCCAGGGCTGAATCATCCCACTTGATCTTGGCCTTCAGCGCTGGAGCTGGGACTGCCACCCTGGCTGGGCCAGGCAGGGCAGCACCCGGCTCAGAACTACTGTTTCCTGTCCCACTTCCTCCAGTGCATGTGTGGCACCCTTCTCGCAGACACCCAAGCGCTGGTCCCAAGTGTCATCCCCCTACACAGTATGCAGGCCTCCTGTGTGCTGTTCTCACAGGTGGGGGCGGGGGGGTGGCAGCCCGACAGTAGAGGCAGAGCCTCTGTGAGATCCCAGACTGAGTGTCCAGCCTAGGAGCCTCCTCTCTGAGATAACAAAGTTCCACGGTCCTCTTCGAGATTCTTGGTCCAATGGACAGGACTCAGGCCTGGTCCTTTGGAGCCCTCCTGGCTGAGAGAAGACAGTCACACAGCGGGGGCAGGGGGAGGTGTCTCTAGACAGCCACAGTCCAGGCTGTTCCTCTTCATGCCTGCAGGCTCCCTCTGGGCAAGTGTGGTCAAGGATGGGGGCAAGTGCAAACCAGAATTGCCATGGGAGACATGCTGGGGGCTACCTCCAGGACAGAAAGTTCCTCGCAGACTGTGCAACCAGTTGCCCCACATTCTCCCAAGCACACGGTCAGCCAGGCATCCATTTTCCTGTTTCTTGGCACAGGAATGAGACCTCGAAGGGGAAAACACAAAGCCAAGGCCACACACCAAGGCCGGACTGGGGCCCAGTTTTATCACCACAGCGAGGTGGAAAGGAGCCGCCAGTGACTCAGGAAGCTGGTTCCCCCATGCACTTGGCCCAGAAGGCTCAGGCTGCCACCGGGCACCCTCTGCCCCAGTGTCCTGGAGATTGCCTGCCTTGGGCTACCCAGAGCTGGCCTTTCCCAACCCTGTTTGGAAAACGTTTTTTTATTTGAAGGAGGCCTGCTGCTTCACCAGGAATTTACGAGCCTGGTTTATGGGTCTGGTCCAGAGAGCCTGGGGCACAGCTTTGGCAAGTGCTAACAACAAAAGTACCCACTGAGGTGCAGCCTGCGCTCTAACCTGAGCATCTCTGAAAGCCAAGATTAGGGATGAGTCAGCGCATGAAGGAAACAGGAAGGACCAGACAGGTAGTAACTTACTGAGGTCACACAGCTCACCAGGAGCAGACTTTGGCCCCATACTGCTCCCCTGGCCTCTGGCCAGGACTCTCACAGTGCCAAGGCTGGAAGGTCTTTATGTGTTAGGGACAGCTCAGGGTGTCAGTAAGATCTATAGTGACGGCAGTAGGGGCTTTGCCTTTTATGGGGCTGAATTCCTGGTCCTGTCGGAGGTAGCTTCAGGCCCTTGGCAAGGCAGGGTTTGGGGGATATAGAGGATAGCACCAACCCTCCCCTTAACCAGTTACCAGGATCCTCTAAGATGGCCAATGTGTGATACAGTGGGAAGATAAGGACCATACTACATATCGAGCTCCTCTGGACACAGCCAGGGCAGGGCTCTGGAATGCCACTCATTAGCTTCTGGAGTCTGCAGCTACCGGAAGACCAGACACATATGCAAGAGGACACGGTGGTTCAGAGATGACCAGCACTCCACCTGAGGTGGCATAGCATCTGGGTGGGGAGGTGAGCGCTCTTATCTGCTTCTAAAGGCCACACTTATTACTCCAACTCCCCCTTAGCTCCTCCCCCTGGGGCTGCCTGCACCCTGCACAGAGGGCTCCAAGCATCCTGCCACCTGCTCACTGGCCCGGTCCTGCACGGGCAGATTCTCACAGCTGGCCTCGTCCCCTTTTCCCTGGACCACTGAAAAGCCAGAGACTCCCAGGGAAGCTCAGGTCTTTGGAGTGCGGGAATGGGGCGGGGGTGGGGGTGGGGTGGGAGGTTGATTCGTGGGCCAGAATGCATAGGCCAGGGAAGGAATCAGACACTTGGCTTAATTGAACACTGCCCTGTATGACCTGCTGTGTGACGACTTTGAGTGTGTGGTTGATTCTCTCTAAGCCTTGTGGAAGAAGGACGAGCCTATCTGTACTCAGGGAGGAAAGAAAAGGGGAGAAATTGGGCATAGCAGCACACCCCTGCAATCCCAGCCCTTGTAAGGTAGAAGCTGAGGGATCACAAGTTCTAGGCCAGCCTAGGCTTCGTGGTGAAACCCTGTCACTCATTCACAAGAATGAATGAAATTTTAAAAATTGGGAGCCGGGCATGGTGGCGCACATCTTTAATCCCAGCACTCAGGAGGCAGAGGCAGGCGGATCGCTGTGAGTTCGAGGCCAGCCTGGTCTACAAAGTGAGTCCAGGACAGCCAAGGCTAACACAGAGAGACCCTGTCTCGGGGAAAAAAAAATTGAAAAGAGGAGACAGTGCAGAGACCCACAGCCAAATATTAGGCAGAGCTCGTGGAGTCTTGTGGAGGAATAGGGGAAAGGATTGAGGGAGCCAGAGGGATCAAGGCCACCACAAGAAGACCTACAGAGTCATCTAACCTGGGCCCATTGGGGCTCACAGACTGAACCACCCACCAAAGAGCATACATGGGCTGGACCTAGGCCCCAACACATATGTAGCAGATATGGGTCCCCTAACAACTAGAGCAGGGGCTGTGTCTGACTCTGTTGCCCGCCTTTGGATCCCTTTCACATAGTTGGGCCTCCTTGTCCGGCATCAGTGGGAGGAGATGCGCCTAGTCCTGCTGCCACTTGATGTATGAGGGTGGGTTGGTACCCACGGGGGCCTCCCCTACTCTAAGGATAAGAGAATAAGGGAGTGGGGAAGGGTGAGCCTGGGAGGAGAGGAGGGAGGGTGGCTACAATCAGGCTGTAAAGTGAATTAAAAAAAAAAAAAAAGAAAAGAAAAGGAGATAGGGAGAGAACAGGGCCAAAGGTGACTATGTGGTAAGGTCACACTTGTGACATCTCCCAGTTGCAGAGATGCACTTGACCTTGGGGGGTAGAAGGCAACTTGGCAGGGCCTCTTCTATAGATAGACAAGAGCCTTGGGAGCTCAGGAGCTGCAGGAATGGAGGTTGGGGAATGCAGCTCAGTTTGGTAGAGTGCTTGGCTAACATGTGTGAAGTCCCTGGTGCGATCCCCAACATCACATACACCAGGCATGGTGGTGCATGCCCAAAATCCCAGCTCTTGGAAGGTGGGATTTCAAAAAGGCTAAGAAGATTGTGGTCATCCTTGGCTACAGAGTGAGTTTTGAGGCTCTGCCTGGGGGTATGCGTGCGTGCATTCATGCCCAGAGGTGTGTGCCTGTGTGTGAATTTTGCATCATAGGGCAGCAGCAGCATGCAGAAGTGTGCTCTAGGGGAAACCAACCATGTCTATTGCTTCTGAACATCGCACACAGCAAAGACAGACACATGGGTAGCTAGAAACTGCCATGGTTAGGATATCGATCTGTGGGAACTGGTCAACACTACACATCATGGCTGACCTCTGTGCATTGGGATGGATATCTCAGAAGCTAACATTTACCAAACGTCACTGGTAGTGTACAAGGCACTTTTCCAGAAATGTGTCCATGTGTATTTGTTCCTTTTATTATCACTGCAGCAAAACTACCTGACAAAAACAACTGAAGGAAGAAAGGGTTTGTTTGGCTCACAGTTTGAAGGTGCACAGTCCATCACGGCAGGGAAGACACAGCGGCAGGAGGATGAGGCTGCCGGTCACATCTCATCCACAGTCAGGAAGCAGAGAGAGAGATGGATGCAGGTGCTCAGCTCACCTTCTCCTTTGTATTTAGGCCAGGACCCCAGCCCACAGGCTAACGCTGCCCCTGGGGTGGGAGGGTGGGTTTCCTTTCCTCAGCTAAACTTCTCTGGGAACCCTCATAGGTATGTCGGTGTCTCTGGTCCCAATCGGTGACAGAGCAGTTCTTTTATCTCTCAGATTCATGTCTCTATAACCCACCCCTTCCTTTTCTCTCAGGCTCCTGTATCCCAGGCTGGCCTGGAACTCACCAGGGGTGACCTTGAACTCCCAGTCCTTTTAGCTCCAAATCCAAAGTGCGGGGATGACAGGCATGTGCCACCACACCCAGTTTTACAGGGTGCTGGGCAGAGGACCCAGGGCTTCGTACGTGGTAGGCATGCACTTTATCAAGCAAACCATGGCACCAGCCCCAAGGAATTTGATGTTGTTTGTATTTTCTTTTTAAAATATTTTAGATTATTTTACTTTGTGCGTGTGAATATTTTTGCCTGCATTTATGTCTGTGTTACAGCACTTTGCATGCCTGATGCCTGGGGAGATCAGAAGCGGGACCAAATGCCCTGGGCCTAGAGCTTCATGGGAAGAGAACCTAGGTCATTAGCAGGAGCAGCCAGGGCTCATAACAGCTGAGCCATCTCTCCAGTCGCTGGTTATATGCTCTTCGGTGCTGGGGATTGAATGCATGGCCTCGTGCGTGCTAGGCAAGCGCGGAACTACTGAGCTACATTCCGGCTTGTGCCCTCTCTCGGAAGGTTTCTTTTATTTGAACTTTCTCTTTTTGCCCAGGGATCCATTCTAGATATTCATCAGTTTCACCAATCTCCTACATCTTTGGCTGTAAAAGAAACAACAACAACAACAACAACAACAAAAACCGAAAAATAAACAGCTTTATTTCCGTTTTAACAACCAGTACTGTCTTCTCTGGGTTCATCTTTCCCAAATGCCAGGCCTATGGCTTCCCGGCCCGCCCCTCGCCCCCCCCCCATCCTGCCGCCGCCGCCGCCGCCGCCGCCGCCGCAGCAGCAGCAGCCCTGCAGACCCTCCCACCCCCGCACTTCAGTACTCCTGGCTGGTTTTGCTGAGTACCTGCTTTGCCTGCTGCCTCTTCACCTGCTCTCTTCAAAGAAGAGTGAGCTGTTTCAAAGGCTGCTCTTGCCATTTCCAGGTGGGTGGGGTTTCTGGCCATCCTGCTCCGGGCTAATTGGATCAGAGGATGTGGTTGGGATGACATGATTTATTATTGCAGTTTGGTTGGACCTCGCTTGGGCTTTCAAGGCTGTGCCACGCCCTGCTCGTGGCTAACTCCGAATCACCCTCGTGTTGACTGGGTGGGACTTGTTACATGTGTCCAGCAAATCATCTGGTAATAACTTCTGTTTACTGAACCCTCGACTTTTCAGTTATTGAGGCACATGAAGTATGGTTTCTCCTACTTTTCTCACAAGAACTAGACCAGTTAATTTTTAGCTTTATTTATTTACATTTTAACTCTGTGTGTGTGTGTGTGTGTGTGTGTGTGTGTGTGTGTCTTTTAAGAAATTAGCCCATTTCCTCTGACTTGCCAAGTGTATACTTCTGAGCCTTTTTGTGGTACTGAGGCCAGATAGAAGGATAGGGGAAACTGAGGAAGGGACTCCTTTAATAAACCATCAGTTTCAGGCTTCAAGACCACGAAGGAAGTATGCATCTGAACTCTGGGTCCCTGGGGGATGGTTCAAGGCAGAGCTCGCTTTCCAGGCCTCAGCCCTGGAGACATGTGACCCACATTCAGGGTGTGTCTGCCTTCCTCCGTTAGACATCTCTCACGCTTGTGTCTTCACAGATGCCCCTCCCCCACCCTGCCGTGTAACTTCCACCTTTAGGGAGTACGAGCCTCACCATCAACTTGACAGGATTTGCAGCTGCCTAGGAGACACTCACAGCTCTAGGCATTTCTAGAAATGCTGGACTGAGGAAGGGTGACCTGTCCTGAATGTGGGCAGCACCATCCCCTAGGCTGGGAGAAAGTGAGTTGAGCCAGCCAGCATTTATACCTAGAGAGATGGCTGCAGATGCAAGGCGACCTGCTGCCTCATGCTCCTGCCAGCATAACTTCCTCGCCATGACAACGGGCCATGCCCCTTCAAACCCTTCCAACCTTCGGTTGCAGTGAGGAAAGTAATTGGTAACAAGAGAGGCCTCAGATGACTCTCAGACCTGAGCCACCATCCTGTCTCCTGGGTATCTACTGAAAGTGAGGCTCCACCATCATGGGAGAAGGGACTCAAGATGGCATGTTCTCTTTAGAAACCAGTCTGTCAGTTTCTTCTAAAGTCCAACAGCGTTCCTAGCGTTCTCCCAACCGGCTGTTACCCCAAGTCCACCACCTGAGTATGAACGTGGTGGCAGTCTCACTCCATAAAGAACAGAGAACACCCTACATCCTTCAACAAGTGACCGGTCACGCCACCATCAGTCCACACAGTGCCAGTGCGAGCGAGTGAGTGCGTGTGTGCGTGTGTGTGTGTGCAGGAGTCCATGACACACTGAGGAGAACCAGGTTCCTAAGAGGGGGAGCTGTCTAGGTCCATTTGTGTAGAATCCTAGGAAAAGCAAACCAGGAAGACAAAGCTGGAGTTGGGAAAGGGAGGGGCTACAAAGATGCAGGGAAACAGGTTAGGAAGGAGAACTACCTTAGCTGTGACGATGGGTAGCCCCCACCACCCCCACCCAAAACTTGGAGGGGAGGCTGAGGACCTGAGCTCAGCTCAGCTGGCGGCAGCAGCGTTCTTTCTTGCCTAGTGCACACACCAAGCGTGGTGGCACGTGCCTGGAATTCCAGCGTTAGGGAGGCTGAGGCAAGAGAGTCTTATACTAAAGGTCAGCCTGGGCTGTGTAGGGAAGTTGAAACAAGCCAGGCCTATGAGGCCCTGTCTCCAACAACAGCAACAGACTCAAAACCCCAAAAAGTTCACTAGAAGAAATGGGTTCAACTCTATATAAATTGGCTGGTTTTATTTTGTTGTTGTTGTTGCTGTATTGTTTTGTTTTTCGAGACAGGGTTTCTCTGTGTAGCCTTGGCTGTCCTAGACTCACTTTGTAGACCAGGCTTGGCTGTGGTTTTAAACACCAAGGCTCTGGTTCACAGGAAAGATGGGGCAGCTGCCAGTCCAAGGCTTATTTACTTCTCTTGGTTTGGACATGCATTCCTGTGTGTGCATGCAGGTATGTGTATATGTGCGTGCACACACCCACACACTCACACAGAACATGCCTCTGCTCTTCTGCCTGCCTGGCCATGCACTTTCAGACACTTTGTACAGAGTTCCAAACCAACCAGGAATCTCAAAGAGAAGATAGTAGGTAGAAAGAAGCACCCCCCTTTTTAGGCCTCCACACATAGCTGCTCCCCAGCTTTCTGGAGATCCCATCACTTTTCTAGAGTGACACCAATAGCTGTAATTAGCTGGTATAAAAATGGGATGCACAGAGGGCAGCCAGCCCACAGGCAGAGAGGTGTATACTGTGACTCACTACACTGCTGGGGAGCAGTAGGCCTGGCCCATGGGGTCTGTGGCTGGCCAGACTCCTGAGAAAACCCAGCAGATCTGAAGATGTCCCCAGAGTAGGCAGTATCAAGGTCAGATCTTTGAGAAAGGGCTTGACTCAGTTCTAGTCAGCATATACAAGGACTTAGGCCTATCCAGCCTCCACAGGGACTCAGGCATAGTTAGCATGCACAGGGATTCCAGCCTAGTCAGCATCCACCAGACACTCTGGCCCAGTCAGTCAGCATCCACAGGGACTCAGGCCTAGTCAGCCTCCACAGGGACTCAGGCCTAGTCAGCATCCACAGGGACTCTGGCCCAGTCAGCATCCACAAGACTCAGGCCCAGTCAGTCAGCATCCACAGGGACTCAGGCCTAGTCAGCCTTCACAGGGACTCAGGCCTAGTCAGCATCCACAGGGACTCTGGCCCAGTCAGCATCCACAAGACTCAGGCCCAGTCAGTCAGCATCCACAGGGACTCAGGCCCAGTCAGTCAGCATCCACAGGAGCTCAGGCCTAGTCAGCATCCACAGGAACTCAGGCCTAGTCAACATCCACAGGGACTCAGGCCTACTCAGCATCCATAGGGGCTCCAGCCCAGTCACAGGAACTCATGCCTAGTCAGCATCCACAGGAACCCAGGCCCAGTCAGCATCCACAGGGACTCAGGCCTATGCCAGGGAACAAAATCCACAACAGCATTTTCACTGGCAGCTGACCAGGTGGGGCGCTCCCTCTTGGAGACCAGACATGGAACCCAGCCCTTTACCCACAGGACTGACCATGCAGACACCTCCCAAGCCTCACCTGTCTCCTGGGGCAGTGGGAAGGTCCAATTAGGCACAATGTAAAAGGCACTTAGCACCTGCCCGCCATTATCATTAGCCCACCCCCACCCATTTACAGGTGAGGTAACCGGGATGCTAATGAGGGACCATCCAGAGTCACACTGCTCCTGGGTTGTGAAATGGGCATGCCATGGTCTCAAACCTCACAAGATGGCTTGCTCTGATAGAAGTTTCTAGACCTAGATGGGACTAAAAATATTACAAGGATGTCAGTGTGTTCCCCCCCCCCCCCCCGCATTCCTCCCACATATAAGTCTGGCCATGATTTTAAACATCAAGGCTCCAGTTCACAGGAAGGAGACCAGACAGCTGCCCACCAGGGCTCTGAGCCCTTCTATCCTCTCCTCACTGTTGCTAGCCCCCTCTCCTCTCCACACTGCTACCCACCCTCTCCTCACTGCTCTCCCACCCTCCTCACTGCTACCAACCCTCTTTCAGATTTGCTCCCCACACTGAACACCTCCTCCAGAGAGCCCTGCTTGGTCCCTCCCCCAACCTATCTCATTTCAAAGCACAGGGGCCTCAGTTATGTAGCAGTGGCAGGACCCTGTCACTCTTGTCCCTCATGCAGCCTATGTTCTAGTAGATGTGAGGAGTGCTAACATTTGAGGCAGAAAGCTCAGCTTCCAACTGTGATTCCATCTGTGAAAGAGGCAAATGGAGCCTGGCGAAAGCCTCCTAGATAGGCACACTTGGAAGCTGAGGCCTCTGGGTAAGAAGCCCCAAACGGTGTCAGCAATACTGCCGGGTGGGGAGAAGAGATTCTGCACAGTCTTGGGGTAGAAAACCAACTTGAGGGCTTAGAGGTTACATGAGACCCCAGGACCAGCGAAGGTGAGGCAAGAAGAGGCAGGGGATTAGCAACAGGCCAAGCCTGGACCACAAGCAGCCTTGCTCCCGGCTGAGGCCTGAGTCTTGAGTCCAGGGAGTAGGGCCTCGGTGAAGTGGCTTCTGCAGACCACGCAGGATGCTGAGAAGGATGACAGGAAAGGGGCAGTGCAGGTCCTGGTGGCCCTGATGGAAGCTGGGATGGGATGAGGTCAGTGAGGCAGCAGGAGGTGAGCAGCCATGCTCATGAGGACCCAAGGTTCCTCTACTCACCAGAGACACTGACCCTCCTCCACATTAATTCCATAGCTCTAAGCACCTCTTCCAGGTAGCCTCCCTAGTTCTCCATACCCCCCTGCCTCAGAGGAGACTCTCCTGGAACTTCACATGCCCTGTTGCCCGGCGCCACCCTCCCAACTACAGGATTAATAGCTTTAGCCAAGGGTGGAGTTGAGATTGGAGAAAATGCCTCTCAGATCAGGGGTTTAGGACAAGCCGAGTCCAGAGGGACCCTATTTTCCACAGATTCCTCAGCAGGAGGCTTACATCACATCAGGAGCCCCTAGGTTCTGTCTCCAGCCCTGCATCAACCAGGCATGGTGGACCACGCCCGTCATCCCAGCACTCAGGAGGTAGAGGCAGGAGTATCAGTGGCTCAAAGTCATCCTTAGCTACACAGCAAGTTGAAGGCTAGCCTGAGCTACATGAGGCCTCTGTAAAGCTAAACCTTCTGTTCCTGTGCCCAGGTTAGCGGCAGCTTGTCCCTCCGGCCACAGAGGTAATGGTTCTGTCACGCAATCTTCTCCTACCACCTGCTTCCTTAATTTTCCCGAGCTCAGGCTCAGTCCCAAGCTTGTGCCCCCCACCCCCCTACCGCACCCACCCCCGAGAACAAAGAACCAGGCACAGCTCTGTCCCCAGGGCTCCCAGCTGGAAAAAGGAATGGGTGAGTTGGGCGGTGGTGGCACACGCCTTTAATCCCAGCACTTGGAGGGCAGAAGCAGGTGGATCACTGTGAGTTCAAGGCCAGCCTAGTCTACAAAGTGAGTCCAGGACAACCAGGGCTATACAGAGAAACCCTGTCACAAAAGAAGAAGAAGAAGGAGGAGGAGGAAGAGGAGGAGGAGGAGGAGGAGGGGGAGAAGAAGAAAAAGAAAAAGGGATTAATGACCTGGTAATGGTGGTAGGGGTAGAGGTGGGAGGTGGGGGTAACGACACAGGTGGGTTGGTGAGGATATGAGAGTGGGGGTGGGGGGGATGGTGACAGTGATGAGGGAGGGATCACACTGCCTTTGTGAGGGCTTGCCACCATCCTTAGTGCGGCACTAAGCCCTTTGACACCAATCCCCATGCCAGCCGTATGAGGTAAGAATAATTGTGTTAATAATGGGTAATGTTTACCACTTAGTGCATAGCAGGCATTCTCAGAAGAGCTTACAAGTGTCAACCCATTGAAGGCAAGAGCCATTATACACTCTGGATTACAGATGAGGAAACAGGGAAATTTAACAGCTCACCTGAGGTCTTCCAGCCAGTTATTTGAGCTCATACACTCTGCTGGCTATAGATAGGAGTTGCCAGGAACCCTGAGGAACAGGATGTCTACCTTCTGCATAGACTGGGAAACACATCAGGATGGAGGCTATACCAGCCCAGGCTTAGGGACTTGAAATTTTCCAGGTGGCACACGAGGCTCTCATCTCAACTCTTGTCACACCCCAAGACCTCCCCACTGCCACCCCTCATACTGCTCCCAGGCTCAGAGTGTCCCTTCTCCCACGGTCATGCCCTTCATTGCTCTCCCTATGGGCTCTCAGTTCTCGGTCAACTTGTCCCCAGCTCATCCCTTCCCCAGGGATCGACTCAGAGACACTGGCCTCCAGGAGCACCCCTCCTCACACTCACTTGTCTCCCACGTCAGGCCCACCCAGATGAGCTGCTAGCATAGCTACTCCCTGTTGTCCTCATCCATCATAGTGGGAGTGACGGACCCTGCTCTCTTCCTGCTGGCCCAGCTCTCAGGTGTCCCGTGAGTTCCTTCAGGGCCGAAACCAAACCTTATAATTAAACGTAGGGCCGGGCACTGCACAGATGGGCCAGTCTCAGGAACATGGAGGCATCCCCTCACCCTATCCTCGTGGGCACCTTGCCACTTGGCAAGCCTGAGGATGTGCAGTTTGAAGAGATTTCTCCACAGTCATCAGGTCTGGAGCTGGCATCAAGGCTGACAGACTCTGGTTCACACAGGTAGTTGCTTCTCTCAGCTGACCAGAAACCCCTCCCAGGCAGCAAACAGCAGCTGCTTGGTAGAAACCCAGATACCGCCAGGGCCCAGGACTCACCACTAGGGACAGTCCTGTGCAGCTCTGTTCTTTAGCATGGGGTCTTGTAGCAGGGGCGCTAGGGTCCTGTCCATGACTGCGGTGGACACTACCTGACAGCCCTGTGGCCTGTGTGGCCCACGAGTTCTCAGGGAACTAGTGTGCCTGACAGAAGCTAGTCCAGACTCACCCTCAAGGCCACGTCTGAATCAAGGTCCCAAGAGTCCCTGCCACTCTGCCCTGCCAGACTACAGTCAACGCAGACAACAGCGTAATAGGCAACATTTGGTCCCAACCCACGCAGAACTTCTCCCCTCTTCTCCTCATGGGCTCTCTGTATACATGAAGATGCCCAAGGCATTGATTCCGTCACGCAGGCACCTACAGTCCATAGATATTTACTGAAGACCTAGAACATGCCATGTCTGGAGCCCAGGACAAAAGCCTATGAGATACACACAATATTAGGTCCTTAGCACAGTATCCCAGAGGTGCCTGGCCACGGGCCCCCTTGGGTAGAGACACTCAAAAGGCTTCGGTCACGATGGGGCATGGGTCTGGACCTAAACAAATCAACCCACCACATCTGGATGACTTGTCCTGTTAGATATCTGGAGTGAGCGAGGCCAGAGGCAAAGCCGATGAGTGGCTAAGAGAGACAGCTGAGTCCAGCCTAGTGCCTGCCCTTCCCCTCCCCCCCACCCCAGCCCTGACCCTGCCAACATGAAGAAGGTGGCGTTTGTGCATCCTGTAACACCACTAACCGAGGAAGGACACAGGTCAAAGCCTCATGGAGGGAGGGGGCTTTGGCTTTTGACAGCAAGGACATCCTCCAGGGGGCTGGGAAGGAGTGGCCTGGACCACACAGCATAGGGGATAGCTCCAGCAGCTGGTGAAAGACCCTCCAGCCCCAGGCACAGCCCTGTTGGGTAGTGTTGAGTCAGCCCCTGCCAGGGGCCCCTTGCAGCTTCCTTATGAGGCCCCATCACATCCTTGTGACTAGCCACTCAGCCACTAAGCAGTGACTCACCATCTAGTTAGAGGCTGCCCCCCCAAGCAGTGGAGGTAGCTTTGACCTTGCCTCCCTCCATCACTGCCCCCCAAAGGCAACTCTGCCTCAGCCACCTCCCCCCATTGTCATTTCTTCTTTCCTCACTAGAACACGGCCCAGTCTCTGTGGTTAGAGGGGTCCACTCTCAGGCAGAATCGATCCCTTCCTTTATACTGGCACCCCAGAACTCTGCGTAGGCAGAAGTGAGCAGGGAAGACCTGCCCCCAATAGCCCCAGGAATGTTCCAGGCTCCTGCCCTGAGACTTCTAAGCTTCTAAACTAAGCTTCTCCTGTTTGGAGTCACCATGGGGACCCAAGTACAGCTATAGGGCACAAGGCCACAGACAAACTCTGACATTCAGGCATGGGACCCCAGGCAATCTGCTACCATCCTACACACACACACACACACACACACACACACACACACACACACACACACACACACACCCAGAGCCTATTACCACCACCTGCCTTAAGGGACGGGCTGCAGTGTTTGTGGAATGTTTAAGTCAGGCCAGCCCCTGGTGAGTGGACCTCAAATGGGCACTGTTATTATCATTAAAAAGGAATCATGAGAGAGGGCCACACCTCAGAGGTGCCCAGAGCTCTAGTTTACAAAGAACAGCGCAGAGCATGGGAGGTGACAGGGATGGAGGCTTCCTGCAGACTCCCAGACACACACACTTCTGGCCTGGCATAGTGTCCGGCTCCCAGGCCAGCAGGTGACAGGTCTGTGCTGTGCCTGGAACACCTTACCCCACCTCATCTGTCAAGGGAGAGAACAGCTCTCACAGGGCAGGGGATGGGCGGAGCCAGACCCATCTGCCTTGCCTTCCACGGAAGGTGCTCACGGAATCGTTGTTTGCTGAGCGACTGGTCTGTGCTGCGTGTTTGACTGAATCTGTCATGTTTCCGCCTGTGATGATATTGTCACAGACGGAGGGAGCCACGTTTCAGCCTGGGTTCCTGGGAAGAAGATGAAAAGGACAGTAATTGGTAGGTGTACTCAGAATCCTCATGCAGGAGACAGGGGGAACAGCTTGGGTGTGTGTGGGAGGAAGCCAGCACTAGGGACTCCAACAGAGGCCTCCGTCACACTGGGGCTGTGTTCCCCTAGAGTGGCCTGCAGGAAGGAATGCACATGGCTGTCCCGTTGAGAATCCCCTTTTCCACATCTGTGACAACTGGTATAACCAGGGTATACCCAAGATGTGTGAGAGGAAGTGACAAGTAGGGTGTCTCCTTTGTATCCAAGAAAGGAAAAAAAGAAGAAGAGAGGAAAGGAAGGAAGGAAGGGAGGAACAAAGGAAGGAAGGAAGTCATTTCACCTTCCCTCTTTTCGCTCTCCTCATTAGCTAGGATGCAGATGTGATAAAAGGACCTAGGCATCCACTTTGGATGCTGAGGTAGGAGCTACATACTAGGTGGGAGGAGCAACAAGAGAGAAGGAGCCTGGGTCCCTCGCACATCAATCAGGTCCCTTGTAGTTCCAGACAACACATGTCCCACTCTGTTGTGGGGAGGGTGGCGGTGGGTCTCTCCTGAGGATAGGAAAGGTTTTTTGTTTTTGTTTTTTCCCCCCTGGGGCCAATCAAATTGTGTTTATTGAGCTTTTTTTGTTTGTTTGTTTGTTTGTTTGTTTTTTAGGAGAGGTTTTACAGCACAAGCCTGTAGCCATGCTCTCTGGTTCCCAGATAGGAGGCAGAGAAGGGGTGGAGAGCAGGGTGATGTAAACTGACCTCTCCAAAGAGAGATCCTGGCCCCTGGGAATCTGTTAGTTGGGGACACACAGATGGTGTCTCAGTAGGTGTCTATGAGAGAGGAAGGGTCGCAGCTGAATTCCCACATCATCCTTACAATCATACACCCTGAACTGGGGACAGGTGACTGGGACTTCAACACGGCCATCATCACTCAACCTCAAGGCCGTCTGGCCCTGGGGTGTCCTGTCCTGTCTTTCTTCACCCCCTGGGCAGCGCCAGTTCACTGTTAAGTACTAGCGAACATCTTCCTCGTGCAGGAAGTCAAAGAATGGATGGGGCAAGGAGCAGTCAGTCCCCCATTTGCAAGGAGGGAAACTGAGGCCCAGAGAGGAGGGAGCTCAGCCTTACTGAGGTGAAATCTAGACTCAGGTGTCTCCTATAGTGGGCCCTGTCCCTGACCAGTGACACTGTCCCTCACAGACCTTCTACACACACCTGCCCACACGGCACATCTCAGAAGGACTCAGCCGCAAGCAGAGCTGGCCTTGCCTGTCCCTGTGGCCTCATCCCAAAATCATTATGAGGCCCTCACCTGCCTCCTTGGAAGGCACTCGGAGCAGCTGGCAGGGGAAAGCAGAACCACAGAGGCCTGACTCACTCTCCGCCCCAGTCACCAGGAGCAATTTGGGAAGGGCTTGTCTCTCCCAGAGCCCGGAAGAGGCAACTTCAAACGAAAACCACAGGCAAGGGCAGCAGCTACCGTGCTATGCTACCGTGTGTGATGGGAGAGGCTGTGGGACCCACCCAAGAGCCCCTGGGGCTTCTGGGTTCAGGTCCCAGGTCCTCCGCCTTTAAGCAGCTTTGGGAAGGCCATCTGTGGCAGCCTCAGATGTTCCTATGACACCAGTGTCCTTCAGATACTGTGAAAATCCCTTTAGGTCCCCAGATACAAAGACCCATATCTGCCTGGCCCATCACTGGGTCCCCAGGATAAGGCCTGGCACACCATAGGCACTTAAGAAAGGGTGCTGCGTGGGCAGCTGTCCCCTTTTGTTTACTTTTAGGAACCTGTAGCCTTGATTTCACTCCAGAGATTTGACTTCTCATCCCTAATAGATGAGGGAGCCGGCTCAGTCAAGGCACGCACCTGTACTACTTAACCGTGAGCTGGCTGTCCTGGTTTTATCCTCCCAACCTCCCTGTCCCCTTCCCAATGTCCTTACTGTCTGAACTCACATGTCACTGTCCACAGGTAGGGCCAGTCAGGTTTCCTTCTTATAACAGAGAAACCAAGAAACCCACTTGTAAAGAGGAAGGGCCTCCCATGGCGTGGTGGTGCACACCTTTAGTTCCAGCACTCGGGAGGCAGAGGCAGGCAGATTGCTGTGAGTTCGAGGCTAGCCTGGTCTACAAAGTGAGTCGAGGACAGCACGTCCAAGGCTACACAGAGAAATCCTATCTCAAAAAAAAAAAAAAAAAAAAAAAAGGAACTCAACTGTCCCAACAATGTTGCTCCAGAAACCAAGCTGTTAATCTTATGTGGCATTAAACACCCAGAATTTTCATGCTCAGAAGGAGCAATCAGAGCTGAGGTGACTTCCCAACAGGAAGTGACGGATGGAAGGACGCGAGGCCACCACTTCTGTCTTACCAAGCAGATCCTAAACTCACCAGCTTGGTATTTTGAAAGGAACAAACTCACTCCTTCAACCTCAGCCCAGTGCTGAGTGACTCTGATCAGGCCAAGCCACATATCCCAGTCCCTATGGGAAATGGACAGATGTCTTGAGGCAGGGCAAAGGCTAAATGGGACCAACATGGTCTCATTCCAAAAATTTTTGAGCCACCAATGAGGTAAAGTTTTTTGTTTGGTTCGTTTGGTTTTTGTTTTTGAATATAGAGGCAGAGTCTTGGTCAGGGCTTCTTGTTTTAGGAATACAAGAGGAAAAGCTGCCTGAGGAAAAAGCTGACATTAAAATCATAAAACTGGGTATGCATGAGTTGTGCCTCAGAGTCTGGCTTTTCAGTACTGGGAGACAATAAATACCCCCTCAGAAGTTGAGCAGCATTTTCTAAACCCAGCTCCTGATGAACGCACCTAACAAACCTAAGTGACTTCAAGCCTGACTCCGTACCAAACATGATGACTGCCTCAACATGTTGATTTTGTTGTTGTTATTTTTCAAGGCAGGCTTTCTCTGTGTAGCCCTGGCTGTCCTGGAATCCACTCATAGACCAGGCTGGCCTTGAATTCAGAGATGCACCTGCTGGGATTTAAGGCGTGTGCCACCACCACTGCCTGGCTTCAAGACTCCTCTTCCTGTCTGAGTACAAGGTAAAATAACAGGAGGGGACCCTGTTTTCCTCCACTGCCACCTCCCTCCTTGGCTCAGAGCAACCAACACCCTAGATGCCAATATCCAAAGCCCAGGGCAGCCAACCCAATGAGGATGCTGGCTTTGGGAATGGGGCCAATCAGCCTCCTCACTTCCTCTTTCTTTTTTTTTTTTTTTTTTTCCTCTTTTTGAGACAGGGTTTCTCTGTGTAGCCTTGGCTGTCCTGGAGTCGCTTTGTAAACCAGGCTGGTCTCGAACTCACAGCGATCTACCTACCTCTGCTTCCAGAGTGCTGGGATTAAAGGCATGTGCCACCATCGCCTGACTCCCTCTTCCACTTTCAAGGAGCAGCTTCTCTTCTCTCACAGGGACTCCTGCCTTTTTACCTAGCCTGAGAGAGACAGACTTTCCGAGGGTGTCAGGCAGTCTATCTCTCTGTCTGTCTTCAGCATGTCTCTCCACTGATCTCCTATCTCCAGGACACCTAAGATAGTGTGTCAGTTTGGGGAAGTTAATTGTCAAGTAAATCAACTCCTGTGAGCACTTCCCGGTGAGGTCGACCCAGTCTGTAGCTATCAGAGGCAGAATGGGAGAACCTGGGGAAAGGAGCCCGCTGGCTGCACCGCTTTCTGGGCTGTCCGTGTGAGGGTATCCATGTGAGGGTGAGAGAAGGGCGGATTGTTTGACCTCCCTGTCCTAGGCAGAACAATAAGCCCAAAGAGGCCCACCCCCAGCTAAGTTGGTAGACTCCTTGCCTAGCCTGAATGAAGCCCCGGGTTGGAACCCTAGCTGCACTTCCGCTGGACCTGAGCGCAAACCACAAAAGTCAGAGCTTCTGAGGTGCCAGTGGGCGGGGGTGAGGGTGGAGTTGGGTGAGGGGGGGGAGATAGGGGAAGGAAGAGGGGCGTTGGCGGGGGACAGGGATAAGGGGGGGGGGTAGTCAGAAGCTCAAGATCATCCTTGGTTCCTTATGGAATTCAAGGCCAACCTGGGCTACCCGCGACCCTACTTCCGCCCGCCCCGCCCCGCCCCGCCCCGCCCCGTCCCCCAAAAGATGTCTACCTCCTAGTTCCTAGAATCGTTGAAGCCAACTCAGGGGATTTTGGGATTGGGAATTAAGACTCGATACCTTTGCCTGGCGGTGGTGGTGGTGGCGCACGCCATTAATCCCAGCCCTCCGGAGGCAGAGGCAGGCGGGAGCTCTGCGAGTTCTAAGCCAGCCTGGTCTACAGAGCAAGTCCAGGACAGCTACACAGAGGCTACACAGAGAAACTCTGTCTCAAAAACAAAAAACAAAATGAAACAGGAAAGGAAAAAAAAAAAAAAAAAAAACCAAACCAACCAACCAAAAAGACTCAGTACCTTGATGCAGGAGAGAACACCAAGTGGGCCCAGTCCAACCACAGGAGGTTTTAAAAGTAGAGTCCCTTTCAGGGTGTGGTAGAGAGAGCGACTGCAAGTCAGGTACCAGTGAGACTCCACTGCATTCGCTTTCAGGCAGAAGGAGGCTCCATACCAGGGGAGGAGGGGTCTCTAGAAGCAGACAAGAGGCGATGCTGATTTTTTAAGCTCAGCGAGAGACCCAGGTTGGAGTTCTGACCTCCAGGACCACTGTGGAGCCTCCAAATCTGTGGCTGTTTATTACAACGGCCACGGAAACTGGCACAGGTACCCAGGGTCCCCTTCCTCACTTGGGAAAGAGGAGACCCTTACAGGGAATCCTATAGGGCCCACGTGAGCTCAGCCCTACTCCACCACACCTGAAGTTCAAACCCAGGCTTCCAGCAGGCGCTTGCTGCCAGGCGGGCCCAAGGGTGCGGCCTCTGCCTGCCCCTGGACCAGCCATGGAGGCCAGCGCCGCCTCATTCTTCCTTTGGACCTTGATCTTGGGCCAGGCAGAAACAGTGAGGATTAAGAGAGAGCTCTGACTGAAAGGAACTGAGGGCCAGGCCAGCTGCCAGCTGCCGCCAGACTGCTGGGGTAACTGGATCTGTCAGGGTGAGAGCCTGAATCCAGCTGCCCTAACAAGCCAGGCTCAGCCATTTGTCCCCAATATGCTAATTAAGCATAGATGTGGCAGAGCAAAGAAGGGAAAGGAGATTTATTCTGTTGGCTACTTTGGGCAGAGGAATTAAGAAGTCTGGTTCTGCTTTTCTTTTCTTTTTTTTTTTTTTAACTTTTAATTTTATTAATTTATTCAGATTATAACTCAATTGTTATCCCATCACTTGTATCCTCCCATTCCTCCCTCCCTCCCGCTTTCACCCTATTCCCTTCCCCTAGGTCTAAGGCCGAGGGGGACCTCCTCCCCTACTATATGGTCATAGGCTATCAAGTCTCATCTTGGTAGCGTATTTATTCTTTCTTTGAGTGCCATCAGGCCTCCCCACCAAACAAGGTGGTCAAATATGGAGCGTCAGAGTTCATGTCAGAGTCAGTACCTGCTCTCCACATAACGGTGGAGAATGTCCTGTCCATTGGCTAGATCAGAGTAGGGGTTCAATGTTTACTACTTGTATTGTCCTTGGTTAGTGCAATAGTTTGAGCAGACTCCCCTGGGCCCCAATCCACCCATCACGATGTTCTTCTTGTAGGTTTCTAGGACCCTCTGGATCCTTCTATTTCCCCATCTCCTATATTTCTCTTACCTAGAGTCTCAGTAGGATGTCTTCACATCTATCCCAATCTCCTGGTAAGTGAAGACTTTCGTGGGACATACCTTTTGGGATAGTGTCCAGTTATGTTATAAGTGAGTATATACCATGTGAGTCTTTCTGCTTCCGAGTTAACTCACTCATTATGATCATTTCTAGTCCTGTCCATTTGTCCACAAATTTTGGGATTTCCTTGTTTTTAATAGCTGAGTAGTATTCTATAGTGTAAATGTACCACAGTTTCTTTATCCATTCTTCAACTGTGGGACATTTAGGCTGTTTCCAGGTTCTGGCTATTATGAATAAGGCTACTATGAACATGGCTGAGCATATGTCCTTGTTGTGTGATGGAGCATTTTCTGAGTATATTCCAAGGAGTGGAATAGCTGAGTCTTGAGGAAGCCCTATTCCCAGTTTTCTGAGAAAGTGCCAGATAGATTTCCAAAGTGGTTGTACAAGTTTGCATTCCCACCAGCAATGAAGGAGTGTTCCTCTTTCTCCACATCCTGGCCAGCATTTTTTTTTTCCTTTTTGATTTTTCAAGACAGGGTTTCTCTGTGTAGACCTGACTGTACTGGACTCCCTTTGTAGACGAGGCTGGCCTCGAACTCACAGTGATCTGCCTTCCTCTGCCTCCCAAGTGCTGGGATTAAAGGCGTGCTCCACCACCGCCCCAGCCCATTTCTAATTATTAAGATAGGTATAAACAGGGTGGAAGGCAGAGAGATGGCCCTCGCCAGCAATCCAGACAACTTGAGTCTGATTTCTGGGACCCTCATAGTACCAGAGAACCAACCCCTGAGAGTTGTCCTCTGACCCTCACATGTGCACAGTGGGTGGTCTGAGTGTGTCACTAAAAGTCCTGGGCAAGGTGTGGCCCTGCACCACCCATCCTTAGGTCAGCTTGTCAGTCCTGTAAGGTGTTCTGACAAACTCTCAGAGGGTGCAGAATCTCCTCCCAGGAGCCTTCAGCCTTTTCTTTCTCCCAGCGAGAAATTGCCAGGGGAAATTTGAAGTCCTTGGGGACATCGTATTTTCATTCCTGCTGGATCAGTTCCACTGGGGGAGAAAAATGAACGCTTCGAGGGAGTACTATCTGCTTTCGGCTGTGGGTCCCATGGGTGCAGTGAGGCTCAGCCTCCATTATTAACCTGCAGAGTGGGGGAAACCATTGCTGATGGTATCACACTGTATGTGCTCTCTCTCTCCTTCCTTCCCTCCCTCCCTTCCTCCCCACTCTCCCCCCTCCCCTCTCTTCCCTGCTTCCCCATGGCTGAGCTAGGGATAAAGGAGAGGGCTTCATGCTTCCGAGAGCTGTTTCTGAAACACCGAGTGAACAATCCCATAAAATAGTTATGAAGGTCCGGCAGTGGTGCACACCTTTAGTCCCAGCACTTGGGAGGAAGAGGCAGATGGATCTACATGAGTTCAAGGCCAGCCTGGTCTACAGAATGAGTTCCAGGACAGCCAGGACTACAAAGAGAAGCCCTGTCTCAAAAAAAAAAAAAAAAAAAAGAGAGAGAGAGAGAGAGAGAAAGAGAGAGAAGAAAAGCAATATTGCTAGTGATAATTCAACAAAGGTAAAAATGTTTTAATGTCTCAAACAAACAAACAAACAAACAAACCAAAAAAGAAATAGTTATCTAGGGTTAGCACACCAGAAGTGCACTGAGTGCTCCAGGAAGGCAGCCATCAGCTCCTGGAGCCCCAGCTGCACACTGTCGCCCCTCTGACCACTCCTGGGTATTGTGTAAAAGCCCTAGCACAGAGCTTGTCCAACAGGGAGAGGGGAGGGGAGGGCAGGGGCCTACTTGCCAGGAAAGAGCCGAGCAGGGCAAATGGAACTGGGTGACCTGGGGTCCCCTTGGTCCCAGAGTTATTTGTAAAGTCCCTACTTTGGATGCAACACTGTTTATAGCTTTTCCATTTTTAGGTTGTATTAGCCTATCAGTTCGTCATGGCCCCATATAATATATGCATATATGCACATATATATATATATATATATATATATATATATATATATATATATATATGCACTATTATTGGTTTCTACTTTCCAGAGAAGGAAGCCACACCCTGGTGGAGCCCAGAGTAACCCAGCAGGAGTCAGAAGGCCAGAGCCTGGGACTTGGGACTCCAGCATGCACACCTATGCTCCTGGGCGGGATCTCCTTAAGAGGCAGTCTGGCTCTGCAGGCCTTGCGGGGCTCCTAAGGCTGTGTCTCCAGCCTGGTGACTCTGAGGGGATGCAGGATGCTTGTCCTAGGAGGACCACACTTGTTGGAGTGCCTAGGCTCTCCACTGAGCCTGCTCACTGTCTAGTCTCAGTTTCTGGTGGGATCAGGGGGAATCAAAGCCAGGGCCATGTGAATGCCAGGCAGGTGCTCTGTCCCTCTACCCTGTCCCTGTGACTGCTACGCTGAGAGATTTGCCTGGGAAGTAACGAAGCTGAGGCTCAGAGAGTTCAGTTTGTGCAGGCAGTGGGATGGAAGTGTTTGGAACCAGAGCCTGCGTGTAGAATGGCTGCCCCACCTCCCAAGGAGATGTCCTTGGGGCTGGGAAGCACAGCTTTTCCTGGAGGACCACTGTCATGTTAGCCATCTCTCCTACAGGTCCCCGCCCCGGAGTAGAATGACAGCATTAGTCACTGCCAACCTCACAGCCAGCGCTGATCCACCTAATCCCTGCTAAGTACTCCTGCCAGCTCCCATCCACGCTGCTGCTGGTGATCGTCACGGTCACTACAGAGCCAGGTGTGGGTGACTCGTCCAACTCACACAACATGGCTCCCCCTCCCAAATCCTAGGGCTTCATAAAGGAGGTCCTGCCCCCACCCACACTATACCACACCGGGGAAAACCAAGGCCCAGTTGGCAAAGCTGGATTCCTTGCAGAAGCCCAGGAGAGCTGCCCAGCTGACTGTTCTCTCTGTTTTGATGGAGAATAAAGGGATGGTCTAGGGAATGAAGTCAAGCCTTACAGTTTAGGCTTGCCCCTGTATCACAGCATTCACTGAGTGTCAAATAAGTGAATCTGGCCCTTTGAGGGACAATATAGAAACCCACAGTGAACTGGTAAAATAGGAAAGATTGTGGTCTAAAGACTTAAAAGAGGGGCTGAAAAGATGGCTCAGAGGTTAAGAGCACCGACCACTCTTCTAGAGGTCCTGAGTTCAATTCCCAGCAACCACATGGTATTGTTGTGTATGTAATCTGATGCTTTCTTCTGGCATGCAGGTGTACATGCAGGCAGAACACTGTATATATAATAATAAATAAATAAATATTTTTAACATTTTTAAAAGGAGGGGTTAGGGATTTAGCTCAGCGGTAGAACGCTTGCCTAGCCCTGGGTTCGGTCCTCAGCTCTGGAAAAAAATTTAAAAAGAAGGAAAAAAAGACTTAAAATAATAATCTGAAATTTATAGAAGGCTCTACAGCAGTTGGTTTTGTGGAACTCATTTTTCATTTTTTTAAACTTTGTAAAAAAAGTTTAATTATATATATGGATGTATGTGCATTTTATGGGTGCAGTACCCATAGTGGCCAGAAGAGGGAGACAGATGCCCTGGAGCTGGAGTTAAAGAGAGTTGTGAGCTGGCTGACCTGGATGCTGGGAATTGAATTAAATCCTATGTAAGAGCATAGTGTTGCACCATCTCTCCAGCCCTTTCATTCTTTATTCTGCTTTCAGTTTGGGAAATAAAGTCTATTTTCCATGTGAGCCCTGGGCTGGCAATTTGTTTGCATACTGCCTTTACTCCTTGGAGATGCAGATATTACCCTTATTTTCTGGGTAAGGAGACTAGGTTGTACTCCATCTACCCACAGCTGGATGGAGGTAGAGGTGAGATTTGAACTTGGCTCTGTGCTTTGTTTCAGCCTCACTGAACTATATCTCTAAGGAGGGGCTTTTTGGTGCTGTGGTCCTGATGCTACAGTTAGTATCACTGACTTGATCCTTCCGGTGCCCGGTCAGCTCCAAGCCTCTGGGGCCAGAGCTGCTGGAGGAGCTCACACTGCTGAGGGTCCCTATGAGCTGGTCATGCTGACAGCAGCATCAGCCCTTCTGAGTACTAATCCCTCTGCTAGTCTGTCTGTCTGTCTGTCTGTCTCTTTCTCCTTCCCTCCCTTCCTCTCTGTCTCTCTCTGTCTCTTTCCTCCCTCCCTTCCTTCTTCTCTCCCTCCTCCTCTTCTTTCTTTTAAGACATAATCCTGCTATGAGCTCTAGCTAGTCTGAAATTCATGAACCTCCTGCACACTCCGCAAATGGTCAATGCAAGGTCTCTCAGGATCCTGCTGTGTGGCCTCTGGGGAGGAACCTTCCAGGCCTAGACCACAACTCTGCAAGAATTCTCTCACGGACCCCTCACAGCCACTGAAAGGGTGTCCTTCAATAGTCTCCGTTGAACTGGTAAGGAAACTGAGGCCTGTGCATAGTAGCTCAGCTGTCCAAAGCTGTGAGGCCAGGGTGGGAGTGGGGCACTTTTGTGGGCTTGTTGCTTTGGAGAGCGCACTGACCATTGGCAGGGCAATATAGGGCAGTCAGGCCTATGAATGCCCCTGGAGCTGTCGTGGTGGTGTCTGCTGTTTAGATAGAATGTCACCATAGGATGGGTAGGGGTCACGTAAGGAGAATTTGACACTTGTGCCTGCTCTCTCAGGCATCACCAGTTTCTCTTCTGAATCATTCCCACATGCATGCACACACATGCACATGCACACACACAGGCAAAGACACAAACACACACACAGACACTCAGACACAGAGACATGTAGAGACACAAACACACACAGAGATACACACACGCAGACACACAAACACACAAACACAGACAGACATGCAGAGATACACACACACACACACACACACACACACACACACACAACACCCAGAGACGTAACAGCTCCTGCCCTGTTTCTCAGCAAATTCCCTGACCAAGTTCTGAGGTCCGTCTTCCCAGTCCTCTCCCGTCATCTGCTCCACCCGCTTCATTGGCTCCCATGCCAACATCTGCTAAAGCTGTGGTCTGCCTGCTCTAGATCCATGTTACTCCTCTGTCCTCACATGCCCTCTTGTATGCTCTGGAAGGTGGCCCTCCCTCCTCCTTGAAGGGCTCTCTTTCATCAGCTTCCTCAGCAAGGCACAGCCAGGCTTCCCTCCCTAGAGCCCCTAAACATAGGCAGCTCCAGCACATCCGGCTAGCTGCACATCCGTCCACCTGAACATCTAGCCAGCTGCTCATCTGTCCACCTGCACATCTGGCCAGCTGCACATTCAGGCATACAAGAATGGAGACCCAGACATAGCCCAGACCCTGAAGGTGTGGCTCAGTGGCACAGTAGACCCTGGGGGAATGGCTCAAGGAAACAGAGATGGGGGTATGGCTCAGTGGGACAGACCCTGGGGGTATGGCTCAGTGGGACAGACCCTGGGAGTGTGGTTCAGTGGCACAAGTGCATGGTTTCTTGGTACAGATCTCTTCTTGAATGCAAGAGGCCCTGAGTTCAACCCCAAGCACCTACTGCGAATTAGTAATGATAAGGACGATCAATTCTCTACTTTGCCATAATGTTTTTACTGACAGTTTTAGATGTACCCAAAGTGCAAGAATCCTACAACTTCCCAGTTACCTCCACTCACATCTCCAGGTTCCCCATATTGAGATATTAGCATTCTTCCTCTCCCTTCCTCCCTACCCTCCTCCTCCTCCTCCTTCTTCTTTGTTTTTTTGTTTTGTTTTGGTTTGGTTTGTTTTTTTGAGATAGGGTTTCTCTGTGTAGCCTTGACTGTCCTGGACTTAGTTTGTAGGCCAGGCTGGCCTCAAACTCACAAAGATCCACCTGCCTCTGCCTCCCAAGTGCTGGGATTAAAGGCGTGCGCCACCACCGCCCAGCATCCCTACCCTTCTTTTACAATTTTCCCTCTCCATTTTTTCCTCTCTTCCTCCCTCTGCCTTTCTCCTTCTACTCTCTGTGTCTATATTTCCACTTACATTTTATATACAGTATGTTTTTAATAAATCAAATATATTTATTATGGTAGCTTGAGAACAGTCCCCATGGGCTCACGTGACTGAATACTTGGTTTCTAATTGGTGGAATTGTTTGGGAAGGATTGGGAAGTTCTAAGCCCCCCCCCCCCCCACCTGTAGCTATGACTCATGACTCAAAATGTGAGCTCTGAGCTACAGAGCCGGTGCCATGCATGCCTACTGCCATGCTCTGTGCCATGATAGTCATGGATTCGCCCTCTGAAAGCCTAAGCCACAAATAAACTCTTCTATAAGTTGCCTTGGCCATGGTGTTTTGTCACAGTAGGAAAACAAACAAACAAAAACAAAAAAAATAACTAAGACATTTATGTTTTGTATCTTCTGTATGTTGACCCAAACCACCAGCTAGTAAGTTGCAGCCATCCCAGCCTTCATCAGGAAGGTATCTATTATGAAACCAGAGGAAATTAACATGGATACACTATTTTATCCACAGAGCTGAGGATCCCCAGTTCTTAGCATAGTCTCTCCATAAGCCAATGAAAAGCTGAGTCCTGTGCAATGTTCAATAATGGTGTTTCTTCTTTTTGTAGCTGGACAGTTTTTCGGCCTTGTGTTTCAAGGCCTGGATGACAGGGCAGTCCTGGTGAGCTGCTGATGGATGTCCTGCCAGGTGCTCCCTCCAGGTCACCCTGGCACACATGTTTGTTCTTTTCCATCTTCCTTTTCTTTTCTAAAAAAAAAAAAAAAAAAAAATTAAATTTTTAAAAATTTCATGTGTTTTGGTGTCTTGCCTGCATATGTTTTTCTGAGTGTGTTGGATCCCCCAGAGCAGGAGTTACAGACAGTGGTCTGTCATGTGGGCACTGGGAAATGAACCCAGAGTCTCTGGAAGAGCAGTCAGTACTCTTAACCACTGAGTCATCTCTCCAGCCCTCTTTCCATCTTCCTAAAATGCTAGTGTCTCTGCTTTTTAAGTTCCCCTTTCACTAAACCTTCCAATGTCACCTCTCCCAAAGAGTCACCCTGGGAAGCAGATTTCTTTTTTCCTGTGACATCATCCTACTTTTTTGTGTCACAGCTTCTTTCTACCTTTTCTTCTTTTCTTTCCTTTATCCTCCTCCTCCTCCTCCTCCTCCTTCTTCTTCTTCTTCGATATCATCTAACTGTGTAGCCCTGGATGTCGACCAGGCTGGCCTCGAACTCAGACATCTGCCTACCTGGTGGGCTGAGTGCTGGGATTATGGGTGTGAGCTACCACACCCTCACACGCAGCCATCCTTTCTGGTAGCCTGGGTTTGTTTTTTCTATGCATCTGGAGACAGATCCTGCTTCTTTCTATCTGAGTCCACGAGCCCACACAGTGCCCAATGTGTACGTGTAGGAGTCTCTGGTGTTCTGTCAGCATCTGCGGATAGGGAGGAAAATGGGCCAGACACACCTGAACATAGATTCTTTAAATAGCAACACGCATGGAGCTGGAGAGTTGGCTCAGAGGTTAAGAGTACTATCTGCTCTTCTAGAGGACCTTGGTTCAGTTGCCAGCACACACATGGTGGCTCACAGCTGTCTGTAACACCAGTTCCCTCACCATAACATAGACACACATGCAGGCAAAAAAAAAAAATCAATTAAATATGTAAATAAATTACATATTTAAAAACAACAACATGCTCAAGCTGTGTTTCAGGAGAAGCCTCTGGAATCCACCCAAGGACTGTCTGAAACTGGCTTTTCAAGAATAGACATGTGGACCCGGGGAAGCATCTCGGTGGCAGAGCACTTTTCTGACATGTACAAGACCCTAGGACCGTAAGAAAAAGGAAACTTTTGGAAGGTATGGTGGTCCACACCTGTAAGTCCAGCACAGGCAAACAGATCACAATGTCAAGTCTGGGCCACAGAGTGAAACTGTCTCCAAGAAAAGAAAAAGCTGACCGCTGCGCTGTGGTTAAAAGCTCTCGCTGCTTTCCCAGAGGGCATTATGTCATCTTCCACCCCCACCGCCTACCCCCTCACCCCCACCCCCACCAACCCAAGTGAGGCAGCTCACAACTGCCTGTAACTCTTCCAGCTCCAGCGATCTGATGCCCTCTTCTGGCCTCCACTGGCATCTGCATGCACATTCGCATACACACACTAAATAAATCAATTAATTAAATGTTTAAATGACTAGTAAAGATGAGACGTATAAGTAGTAACTGACACCATGTGCTACTTTCACTAAATCTCTAAAATGTTCTTAGACAGGCTGTAGCTTACTTCAAGCATGATCGTGTTGACATTGTCCTTTTTTTTTTTTTTTTTTTTTTTTAATTTATTTTTTAAGGTTTAAAAAAGCTGTTTACTGGGCCTGGAGAGATGGCTCGGAGGTCAAGAGCACTGACTGCTCTTCCAAAGGTCGTGAGTTCAATTCCCAGCAACCACATGCTGGCTCACAGCCATCTATAATGAAATCTGTAAACATAATAAATAAATAAATTTTTTTTTTTAAAGATGTTCACTGGTGTTTTAACTGCAAGTATGGTTGTATGAGGGTGTCAGAAACCCTGGAACTAGTTACAGACATTTGCGAACTGCCATACAGGTGCTGGGAATTGAATCCAGGTCCTCTGCAAGAGTAGACAACGCGCTTAATTGTCAATCCATCTCTCCAGCACCATCTTGACATTTTCTCTGAGGGATATTTTGTATATCAATATCTCTGTATAATCCACTATTAAAAAAACAAGGACTTGGCGGGTGCCATGGTGCGCATCTGTAATCCAAGCGTTCCACAGGCTAAGACATAAGATCCACAATTTCTGGCCAGCCTGGGCTTCAAAGTGAGCTGCTACATTGAAAATAAATAAACCGTGGCTGGAGTCGTAGCTCAGTTGGTAAAGTGCCTTACACATGTGAGGACCTGAGTTTGGATCGCCAGCATTCACATAAAGAGCACAGTATGGTAGCAAGCATCTGTATCCCAGCACTGGGGAAGTGGAGACAGGAAGATTCCTATCGTGCACTGGGCACTGGGCCAATCCGGCATGATTGCGTGAGTTTCTGGTGCCAATTAGAGACCCTTCTTAAAAACGAAGGTTGGAAGCCAGGTGTGGTGGTGCACGCCTTTAATCCCAGCAGTCGGGAGGCAGAGGCAGGCGGATCGATGTAAGTTCGAGGTTAGCCTGGTCTACAAAGCAAGTCCAGGACAGCCAAGGCTACACAGAGAAACCTTGTCTTGAAAATCCAAAAAATAAAACAAGAAGAAGAAAGAAGAGGAGGAGGAGGTTGGGGCCAACAAGTTAGGTGAAAGCACTTGGCGCCAGCCCTGCCAACGTCTAACCCTGGCAACCTGAGCTCCGTCCCCACAGAAAAGCCAGGCACATGACAGAATATACACCTTCAACACAGGAACAGCAGGCAGGAGGATCCCTCAGGCTAGCTGACCAGACACTCTAAACAAACCAGTACTCCCAAACACTTATTAAATAAATAAATAAATATATAAGGTAGAGAGCATTGAGGAAGAAACCTGATGTCAGCTTCTAGACTCCACATACGTTTACACAGTGTCCCATCCTATGGCCCATGCTCCTCAACTCCCCTCAAAACATACCCAACAGCTGCAAACTGCACCCCATTCTCTAGGCTCCATATTTCTGCCCACACCTTCGGCAGAAGACCTCACTTCCTGGAGGCCAGGCCAGTTCTAGGAACTGAAGAGGCAGGATAGGCACCCCCAAACCCCAGAGGCCACACAGTTCATAAAAACTCTGATGGAGACACCCTACTAGACCTAAAGACTCACTGGTCACCAAAACCCCAGGCCAGAGGGCCAGGGAGGAAACATTTTCCTAAGCGGGGGGACCCACGCACCTAACAAAGATCAAGCCAGAAGTCAGCACCTGCAATCAATAAGAGGCAGAACAGCATGGCACCACCAGAAGCCAGCTACCCTACTACTGCAAGCCTCGAATATTCTAACACAAGAAGATGACCTTAAGCCTAATCTTATGGAGATGACAGAGGCCTTTAAAGGGGAAATGAATAAATCCCTTAAAGAAATTACAAGAAGCCGGGTGGTGGTGGCGCATGCCTGTAATCCCAGCACTCGGGAGGCAGAGGCAGGCGGATCACTGTGAGTTCGAGGCCAGCCTGGTCTACAAAGTGAGTCCAGGATGGCCAAGGCTACACAGAGAAACCCTGTCTCAAAAACAAAAAAAAAGAAATTACAGGAAAATACAATCAAACAGGTGAAGAAAATGAAAAAAAAAAACTGTTCAAGATCTGAAAATGGAGTAGAAGCAATAAAGAAAACACAGGCTGAGGGAATCCTGGAGATGAAAGACCTAGGTTAGTGAACACAATTTATGGACACAAGCATTGCCACCAGAATTCAAGAAACTAAAGAGAGAATATAAGGTGTAGAAGATATTGATAGAAGAAATTGATACATCAGTAAAAGAAAATGTCAAATCTAAAAAGTTCCGGACACAAAGCATCCAGGAAATCTGGGACACTATGAAAAGACCAATAGGAATAAGCTGGGCAGTGGTGGCACAAGCCTTTAATCCCAGAACTCAGGAGGCAGGGGCAGGTGCATCTCTGAGTTCGAGTCAGGCCTGGTTTACAGAGTAAGTTCCAGGACAATCAAGGCTACACAGAGAAACCCTGTCTTGAAAAACCGAAAAATAAAAATAAAAAAGTACAAGAAGCTTATGGAAATCAAATAGATTGGAGCAGAAAAGAAAGTCCCCTGTTACATAATAATCAAAACACTAAATGTACAAAACAAAGGAAGAATATCCAAAGTTGCAAAGGAAAAGGTCAAGTAACATATAAAGGCAGACCTTTTAGAGTTACAGCAAACTTCTCAGCAGAGACTCTAAAAGGCAGAAGGGTCTGAGCAGATGTCTTACAGACTCTAAGAGACCTCAGATGCTAGCCCAGCTTACTATATCCAGCAAAACTCTCAATCACCATAGATGGAGAAAACTGAGTATTTCATGACAAAACCAAACATAAACACTATATATCCACAAATCCACTCCTACAAAAGATACTAAAAGGAAAACTCCAAGCTAGGTTAACTACACCCAAGAAAACAAAGGAAATAAATAATTTCACTCCAGCAAAACCAAAAGAAGGGAAGCACTAGAGTGGGAGGGCACACACACACAACCAATAACAACATTAAAATAACAGAAATTAATAATAATTGGTCATTAATACCACTAAGCATCAGTGGACTCAATTCCCCAATAAAAAGACACAGGCTAACAGGATTGATGTGAAAACAGGATTTGTCATTCTGCTGCGTACAAGAAACAGACCTCAGCTAGGCAGTGGTAGTGCACACACTTACTCCTTTAGTCCCAGCACTTGGAAGGCCACAGGCAAGCAGATCTCTGAGTTCAAGTCCAGCCTGGTCTACAGAGTGAGTTCCAGAACAGACAAGGCTACACAAAGAAGCTCTGTCTGAAAAAAACAAAAAAAGAAAAGAAACACATCTCAACATCAAGGTTAGACAATACCACAGGTAAAGGGTTAGGAAAAGATTTTCCAAGCAAATGGACCCAAGAAGCAAGCTGGTTTAACTCTTCTAATATCTAACAAAATAGACTTTCAACAAAAATTAATCAAAAGAAATGAGGAAGGATAGATACTTCATACACATCAAAGGAAAAAAAATCCACCAAGATGATGTCTCAATTCTGAATATCTACGCCCCAAAGGCAAGGGTACACACATTTCTAAAAGAAACATTACTAAGCCTTAAATCACACATCAAACCACAGACCAATGGATAGGTCATCCAGACAGAAACTTAACAGAGAAATAATGGAACTAACAGACATTATGACTCAAATGTACCTAACAGATATCCACAGAACATTTCACCCAAACACAGAAGACTATACCTTCTTCTCAGCACCTCATGGAACATTCTCCAAAACTGACCATATAGTCATCCACAAAGCAAGCCTCAATAGATACAAGAAAATTGAAATAACTCCTTGTATCTTATCAAACTACCATGGATTAACGTAAGTCTTCAACATCAACATAAAGCCTATGAACAACTCTCTACTAAATACCACTCGATCAAGGAATAAATAAGAAAGAAATTAAAGACCTTGTAGAATTCAGTGAAAGGAAGGCACAACATACCCAAACTTATGGGACACAATGAAAGCAGTGCTAAGAGAAAGGTTCATAGCACTAATTGCCTTCATAAAGGAATTGAAGAGATCTCATACTAGCAATTTAAAAGCACACCTGAAATCTCTTGAACAAAAAGAAGCAAGCACACCCAAGAGGAGTAGATGGAAGGAAATAATCAACTCAGGGTGTAAATCAATAAAATAGAAACAAAGAGAACAATACAAAGAAGTAACGTTGAGAAAATCAACAAGAGAGACAAACCCTTAGCCAAACTAACTAAAAAGCAGAGAAACAGCATCTAAATTAACAAAAACAGAAATGAAAAGGGGAACATAAAAACAGACACCAAGAAAATCCAAAGAAACATTAGATCTTACTTCAAAAAATGGAAAATCTAAAAGAAATGGATAATTTTCTCAATATATATCACTTATCAAAGTTAAATCAAGATCAGATAAGCAATCTCAATATACCTATAACCCCTAAAAAAGTAGAATAAGTAATTAAAATTTCTAACCATAAAAAACAAGAATTCTACCAGACTTTCAAAGAAGAGATAATACTAATTTCCCTCAAAATTATTACACAAAATACAAACAAAAGGAACACTTCAAGATTCATTTTAAGTGTCCACAGTCACGTGATACTTAAACCACACAAAGACTCAACAAAAAAAAAAAAGAGAATTTCAGATCAGTTTCCCTCATGAACATTGATGCAAAAATATAATAAAATAGTTGCAAACCAAATCGAAGAACACATCAAAAAGATCATTCACCATGATCAAGTAGACTTCATCCCAGAGATGGAGGGATGGTTCAAAATAAGAAAATCTATCAATGTAATCCACAATATAAATAAACTGAAAGAAAAAAACCCCATATGATCATCTTAATAGATGCTAAAAAGGCATTAACAAAATCCAACACACTTTCATTATAAAAATCTTGGAGAGATCAGGGATACAAGGCACATAGCTAAATATACTAAAGGCAATATATAGTAAGCCAATAGCCAACATCAAATTAAATCTTCCATTAAATGAGGAACAAGACAAGGCTGTCTACTCTCTCCATATCTCTTCAATATAGTACTTGAAGTTCTAACTAGAGCAATAAGACAACCAAAGGAGGCCAAGGGGGTACAAATTGGAAAGAAAGAAATCTAGGTATTGCTATTCACATATGATATGATAATATATATAAGTGACCCAAAAAATTCTACCAGGGAACTCCTACAGCTGATAAACACCTTCAGCAAAGTGGCTGGATACAAAATTAACTTTAAAAAAATCAATAGTTCTCCTTTACACAAGCAATAAATGGCTGAGAATAAAATTAGGGAAACAACACCCTTCATCAAAGTCACAAATAATATAAAACATATTGATGTAATTCTAACCTAGCAGGTGAAAGACCTGTATGACAAGAACTTTAATTCTTTGAAGAGAGAAATTGAAGAAGATATCAGAAGATGGAAAAATGCCCCCTACTCATGGACTGGTAGGACCAACATAGTAAAAATGGACATTCTACCAAAAACAATCAACAGAGTCAATGTAATTCCCATTAAAACTCAAAAACAATTCTTTACAGACCTAGCAAGAACAATTCTCAACTCTATATAGGAAAAACAAAAAACAAAAACCCAGTGTGTCTAAAACAATCCTGTTCAATAAAACAACTTCTGGAGGTATCACCATCCCTGATTTCAAGCTGTACTACAGAGTCATAGTAATACAAACAACATAGAACTGGCACAAAATCATACAATTTGATCACTGGAATCAAATTGAAGACCCAGACGAAAATCAACACACCTATGGACACCTGGGTTTTGATAAAGAATCCAGAAATAGACAATGAAAAAAAGAAGAAAGAAAGAAAGAAAGAAAGAAAGAAAGAAAGCATCTTCAACAAGTAGTGCTGGTCCAACTGGATGTCAGCATGTAGAAGAATGCAAATAGAACCATATCTATCATCCTGCACAAAACTCAAGTCCAAGTGGATCAAAGATCTCAACAGAAAACCAGATACACTGAACCTGATAGAAGAGAAAGTGGTGGCTAACCTTGAACACATTGGCACAGGAGACAACTTCCTGCACAGAACACCAACAGCTCAGACTCTAAGATCAACAATTAATAAATGGGACCTCATGAAACTAAAAAACTTCTATAAGGCAAAGGACACTGTCAAAAAGACAAAACAGAAGCCCGAAGATTAGGAAAAGATCTTCACCAACCCTACACCCAACAGAAGGCTGATATCCAAAATATATAAGGAACTCAAGAAACTGGATACCAACAAACCAAATAACCCAATAGCAAACTAAACAAATTCACAACAGAAGATTCTCTAAGGGCCTAGAAGCACTTAAAGAAATGTTCAACACCCTTAGCCATCAGGGAAATGCAAATCAAAACAACTCTTAGATTCCTTTACACCTGTTAGAAAGGCTAAGACCCAAAACTCAAACAACAGTTGATGGTGGCAAGGATGTGGAGCAAGGGGAACACTCTTCCATTGATGGTGGGAGTGCAAACTTGTAAAGCCACTTTGGAAATCAAGTTGGTTGTTTCTCAGAAAATTGGGAATAGTTCTACCTCAAGACCCAGCTATAGAGCTCCTGGGCATATACTCAGAGGATGCTCCACCATACCACAAGGACAATTGCTCAACCAATGCTAATCAGCTTATAGGTCAAAATGACCGAATACTATGTTTTTATCACTTTATAGCCTTGGTAAAGAACACAGCTGGCCCTGTCCAATCAAATTAAAGACCAACTCCTGAGTAAGAGCCAAAACCTTAATGACTCAAAAAGTCCCCAGAAACCAAACAAGCAGCCAATCCTGAATCCCCTCATATACGCTAACTCAGTTCTGACCTATCAATTAAAGGTTGTCACAAATCCCTCTGACTGTCTATAAATTGAGCCTGCATGCTCATTTTTGGGGTCACCCTCTAGAAAGAGGATAAAGGCTCTTTGCTTTTGCATACTGCCTTGGGGTCTTTCTTCGGCAGATCACCCAGACCCTAACACTATGCTAATAGCAGCTTTATTCGTAATATCCAGAATCTGAAAACAGCCTAGATGTCCCTCAACTAAAGAATGGATAAAGAAACTGTGGTACCTTTACACAATGGAGTGTTAGTCATTAAAAACAGTGACATCATGAAATTTGTAGGCAAATGGATAGAAAAAGATCATCCAGAGTGAGGTAACCCAGACCCAGAAAGATGAACATGGTATGTAGTCATCTATAAGTGGATATTTTACATAAGATACAGGATAACCATGCTGCAATCCACGACCAAAAAAAAAAAAAGCTAAGCAACAAGGAGGGCTCAAGGGAGTGACACATGAATGTCACTGAGAAGGAGAAATAGAATAGTCACCATGGGTGGATTGGGGGAGGGGCTGGATGGGGTGGGGATGGGAACAGGAGGGATCAGGTAGGGGAGGACAGAGGGAGAGAGTACAGTGTGCATGTTGTGTTGCATTCATGTGTGAATGGCAATGCCAGGGGCCAGAAAGGGGCATTGGATCCCCCAAAACCAGAGTTACAGGCAGTTGTGAGCCACCTGACTTGGAGGCTGGCCACTAAACTCACGTCCTCTCCAACAGCAGCACATTGGGACTCGCGTCTTACCTAGGGTCTGAAGTTCTTCCTCACCCCAGAGCCTTTTCTCCCTGCTTGATCTTCAGGTATACCAACAGGCCCCACTGCGTCCCAGCTCTCAGTCCCTCACCTCTGGCTGAGGGCCAGGACTCCCACAGTCTGGCTTTGGTTCCCATCCTGCTCTTTGTCCATCTCAACTCAGAGCCTGTCTTTTAAGGGCTCCTCTTCCCATCTGAAGCCTCCGTCTTCCCCTCACCACACAAGCCACTTAAAGGGTCCCCCACACATCCCTCCACGCAACCGACCTATGTCCTTCATCTTCCTGAGGATTGGCCACAGCCTCCCTAACACAAGACCACCTCCAGGCTGCAGGTCAGTCAGCTCGCATTCCAAAGCCTCAGTCTTGGCATCCAACAAATGGGGAGAGTGAGGTGAGGTGGTGCGGGGCATACTTGGCCCAGAGCCAAGAACAAAAGGGGTCATCAGATACACTGAGCCCTGTGTGGTCATAGCAAGTGCAGGGCCAGTGGGAGGGCGGCGACGCTGAACCTGAGCCCAGAAAGAAAGGATGATGTACAACCGGCAAGAGGGCGCCAGAAAGAGGTCTAGTGCTTCTGCTATCAGGCAACCCCCTTGTGCTATGAGGACAGCCCATAATTTTGCCCCCAGGACTGGCATCTTTGGGGTGGGGATGTCAGTCATCCAGCTACTTTGCTCTGAAAGAAAGTCAGGGAAGCATGCAAGGAGAAGGGCGGCATGTTTCGAGAGCTCACTGTTAGCTTGCTGTTGTGCTGAGCTCACTGTTAGCTCGGTCCTGTGCTAGTAGCTGTCAGTCTAGTCCATGCCAAGGTCCAGCCTTGAGCCTGAAAGTGTAACATATGACAGGCACGCCAACCTGGGTCCCAGTCCAAGCTCTGCGACTTGCTTGCCGCATGACTTTGTGCAGTTTATACTTCCTCTCTGAGCCTCTTTCCTCCTCTGTAACTAAGAGTAAAAGAGGGGAAAGACCAGGCATTGTGGTGCACATCTTTAAAGGTAGGAGGGGGGAAAAAAGCTGGACAGTTGTGGTGCACACCTTTAAATCCCAGCATTCAGGAGGCAGAGGCAGACCTCTGAGATCAAGGCCAGCCTGGTCTAGGACTGCCTGGGCTACCCAGAGAAAGTCTGTCTTGAAAAACAAAAACAAAGTCAGAAGGCTCTCTGTGAATTCCGGGCCAGCCTGGTCTACAAGTTCTAGGCTAGCCAGGGCTACACTGAGATCCTATGTCAAAGAATACTTTTTTTACTTTAATTTTTTAGCTTTTCAGTCTAAGGACCCGCTGCCTCAAAACACATATTAACAAAAGAAAAGCATTGACGTTGTGCATAAATTGTCTTCATAAGGCAAGGAAAGCCCCCAAAACCAGTAACACTTGAGCATTTTTATGCAAAGTTCTGAGGAGATGAGATAAAAGGATAGGACTAAGGGAGAGAGAGAGAGAGAGAGAAAGAGAGAGAGAGAGAGAGAGAGAGAGAGAGAGAGAGAGAGAGAGAGAGAGAGAGCCAGAGCTGTTAAAGCAGAGCCTGCTGTGCCCTACCCAGCACCCAAAAGGGAAACAGAGATGTCCAGGGACCCCAACCTCCTCGAAGTCCATCTTCTGCACTCTAACCTCCGACACGCGTTTCGGGTACAGATGGAGGATAAGAGGTGTGTAACTAAGTCATCTGTCTCCATCAAGGCGTGGCCCTGTCCATCACTGACCTATCGTTATCCCTGCTCCAGCCTCTCCCCAGGGTGGTGTGACAAGCTGCCAGAAGTGCATGGCTCTGCCAAAGTCTCTGTCTTGGCAAATAAGTTCCTTCCCTGGCTGGCCCCAGGTTTCCATCTTTTTCCTTCTCCTGGCCCAAGACTCCGGGGACTTTGCAGTTCCTTAGCTGATTCAGTAGTCAGATAGGCAAGGGAGGGCTCAGCGCACCTCTTCAGGAACTTCTTTCCTGCCCACCTCCATGGATCTGACTCCTCTGGGTACCCCACATACCGGAGAGCTGACAGTGTCCGTAAAAGATGTTCAACCTGAACTCACAGCTTAAAGAAATAATTCTCAACCTTCCTAATGCTGTGACCCTTTTAATACAGTTCCTCATGTTGTGGTGACCGCCCCCCCCCCAACAACAAATGATCTTGTTGCTACTTCATAACTGTAATTTTGCTGCTGTTATGGTTTGCAAATATCTCATATGCAAACTCCAAGGGGGTCAAAACTCACAGATGGAGAACCGCTGGCTTAAAGGGTTTTGGTGGGTATGTGGCTTTGATAAACAGAGGAAACTGACCATCTGCCCTCAGCACAAAAGCCTCAAGGGAACCAAAACTGCACCCCGATGTCCATGAAACAACAGGTGTGGGAGTTAAAGTGGAGTCACCCCCTCCCTCCTTCCTGCTGACTCAGGGAAGACGGTGCCATATGACCCAAAGGACCAGAATGCACTGGGCCTATGTGGGCTGCACTCAGCCCTGTATGGGCAGCAGCTCACTTCATTCTATACAATTATGTATAGAACTTTCACCACCCACCTCTATAAATGGAGACACTGAGGCACAGGAAGGCCTGGGGCTTCACATTCAGGCTCCTCTGACTTTGAGATTCTAGGTGAGGTCTAGGATACTGGATCCTCAGCCTTTTTTGCCCCGTCTCGCTGTAATTATCCCGCTCCCAGGAGCCTTCCATTGGCCATGGGTTCCTGACACCTCCTGCTGGCCATTCACCTGAGCCTCTGCCAGTGGAGGGGAGGGGCAGAGAGGACTCTGGGCTCCAAGGTCTCCAGGAACTGTTCCAGAAAGTTCTCTCATCTCCACGCTGCCTCTGTAAAGTCACCCAACTGGTCCATGTGGTCACTGTCACCTGAAGCACACCTCCCCCCTCCTGTATGTCAGATGACACTGGACACCTCTGTCCTCAAGGGCACCCAGACACACAGGTGTATATCGACACACAAGCACATACTTTTTTTTTTTTTTTTTTTGGTTTTTCGAGACAAGGTTTCTCTGTGTAGCCTTGGCCATCCTGGACTCACTTTGTAGACCAGGCTGGCCTCGAACTCACAGCAATCCACCTGCCTCTGCCTCCCGAGTGCTGGGATTAAAGGTGTGCGCCACCACGCCCGGCCTGCACGTACTTTTTAATAATTAATTAAACTTTAGAAAATGAATCAAGCCGGGCGGTGATGGCGCATGCCTTTAATCTCAGCACTTGGGAGGCAGAGGCAGGTGGATCGATGTGCGTTCGAGGTCAGCCTGGTCTACAAAGTGAGCCCAGTACAGCCAAGGCTACACAGAGAAACCCTGTCTCGAAAAACCAAAAAAAAAAAAAAAAAAAAAAAAAAAAAGAAAGAAAGAAAGAAAAAAGAAAAAAAGAAAAGAAAAGAAAAAGAAAAAGAAAAGAAAATGAATCAATACCCAAGGCTCTCAGGACACACACACCTTGAAGCACTAGAACGGGCCTAGAGGACCTGCCTCTACTGCCCAAAGTGCTGTGTGATGTGAGCCACATCACTGGGTCCCTCATTTGGCCTCTCCATTGTTTCTCTAACCAAAAAGCTGGTCTCACTTGAGGGACCGGACACAAGTGGAGTCCTTGAATACCCACCCAAGGCCCAGGGAGCAAGACAACCCCGGGAGTTAAAGGGAGGAAGGTGCTAAGCAAGGTTGGACACTGGCAGGAGGCTTAGTCACTTAGAACACGCCCCCTCTCCCCGTCATCCCCCACCCCACCCCACCCCGCGGCCACCGGGTGCCTCTAAAATGGGGATCTGGTGCCACCTTGTGGCCATCACCTCTTCCAGCCTTCATAGGATCTCATTTCCCTAAGTATCATTTTTTTAGTGTTAAATACTAAAAATGTTTAATATTTTAAAAAATGATTGCTATAGCTTGGATATACATACATATATATGCATACATATATATCCATATATATATATATGTCCTAATCCCTAAGTATCTTTGGGCCCTGGATGCCTGGTGAACTGCAGAATTTGACTCACTCCACCGAGGGCTGTGTCCTTGTAGTTGTCATCATCGTTGTCATTGTCCATGCCATCACCCGCCCCTCTTTCACCAGCCAGCCAGTTACCCATCCCTAAGGAGGAGGAGGAGGAGGAGAAGCAGGACTCCTCTGGGGAAAGGCAGAATTTGAGGGAACGGGGCAAGGCAAGGCCTGCAGGTCCCTGGCACAGCCATAGTGGGGAGGGCACTCGCCTCCCTCTCAAGTCTACACTGGTCTCGGGCCAAGATTCCTGTCTCCACAGGGAGTCTCCTCAAGTGAGGTCATGCCACTTTCCATGGCTTCCCATGACCTTAAGATAGAGCCCAAGTCATGGCATAGGACTCACAAGGCAGAGCCAGGCCGTCCCTCACACCGTGGACACTTTCAACCGTCTAGCAGTCAGAAGCCCTCTTTTGAAAATCTTCACATAAGCTTCCATCTGCAGAGAAAATAGCTATAATCTAGTAGGACTTGGCTCTGTGGCAGGCACCGTAGGCTGAGCAATTTGCCACCCATCACTACGAGTGTTAGTTAGAGGACGAAGCAGACGGCCAGAGAGAGCCTCAGAAAGTGAGGGCCCGAGTTAGGCATGACCCCAAATCTACCAAACTCATCTTCTCTGCTGGAAAGGTCGGGGCCTCTGTTCAAATGGGGGAGGGTGACAAAACTGCCCACAGCATAGGGCAGTTGTACGAGGGAGGTGAGCTCAAATGTCAGAGCAGTCCCTGGCACAGTCTTGATGAGGCTTTATGTCATGGCTGTGGCCTCTGGGCAGGACGTACAAGGTAAGACTCAAAATATGGCAAAGGACTTGCTAACTCAGATGGGAGGGGTGAGTGGCCTTCCTGCTCCCCGCCCCCCCCCCCACCTCCGTCTTGCTAAAATGTTCCAGGTTCAGAGAGAGACCCTGTCTCCAAAACCAAGGTGGAAGAGATGACTAGGCTCAGGGGTTAGGAGCACCGGCTGCTCTTCCACATGGTGGCTCAGGGCTGACTAAACTCCAGTTCCAGGGGACCCCGATGGCTTCTTCTGGTCTCCCAGGGCACCAGGTATGCACATAGCGCACAGACATATATGCAGTCAAAACGCCCATACGCATAACTTGTGCAATTTTAAAATTGAGGAAGAAGGTGATAGAAGAAGAACCTGACGTTAACCTCTGACCTTCACACACACACACGCACACACACACACACACACAGGTGAGCACACACACACATACACGTGTACCAGAAGGGAGGGGGGTCAGAAAAAAGAAATGTTCACACTGATCTTTGCTGCTAGGTCCTGGATAGGCATCTTCTTTAAATTTTCCACAGTAACCAGGCACTTAAAAAAAAAAAAAAAAAAAAAGAATCCTTGGGGTTCAAGAGATTGCTCAGTGGTTAAGAGCATTGTCTGCTCTTCCAAGAGGTCCTGAGTTCAATTCCCAGCAACCACTTGGTGGCTCACAACCATCTGTAATGGGATCTGATGCCCTCTTCTGGCTTGCAGGTGTACATGCAGAGCACTTATCTACATAAAATAAATAAATAAATATATTTTTAAAAAGCATTAAAAAAAAATCTTGCCTGTATGATACCCATGGCAAGCTGCCCATCTCGAGACAGGCTTATAGATGTTTTAAGTCACTTCCCAGCCAGCCTCCCTGAAACCAGGCACAAAGCAACCCTACAACAGAGCAGAGCACCTGGCAGAGGAGGCCCCTCCAGGCCCAGGCTCTCTGGTTCCATGTTTGGCAGGGGTTGTATTGGAGGAGGGGGTCCCGGACTGTCACTTCTGGGAACTGGTCAGATGCTGGCACTCTCCAAAAGACACTGAGAGATGTGTGTGGATTTTCTAGGCTCTGTGGGAAGAGGGGGAGCAGCCGTAATGTGTGAGACCTCCGGCCCTCAATCCACCAACAGCTGTGACCACTTCAGCTATTTTAAACCCTTGGGCTCTGAAAGCTGCTATCCCATCAAACCAGGCACTGGGCCCAACGGGGTGAGCCAGAACCAGGTCAGAGGCCTGAGAGTGGGTGGCAGGCAGAGGCAGGTTACATAAAGGTGGGGGGTGGGTGGGAGCTGTATCTTGATCCTTGGACCAGACTCTGCCAGCATTTTCTGAATATTGTCTCATTTTCTATCATTCCATATCTCCCATCATGCTGAGGGACCGCCTATGAGCTTTCTGGAAGCCGGGCGAGCCACCCTCACCCACTAAGCCCTTGCCTACATACCCCGTGTCCCCACCCAGGTTTCTACTCTGCCACTGTCAGGACCTGTGCACCCCACGTTAATTCTTCATACTTTCTGTGTTCTCTTTCGTCATCTCCAAAGTGTCAGGGTTCCTGAAAAGATAAAATAACGAAATTCTTCTGCATTAGGAAGTGCCGCTTTGGGCGCAGTGTAAGAGCGCAGAAACCGTATAAGCAGCGAGTCCCAGTTGGCGTTTCTACTCAGCTGGGTAACCAACAGCCTTTGCCTGATGTTGTCACAGCCCTGGCTCTGTTGTGACCCACTTGGGGCTCATCCTTGTCCTACACTGAACCCCCACTTACTTGGTGGGAGTGAGTAACATAAAAAAAGACTCACATTCTGCCCCTCCTGGAGGTGGCAGAGGGATGCTGAGACCCACGCCTTCCTCTGAAGGGGAGGGGTTTCCAGTCTAATGCCACCTAGATTCTTGCCCCACATGCCTCCTCCCGATTGGAGAAAGCTATGCCAGGGACCAGCTTCTCACAGTATCTGAACTCAAAGCCTTTGCAAGGGGGGGGGGCGCAGTCAGTGACCCCTCTGGCTGGGACTCTGGGCCTCTCCTTCTCCACCCACATTCCTCCCAAATCCTTGATGCCCAGGAACAGCTGGGGTCCTTACCATCTCCTAATTTGGGCATCTGGAGGAGAAAGGTGGAATCAAGGGCACCCCCCTTTTCAATTCCATGCACTCCCTTGCTGGGTCTCCTCCCATCAGCCTATCTCCCTCGTCAATATGCATGTCCTCTACCCATCCTTCAATCTCCATTCCCATGGACAAGAAGCCACTTCCTCAAACGCTGCCATTTATTGCACAGCCCCAGGCTCAGAGAGAAAGGGCATGGACAGCGCTCAGGATGGTTCAGACACACCCCCCCCCACTAGATGTCATGGTGCCCCTTGGCCTTCCCGGACCATACACTGACCTCTACCTTGGCACGCCTTTTGGTGTCCCAGGCTGGGGCCCTAATCCTCTGTCCTGTCCCTGTCCTTCAACCAAGCACACCGTCGCCGCAGCCACCGGGAGCCACCCAAATCTCCATCCATAAACACCAGTCATATCAGTCCTCTCCTCTCCAGCCCTCTCACGCTCCGTCCGGGGTCTGCACTGTTGGCCCCAGCTCTGGCTGCTCATCGTGGTCTGGGGCAGCCAGAATGCGTTCTCAGATCACAGTAGAGATAGAACCATTCTAAACTCATGCTGCCCCTCTTATGCCTGGACTTAGCAATCTGGTCCCTGCCAAGAGCAGAGTCCCATCGTCCCCCGACCCCGCCCCCCGAATCCACCTCATTCCCTGTTTCTCATGGCAAAGTGTATCTGACGTGGGGCGCCCAGATTCCCAGGGGTGTTCAGGAAGCTCCTGTTCTCCTCCTCTCCTTGTATTGGCAAGATCTTCAAGAAGCCTCAGCCTCTCTTCTGAGAAGCCTTCCCGGGCCCTAAACTAGCTCTGCTGGAGCCATCCCTACCCACTCCTGCCCTGTCCCTTCGGTTGCTCTGCTCGCGTTTTCTTTCCCTCTGAGCTGGAGGGGATGGGTCCGGAAAGGGGAATTTATTGAATAAAAGAATGAGCAAGCCAAACATGGAAAGCAGGAATTGACAATTTGCGAGGCGCTGGGAGGGCGGGGCTAGGCTTGACGGACGGGCAGCAGGCCCACTCCAAGAGGAGTCCGGCGGACAGCCACCCCTCCCCCACGCCACGCCACGCCCACCAGCTGCAGCTTAAGGCCCCGGGGTAGTGCAGCTGCGGGCGCAGGCGCAGCGGCAGGCTCACCTGTAGCAGCAGGTGCTCCTTCCTGGGAGCAGCGCAGACGACAGCCGGCTCTACCGGAAAAAGATGCGGGAGCGGACCGTGAGGCTGCTGTATGGGAGCCGCGTAGAGGCGGTGTACGTGCTGGGCACGCAGCTCTGGACAGATGTCTACAGGTGAGTCGGCGACTCACCTACCCTTCACAAACCCTGAGAACCAGGACCAGGTCAGCCTGGCTGCAGTATCCCCGTTGTCCCTCAATTTGAGATTCTCCGAAATCCAGAGAACGCCCAGAAAAGTCGTAATGCTCAGGCCAGAGTCCATTTCCAAGCAACTGTGAACTCCTCCAAGGCACGCAGACACAGCTCTAGTCGCAGCCTCCTCTTCACTCCTTTCTGAGACTGCTCCCTTTTACCCTAGCTTTACCACGCCTGGTTTCTGCAGCCCTTCTCGCTGGGTGACCTCACATGGGCTATCTGTAACACACCCCTTTCACTTCCCCCAGCCCCTTCTCACTCACCCCAGCCCGGCCTCCTCCACCAGTAGACTTACTACTTACCCCTAGCAAGCAGAAACACCCGGAGATGTGCTGGGGACTGGCTTGCTCAAAGGGATCTGCCCAGGTGGAATGTGGCCTGGGACTTATCCGATTTCACCCTCCTCCCGGGGGCTGCTGGTGGTTGCCTGTCCCCAGGCACTGGCTGTGAGCTGTGTCCCTAAATGCCTTTACTGACTTCACCCTGAGAGGGGTCACTTTCCACCCACTGAGGCCCTGGGAGCCAGGACCTGTTTGTTCATCCCGATCTTCTTTGTCCACACACTTGATCGGAGTTTGGGGTACCTGAGACAGCAGAGTGAAGGAATGGTGCTGTCAGTGTCCTGTGCCCCCAAGGGAATGGGTAGAGGGTAGTGTGGGACCTGGGAAAGGCTTTGGGGAGTGGGGGTGGTGTGAACAGCCTGCAAGACCACACTGAGATCCAATATGCAGTTCTCTGCTCCAAGGATTCTAAATGTTCTTCATTGCTGGGGGGGGGGGGCGTCATGCTGGAACCAAGGGTATGTGGTTTTCTGAGGTGAGACCTTGTGCTTAGTGACCTGGGCTGGTGTGTCTTCTTTGTAACTTGTTCCCAGATCATTCTGACACAAAAGCGCCCAACTCTCCCAAGGCTTCTGGGGCTCCCCTGGGTGTGTCCCTCGTGCTCTCCTCAGCCCCTCTCCAGTGCCTTCCCAACAGGCCCAGCCACGTCTACAGGAGGCACTGGCCTTGCTGCTCCCAGCAAGCCTGCGACTGGGCCCCCTCTCTGCTCCTTTTCCCCTAGGCCTCAGCTCTGGTTTCCACTTTACCTGGGCCAGGACCTTGGTGGACCTGCATGTAGACCCCAAATGAGGACTGGATGGGTCCCAAGGATTGTAACACAGGGGTAGAGTGTGGGCTAGGCGCCAGTGGCCTCAGAGCATGCCCATCTCTCCCCACCTTCCAGCTCTGAATTGGGGACTGCCAAGGGGTAAAGCTAGGATCCAGGGCGCTCAGTCCCTAAGCCACAGCTGTCGCCATGCCTCTCTGCTTGCCGGGGCACCGTGGGTACTGTCTGAAAGGCTAGCATGCTGCCTCTGCTGGGGGGCTAGGGAGCAAAGTGGGGGGGTCCATGCCTTGCCCTTGCCTCACCCTAGCAGAGAGAGACCCAGCCTGGTGGGGGACAAGAGGGCAGGCGTCCCCTCTTGCTGTTCTTCACAGCGTCAATCTTAGCCAGGACTGAGAGTCCCCTAGCACCCAGAGACAGCACAGCCTAGACCATAAGGAGTCTACATTTCCAGATATGTTAGCAGAGTTGGAGGTGCACACCTGTGTCCCTGCACCCAAGAAGCTGAAGCCAGAGGGGACCGTAAGCCCAAGGCTCATTTAGACTACATAGCAAGTTCCGGGTTAGCCTGGGCTACATAGCCTGACCCTGTCTCAATCTTCCCCCAACTGTACCTTAAAAGAAGGAAAACAGCCTTGGGAGGCAGACAGGAGGATCTCTGTGTGTTCAAGGACAGTCTGATCTTTATAGCGAGATCCAGGACAGCCTGAGACTACACAGGGAGAGCCTGTCTCCCACCCCACCCGACTCCCAAAAAAAAACTAATAAAAGGATTTTTTTTTTTTTGAAAGTTATGGCTGGAAGCTGGGTGTGGTGGTGCATGCCTTTGATTCCAGCACTTGGGAAGTAGGGGCAGTTATGGATCTCTGTGAGTTCGAGGTTAGCATAGTCTACGTGGCAACTTCCAGGCCGGTCAGAACTGCATAGTAAGACCCTGTCTCAAAACAACATCAAGAAAAGTCGGGGCTGGAGAAATGGCTCTGAGGGAAAAGAGTTGCTTTGTAAGCATAAGGATTCTTTTGAGTCCTCAGGCCCCATGTTTAAAGCCAGGAGTGACTGTGTGCTGCTGCACTCTGCACACCAAAATGCCATCACTGGAATACACGACGGAAAGATAGTTCATGAGAAAGCTGACATTCCTCCCCCTGTGAGACTTTGTTACCCTCAGGGTTCATCTGAAATGGGGTACTGGTCACTCTACAAGGGCCCCATGGTCATCTTTGCTGGTGGCCACTGTCCTGGACAGCACATGTCTGGAACAGAGACCCAAAACCTCTCTGGGTAATTCTTTGTTCCACACAGTGTAGCATGATGCGGTATCCCTGCCTCAGTTTACCCAACGTCAGTATCAGTCTCTCTCCCACACAATATGACAACCAAAAATGCCTCCAGTCAATGCCAGCTGACCCAGAGAAGGAAAGTCATAGTCAGCTGAGCTCATGTGTCAGGCAGAAAGGAGCCTCCTCTAGCGGGACATGGCCAGTATCTGTGGGGACAAGTCTCCTCGGGCGGACAGGAGCAGGATGGGTCAGTGACAACTTAATATTAGGAAACGATGCACTGCCCCCTTTCATTCTGCATGAGACCTGGAAGATGCTTGTTTGTTTGTTTGTTTGTTTGGAGACAGGGTTTCTCTGAGTAGCCTTGGCTGTCCTTGACTCACTTTGTAGACCAGGCTGGCCTTGAACTCAGAGATCCACCTGCCTCTGCCTGCTGAGTGCTGGGCCTGAAGGCGTGCACCACCATGCCCTGCTCTAGAAGATGCTCTTTGAGCATCCTGATTTGCAGATGAAGAAAAGGGGGCTCAGAAAGAGGAAGCCATTTGCCTGGTGACAACCAGGACCTAGGTGTAAGTCCTGCAGCCTGGAGTCCATGCTTCCTCCTCTACTCCACCCCAGGTGACCCCTGGCCACCCTCCCCTGGATGGAAGCTCCTCGCCCCCTGACATATTACTGCCCCCACCCAACCATCTACTTCTTATCAAGTCCTCCCTGGCTGAGACACAGATCCTGGCTCTGGACACCAAGGGATGCTGGCACACACACACACCCCTGCCAGGATCTCTGAGTAGACTCCACAGAGCAAGAGCTGTGGGTAGTGCACCCAGTTGTGTAAGAAGGGAAGTGGGGACCCCTTGTTCGTTCATCTGGTCACAAAGGTGAATGAGCAAGCCCCACTCCCCTGATAAGGGCCCAGGGTGAGATTAAAAGTCTTCCTCCCAGACCTTGTGGTCCTGGTAGGAACTGCCCTGCCAGGCTAATGCCGGTCCCTACCATCTCTCATGTGGGGTGTTGTGGTCTCTGAGTGGAAGCTGCTTTGAGGAACTTAGAAGCTCTTGGCACAGTAGGAAGAGACAATTTTTTGTTTGTTTGTTTTATTTTGTTTTACCTTTTAAAGATCTTAACCTCAGGCTGGAGAGATGACTCTGGGTGGGACCTGAGTTCAAATGCTGGCACGCACAGAAAACTACTGTCACCCCGGTGCGGAGGGGGCACAGGTGGGAGGCTCCCTGAGACTGGCTGGCTAGCAGCCTAGCCCCAAGGTCAGTAAGAGACCCTGACTCAAAGAAATAAAGCAGGGCTTACGCCTTTGATCCCAGCACTTGGAAGGCAGAGGCAGGTGGATCTCGATGAGTTCTGAGCCAGTCTGATCTACAGAGTGAGTTCTAAGACAGCCAGGGCCACATATGAGACTTTGTCTCAGAGAGAGAGAGAGAGAGAGAGAGAGAGAAAGCTCTCTGGTCTCTGAGTATACACATATAAGCACATGTGCCATATACATATGTATACACACAACCACACATGAGAACGAGAGAGTGCCATTATTTGCTTAATATTACTCCCTAACGTTTATTGAACACCCAGCGGCCTTCCTAACATGTATGTGCTCACTCATTTCATATGCATTTGATAATTTGCATACATTCAGCCCTCATAGCTACTTCATGAGATAGGTGCTGTTAGCGCCCCTTTTACTCTCGAGGAACCTAAAGTCAGACCACACGGCTGAGGAGTGGTGGAGGAGCAGAGCCCAGGCTGCTGACTGCATTTCCAGCCTTCCTTCCTCCCTCTCCCCCCTCCCTCCAATCTTCCTGAGACTCATACTTTGGGCATGGCTCCTCCCTGTTCCCCTACAGATCATTCTGGGCTCTGGGTGAGTGAGTGAGTGCTCCATTGATGGTTGCAGACTGCCTAGCATGGGATGGAGCTGCCCACCTCCAACCTCAATAGGCAGGCCCCGCTGGATGGGCCTATGGAAGGTCAAGGGTATGTGGTGTGGCAGAGCTTGGCAGAACAGCAACGCCTGCTGCCGAGAGAGTGACGAAGGAAGACATCAGGCCAGGTCCCGTGGCCCCATAAATTAGAACAACACCCAGAGCCTTGGGCCCAGGACAAGAGGCGCTGCCAGGAGCTGCTTAGGATTCAGATTTCAGGCTGGTGCCCAGGGATGGGAGGGCTAAGAAAGGACCTGGTGCCCCGTGTACCTTCATGTAGTGGGTGGGGGGGGGGCAGTCTCTGAGGCTCTTCCTTGCTGACCACAGGTTTGGAAGGATGACATAGTCGCAGGGGCTCACGCCTCCAAAGACCAGTGGTTTGAGGCGACCCTCCCCTCTCCTGCTCACCCATAGGCATGCTGCACCCTGGGCCCAGGGGCTTGACAGGCCCATGCTCACTCATCTCAGTCAGTCAGTCACCCAAAAGTCGAGGACAGAGAGCCACCCTCGACTGTCCCCTCTCTGGGCACCAGACTCTTACCTGCAAATAAGTGTGTGGGGTGGGAGGAGGGTCTTGAGCTCCCCAGGATCTTCTCTGGGTCCTTATCTACAAGACCGTGATGATGATGCCAACCTGTGGGCTCTCCCAGGCCTAGAGCTCGCATAGTTCACTCACACCCCGCCGTGAGGGTCCTGAGACTTCTTTGAAGCAGAGTCTGTTTGTTTGTTTGTTTTTCAAACAGGGTTTCTCTGTGTTAGCCTTAGCTGTCCTGGACTGGCTTTGTAGACCAGGCTGGCCTAGAACTCACAGAGATCCACCTGCCTCTGCCTCTGCTGGGGTTAAAGGCGTGTGCCACCACGCCCAGCCAGAGTCGTTTTATATGGCTCTTGCTGTTCTCATCGGTGAGGTGGGATGGATCAGGCCGTTCTCATGGGGTTGTGTATGGACTGAGAGCCCCGTGGCTTGCAATGGTCAATTCTCCAGAATTCTCACTGTGAGTTGGACTCTGGGTTTAATATAGTATCACCCATCACCAGGAACCACAGGTACTGCCCTCAAAGTGTTCATGAGACTCATGAGAGAGACCCCGCTGCACACCGAGTAGCATTCGGAGCCCTGGCTAAGGGAGGGAGAATGGTTCTGGCTGATGGGTCAGGGAAGCCTTCTTGAAAGAGGTGGCAACTGAGCTGGATCTTATCAGACAGGTAATGGTTCAGGACACAATGGAATTGGTAAGTCCGGTGGGAACAAACCCACCTGACAGGAAAGTGAGGCCTATGGAAACAGTAAAAGAGTTATTTCAATAGCCTGGAGTATAAAGCTGAGAGACAGTGAAACTGGGGCTTTGAAGGCTTTGCTCAGAGGCTGGGTGTTGTTCTATAGGTGGGAGAGGGTCCTGGAAGGCTTCTGAGAAAGGGAATCACCAGAGGCTAGACTGTTTCTTCCCTGTAGAGGGGCCTTGGGCCACTAGAGGCACTGCACCCTGTGAGAGAGGCTGCAGGGGATGGGGGTGGGGGGTACCAGGTGAAGAAGGAGGCCAGCTATACACACATGCCAAGATTTGCCTCAACCAACTGTGCCTAGGCCCAGGGTCAGCCCTCAGGACACTGGCCACCACCATAGTGAGCATCTGGTGTGAGGCCTGGACTGAGATCTCCCTCCCTCCACTCATCTCTGTCCCTGTGAGCGGTCCCCAGGCTGGCACCTACAACTCCCCCTATCCAACTCCTCCAAAGGCCCGAGGGCAGGATGTCACACCCTGGCTGCCAGGAGCTGGGGTCACTCCAAGGATGAACCCCGCCTGGTGTTAATGAGGCCCAAACCAGATGGACACACTGACAGCCAGGGGCCAGCAAAGAAGAGGCACATCACACTCTCGAGTGTGGGCCTCCTCAGCCTCCTCAGCCCTGCCAGGCTATGCCGGAGACCTTCCCCCACTGTCTGAGACAAGATCAGACAGGCTGGGTGGCTCCTCAGAGGCCACACAGCATTTGAGAAACTGGGCACAGGTCTGCCTAGCCACTTCTCTCCGTTTCCATGGCCACCATCCAGTTCCGAGCCACCAACAACACTCGCAGCAGCTACCATCACGGGCTTGCTTATTAGCTGCCCCCAGCACTTCCATTATTTTCTTCTGAAATCTCTCCTTGCTTGCAAGCCCTTGCCTGCAAACCTATCCCCACAATCATGACTGCCTCTTCCCCCTATATGCATGCTTGCGCGCACGCACGCGCGCACACACACACACACACACACACACACACACACACACACACACATCTCAATGATGTCAGGCCTCCTGGTCCCACAGCATCAAGGCAGCTCAGAATTTGGAAGAAATCTTCTTGAGACAAAAGTGTGCCGCTCTGTAGCTGAGGCGGAGTTTCTGGTCCACAGGCTTAACTGATTCTTCTGAGAGGAAAGTTTAGGCTCTTAGCTCAAATGTTGCTTTCTCAGAGACTCTGTCTCAGAACCCCTGACATCATGTACCCCATATTTTCAGAATCCAAGACTTTTACATGTTAGGCAGGCACACTACTATCGAGCTGCATCCCCCCACATGGCAACTCATCTCTCTCGATTGCAGTCATCACAGTTAATTGCATCATACACGAAGTCTTTCTCTCTCGCTAGAATATAAGATCTGTGGGCCAAGAGATAGTGTTATCTTTTTAGCCAGTCTTTCCTCAGCAACCAGAACTCTCCCTGGTACTTAATAAGCGCTCAGCAGATGTGTGTTGAGTAAATAAATGGCTGTGTGAGCAAGCCCTCCTCCTCCAGCCCCATCTCCAGCAATTTGTTTGTTTGCTTGGTTCGTTGGTTGGTTTGGTTTCTCGAGACAGGCTTTCTCTATGTAGCTTTGGCTGTCCTGGAACCTACTCTATAGACCAGGCTGGCTTCCAACTCACAGAGACCCACCTGCCTCTGCCTCCCAAGTGGGATTAAAGTGCCACCACCAGGCTCAGCAGATGTTTTTACTCACTGTGTGCCTGGACTAGGCCAGGGCTGACACAAAAATAAGGAAGAAGATGCCGCCTGCTGTGACAAAATAAACACAGGCGTACACCCACTCATTGGGAGGAGGGCATGTAGCAGGCGGAGAATCAGGAAACAGCGGTCCAGTATTAGAGATAACAAGGCACCATGGGAGGCTGGGGAGACGGCTTGGAGTGTAAAGTGTCTGTGTGCAAGCAGGAGGACCCGATCTCCAGCACCAGCGTAAAAGCCAGGTGAGGAGCATAGGTCTGTAACCCCAGCACTGGGGGATGGAGACAAGTGGGTCCCCCAAATGGTCAGCTCTAAGTTCAGTGAGAGACCCTGTCTCCAAAACTAAGGTGGCAAGCTGGACACGGTGGCACATGCCTGTAATCCCAGCACTCAGGGAGGCAGAGGCAGATGGAGCTCTGTGAATTTGATGCCAGCCTGGTCTACAAAGCAAGTAAGGACAGCCAAGGCTACACAGAGGAGCCATGTCTCCAAAATTCAAAAAAACAAAAAACAAACAAACAAACAAAAAAACACCCCCCCCCCAAAAAAACTAAAACAACAATTAAAAAAAAAAACTACACACACTCTAAATTAATGAATATGTAAAATATGTTTTGATACTAGCTAGAAAAGCCAGTCAGGAAGCATCCATTTATTGTCACTCCTGGATGCTGGGACACAGTGCAGACATGGGTCGTAGACTGGCCTCCTGCCTCATGCATGCTCTCAGTAGACTCTTTCCAGCAAGCTATGGGGTCATAGCCACCCCACCCCATTCCTTTCCCTCTCTCAATACTGTCCCACAGCCTCTAGGGACCCCAGGCCATCTGTAGCCCCAGGCACTCAGGTTTCTGCAGGGGATTCTAACAGGATCTTCCTGGGGGAGGAGGCAGCCAACAGGATCCACATGGCACAATGGTGCCTTTGTAGCCTCTGCCAGGGCTCCAAGAATAGCTGTTTGCTCAGCCTCAGGCAGGGCTGTGGGAGGCCTGGAGCCCGAGAGCTCTGATGTGGTCCTTGTGTTAACCCACTAGATGCTTTTTCAGCTTCTCACAGGCTCCGAGGGATGGAGGGATGGAAGCAGGCACACTAGGGACTTAGGGGTCTTGAAGGATCAGGTGTGGTTTGGAAAGCACCATCATCTCAGAAGAGCCATGTGCTCTTGATGTAAAAGTCAGGTGAAATGGACTCAGTTCAAGGAGAGGAGGGGGCTCTAGCACCCTCCACTTGATTTCAGCCAAAAGACTAAGAATGGATTGCTTGCCAGGCGGTGGTGGTGCATACCTTTAATCCCAGCACTTGAGAGGTAGAGCCAGGTCAGCTTGGTCTACAGAGCAAGTTCTAGGATAACCAGGGCAATGACAACAACAACAACAACCTGTCTCAAAAAAACAAACAAACAAATGGATTGCCTGGAATCCACCACAGACCCCCAGCCACCACCATGGCCCATGCCAGGCTAGAGCTACGAGACCACAGTGCTGAAGGTGACATCAATATTTCTCAAACTGTGGCCCCAGTAGTTTCTAGAATGTACATTCTTAGGGCCCAGCAGTCTCTGTTGGACAAGGCGTCTAAGCCGCCACTGCTGCTGCTCCCGCTGCAGCTACATTTGAGAGTCACAAGCTTCAACCTCTTGTCCATCACCAGCCACCCCAGTCTCGCCTGGCCCTGACAGCTAGCAGCCTCTCAGGGTATAGGACCCCTAAGTCTGGAGATGAGGAGCCCTGAAGATTTAAGTCTGACCATGGCAGCACAAGCTTGTGATCCCAGCATCTCTAGCAGAGGTACAAGTGTTGGAGCAGGTTCAAGGCCAGCCTGGTCTACATAATGAATGTCAGGCCAGGCAAAACTATGTATAGAGACCCTGTGTCCAAAAGCAAAATAATAATGATGATGAAGAAGAAGAAGAGGAGGAGGAGGAGAAATGAATGAAAGAAAAGAAAAATGCCCTGAAATTTTAAACAGTGCCTGTGTTTCTGAGATTCCTGGACCTTGAGGTGCTGCCCCCAAGAGCGGGGCCTGCATTGTCATCATCTCAAATCCCACACAGATCCTTCCAGAGTCCCCTGACCCACTGTGGTTCTTAGGAGCCTTCAAACCTGGGTTTACAGACACTGCTAACACTGGCACCTCTATCCCCTGGCTGTCCTGGCACCTGCTGCCATGTGCTCATTCTTTTGTTTTCTCTGGCACTTCTAGAAAGGCCACCGTTCATATTTGATTGGAACCCATGATGCCCCATCTCCTTAAGGTCTCCAGGCACCACCTTGTTAGAGTTAGACTGTCAGCATATAAATTCAGAGGAATGCAAATCTTAGTGCCTGGCAGCCAGAGCAAGCCAGTGCCCTCCCCTGCCCCGAGTCTTGGTGAGTTCTCACAATTCCCCAACAATTTCCCCTTCAGCAGAAAGCCATGCATGAGCGCCCAGTAGAGCTGTCCCTCTCCCCTACAGGGCCTGGTTCCAGACTCCATCCTACTAAGTTCCCAGTGACCCTAGGCAGGAGGTGAGGTTCCAGGCTCAGCTCTACCTTTGGAGCAAAACCATCCTTCTGCCAATGCTTGTCGCTCACTCTGTAGAGCCCGGTGCTCCCAAAGCTGGTCACCCATCTACAGTAAGAATTCAAGGCCTAAAATGGGGGTGTGGCTCAGTTGGTAAATTGCTTGCCTAGCATGCCCAAGGCTCTGTGTTCTGGCCCCAGCATGGCATAAGCTAGGCACGATGACACAGGCCTATAATTCAGCCTGTGGAAGTGGGTACAGGAGAATCAGAAGTTTAAGGCTGGCCAGGTATGGTGGCACGCACCTTTAATCCCAGCACTGGGGAGGCAGAGGCAGGTGGATAGCTGTGATTTTGAGGCCATCCTGGTCTACAAAGTGAGTCTAGGACAACCAAGGCTACACAGAGAAACCCTGTCTCAAAAAAAAAGAGGTTTAAGGCCATCTTCACCTACATAGCAAATTTGAAGGCAGCCTGAGCTACAAGAGACCATGTTTCAGTAATAAATATATATTATTTTTATATATGAAATATGTAAATACACACACATATATATGTATATAAATCAGAGCCTAAGTCAAGTGTGGTACTACATGCCTAAAAATCCCAGCACTGGAGAGGCTGGAGGTAGAAAGATGGTGACTTTGGGGCCAGCCTGCTAGCATGAAAATATTCTGTCTAAACAGGAAAAAAAAGGTCCATTCCTAAGGCTGTAGGTATGGTTGAGTGGCAGAATACTTGTGTAGTCTGTGTGGGTTCAGTCTCTAACACAACAGAGAGAGAGAGAGAGAGACAGAGACAGACAGGCAGACAGACAGACACAGACAGAGGCACAGAGACAAGGAGCTTTTGGGTCCCTGGCCTCCAACACAGCAGGTACAAGATTGGCCCAGGACTCTGTGTCCTTCACAATCTCCTGCCACCAGCCTGTCACAGCAGCACAGCTGGGTCTGCCTGGGTCCCCCAGACCACACAGCCTGAGAGGCCTACCCATCTGGAACTCTTTTCGGAAGCCCCCAGCCCAGGCTCCCTCTCACCTTCTGTCCCTTTCTTCCTACAGTGCAGCCCCTGCAGGGGCCAAAACCTTCAGCCTGAAGCACTCGGAGGGTGTGAAGGTGGAGGTGGTACATGATGGAGAAGCAGAGGAAGTGACCACCAATGACAAGCAGCGCTGGGCCCTGTCCCCCAGCACCACATTGCGGCTCAGCATGGCTCAGGCCAGCACAGAGGCCAGCAGCGACAAGGTACCATGGCCAGGAAGACAGGACCCAGGACTAAGGGAGCACAAGGCCATACAGGAGTCTTGGGGGACCACACTAGCCTGAGCCATAGAAACAACGGAAGCTATGGAGTCCTTTCCAGTCCCAGGCAGTGGGGGGGAGGGGGAGAGTGTCAGGTATAGAGCCGCAAACCTGTAACGCCAGCACTTAAGTGGTGGCGGCAGGAGGATCAAGGGTTCAAGGCCCCCTTTGGCCAGCATGAGGTGTATGAGGCCCTTCTCAAGAAATGGAAACTAGGAGCCAGAAAGATAGCTCAGTGGTTAGGAACACAATCTGTTCCTCCAAAGGACCTTGGTTCAATTCCCAGCACCCACGTGGTGACTCAAAACCCTCTGTAATTCTACTTCCAGGGGGATCTGACACCCTCTTCTGGTCTCCAAAGGTACCAGACATTCACTTGGTACATAGACATACATGCAGGCAAAACCCCATACACATAAAATAATTGTTTAAGTGAAAACTAGTGCTGGGAACATAGCTCAGAAGCTGTGTATCTAGCATATGTGAAGCCATGAATTCCATTCCTAGGACAGAAAGAGGAAGGGAGGGAGGGAAAGAGGGAAGGAGGGAAAGAGGGAGGGAGGGAGGAAAGAAGGAAGACTCAGAGAACTGAAGGACACATAAGCTGAAGCAGGAGGATTGCTGCAAGCTTGAGACCAGCCTCAGCTTCTTAGTGCCAGGCTAGCTAGAGCTACGTGGGAAGAGTGTTTGAAAGTGCACACATGCAAAGAAAAGCCAGGACTTGGGGTACACACTTGTAATCTCAGCACTTAGGAGGCAGAGGCAGGAGCATCACTGCTGTGTTGAAGCTAGCTAGCCTGAGATAAATGGCAAGGCCTGTTTTGTTTTTTTTTTTTTAAGATTTATTTATTTATTATTGTGTATCCAGTGTTCTGCTTGCATGTACTCCTGCAAGCCAGAAGAAGGCGCCATATCACATTACAGATGGTTGTGAGCAACCATGTGGTTGCTGGGAATTGAACTCAGGACCTTTAGGAAGAGCAGGCGGCGCTCTTAACCACTGATCCATCTCTGTTTTTTCTTTTTTCTTTCTTTTTTTTTTTTTTTTTTTTTTGGTTCCTTTTTTTTGTTTTGTTTCGTTTTGTTTTTTGAGACAGGGTCTCTCTGTGTAGCCTTGGGTGTCCTAGACTCCCTTTGTAGACCAGGCTGGCCTCAAACTCACAGCGGTCTGCCTGCCTCTGTCTCCCAAGTGCTGGGATTAAAGGCATGTGCCACCATGCCTGGCTTGTTTTTTTTTTCTTTAAAAAAAAAAAAAACAAAAACAAAAAAAAAACTTCTCAGACCCATAGAATAGCTGGAGACTATATATCCATAGCAACCCAGACCTCATGGCCTATAAAGTGGGGTGCTGAGCAATCAGAGGTATAATGGTTTCCCAAGTGACATAGACAAGCCCCACCTGGGCTCCCTCATGCATATTACCTAAGTCTGTTGCAGTGTTCACACCAGGCACCATCCACGTGAACAAGTCTGTGGGGCTTAGCTGGAGCTAGGCACACAGCATAGTGGGCGTCGAACCCAGGAAACAGAGGATGTGCGGGGGCACGGGTCAGGTGGAGGTGAGGAGCTCCTTGTCTGGTTGGAGTATCTGTGAGAAGCATCTCAGCAGCCCAGGGGTGCTTCCTGGAGGAGGGGTTCAGAAAGGACTGATAGGCTGGGAGGTAGGGGGTTATTCCTGGTTTTTTGTTTGTCTTGTTTGGTTTGACCTCTGCCCTTCTCTCTTATCCCTATGTGTGCATCTCACCAAGGTCACCGTCAACTACTATGACGAGGAGGGCGGTGCCCCCGTTGACCAGGCTGGGCTCTTCCTCACAGCCATCGGTGAGTTGGTACAGGGGTTTGGGTGTCTTCACTTTGGGGGACCTGGAAAAAAAATGCTCTGGACAGGTTTCAGTGTGGCAGGCTAGCTCCTGGAGCCACTTGCAAGTAAACCAAGTAATGCAAGCTTTGGAGCAGAACACGTGTACCCTGGGACTTTTATTCAGGGAAGAGGGACTCCTATAGAGGAGGTATGCCTCAGAGTCTCTCTATCACAGGCCCTGTGGGCTGCAAGGAGAAAAAGAAAAGCTCAAATCCTGTGTCCACTCCCCCCCCCCACCCCACCAAAGGTATACTCTGTGGCCAGGAGACTCACTCTGGAAGCCTCTGCTTTCCCTGACAGTCCTCACAGCCATCCCACCCCCAACCTGGGGGTCCTTAACTCCTCTGGTCCAGGCTCTTCATTTGCTCCACAAAGGATGGAGTGGCCCAGAGAGGTTAGGAAACCCAATCACAGTCACACAGCAGCAGTGTGGCAGATCGAGTACCAAACTGGAGACAATTCCCTCACTTCTTACCCTGCACAGCTCTGCCCTGGGTGTGAGGGACATAGTAGGCTGGGCAGAGCCTAGGGATGTGGCCTTCTGAGCACTCAGTCCCTGATGCAGATGAGATTTCGTTTTGTTCTCTGTTAATGATGTTTTCAAGCTAGAAGGAATCCAGAGGTTCATACTGTCCACTCAGCTGTGACAGGAACCACCATCCTAACAGTCTCCCCCTGGCTCACCGTACACCAAGCTGTTCTAGGGACTAGGCTGGGTGCTTTGATGAGAAGGAAAAGGAAAAGAAAGAGAAGGCAGATAAACACGGAACATTTCCCAAGCACCTACAGTATGCCGTGTTCCAGACCTACGTGTCTACCCACCAAGATGCCAATCTATCCTTTCAGCTATTCCAAGGAGTGACACTAATACTATATCCATTAAGCAGATGAAATTGAGGCTCATAAAGGCCAAAACAAAGATGCCTGGGTTACACCTAGAAATGGTTGCTAGGGTACCAAGTCACATCAATTGTCTCATTCTCAGTGGGTCGAGAAGCCTCCCCCTAAAAGCAGTTACTTCTCTGAGAGACCCTCCTTCCTCCTCAGCCTCCTGCGGCCCTTCAAGGCTGCAGGACTCTCTCTTCTCAGCTAATCTCCCCAGGGGGGAGGGGGCCCTTAGGATGATGGGGGGGTTGGGGGGCTTGAGAGTTGCAGCCTGACTCCCCAGTGTGTAAGCCCTGGCTTGTGACAGAGCAGTGCAAACACACAGCCCTGCCTGTCTCAGATGTCCGGGGGGGGGGGGGGGGCAGGAAACCTGATCCCACAGAGTGAGGGATGCCTGAGAAGAAAGGCACAGGGGTCGGGGTAGGGCGCAGAGACCTGTCAAAGAAAGTGACTAGGTCCATGGGACATCCCTTGGCCCTTCCAAAGAAAATGAAGAGGATGAAAGCTTTTCTATACGAGAGGGAGAAGCAACATTGATGAGATAGTTTGTCTCATTTTCACCGTCATTTTCACACTGAAAAGCAGCGGGTTGCAGGGGGCAGGGGCAGATGTGCAAGGTGGCCCAGCAGATAAATCCTGATGACCTGACTTGGAGCCCTAGAACTCATGGTGGGAGGAGAGAACCAGCGCCCAAAGGTTGTCCTCTGACCTCTCCACACATGCTCCGCCCCCAGTAATAAGAAACAATTTTTTTTTTTTTTTTTTTAGAGCACAAAAGGCTGGGCGTGGTGGCACATCAGTAATCTCAGAACTTGGGTACAGGAGGATCATGATTTCAAGGGCAGCCTTGGTTGCATGGCAAATTCAAGGCCAGCCTGGGCTACATAAGACCCTATCTCAAAATATATGTGTAAATGAATAACATTTTAAAAGAAGAATGGGCGGGGGAGGGGCTTGTGCTGGAGAGATGGCTCAGTGGTTAGGAGCACTGACTGCTCTTCCAGAGAACCCGGGTTCAATTCCCAGCACCCAGCACCCACATGATCGCTCACAAGTGTCTGTAACTCCAGCTCCAAGTGATCTGACACACTCAGACATATACGCAGGCAAAACACCAATGCATATGAAATATAAATAAATAAATCATTTTTTAAAAAGCAGAAAAGGAAGCCAGGCTGGAGACACATGCCTGTTATCCCACCTGCTCGGAGGCTAAGGCAGGACACAAGATCCCAGTGCCTGTCTAAGCTAAGAAGAGAGTTCAAGGCTTGCTGAGAAGGGCTAAGGAAACCCCATCTCAAAAGGAGGAGGCTCTGAGACATAGCTCAGGTGGTACACCACTTCCCCAGGCTGGGCATCCTCTCCGAACCAAAGGCAGCCATTCACATTGTGAAACCAGGCTGTATGAAATGTCACTTTGGCCCACCCTGTGGTCTGTGACCCACCTGACCTTCTCCTCCCCCTGGCATCTCCACTCTGAGGCAGGGACACCCTGAAGGTCCCTAAACATTAGGCCTGGCCCCACAGAAGCCCTTTTGAGTGCATGTCACTGGAATGCCCCAAGCCCACATTGACCAGCAAGAGCCCTGGCCTCAGGACAGGCAGGAACTAGCTGTGGCTTTACCTCCTCTGTCCACCTCATGGTGATCTCGCACCAGCTCCATCACCCCCAGCCTCAGTTTCTCCATTTGCAAAAGGGGGTTTTGCTGGGCATTCTAACATGGTGCTTCCAAGGACTCAGGTGCAACAGGTGCTGAGCGGAGGCCCCTCTTCCCCCTTCCTCTTCCTCTCTGCCCGAAGGGACTTGATCCTGGAATACGAGAGCAAACCAGGGAGCCCTTGGCCACATCTCTGTGTCTGACCCTGCTGTGTGGCCCTGGCAAATAGACCATCCTCTGTGAACTCCACTTTTCCCTAGCTATAGACTTTTCTGAGGAAAGGGGGAAGGTAGGAGAGAGCAGTCATCCTTCCTGCTGGGGTCCTGGCAGAGCGGCGAGGACACATCCTGAAGCCCCAGTACTTTTGTCCCCTTTGCACCTTGGATAAATGTTCCACGTGCCCTGAGCTTCCCCCAGGCCCAGGATTGGAGCTGTCAGCGTCCAGGGCATGATGTCATTTCTCTCCCAGTCCCCAGAGCCCTTCTTCACACTGCATCCTAAGGTCCCAGGACAAGTCAGAAGGCCAGGCCAGCACAGTCACAGTCCTCAGGGCTGGCAGCTGGCCCAAATGCAGCCACAGCTCCCACATCTAGGTTCATGGGGCAATGGCCTCAAACTCAATCCTAGTGACATTTCCCGTGAATCTGCCCCCATACCCCGGCTCCCAGCGCCACCTGACACCTTGGGGCTATTCTGGGTAGGTGAGGCAGGACCAGGGGCCTCTGGGAAATGTCTGGAGTCCAGAGGCTGTGAAACAGGTGTGTTCCCCTCCCTATGGGGAGGGCAGAGCTCAGAAGGGCTGGTCCAGACTCTCTTTCTTGGCCTATAGACAGTGGCCCCATTAGGACCTTGGAGAAGGTCCAGGGAATGGCTGGTAGCTGAGGAGGCCAGAAGACAGTGGAGACGTAAGTTGACTGTGGGGACAGTGATAGGTCCTAAGAGAGTTGAGAGGTACTGTGGAAAATGAAGAGGAGGCGGCCAAGAGTGAGACTGTGAAAATGCAAACTTCATAATGGGGAGGTGGCAGCTCCTTTGGAGTAGTAAATCAGATGACAGGCTGGATGTGGTGCCACACGCCTTTAATGCCAGCACTCAGGAGGCAGGGGCAGGTGGATCTCTGTGAATTCGAGGCCAGGCTGGTCTATACAGTGAGTTCCAGGACAGCCAGAGCTACAAAGTGAGACCCACCATAAAAACCTGAGCATTCTTTTGTGCTCTATAAATGAAGTCACAGGGCTACCATGTGAAGATATGGCCAATGACTTTCAAGGAAGCAAATGTTGGGACTTTAAAGGCAAGCTTAGCTTTTGGACACTGTCCAGGTATGACGTCAGCCCGTGCCAGCCAGGGGTCAACTGGATCAACGGGGAAGGTAGCGCAGAACAGCTGTCTGGAGTCAGAGGCTCCCGTAGGAGGTAGGAAGACCACCCTGCGTTCTGAGAACTCGGTATTTAGGGGTGTGGCCTCCCTGCTCAGTGGCCTCAGATTCCTGGTTTGCGTGGCAGTGTGGGAGAACAGGCCTGGAGAGTGCCAGCTGCCACAGGGCTGGCAGAGCACTGTGTTCATGGAGTGAGGTGGGGCAGGCTGCAAAGTTGGTGAAGCTGAGAGCCAATGTCAACGCTGTCCCTGCACCTCAGCCTCTCACTGCGGTTAGAGGGCCTCCCCTCTGCCAGCCCAGCTTCGGTCATTAGCCACGTAGATGGCTCAGAGCCCTGAGCTTGCTCCTTTCTGAAATGTGTGTGATTGTATTCTCTCCAGGGCCATAGGCTCCCAGAGAAGTCTGCTGTGTATCGGTCACCCTGTGCCAAGTTGCAGCAGCCACTCCAGTGGGGTACCTTGTACAATCGTCCACAGTGGGATGCCCTGTGGCACGGGCTTATGGCAGGTCCAGGAGGGTAGAACCCTAGAAGGTGCCTCTTCCCTGGACCTCGTGGCCTTCCCGTCTCCTGCACCCACAAAAGCCACAGTGGGGTCAGTGAGAATTGAACTGTGGACTAAGGAGGCACCTGAATCTGACTCTGGACCCCATTGGACTTATCCTCCCTGTATCAGGACCCTCCCTCCCACCCAAAAGGGACTGACTGGGCCGGACAACAGCATGTCTCTTGCTGAGTGTGCTCCCATCACCTCCCTGGCAATACCCCACGCTCCTCCCACAGCCATTAACTCGGTGCCGTTTTGCCTCCCCAGACTGCTAGGCAACAGCTCAAAGCATGAGGGACGTCACTGGCATCTTGCAGGTTGCCACCAGGGATGCCCCTAAACACCCTACACCCAGAGCAGCCCCACACATGGAGTCACACGGCTCGGAAAGTCAGACGTGCAACTGCTGCCACCAGAACCCCGTGCTGCAGATGAGGGACTAGGAGCTGACAGAGGTCGTGCAAGCTGCCCAGAGTCACACAGCTCATAACCAGAGAACCGGAGTTCCAACCTATGACCATCTCCTGTTGAACTTTCTCTGCCCCACTGGCTCCACATAGCCTCTCTGTAAGAGGTTCTGAGGTGCTGAAGGTCTCTTCCCCAATATAAAAGGTCAGCAGGGTCCCTGTCTTAGGTCACCTATCTGGAGCTGTCATCACAGGCTCTCTTAACTGGACAGGACAGGAGACATGATTTCTCAATAAAAGTAAAATGAGGAAAGAGAGAGAACTGCAGAAACAGAAACACAGACAGTCAGACAGGCATGTGTGTACATAGATGCTCCCGAGACAGGCCAGAAGAGGAAATTGGAAATATCATGGACTCTGGTTCTGCTGATGCCACCTTGTGACCTTAGGCATGTGACCTGAGCCTCCCACCTCAAACCAGGGTTTGCAGGAACCTGCCCACTTTTAAAGTTATTTGTGGCCTCCTCAGGGTTCTCCCGAGGTGGTAGTGTGGAAAGAAGGGCTGGAAGATCATGACCTCAGCGAGGCCATCTCTTTCCAGCAACCAAGCGAACTGGGGAGCTGCTCCGCTTCCCACCAGGCTCCCCGAGCCTCACCACACCAGCTGGCTGGCTCTGCCACTCACATTTGCCTCTCATCTGCAGAGATCTCACTGGACGTGGATGCAGACCGGGATGGAGAGGTGGAGAGGAACAATCCTAAGAAGGTTAGCTGGCCTTGAGGGCAGGCACTGCGCTGACCCTAACATGGGGGACTTCCAGGGCACTGCAGAGACCGCACAGGACATCCAGCCAGAGCCATCCATCAGAGAGGCCAGCTACCATTTCACAGGGCAGGAGGCTGAGGCTCAGAGCAGCCTGTAGATACAGCACAGCAGGGATGGGCCACAAGCCAGCCAGGCTCTCTGTAGGAGGCTGGGAGAGGTCATCTCAGTGACCAGTGACTCAGTGACCAGTGTCATCTCAGTGCTCAGGAGGTGTGTCGAAGGTTTGTGGCCAACCTGAGCAGATCCTGTCTTCTTTAAAAAATAAAATAAACTGAGGCAGGGACAGGACATTCTCCACAGTTAAGTGGAGAGTGGGGACTAACTTTCACACAAACTGTGGTGCCACATATTTAGCCAGGTCCCCTTGATGGGGATACCCGATGGCACTCAGAGGAAGGATAGCAGACTACCAAGAGGAGACTTGATACCCTATGAGCATGTACAGAGGGAGGAGGTCCCCCTCAGTCACAGTCACAGGGAAGGGGAGTGGGGTGAAAGCAGGAGGCAGGGAGGAATGGGAGGATGCACAGGAGAGGATAGCAATTTGAGATGTAATATGAATGAATGATCTTATTTTTCAATTAAAAAATGAGTTAAAAAAAAGTTATAGCAACAGAAAAAAAAAATGAGGCACAACTGGGTGTGGTGGCGCACACCTTTAATCCCAGCACTTGGGAGGCAGAGGCAGGTGGATCAGTGTGAGTTTGAAGCCAGCCTAGTCTACAGAGCGAGTCCAGGACAGCCAAGGCTACACAGAGAAACTCTGTCTCGAAAAACCAAAAAAACAAAAAACTGAGGTGCTTTATAGCGAGAGCTCTTTAAAACCGATTGTAGGCCTTGGCAGTCCTCAGGAGGCTGAGAGTGTAGCTCAGTTGACAGAGCGCCTGCCTTGAATGCAGGAAACGCTGGGTCTGCTCCCCGGCATCGATCCCAGGGCTGAGGAATCAGGGTAACATCATTCATCCCTTAGCGAGAATTTCCATACCTGGACCAGCGAAGAGAGTGTTCACAGTGTCTTTGCCCACCCTATGGGTACCTTTTGTATTAGCCAGTAGTGGTGGTGCATGCCAGGAATCCCAGATCTCAGGAGGTAGAGGAAGGAGGATCAGAGTTCAAGGCCATCCTCTGCTAGATGGAGAGTCAGAGGCCAGCCTGAGCTACGTGAGACCCTGTCTCGGGACAACAAATTTATCGTTTATATTCTAGCACCAGTTCAGGCCCAGAGAACAACAAAAGCCTAGAGAGACCAAAGTTCAAGGAAAAAGGATGTGGGTGACTACACTGTCACCGTCATATGACCTCGGTGCTCTTGAAAAACCATAGAAAGCAAGGACAATGTACTGAGCAGGGCAGGTGTCCCAAGATCGGAAAGGCTCCTTCATGGAGGGCCGGGTCCACTGAGTCTAAGCGGAGTGGTGGTGTTGACTGGGAAGGAGGCACCAGCAGGGCAAAGGCCTGGGAGTTCCTGGGGTGCAGAAGGACATTCCTGCGGGTAGAGCAGAGTGGGTGGAAGCGGCCATGGGGCTCTCCAGCCTCACTTCCGTGAGAATCCAGGCTTTATGTGATCAACAGCGAGGGCTTCCAGCAGAGAGGCGATACGACCGACCGAGCTGGAGAGTCTGCTCTGGGCACTGTAGCAGGACAGGAAACAGAGCAAGGTGCCGGCCCCTTTGGGAGCACCCAGAGCGTGCCTGGAATCAGTCACCTCAAGCCTGACCTAGAATGTCAGTTCCTGCCACCGGCTCTGCCAGGCATGGCGGCCTCACACCAGAGCTGAGGCCCACACACCCTGTTCAGCCTTCCTGTCTCTCTGTACTCTTAAACTTAGGTGATCGCATGGGTCCTTTCTGGGCACTGAATTTGGGAACCAAGCCTTCCAGGTCCCAGCTGCTGTCCCAGTGTATAGAAACTATTCCTTACCAAGCCTGTCCCTCAGTATCCCTCAGAGGGTGTGCTGGATGGAACCAGGGACAGCACTGACCTGTGTCTCTACTATTGCAGGCATCCTGGACCTGGGGTCCTGAGGGCCAGGGGGCCATCCTGCTGGTTAACTGTGACCGCGACACACCCTGGTTGCCCAAGGAGGACTGTACTGATGAAAAGGTCTACAGCAAGCAAGGTGCCAGCAGGGCCACACTGGGGGACAGTGGGAACATGGTGTCCTGCCCCGGGCAGGGCAGGGGGTAATGCAGGAGTATACTTGGGCTTACAGGGGATGACAGCTCAAATGTTCAGTGCTGAAAATACATGCCTGTAAATACCGTTCAGGTGCACCTTTATATGCATGGGTAGAGAAAAGCTTGGAGGGGCCAGCAAGATGGCTCAGTGGGTTAGGCGCTTGCAACGAAGCCAAATGACTTGAGTTCACTTTCTGGTACACACATGATAAAGAGAGAACAGACTCCCACAAGCTGTTTTCTGACCTACACACACACACACACACACACACACACACACACACACACACACACACACACACACACACACACAGTGGTGGCATGCAGACAGACAGATACACATAGAAAGAAAGAAAGATAGAAAGAAAGAAAGAAAGAGCGAGGCAGTGGGGGCGCACACCTTTAATCCCAGCACTCAGGAAGCAGAGGCCGATGGATCTCTGTAAGTTCGAGGCCAGCCTGGTCTACAAAGTGAGTCCAGGGCAGCCAAGGCTACACAGAGAAGCCCTGTTGTGAAAAACAAAAACAAAAACAAAAAAAGGAAGGAAGGAAGGAAGCAGGCAGATCTCTGTGAGTTGCAGACCAGGACCAGCCTGGTCTACATATGAGGGGTGGGGCGGGGCAGGGAGACAAGAAAAAGGAAAATTCCCAAAGGGTTGGCCAGTTCTCCCTGGTGCTGGAGATAAGTACCTTTCCTTTAGGTTTCTTAGTAGTTGCAACAATGCATGCATGATGGAGGGGGCCTTGTGCTGCTGGGAAGAATAAAAGCAGTGGTAAGACCAGCACCCATAGGCCCTCCTGGTAACCTCCTCTATTGACCCCCAGATCTCCAGGACATGTCTCAGATGATCCTGCGGACCAAAGGCCCTGACCGCCTGCCCGCCGGGTACGAAATAGTCCTCTACATTTCCATGGCTGACTCGGACAAAGTGGGCGTGTTCTACGTGGAGAGTGAGTGATTACCTTCCCCTCCCCTGCCTTCGAGGCCACTGCCCTTCTCTCTGCCCAGGTGCCAGGGCCTATGGAGCCCATGGGGTGACTCACAGATTCACATCTCTCCTCCCCTGAGGAGATCCAATGCTCCCTTCCAGTGGCCAGGGGACGAAGGGCCTTTGAAGTCAGGGTCCTGTTACCTTCATGATACCTGAGGCCAGATAGGCACTTTCTCCAGACAGTGTCTGGCATTTCTGATTTTCAAAAGTTCTTGGAGATGCCGTGGCTGCCTTCGTTCCTTCTGGTGGTGACAGGGTGTCCTGGGTGTCACTATGTAAGAACCATAGTCTACGTTGAAGCTATTCATCTAATATTCTTGGGTTGTAAAGCACCCTGGGTGCCAATGCAGTAATCGTAGCTGTCCCCTCACCCCCACTGCCCTGGAGGAGCTGCCTCTGGGTGGGGGAAGATTTGTCAGAAGAAAAGAACCAGATCGGGTCCTAGAGAATGTTACTGCAGAGGCTGCACTGGCTAGGTGGTCCAGAGAGGCCTCTCTGGGGAGTGAGTGACACTTGAGATGAGACCGAAAGGAAACACCAAGAAGAAGCTGGCGAGGGGCAAGCTAAGCAGAGGCCCAGTGTACAGGCGGCTTGAAAGCTGCAACATGTTAGTGCTTCAGAGACCAGAAAGACCAGGCTAAGAGGGTGTGCTGGGAGAGTAGAGGTCAGCCAGCTAAGCAGGGAGGCTCAGAGTGAAGATAGGATTTTTGTGGAGAGCCACCTCCGGGGTTTTGTTTTTGTTTGTTGAGACAGTGTCCCATGGCCTCTAGCTCCGTATAGAGAGAGAGGAGGATGACCTTTTCTTTCTGACCCTCTTACATCCACCTCCCAAGTGCCGGGCTCACAGCCACACCTACCATCATGCCCTGGCTCCCATAGTGTAGTGCTAGAATCGACCCCAGGGCCTGGCACATACTGGGCAAGCACTATACAATCAGGCCACATCCCCAGCCCCCAGAGTGTTTGGGGCAGAAGCGTTAAGATCTTCCGCCTGTGTGAGGCTTCCTTTGTAAAGCGCCTTGCAGTTTTGTCGAGCAAGTGGAACCTGCTGTCAAGGCCAGAGCCTTGAGCCTCACCCCAAACCCCTTCTGGACAGACCCATTCACACCAGGCAGTCACTCCATAGGGCCCTCACCCCAAGGAGTGACTTAGTTGGAGTACTAGTGCGCAGATACTCTGCTGATTCTAGTCTGGGCTCTGACCTCTGGTTGGAATGTCCCGAGTCAGGCTGGCTCCGCTGCCCCAGGGAGCTGAGAAGTTGATGTTTACAGTCTAGGCCAGAGTTGCCATGCAGCAGAAGGGGACCAGGAGGACCCAGCCTGGACTTTGACTCAGCCTTGGCATTGACCTGTGGCTAATCGGGTCATCCCGGGATTCTCTAAATGCGTCTTTGCTTTGCTAACAGGAGTATATACTCAGGGCTGGCTCCATTTGCACCTCTCTCCTTTGCTCGCACCTCTCTCCTTTGCGATGGGTCCTTGAGCAGGCGAGAAAGAGCACCTGCTCTGAATGGTCAGAGGGTGTCCCCCTGGATGTCCTGCAGGGAGGGTGGCTGCTGGCTCAGGGACCGCTCCCCTTGTTAGTTTCCCTCTAGATGTGGGCTCCTGGTATCCTAATTGCTTTTCCTGCTCCCATGATAAAATGCTCTGGCAAAGACATTTAGAAGACAAAGGGCTTATGCCACCTCACGGCTCCAGGTCACCATCCACCGCCGGGGCAGGGAAGCCGCAGCAGCAGCTGCTCAGCTCCGTCTTATTTTCATCCTGTCCGGGGTCCAGCCCATGATGTGGTGCCATCCACGTTAGCTCGCCCCAGTTTCTTTCACAGGCATCATCACAGGCCAACCTGACCTAGGCAGTTCCTCCTTGAGAATTCTTATCCCAACTGAGTCTGCATTCCGTCAAATAGATAATCAGCCAGGGGAATACTACCCTGAGTCACCAAGGCCCAGCAAAGGGGACAGCAGATTTTAATCTTTGGTCCAGTATCCTTTTCTTCCATGTGAGCATATGGGGACTTTTGCCAGTCTGAGTACCCTGTGTGTAATGTGTCATGTTACTTCAGTGTCGTGACCTGTGGCCCTGAGACAGACAGTCCAGGAGGTAGGCTCTGGGATCCCTGAGGGCCTCCTCTGTGCTGTGGCATGGAGAGCAGCACTGGGGTCCCCACTGTCATACCCCTGAAAGCAGCTGGCCGATGGAAAGCTCTCTGTGAAACCGTACCTATCGCAGTGGTTGGAATTATGCAAACTGGAGGTTATTATGATCAGGGTGGAATGAAATCTCCAGTGCTCCTTGGAAGACCTAGAGACTTGCTCCTCCAGTCTGAGGTCTCCCCAGAACCCCAAATGCCAGAGATTTACCTTCTACAAGGACACAGTAACCAACTTGTCCCCATTTGTCCAACACCTCCCTGGTTTTTTAGCACTGGACATCTGTCACGCCAAGACACCCTTCCATCACAGGCAAGCTGAGACAGACGGTCACACTATCTGTCTCCTTGTAACTGGAAAGGTTGTGGCAGATCAGACCACGTGCTGGTCAGCCAGGGCAGATGACTGAGGCTCAGGAGAGGCCAGGGGTGGCTGGCAGGTCCAGCACATGGCTGGGGGCCACTCAATAGAAGCATTGTGGCGAGAACAGTCAGCCATGCCGGGGGTGGCAGGAGCTGCATCAAGTTAGGGACCGTGAACAGCAATGGAGGCTCTTTGAAACAAGGGCTGCGTTGTTCCTGCCTGAGATTCAATCTGCCTGGCGCTGGCACAAACTGCCAGAAAGCAGCTGAATAGAGATGCTTTGTAAATCACAGGGTATAGGCTGCATGAGGAAGAAAAAGTTGGCAGCTGCCAGCCGCTGTGCAGAATGAATCCTCCCACCAGACCCACCTCCCTCTGCCATAGCCCCTCTGTCCCTGGCCCCATGAGCACCTAGAGAAAAGTTGATAACTTCGGCTCCTGCAAGATCAGGGTGGCTTCTGTGTATGTTTGATTTTACTCCCATGAGCACAGCTGACGTGCAGCCTGTGTCATGTGGACGTTGGGGTAGGAGAGAGTCACCATACACACGCATCCAACCAGCTCTGAGCATGGACAGGGCTTTAGGGCACCTGTTGGCGTTTTGGGTGAGAAGGATGTCACTTTCTGTGCTGGGCTGTGATAGGGCGCTTGGGACCTTTGGGATCAGGGTGTGTGCATCTTAGTGCTCAGCCCTGCCTCCAGAGGCTGAAATGCCACTTCTGTGCCTTCCATGTGGGAGACATTGGATGGCAAAGTGGTGAGTGGCGACACAGCAAGGGGCACACTTACCACATCTGGGTTCTCCTCCCAGTTCCCTTAGATCCCATTTTACCATGGTCACCCGTATTCCCAAGGTTACGAAAGCCATGGATGCTGTGTCGTCAGTAATGATCATGTGACACAGGGACTGTCATCCCCCAGTTAGCAACTGAGTGGTCTGTTTGATTGGTTAACAGAACTCACAGAAAGGTTTGTAACTGGCAAATGATGTCTGGCTGGCCATGGTGGCGCACACCTTTAATCCCAGCACTCGGGAGGCAGAGGCAGGTGGATCACTGTGAGTTCGAGGCCGGCCTGGTCTACAAAGTAAGTCCAGGACAGCCAAGGCTACACAGGAAAACCCTGTCTCGAAAAATTAAAAAAAGAAAAAAGAAAAAGCAAATGATGTCTGGACTGAAGTCCCTCTGACTTGGGAAGTCAACCAAGTCACCTATCTGTGGTGTCATTCAGAACCAGGCTCCAGGTGAGCACCCTGTCCTAAAGAAGGTGCTCCCTCAAGCCTGAATTTTGGGGCACTTGGGGGAAGACATCGATCTTGACAGTTTTTTTAGCCCTGTATACCAGAAGTGGTCCTGTTCAATGTTCTAACCCTTAGGCAGCTGGTCATTAACTGATGTCAATGTTGTTGAAAGTGCTAAGCTGAGCCTGCTCTGCCCTTCTAGCTTTGCAGGGCCTAAAGAAGCTGCTTCTGGAACTGTGTAGGGGCCTATCTCCAGGCCTTTGCCAATGCAAGTATCTCTTCCCCTCCACATCCTGGCAGGGACCCTGCTGCCCCACAAGGGTGACTCAAAGCCACTTTCCTCTGCTCTGAAGTCTCCCCTGCCTCCCTGCCCTTCCCCACCCTGCGAGATCTTCACCATGATGCTGCTATTAGGCACTTCCCACATCCACTGTCTTATGGGCTGAGCATCAATCACTCTTAGACACAGAGGCTGCACCGTGACCTTTGGCTGCCTGAAGGTCTTTCCTCATGCTGGCCTAAGTAAACTCAGTTCATGAGCTCTGGGCAAGGCCTGGAATCCCCCGTGGGCCTCTCCCACAGGGCCTGATGAGAGGCATTGCTTCACTCAACAGGCATTTATTAAACATGACCAAGTGCCAGTCAGGCAGAGGGCCTTGCAGGGCTGTCTCTCACAAACATTTGTGCAGGCTGCAGTGGGGAAAGTCCACACAGACCATGGCTTGCTCTCTGGGGATGCACAAAGGACCCCTTGAAAGGATGAAGGGCACAAGTCTTCCAGGCAGAGGGAACAGCACTGGAAAGGTCTGGACGTTTCATGGGGCAGGAGTGCCTTCCTTCCCACCAGAGAGCCACACAGCCCTTCTTCCATGATACAGAGAAGATTTTCCCAATCAAACGGCACGCTTGTGCTATATTCATACAAAGAGAACAGGAGCTTGGCGTTTGGAATTAGATGTGTATTGGAGGCCCTGCCCGGCCATCTCTGCTTTCTGAACCTGTTTCCTCCTCTGCAAAATGAGACTAACACCTCCCAGTTGCTACGCTAGCCATGCCATGCCCACCTGCTCTCACCTCCTGCGTGCCATTCCCAAAGCTGCTCGTTTTCCAGATGAGGAAGCCAGAAGCCAGCTGGCACAAAGCATCCTGAGACTATGACAGTGACCAGTTTGCACCATCCTGTGGTATTTTTCATTTGTGCTTTTTCTCTCTGTGTCTAAAGGATAAGTCACTCTGCCCCCTTGCCCCCCATTAGAGAGTTCCCTGGCCTCCTGATTGGGAGAGAGTCCTAACATTGGTCTGCCCATCTACAGACCCGTTCTTCGGCCAGCGCTACATCCACATCCTGGGCCGGCAGAAGCTCTACCACGTGGTGAAGTACACGGGTGGCTCTGCCGAGTTGCTGTTCTTTGTGGAAGGCCTCCGTTTCCCCGACGAGAGCTTCTCAGGCCTGGTGTCCATCCATGTCAGTCTGCTGGAGTATATGGCAGAGGTGAGACCCACAGGCCGCCCCTGTGTAGCCATGCATGTTCCTGGCTCAGACGTGGGAACTTGGATGGGGCAAGTGTGGGTGAAGGATAGGAGCAAAGCTTTTCTCAACACGTGGCTTTACAGTTCAGTGACTTAGTTTCCCCATCTAAAAAGTAAGGATTATGTTAGCCTCTCTCCCCTCCCTGCCCTCTGGAATAAACTGGTACATGCAGAAAACTTGGTATATGGAGATAGAGAGATGGCTCAGCAGTTAAGAGCACTTGCTGATCTTCCAGAAAAGTGGGGTTCATTCCCCAGCACCCACATGATGGGCAGCTCTCCTCTGCATGTAACTCCGGCACCAGGGGAATCTGATGCCCTCTTCTGGCCATCGTGGGGACTTACACACACATCTATATTAAACACACAGAAACGCAAGCCCACACATACACATAAGAACAATACTTGGCACAGTCCCTAGCACACAGTAAGTGCTCAGTAAGTTGTCAGTCTCACCCACTGAGAGGGAGGCAGGGACCACAGCACCCAACCTGACTCTTTGGTGCTCCTCCTCTCTCCCACACCCAGGGCATCCCATTGACACCCATCTTCACAGACACCGTGATGTTCCGGATTGCACCCTGGATCATGACCCCCAACATCCTGCCTCCTGTGTCAGTGTTCGTGTGCTGGTAAGGGTCAGGCATGGTCCACACAGGTAGGGAGTCAGGGTGGGCAAGAAATGGGCTTCAGGGACAGGCTGACCTAAATCCAACTCCTGTCCAGGCTACTTAGCAGCTATATGGCCTGCAAGAGTTCAGGTGGCCTCCCTGTGCCTCAGTTTCTCTGAAATGCACATACCCCAGCCTTGCTTTGAGGACTAAGGTGATGCCTCTACATCGATGCCTTTGTCCTGGCTCACACTGTATACCACAAAACTGACACTTCTTTCCTTCTCGCACTCTGCCCTCCACTGTGTGGGGCTAGATTCCCGCTCGGCAGTGGTACCCGGCTTCGTTTTGCTCACTCATTCAGCACAATTTTCCTAAGTGTCTAATGTGGGCTTGCTTAGCACAGCAAAATGAGCAGGAAGGGCAAGAAATCTCTACATGTGTGTGACTGACAGCTCCAGAAAGCATCCTGTGCCCAACCCTACCATTCATACCCTCCCATGTTCCAGGCATAGCACTTTCTAAAATCTGGGGAGTCATGGAGGTAGGGCGTTGAGCATGTGGGGTGAGAGGTCCCTTCCTTATCTTCTGTATCAGTGACCTTGACAAAAACTGCATAAGAGGGTGGGGCTGCATGTCCCTTGGCCCCAGTGGCCTTTACAAAAGGAGCTGTGGATATAGACAGGGCCTTATCAGTGCAACTCAGTCCAGAGTACCAGCAGCTTTGACCACCGGAGACTGGTGCCGCTTGTCCCCCCTCACTCTTCCTCCTGCCCTCCTCTTCTTGATGCTTCTCAGCATGAAGGACAATTACCTGTTCCTAAAAGAGGTGAAGAACCTGGTGGAGAAAACCAACTGTGAACTGAAAGTTTGCTTCCAGTACATGAATCGTGGTGACCGCTGGATCCAGGTGAGGGGACAGGGGAAGGACACAACAAGGGTTCTGGATCCAGGGGAGGGGACAGGGGAAGGACAGGCTTGCTGTGAACACCCTGGTACCCAGCTGCCCTGTGTGTGTGTGTGTGTGTGTGTGTGTGTGTGTGTGTGTGTGTGTGTGTATTCCTGTCTGCCCAAGGACACAGAGACTTGGGAGAACACGTGTGGCTTCCTAGACTGAAATACTGTAGCCATCCTTGGGGACCGGTGATGGCCTCACTCAGAGAAGTATGTGGCAGTTAAAATTAAAAAGGCTAGTCTGTGACTAAAGACACAGAACATGCTTGATTTGTTTCTTGGAAGGAAATATATTCAAGATATGGCTATTTACATTTTGTTTGTTTGTTTGTTTTTCGAGACAGGGTTTCTTTGTGTATCCTTGGCTGTCCTAGACTCACTTTGTAGACCAGGCTGGCCTCGAACTCACAGTGGTCCACCTGCCTCTGTCTTCCAAGTGCTGCCATTAAAGGCATGCGCCACCATGCCCAGCAACTATTTACATTTTAAAAATGAGGTCAGTGTCTTAAAGAGATAATTGTGTGACTCTTGCGATGGGCAGGAGCAACCTGTTGAAAGATGCCCTCGTTTGCCATCATCTGGTACCTAGGAGAACTGGGGACCAGAGGCAGGCTGTGAATGAGATGCACTTACCACACAAGGCTCTCTTGTGTTAATCTCATTGTAGCCGGACAGTGGTGGCGCACCCCTTTAATCCCATCACTTGGGAGGCAGAGGCAGATGAATCACTATGAGTTTGAGGCCAGCCTGGTCTACAAAGTGAATCTAGGACAGCCAGGGATACACTGAGAAACCCTGTTTCAGAAACAAACAGAACAAATTTTTTTATTGCATTGATTATTGGAGATGGTGCACATACCACAGCCCACATCTGGAGAGGGTCAAAGGTTCTCTCCTTCTATTATATGAGTCCAGGGGACCAAACTTGGGTCATCAGGCTTGGCAGGAAGGTCCTTTACCTGCTGAGCCACCTCACAGGCCCTCGGTTTGTGGCCCAGGCTGGCCTTACACTCCCAAGCTTCTGGCCTTTGCCTTCCGAGCAAGGTTACAGGAATATACTGCCATGCCTACTTTGTTTATTTGTCTTTTGGCTTTTCAAGACAGGGTTTCTCTGTGTAGCCCTGGCAGTCCTTTAGAACTCTGTCTGTAGCCAAGGCGGCCTCAAACATGGTGATTTGTGCTTTTTATATTTGTTTGTTCTGTAACAAGGTCTCCCAAACCCCAGGATGGCCTTGAACTCTCTAGGAAATAGCGAATGACCTTGAACTTCTGATCCTCCTGTATTCACCTCCCAAGTGTTAGGGGTGAATGCACCTACATGCTCAGTGTAGCCAGTACCGGGGCTCGAACCCAGGACTTCATGTACGTTAGCTAAGCACTTTATACCTGGGTTTCATTACCAGCCCCTGGTTTTGTAGATGGAGCTTTTTTTTTTTTTTTTTTAAATCAGAGTCTCAATACGTAGCTGAGACTACCCTCATACTAAACAGCCTCCTGCCTCTGCCTCCTGAGATCTGGGATTACATACCCCTCTCCCCCGCATCACGTCCCAGGCACCCCCTGCGTGCTGCTACAGCTAACAGCTCTCTTTATTCTCCTCCACAGGATGAAATTGAGTTTGGCTACATTGAGGCACCCCACAAAGGCTTCCCAGTGGTGCTAGACTCCCCCCGAGATGGAAACCTGAAGGACTTTCCCATTAAGCAGCTCCTGGTGAGATGCCGAGGGCCACCTGGGGATGGCAACGGGGACTCTTAGAAGACTCTTAGAAGACAGCATGGTCAGGAGATGTGTGGTACCCCACTCGGGGCCTCTGTTTTCTCATCTGCGAGACGGCTCAGTGGGTCCTGAGGTCCAATGCATTCTCTAAACTGGGAGAGTTGCCTTGTGGGAAGTGAGAACCATGGGAGACAGAGCAAAGCCCAGGTCCAGAGGCCTTGACTCCTCTGCTGCCCCGACGCTCCAACTTGTAGCTAAGTTCCAAAGAGGCAAGACAGAAGTCCACAGGTGTCCGTGCTCATTGGGAGTCTGTGGTGTGAATCTCAGTGCTGTGGGGTTTATTAAAGCAATCTGATGCCTCACCATCCAGGAGGCCGTTAGTAACCCCCACTTTGTGGCCCCAAGCTGAAACATGCCTCCTTGCTTCCTCACCCTTCACTTTGAGCCAGAAGCCCGTGTGGGGCGTGTTATAGAGGCGGCAGCAGATCTGACTTTGCCCATGGTCACATGAGGGACAAACTTTGCAATCAGTGTCGGGCTATTCAGAGGTAACCTGGAGGGCTGGCAGAAGCCGTGTGTGAGCCCCATTCTGGATATGTCAGAGGAACATAGTCTTGAACAGCACCCCTATATCAGAAAGGGGACCTCGGGTAGGCTTCTGAACTTTTATGAACCTCAGTGTGCCGCCTCTAAAACAGGGAGGTGTTGCCCAGAATTGTTACTCAATCAAAGATATGCAGAACACATCGATTCTGTGCCTGATCAGCGGCCATCATGGGATGGTTTCACTGCCCTCAGCGGCACTCCATATGGGGGCACTGTCCATTTTCCCTGACAAAGGGAGGACAGGGCCATCACAATGACCACCCAGAGCTACCACAGACAGCAGGTATACAAACCAAGCTCCCAGCCCTGTCCTTTCTCTTCCCCTGGGCTCCACCTGTCTTCAGTGCTCCACACTGGCCTGGTTCCAAGGCTCGGCTTGCATTGTTCCCAGAGGCTGGGCCAGGCCTGGCTTTGTGCTGCGTGCCTGCCGGCCTGCGTGATGCTGTAAAGCCCCAGCTGTCACCTGTGGCCCGCTCACACGGGGCCAACAAGGGGCCCAAGGTGAGAAAGCGCTAAGCTGCTGCTGCCAGGAAGGGCATGCCTGTCCTTTGAGCCTCTTAGCTGAGCCAGCATAAGCCACATCTGCCTGCCACACAGGGTCCTTGGGTTGGTTGGTTTGGTGTTTTTAGGTCAGGCAAGTTACTGCCTACTTTCGTACAAACCAAACAAGATCCCTATATTATTTTTATAAAAAAAAGAAAAAAAAAAATATATATATACACATATGTATATATACACACATTCTTAAATCCAAGAACAGGTAGGATCTTCCCTTCTTGCATACAAAATCCAGTTTACTGAAGTGCTACTCTCAGGACCTGGAGGCTGGCTGTGGGCTTGATAGGCAGGTGCAGTTGTTGGGATGGGCAGGTCTAGCAAGTCCCTGGGGATAATCAGTCCACTGCCTTGCCTGTGGCCTCTCTCACAGAAATGGAAACTGAGGTTTACAGGAATTATGAAATGGCCAGGAAGATCAACAGAACCTGGGAGGCCAGATCTTGCTATCACATTGGGTGTCTATGCCTAGGGCCCAGTGCCCAAGCACACACATCACACCCACACTTACTCCGTCACTGTGTCGGTACTCTCACATACCCACTGACGGCAATACGCCAGCCTCAGGTAACAGCCATCCTTAAGGCTGGGACTCCAGATGGACAGTCTGCAGGTGACACAGGGGTTGTCACCAGAGAATGACTGCTGGGAAAGAGGCCTCCTGGCTGTAGGAGGCTAAAGGCAGATGTGTGCCCTTTCTCTGCCCAGGGCCCAGATTTCGGCTATGTGACCCAGGAACCCCTCTTTGAGACTGTCACCAGCCTCGACTCCTTTGGGAATCTGGAGGTCAGTCCACCAGTGACTGTGAATGGCAAGACATACCCACTTGGCCGGATCCTCATCGGGAGCAGTTTCCCGCTGTAAGATAACCCAGGACAGGTATAGGGATGGTAGGCACAGCAGCGTGAGTGTTTCTTTAGAGGTGGCCTGGGGTGGGGGTGGGGTGGGTGCCTGGAGTGAATCTAAGAGAGAAATGTTCCCTTCTGCAATGCTCTGGGGAGGGTAAGATATGGCGGAGGAGTTGGAGAAGGAGTGTGGGGGCCTAGCTAAGGCACATTGGCAGAGGAGAGTAGAGACTGGGGGCTGCCTATAAATGAAAGAGGAGAGACAAAGACGTAGCCCTGTCTCACAGGCATGAGACCTTGGCTCCTTTGGCTGTCCGCAATAATGAACTCTCTGCTCAGCCAATGAAAAGGCAGTTTCTACTTGGATCCAAACAGTTGCTGGGACCAAGTGAGCGGCCTAGGTAGTCACTTCATAGGAGCCACCCGGAACCTGAGGTCAAGTCCTTCTGACTCACATGGAACATTCTTCTATCTATGGGACATGGGTAATGACCGTTAGCCCACCCGCCCCAACTCAGTGGTCACTTGTGCACTCAGAAGCTACTTCCTGTGCCTCTGTGGAGTGCTGAGCCCTTGCCCTGCCTCCAAGACACTGATGAAAGTCACAGACATGCCAAGCCCACGCTGAGCATGGAAGCTACCCTCAGCCGCTCGCCTGGAGACTCTTTCAGCCTGGGCCCTTTCAGCCCGGGCTCATGCCTTCTGCCTGCACCAGGGTCTTAGCCTTGCTGGTGCCACCCAGATCTGGCCTGGGTTCCAGGTGTATCCTGGGAGTGCTCCGGTACAGGGGCACAGGGATAAGCTGCTCCTCTTCTCCAACTCTGCCCTAGGTCTGGAGGCAGGCGGATGACCAAGGTGGTACGTGACTTCCTGCAGGCCCAGCAGGTACAGGCACCCGTGGAACTCTACTCTGACTGGCTGACTGTCGGCCATGTAGATGAGTTTATGACCTTTGTCCCCATCCCAGGCAAAAAGGTGAGCTGATTCCCCAAGACCAGAGTGAATAATGTAGCGAAGAATCCATGCGTTGGCCAGGTGTGGTGGCGCACGCCTTTAATCCCAGCACTCGGGATGCAGAGGCAGGTGGATCGCTGTGAGTTCAAGGCCAGCCTGGTCCACAAAGTGAGTCCAGGACAACCAAGGCTATACAGAGAGACCCTGTCTTAAAAAACCAAAAAAAAAAAAAAAAAAAAAAACACCAAAAAAAAAAAAAAAAGAAAGAAAGAAAGAAAGAAAAGGAAAAAAGAAGGAAGTAGCTGAAGTTGGGTTTTAACCCACAAATCCAAAAGATCAATATTTCCATGTAAAAGATATTATTGTGTGTTGCATGTGCACATTCCTGTGGGTGTGTGAGTGTTAACATCTAGTGTCTTCTCCATTAAATACCGTCTTGCTTTTTGAGTCTCTCAATAATCCTGGAGTGTGCCAATTGGTTGAGCTGGCTGGCCAATAACTCCAGAGATCCACTTCTTCTGGTGCCCACCACCGCTGCTCCCCTCTGTCTTAGTTCCTGCTCTATTGCTGTGAAGAGACACCATGACCAAGGCCGCTCTTATGAGAAAAGAAAACATTTAATCGGGGCCTTATTTATAGTATCATAGGTTTAGCCCATTATCACCATGCTAGGGAGCATGGCCACACTCACGGTGTTGCCTGGTGGAGAGAGGGGTGGGTGGGCAGCTAGAGAACTCATGCAAGCCCCTGGGTGCAGGCTTTTGAAACCTCAAAGTGACACACACTTCCTTCACCAAAGCCATCCTTAATCCTTCTAATCCTATCAAAGAGTTCCACTCCCTGGAGGCTAAGTATTCAAATACAGGAGCCTATGAGGGACATTCTTATTCAAGCCACCACACCCTCCATTCCCTTGCTGAGATTGCACTATAGTGCCTGGCCTTTTTCTCCCCCAAAGTGACCTGTGGGCCCAAATTCAGGTCCTCATACTTGTGAGGCAAGCACTTTGCCAACCATGCCAGTCCCTGGATAAAAATTATTTTTCTAAACTTTTTTTTTTTTTTCTCCAAGCCAGGTTCCCTATTCTATTCTTCGAGCCTATCTCAGTTTGGACGAGAGCCATTCATGCGCTCAGCAGTCACACCCAGATGATGCTAACACTGCTCACAGTGGTCCAGGAAGTGGGGTTGGGCTGAAGCCTCTAGGGAGGAAAGGGCTTTTTGAAATGAAAGGAATGGCTGCCGCTGTGCATCCTCGGGGTTCTCTGCAAACTGCCTGCCCCTTTGGAGAGTCCTCCCCTGCCAACCCAGGCCTCTTCTGGGTTTGTACTTTGCTATGATGATGTTTCCCAGAATAGAAGTAAACAGACACAGTCCTAAGACAAACAGACTCTTCCAGGATGCAGGTGCAGGAAGTGCTGTCCCTCCCTTTAGCGTCCTGGCCATGTCCCCCTCCTGACAGTGCACCACCCACCGAGGCATCTCTTGCAGGAATTTCGGCTGCTCATGGCTAGCACCTCAGCCTGCTACCAGCTCTTCCGAGAGAAGCAGAAGGAAGGCCACGGGGAGGCCATTATGTTCAAGGGTGAGTGATCACAAGCCCTTGACAAGAAACCCCACAGGGCCCTGGGGAGGACCTTGTCTCTGAGCACCCACCACCAAACCCAAACCAAAGAGCACACATGGCTGGGGTTGCAGAGTTGGTAGAGAGTTTGCCTAGCTTGCACCAAGTCCTGGGTTCGAGCCTCAGCACTGCAAAACCCAAGCATGGTGGTGCTTGCCTGCACTCCTAGCACTCCACGGTGGAGGCAGAAGGGTCCTAATTCAAGGTCATGTGACCCTGTCTCAAGGGAGAAGGGTAAAGTATGTCTTCAGGCACCAGACCTAAGAGAGGAACCAAAGGGCCCAGATTGCCATGTGGTCAGCACCCAGGAGCTTGTGCTTTCAAAACAGTGGGATGGAAGCCAGGACCTCCGGCGATGGCCATGCACTCTAAGCCACGTCCTCTTCTGCCAGCCCCGACCCTGAAAAGTGAAGAGGGGAGAGAAACAGTGCTGATGCAGGGGGCACAGGAAGGGACATGGTTTCAGCTGATATCATGCCTACAGGGCCTGGAGTGAGACTCCTATCTCCCTCCTAAGTGGGGCAGACGAGGGATTTTTTTTTTTTTTTTCACTTGAATTAATCATGAGAAAGAGAATCAGCTGGGGAAAACCGCTAGCCAGCAGTGTAAGAAAATGCCTGCACTCTCTTACTGTGGTAAAAACAGACACACCACATTCATCATCTTATCTCTTACCCTCCAATATATTATCATGCTCAATAAGAATCACCACTGTCTCTGTCCCATTCTGGTTTTTTCCCCTTAAGTTAATTTTGCCACATCTCAGGCTAGTGTTCTGACACTCAAAGTCCACTGCTTACCACTTATGAATTGTCCTCCCTGTCCGACGAGGAGTGTGACTAAAAGTGTCAAAGACAGAGCCACTTAAGACTGCCATCCTTGGGGGCTGGAGAGATGGCTCAGCAATTAAGAGCACTCACTGGCTGCTCTTTCAGAAGACCCTGGTTCAATTCCCAGCACCCACATGGCAGCTCACAACTGTCTGTAACTGCAGTTCCAGGGGATCTGACACAGACATACATGCAAACAAACAACAATGCATTAAAAAAAAAAAAAAAAAAAAGGCTGCCATCCTAGCTGGTGGTAGTGGTGGCACATGTCTTTGTTTTTTGTTTTTGTTTTTTGAGACAGGGTTTCTCTGTTATCTTGGCTGTCCTGGACTTGCTTTGTAGACTCACAGCAATCTGCCTGCCTCTGCCTCCTGAGTACTGGGATTAAAGGCGTGCGCCACCACACACTTTTAATCCCGATACTTGGGAGGCAGAGGCAGGTGGATCTCTGGAGTTTGAGGTCAGTCTGTGAGTTCTAGGGCAGCCAGGGCTACACAGAGAAACCAAAACCAAACCAAAACAAAACAAAAATTGCCATCTTTTTGTGCTAGCCCGTAAGGGCAAGTTTTTCCTGGGTTGGCAGGCCTGAGGCTTGGCATTCTAGAAGCTTCCTCTCTATTTTAAACTTGCCTCAAATGCTGCCCATGCACCACATGATTAGAGATACCATAGGGACGGGAGAGGAAGGACCGTGGTGTGGTGACAGCTCAGGGGCAGGGTCCCACAGCCCTGGTCTTTTTGGTGGTGTGGTGCCACAAGCCTGGGACGTTCAAAGAGTTGGCAGGCTCTTCCTAGATCAAGCAAAAATAAAACATAACAAACAGTCTTATGACTCAGGAGGCCGAGGCAGAAGACTGCAAGTTCCAGCCAACCCACACGAAGAGATCCTATCAAAAAAAACTAAAAGGAGAAAAAGTTGATCAAATATATGGGGCTCACGGGCCTGCAGTTGGGCTGCCTATGTGGCCACTTGCAGTGAGGGGGGACGTTCAAGATCCATGGAACCTCTAGGACTCAGTTTCCTCACCATTAACGGTAGCAGCTACCTCACAGGGGCATGGGAGGGAGACAGCCATAGGGAAGACTATTAAGTGATCCACATTAAGCATTTGAAAGAATGCTTTCTTGGCTGGGAGATGTCGTGGTGCAGCAGAATGTTTATCTAGTGTACATCCTGCTGCCAGGGCTGGCATAGGGACGGAAGGACGGGTTGCAGGCACATGGGTGTCACTAATCTGACTTAAAGCCTACGGCCTGTGGAGGTGGAGTCAAAGGCAGGCTCTCTCCAGGGCAGGTACTGAGTACCATGGGAAGGAGGGTGGCTGACCCTGGTCAACAGACCTGGGCACTCAGGGGTCTGCTTCTCCTGCCAGAGAGAGCAAAATGCCTACATCTGTTTCCTGGTTTAGGGGACATGGTAGCTATGGAGAGAAAAATGTATGCTGCTTCCCAGGGTAGAAAGAGACCACCTTTCACGCACAGCACTCCACCCTCCTACCCCTGACTCTACTCCCACCCCAGGCAGCCAAAATTCACTGCCATCCTTTGTTGGCTCAATTTTCTTAGTAAATTATATTTTATTATGAACTTATTAACCAAGAGTACCTCACTTATAACCCGACTAACTTAAACAATAGGAAAAGGAGATTAAAGAATACAATAATGAAAGCATAAGGCTATCAGTTCCGAGGAACGATTCTCCTGGCATAATCAGCAGGATTTCTTCTGCTGGAACCTGGAGCAACCAGAACCAGGAGCCTCAGCTGGAGCCTGGAGCCCCAAACCTTCTTTTGAGCAGTTCTCTCTAGGAGCATCTCAAAGTGGAGCGATGAACAGCCAAAACTATCCCAAGTCTCCAAAGGCCCCACCTCCTGTTTTTGGCTCATTTATATCTCCTCTCAGAATTTGTTCAAGGATGTTTTCATCTGGTTAACAACCAATCTCCCCCACACCGTGATTCAGTGGCTTGACTTCTAAGGGGATAAACATCACTTGCTCTTTCACAAGTCTTTTTCACATCCCACACTTGTGGTCTAAACAAAAAACATGTTTATCTCTCCTTCAATCCTCTGACCCCCCCACCCCTGCCCCCAACAGGCCTGGGGGGCATGAGCAGCAAACGCATCACCATCAACAAGATCCTGTCCAACGAGAGCCTCACGCAAGAAAACCAGTACTTCCAGGTGAGGGGGTGATGGGTGGGACAGCAGGGTCCGGGCACACATCTGCCTGTCTTGGCAGAGGCTGATTCTATGGAGAAAGGTCAGGGGCTTGGGGCTTCTGGCCCACAGAGGCCTCAAGGAGCACCAGATGCATCTGCTTGCTCTGCTCCTGTGCTAACAGGGCCAGGGGGCTCAAGGAGCTCCGAGCCCCGCAGGAGACTTGGGAAAGCAATTGTGCTTACAGGTCCAGGGCATGCTGAGTTCTACTTGACAAGAGCTCAGAGAAGATGCTCCAGTTAAAATGAGACTAAAGCTTCAGACTTGCTGTCCAGGCCAAGGCTGGCCTGAACCAACCCCTCACTCTGGAATCATAGCAGTCCACACATCCTTGAAGAGTTCTATGCAGGCATGACACACTCTGAGTGCTTGAGTCTTTAAAGTTGTACTAGAAATGAAACCCCAGGCCCAGGAGACACAGCTCCATTGGTAGAGCACTTGCTTTGACAGAAAGAAAGCCTAGGATTCAATTCCCAGCACCGCACCAACTGGGTTAAGATGACCTCTGGGTTACGTCAGAGACAAGTAGATCTCTGTGAGTTTGAGTCTGGTCTACATAGAGTTCCAAGACTAGCCAGAGCTACATAGAGAAACTCTGTCTTGAAAAACAAGCAGCTGGGCACAGTGGCGCATGCCTGTAATCCCAGCACTCAGGGAGGCGGAGGCAGGTGGAGCTCTGTGAGTCCAGGACAGCCAGAGCTACTTAGAGAAAGTCTGTCTTGAAAAACAAACAAACAGCAGAACTGATTGAAAGAAAATGACCTCTTTTGCTCATAAGAGTGCTGGATTTCTGAGTCACTTTAAAGAGACAGGCAAAAAGTAGACTGGAGCCTGGCCTCAGCAGACTGGACAGTTTATTTAAAACAGTGAGGGGCAGACACAGTAGGAGAGGGGTGTCTGCCAAAGGGGAAGCGGGTACTTGGGGTTTATTTATGAGGTTGGGGAAGTGAGGAATTACGTGCAACTTCTGAGGCTACATGCAAACCCCAAAGTTTCTCTTTCCTGGAGTCGTTTGTCCAGACTAGGCCATTGTATCTTTTGAACCTGCCTTGCCCTGGCTATCAGGGTGTGGGTCATAGTGGGCAACTGAGTCAGGCAAAGGCAGGGAGCTGGGAGGGGCTGGGTCAGGGTCCGGCAGAGTTTCCTCAAAGTTTGTGTCAACACGAAGCCCTATGGTGGTATGGACTTGAGGCTCTGCGCGCTGTGTGTCAGTCGTGACAGGCAAGTGCCCTCGTGGCTGCAGAAGTTCAAAGCCTCACGTACATTCCGCACACCATCCTCAAAAACGGGAGCTCGCATCTCACTCTGACCCAAGTGACCCTGAACTGATGACTGTGGACAGGGAGTTTCTGCGCGTCAGTTTGCTTACTCCTGGGTCACTGTAAACTCCTGGGTTAACCACGGAGTTGGGTGGGAGTGGCAAGGAACCACCACCAATCAGCTCTCACCTGAAGTCGGAGAACCTGGGGTGGGGTGGAGGGACATTGAACCTGAGCCAAAGGCATCATTGACTACCTAGATGCTGACCTCTGACTATCCCTCCATGAGAAACAAAGGCACAGACCTGCTGTAATACACAGACACTCTGTAATAAGATCTCCGGAGAAGCAGACTATCAAAAGCCAGGCAGTTTATCTTACAGCTTTGCAAAGCCCAGACAGCAGGTGCAGTGACTGACAGCGCAGGCTGGGTCCCTGCCCGCTTTCCACATTAGCTGAGTAAGCAGGAGGGCACAATCCCATAGAGTCACCTGGGTCTCTGCCACTTCAGTTGGCCTGGTTTTCAGCGAGGACTGTGCTGAATTCAGCCTGTTTTACGCCCTGTTTATGTTTACAGTCGTCAGTTCTGTGACTGTCATGTCTGCCGGTTGTTGGGCGAGCTCAGCTGCCAGCAATTTTCTACTGTAAAGTTTAAGTTTGTGGGGACAGCTAGGCTAATAGCACTTGGGGTATAGTTAGACTAGCAGGCATTAGCAGGTGTCTAGTGTTTTCTGTTCATTTGTACCTAAGCCTCAAACCATTAAGCCAGGCCGGAGAGGCAGGTGGATCTATATGAGTTCAAAGCCAGCCTGGTCTATATAGAGAATTTTAGGATAATCAAGGCTACATAGAGAGACCCTATCTAAAAAAAAAAAAAAAAAAAAAAAAAAAAAAAAAAAAAGATTTACTACTGTCCCTTAGCCGTGGTGGAGGGACACTGGAGAGGTGACAGGGTTACCAGCTAAGCATAGAAAGTCAGAGAGGCAGGCAAGGTGGCCCGTGTGTGTCCCCTGACCTCTGCACTTCCTCTTTTCCCTCCTCCAGCGCTGCCTGGACTGGAACCGTGACATCCTTAAGAGGGAGCTGGCCCTGACTGAGAGGGACATCATTGACCTGCCTGCTCTATTCAAGATGGATGAAGACCACCAGGCCAGGGCTTTTTTCCCTAACATGGTGAGTGTTCTTGCCACACCCAGCAGGGTGCAGCCAGCTCCAGAATGGCCCAGCTGAGTCACTGTGTGACCTTAGCCCTGGCACTTATCCTCTCTGAGAGCCTCCATTCCTTGCTAGGGGTGATATGCTCAACCTGGATCTCTCGCGAGATGTCCCCCTGACCGACCCTTTACTTTAACACATAGGAAAGTACTTTGGAAAATGTCACAGCACAAACCAGGCTTAGATCAAAACCTGTGCCTCAGTTTCCCCACCTCTAAAATAGGATCCTGATAACATTTCCTACATAGGACTATAACAGGGGCCTGAGGGGTTTGACACCCACACGCAAACAGTGGCTACTCCCTAAATATTTGCTCCCCTCCCAGGTGAACATGATCGTTCTGGACAAAGACCTGGGCATCCCCAAGCCTTTCGGACCCCAGGTGGAGGAGGAGTGTTGCCTGGAGACACACGTTCGAGGCCTGCTGGAGCCCCTGGGCTTTACCTGCACTTTCATCGACGACATCTCCGCCTACCACAAGTTCCTGGGAGAGGTCCACTGTGGCACCAATGTCCGCAGGAAGCCCTTCACCTTCAAGTGGTGGCACATGGTGCCCTGACTGGCAGGGGCCCTGGCCCTCCCTCCTCCCCTATGATCTCCAGGTCCTTCCCGTACCCCCAAGTCCTTCCCCTTCAAGAAGTGGGTGGGCTTGGAGGTATTTGTGCCTTGCTGTCCCTGGAGAAGGCCTCAGTGTCCACTGAAGCCACCCCGAGTAAGCCCAACTGCTCCCCCCTACCCCCACTGAAGATAGCTGGACACGTAGCTGGTGTGCAGAGCTCTGGCGGAGAAAGCCAGACCTCAACAACTCATGTAGTCGGACCGTCCCCCAAGAATCCTCAGCCTCTATTGCAGATCGGAATGAGGGAGAGAGAAAGGGGCTCTGAGACCATTGGTTCTCCCAGCACCATGCTCTGATGCCCAGGGAAGACCACGAGGCCCTGGAGCAGGGCCCTGGTATACCTCAAACGGTACTGTCATCTCAAATTCTCCTCCCCCGGGGGCCTCCTCCTGGTGGCTTCCTCCAACCAGTCATTCCTTATATCTTCCATCCTCTCCCAGCTTCCTATACAAACCGAGTCCCCACTCCCTGAGGGTCCAATCGTTCAGCTTAGAATCTTCCAGAAGTAGATCTTAGCAGAGGAGAGTTTTTCACTCTCTATGGATGCCGGCTGCCCACCTTTGTGGGGGCAGGGGACAGTGTGGGTGGGGTGGTTTTTTTTCCAAGACTAGTATCCATCCGTGGTCCAAAGTTCAGTGCATCCAGATGCCCCTACCTGTTCAACACTATTCCTTCTCTCTTGCCTGATCCTCGATTCTCTGGCCAGTCCAAGGGCCCCCTCTTCCCACCATCCTTTTTTTTTTTTTTTTTTTCAGGACATTGCCCCTCCAGACAGCTACACAGTTTCTTTGCCACCAGCCAGATTCAGGCCTCTCCAGAGCTAAGAAACAACCTATCTTTCTTGGATGTTAGTCCCAATGTCCAAGGATGCTGGCCAGACTCCAGCCTCAGTGATCAGTTCCCAGCTAGCTACTGCTCCAGAGGTGGCATTCCCCAGCACGCTTTCCAAAGGCCTTCTTCCATCCAGATTCATGCAAATTTATCCCCCTGCTTCAAGTAGAAAGGCCCCCAGGAGCTGTAGAGACAGCTTAGCAATTAAGAGTTCTTGCTACTCAGACGGGCATGGTGGTGCATGCCTTTAATCCCAGCACACAGGAGGCAGAGGCAGGCAGATCGATGTGAGTTCAAGGCCAGCCTGGTCTACAAAGTGAGTCCAGGACAGACAAGGCTACACAGAGAAACCCTGTCTCGAAAAACCAAAAAAAAAAAAAAAAAAGAGTTCTTGTTGCTCATGACAAGGAGACAAGTTCGGTTCCCAATACCCACAACTTCTGTAGCTCAGATCCAGAGGGTCTAGTCCCCCTTTCTGGCCCCTGAAGGTCCTACACACATGCACACATACCCATACATACACATAAATAAAAATAACTTTTTTTTTTTTTTAAGAGTCTGGAGAGATAGCCCAGTGGTTAAGAGCACTTGTTGCTCTTGCAGAGGACCAGGGTTCAATTCTCAGCATCCAAGTGGTGGCTCACAATCACCTATAACTCTAGTTCCAGGGGAGCCAGTGTTCTCTTCTGACCTCCATGGGCTTGTGCACACACATGGTACACATACATACACTCAGACACACACACACAAACACACCCACGTACAAGTAAAATAAATAATACTTAAAAAATAAAAAGTGTAAATAAAGAAGGCCCTTTAAGGCCAAGAAGATAGGAAATATTAATTCTACTTTGAAGGGCTACACAGTCCCAGTGTAACCAAAGAAAGGGCTACAGACCTACATTCTTAGGGGAACAGGATTTTTCACCTTGGCGTATTTCCTCAGCTATGCCTCGGCACTGCTTGTTTGCTACTGAGCTATGGGCTCAGAGCTTGGGCTCTGAAACACTCGCTTGTCCCCAATCAACAAAATCCATCTTTAAACAGCCACCCTTCGCCCTTGCTGTGGTGGGCTCTTTCGACGTGCTATCCAGTAGATTAAAAAAGCACTCAGGACATCAGTCACTGCCTTTAAGACGTGGACGTGTGTCTTCTACAATGCCCCCTTCCCATTCAGTTCCAGCTACAGCACCATGCCAGGTCAGGCCCCAGAGCCCTCAAAGCTGTCCTGCTGCGTCTGGGGACAGTGGCTCCTGTCCTTGAGGATAGAGCCCCAAATCCTGTCTCCTGTCCCAGAACAGGAAACGCATGCCCCTCTCTGAGGCGTGGGGTTTGTTGTGTGTGGAGTTCAGTTAAAGTGGTTTTATGGCTTTTATTTTTATCTACAGTAAGAGGAAGTGAGCACCTCCCACATGGAGGCCGCTTGTCTTTGTAGATTGTGTTACAGTTCTCTCTGGTGGCTTTGGTTGTTTCAGAAATTTCTGGAGCTCCAGGACTCAGGCACTGCCTGTCCCGTGTCACTTACCCACCCAGTGTGACTCCCCCGAGTGTAGATACCTCACCCCCAGTGGACTCCTTGCTCTTCCCCGCCTCCACTTTCTTTAACATAGGCCTAGATGCTTCTGGGCTGCACCAGTTCCTGTTTCAATGTTGATTTTGAAATGTTCTGTGAAGGGTAGAGAGATGGCATGAAGGTGGCAAGAAGCAGGCAGTTTCAACTTCCTGGAAAAGAAGCCAAGATGGAGACTGAAAAGTGTTTGTGGAAGAGCCAAAATAAAGAGCAATAAAATAAAATGTCCAAGGGGAAGTTATGTGGCTCTAGGTGTGATATTTTTTGTGGCTTCCTAGACATGGTCACGAGGGATTTGGGTCACATGTAGCCCCTTGCGGTCAAAAAGCTCCTACTGTTCTAAACATAAGTTTTTGATTCTCAGCAAACACCACACACACACATGTAGTGGATGTACACATGTTTTTGTTTTGATCCCAAGTGTGGGATGGGGAACAGGTGATGTTTATCCACTAGAAGATGAACCACCTCGTGTGGGGGCTTGGCTTTCACCAGCTGAAACACATCTTAGTACAGACTCTGAGAGGAGATATATATACATATATGGGACCAAAACAGGAGATGGGGGCTTTTTGGGTCTTGGTATTGTTTGGCTGTTCATCGCTCCACTTCAAGACGCTCCTAAGAGTAACAGCTCCAGAGAAGGCTTCCGGGATCTGGGTTCCGACTGCTGCTCCAGGTTCCAGCAGCAACTTTGGTGGAATTGCTGGTCTGCTGCAATCCTGCCGACTATGCCAGAGGAATAGCTTCCAGGAACTGAGTCCAAAAAGGTCTACTTCTCCTGTTCCCATTAACCTCTTTTCTTTCCTATCTAGGGTAGGTGGGTTGGAAGGGAGGCGTAAGCATTAAAGAACTCCAAATGAAGCCGGGCGTGGTGGCACACGCCTTTAATCCCAGCATTCTGGAGGCAGAGGAAGGCGGATCTCTGTGAATTCGAGGCCAGCCTGGTCTACAAAGTGAGTCCAGGATGGCCAAGGCTACACAGAGAAACCCTGTCTCAAAAAACCAAAAAAAAAGAACCCCAAATGAAGTAGGTTTGGAAAAGGTCGAAGCCTACACACACTCAGGATGTGTGTCACAAGGCTACCACCAAAGGTCATGACCAATACCCACAGTAAAATAACCACATTTTAAAGGTGAATTTCCCCAGATGCAGATGGTGAGATGAGCATTTGGAGTCAATGAGTTGTTAGGAAAGTGCCTCCAAGAGAAATGGAACCAGAAACTGGGGGAACAAGGCCTTGAAAATGTAATTAATTTCAGGGGCCAGTTTATGCCAGGACCCACTGTGAGCTCTAGGGTGCACATGTCCCCTGGAAGCTGATCCCTGTGGAGCCCAGGACCCTCTGCCCCAGATGGTGTTACCTTGGTCCTTGGTGGGGAGAGCCAGCAACGGTCCTCAGCATCAGTATCTGCTATATTAAGAACCGGGGTGGGGGCCGGGCGGTGGTGGTGCACACCTTTAATCCCAACATTCGGGAGGCAGAGGCAGGTGGATCACTGTGAGTAGGAGGCCAGTCTGACCTACAAAGCAACTAAGACAGCCAAGGCTACACAGAGAAACTCTGTCTGGTGGGGCAGGGGGTAGAATAGAGCCAGGGGTGGGCTGGAGAGGTGACTCAGTGGTCAAAAGCTCCTGTTGCTCTTCCAGAAGACCCGTGTTTGGTTCCCAGCACCCACATAAGGGGACTAACTACCACTTTTAGCCTCTGTGGGCACCTGCGTACACATCACTCAGGTACATACAAATAAATAAATAATATTATAAATTTGTGTTTATAAAGAGCAAAAGTCAGATCAGTGAGATAGCTTACTAGGTAAAGGGGCTTACTGTGAGCCTGGCGACCTGAATTTGGTCTCTGAAACTACCATAAAGATGGGAGGGAAAAAAATTAACTATACAAACTTGTCCTCTGACCTCCACATGGATTCCATAGCACACAGAACTACTTACACAACAATAATAATAAAGAAAAAACAAACAAACAAACAAACCTCTAGCTAGGCACGATGATACATACCTTTAATCCCAGCACACAGATAACAGAAATGCAAAGTGAAAAGCCCTTTTCCTTCCAGAAAGTCCTCTTGCCTAAGCCATTGTCAGGATGAAAACCCTTACCAATTTATGAAAAGAAGAAGCCATGACCCCTTGCCTCTCCCCTCTTCCTCCTTGTAGGTCCAGGATATAACTTGATTCTGTGTTTTAATGTCAAAGGTTGTCTTGCAAGAAAGAGGAGGTCCTCATTCCCAGGCTTTTTTTTTTTTTTTTTTAATCATTATCATCATCATTTGCACAGGTGCGTTGCCTGCATGTATGTCTATGCACCACATGCATGCAATGCCTGCAGAGACAAAAGGAGGATGTTGTATTCCCCTGGAACTGGGGTTACAGACCGTGGTGAGTTGCTATGTGGATGCTGGGAATCCAACCCTGCTTCTCTAGAAGAGCAGCCAGTGCTCTTAACTGCTGACCCAATTCCAACCCCAAGGCCACCTTTATTACAACCCTGGCCATGACCCAAGTGATCCTCAACAGACTCGGGTCCACGTACCAAGACTCCTTCCACGGCTACCACTCAGGAAGGACGCCTTTGCCTTTCTGTTTCCTATGGATGGCAATTCCAGGCATTCAGTCAGGGCTCACAAAATACGTCTGGATGAAAGAGTGAAGCATCTGTCCAGATGCCTACAGGAAAGGGAAGATCAGTCTCTTTCTTCCTTTCCTTATGTTAATCCCAACAATGTGAGATGAAAGATCACTGACCCAAATCATCATGGCCGAATTAATAGAAGCAAGCAATTAATTAAACCAAGTTTTTTAATTTGTGTATGTGGGCGGCTTCCCACTAAGGTGGAGTACAAGAGGTCAACATTGAATGTGAGGGAGGCAAGGTTTTTACAGCTCAGGGGTAGGAGGTTTCCAAATGGGAAGTAGGCAGGGCTACAGGAGCAGGACATAAGCATTATACGTTGATCATAACAATGTATGAAGATAAGACACAATTGCAAGATAATCATAGCTACAGGTAGTCGTAACAACAGGTAGTCATAGCAACAGGTAGTCATAACAACAGGTAGTCATAACAACAGGTAGTCGTAACAACAAGTAGTCATAACAACAAGTAGTCATAGCAACAGGTAGCTGTAACCTTTGAAACAAAGGTAGGGGAATGAAGGCTGGGATCAAACACACCTGTGTATAACACACACATGCTGTACCCAGAACATGAGACCTCCTAAAAAGACCACCAGGACTCAATACCAATGCAATATACATGAGGACCTTTAAGAGACTGGAGCCGGGCTCTAACCGGTCACCAACACAGTGGTATCCAGAAAGAACCTGGATCTCTGATCTGAGGGTAAATTTATAGGTTCCTATCCCTTCCAGTGCCCCAAATCCGGGGGCTTCTAGCCTGGCAATCATCTATTGATTGAGTAACATAAAGAGTTCTAATATCTAAAGTGACAGGTTACAGAAAAAGGATCCAAGACCACCCATGGCTTAGCTTTCTTTGTTCTCTTTGTTCACTACTTTGTCCAGTGAAGTGTCTGGTTTCTTATTAACCCTATCTCTGGTGGGCAGGAAGGAATGTGGCCATAAAACCGGGTCTCTTATCAATTCTATCTCCAGTGTGACCCTTTGAGTCAGTCACTAGGCAAAACTATCTCTAGTGGGGCTCTTCTCTGCAGCTGGCCAGATTTTCTCCTGTAGGCCTATTTCTTAACCTTTGCCCTGGTGACCATGAAATCCAATTTCAGTTCTTCTGGTATCTCACAGAAGAACTGTGTGATTGCCCCTGTATAATTAACCAATTTATCAGCCTTTTCCCTAGACATCTGTCTTTGTCTGTTTATTAAAAGGAACTCATGCCAGGATCCAAGCAGAGGGAATTGTTGACTCTGTTTCTTAGCAATTAAACTTTATTATACAACCCAACTAGCTTATACAAGAAGGAAAAAGGTTAAAGGGACAAAAGAGTGAACCTTCCGGTAGCCGTTCCACGGGACGGGTTCTTAGGTGTTTCTTTGGCCTGCGTGCTGGTCCAGCTGGTCCACTGCCCCCGCACGCTCTCCCTGTAGCCGACTTTGTTATTCTCTCTTCCCCAACTGCCTGAGTCACGTGGGAAGGTCCGGCTCCTTCTCCCGGTGAGGGTCCATTAGAAAGACAATAGTCCAGGTGGGGTTCCCAGGTCTGCTTCCTGAATTCCAGACCCAGGATGGCTCCACTCAGTCTGTCACAAAGGTATTCATGGGGTGCCCCAAGGGTAAAGCCCGCCAAGACTGCTCCCACCTGTGACAAAGCTTAATCTTTCCCACAGGGAATTCCCTAAAACTTGGGCAGCTGCAGTCACATAGTCAATGTGGGAGTCCACAGTAATTCCAGTTTCATTATTGTCAGTTTTTAAAGGGGACCGATTTTGGGGGTAAGGTTGCATAAGTATGTATGTGTGTGCTCTTGTGTGTGTGCCCGCACATGGGTGCCTGTGCACATATGCATGTTGAGGTGTTAGGTCAGCCTCAGTGTTGAGTCCTCAGCAGCTTCCCACCAGCTTTTTGTGTGAGGTAAGGTCTCTCGCTGAGAGCTGGGATCAAGTTGCCTATACTGGCTGCCCAGTGAGCCACAGTTTTTCCCTCATGTGCCACCATGTGCAGCGCATCCAGTTTGGGTCCCTATGCTTGTGTGGAAATAGTTTACTGCCTGGGTCACTGCCCTTTTTTTTTTTTTTTTCCCTGAGACAGGGTTTCTCTGTGTAGCCTTGGCTGCCCTGGACTCTCTTTGTAGACCAGGCTGGCCTCGAACTCACAGACATCTGTCTGCCTCTGCCTCCCAAGTGCTGGGATTACAGGCGTGCGCCACCACACCTGGCTTGCCCAATTTGTAAGAGCCTGTCTGGGGAAGGATCAAACCATGGTATGTCCTGTTTATTTTGAAGTACATAAGGTGAAGTAGATCTATGTGTGATAACATCACAAAAACCCAAGACCGGGGGCTGGAGTGATGGCTCAGCGGTTAAGAGCAACCATCTGCTCTTCCAGAGGTCCTGAGTTCAATTCCCAGAAACCACATGGTGGCTCACAACCATCTATCATGAGATCTGGTTCCCTCTTCTGGTGTGCATGCAGGCAGAACACTGTATTTGTAATAAATAAATAAATCTTAAAAAAAAAAAAAAAAAAAAAAAAAAAAAAACGAGCAAGGGACAGAAAAGTGACAGTCTGCCCAGTGTGAAAATCATCCTAGGCGTCTGTAGAAACTGATGACAGCAGTGACATCTGGGGGGAAATGTGACCAAGGGGATTTAAACTTTGTCTATATTACTTGAATTTCTTTACACAGAAAGAACTGAGTTGTTGGAAGGACCCTGCTGTTTGAGGTTGCAGTCCTCCTAGTCCGGATGGCCATCTGAGCCCTTCTGCTAGCTCTTCCCTCCCTATGCCTATAAGATAATTAGGTACTTTGTTCTGATTCATATGAAAGGAATGTGCTGCCAAATGCAAATCAAACATCATTAAAGTGCCTTGTGTCAACCAATTATGTACACCTATCCTGAAAGCCCCCCACCCACTCCCCAAGAACTTTATAACCTTTGTTCCCCTGGAGTAAAGTTGAACTAGCTTCCTGAAGTGGTTCCCAGAGTGTTCAATTGCCATCATATTGGAGGCCTTACAAACTCTGCGCCTCACCTTCTGCTCCTCCTGCCTTTGTGAGCTGGTGACTAACAGGCTCCCAGCGAGGAGGAGAACCACACTGAGTGCTGTGCATTTTGAGTGTGTGTGGTATATGCCTGTGTGTGTGTGTGTGTGTGTGTGTGTGTGTGTGTGTGTGTGTGAAGGTCAGAGGTTGATGTCAGAATATCTTCGTCAATCTTCACCTTATTTTTAATTGCATTTACTTATTCATTCTGTGTGTGTGTGTGTGTGTGTGTGTGTGTAGGTGTGTGCTTGTGGGGATCAGGACAACCTTTGTGGAACGCAGGTCATCAGACTTGGCAGTGAGCACCTTTACACAATTTACTTTTAGAGACAGTCTTTCACTGAACCTGGAGGGGCTGCTTCTGCTAGCCTGGTTGCCCAGCAAACCCCCAAAGTCTGCCCATCTCAGTCTCCCCCAGTGCTGGGGTTACAGATGAGTGAGCAGTCAGGCCTGCCTTCTACATCAGTGCTGGGGATCCGAACTCAAGCCCTAATGCTTGCACAGCAAACACATTACCCATTGACCATGCCCCCACCCTAATATATGTACTTATGGGGGGGCTGGGATTGGGAGGTTGAAGACAGTGTTTCTCTGTGTAGCCCTGGCTGTCCTGGAACTTACTCTGTGGACCAGGCTGGTCTTGAATTCAGAAATCCAACTGCCTCTGTCTCCCGAATGCTGGAATTAATAAAGATGTGTACCACCACAGCCTGCCATCTATACTGTTTTGTTCTGTTTTCAAGACAGGGTTTCTCTGTGCAGCCCTGGCTGTCCTGGAACTCGCTTTGTAGACCAGACTGGCCTCAAACTCACAGAGATCCCCCTGCCTCTGCCTCCCAAGTGCTGGGATTAAAGGTGTGTGCCACCACACCCGGCGACCCATTTGTACTTTTCAATGCTTGTTAAAACTGTCTGAATCCCGGGGCATATTATTTTCGGTCAAGTCCTCCCACCCATTAGCACCATCCGTTTCTCCTATTGTAGGTGGCTCTCTTTCCTCCCCTTTCCCACCATTACTTCCAATGGAGAACTACGCGGAGGATACTCCTCCTTCTTGGCAGGGGACTGGTTATCTCCACTCATTTTACTAACGCACAGAGAGGTTTAGTAACTTACTCAGGGCCAAAGAGTCCATGGTTGATAGAACAGCCTGAGTTCCCAAAACTACACACTTAACCACACCCCCAGCCCCCCCCCCCCTCGCGGGCTCCCCATCACCACCCGCCAAGGCAAGCTTGCCTTTGACACTTTACATCTCACTGACTTATTTTGCTTCTGACTTCCGGACACCATGAACCGAATGAATATTTACCATTGTTCACGTTTACATTTCGTTTGCAGGGCTCTGTTTCTGGTTTTAAAAAACGTTCAAAAAATCCAGGTTCAAACGGAAGGAGGTGGATGCGGTGCAACGCACAATGTCTGCATTTTGCGAAGGTCTGTGCTTAGCTGGAAGGTCAAATGAACCTGCTAACGCGAGAGGACGCTGGAGCTGCTGGCAGGCAGGTGGGAGTGTGAAAAGGGGCTGACAGGGTGGATCGGTTCTAAACGTTATGTGTGTGCGTGGTACTAGGGTAGGTCACGGCCCCCCCCCCCCCAGAAGACCCTGGGCCACTTGCTAAATCCCAGCAGCTGAGATGACCTAAGCTGTGTGAGCCCGCAGGTCCAGCTGGTGCAGGGGTGGCTCGTGACTCTTTGCTCCAGGAGTTAATTCCATAGAGAGTGCTCGTGAAATAGGAGATGCCTGTAGCTCTCTTGCCTCACTCCCCCTCAAAGAGCATATTTTGAGAAGTCTAATTATATGGTGGGGTTTGTACAGGATGAAAGAAAGGGGTTTAAATAAGCCTTTGCTAAGGGCAGGTTGGTAACAGCTGTTAGAGAGTGCTGGGCAGTGCTGCGAGCCGGGAGTGCCCCCTGGAGGTAGACCCGAGTGACTGCAGCCACCATTTTTCTTCGATGGACGCAAAACCCATAGTCCAGGACATAGTCCCACAGAAGATGTTGCCCATCCCGCAGTGTGACCTGGGTAAGCAGTTGATCCTTCTTGAGGCTCAGTGGCCTCAAATGAAGACCCCCAAATCCCCACCTTGTGGGCTTGATGTAATGATTATGGAGTAAACGTAGCCAAAGGAGTTGCTTAGGACCCAGCATCCAAGTGTGGGTGCCATGAGTAGCCACTGCGCTGCCTCACAGGCCCAGCATCATGAACATGGCAGGGGACGCCACTCCAGCGACCTAGGAGAAGGGAAAGGGCGCTCCTCTGAGAACCAGGCAAAGTAGGGAAGGTGACAGGAGATGGGGAGGTTGACTTTTGCTCTGCCAGCGGAGTCAGCTCTGATTCTGGAATCTCCAGCTTTCATCTCTGCATCTCTCTAGAGCCCCATAAGTGTATCCTAGAAGTAAAGTACCCCCATGAGTGTACCCTAGAAGTAAAGTACCCCAGTCAGAGAGCGGAGATGCTCCTGAAGGAGGCAGCCTCTTGCCAAGCACAGAAGCCACGGGCCTGCTTGGATGATTGACCACAGAAAGGGCTGCCAAAAGGAGGGGACTCCAGCCTCTCCACAGGGGGTAGCCTGCTTCATGGAAGGGGTGCACTGAGTCAGGTGGAGGTTTGGATGCTGGCTGGCTGATCGACTTGCTTTTTCTCCCTCCCTGACTACCCAGGCGCTCTCTTTCCTCCCATTCTGCTTCCCAAGAGGCACCCATGCCCTGACATACCTGAGACCTCCCTCTTGCTGACTCTACAGAAACCAACAAGGCTTCATGAGGCTAAGACGCACAGGGAGAGGCTTGGGGGTGTGGCTCACTGGGAAAGAACTGGCCTGGCTCAGATACCTGCGTCCAGCTCCCAGTAATACTAAAAAAATGGTCTCTACTTAAAACATTCCCATTTTATTTATTGTGAACTTTTAAAGAGTTTATAAAAGGTTTATTGACTTTATTTATTTTTTCAAGACAGGGTTTCTCTGTGTAGCCTTGCCTGTCCTGGACTCGATTTGTAGACAAGGCTGGCCTCTAACTCACAGCAATCTGCCTGCCTCTGCCTCCCAAGTGCTGGGATTAAAGGCGTGCACCACCACCACCACCCAGCTTAACTTTATTTTTATGTGTGTGATTTTTAAATTTTATTTATTGTATATGAGTACTCTATTTGCATGTATACCTGTATGCCAGAAGAGGACACCAGATCTCATTATAGATGGTTGTGAGCCACCATGTGGTTGCCGGAAATTGAACTCAGAATCTTTGAAAGAGCAGACAGTGCTCTTAACCACTGAGCCATCTCTCCAGCCCCTGTGTGTGTGAATATTGTGCCTGCATAAGTGTGTGTGCACCATGTGCGTGGCTGGTGTCCTTGGAGGTCAGAAGAAGGCATCAGATCCCCTGGACTTGAAATTATAGATGGTTGGGAGCCACCAGGTAGGTGCTGGAATTTGAATTCAGGTCCTCTGTGGGGGAAAAACAGCACATGTTCTTATCTGCTGAGCCATCTCTCCAGCCCCTTCAAAATGAACCTTTTTGTTGTTATTATTTTTGTTTTTGTTTTCAATACAGGATTTCTCTGTGTAGCCCTGGCTGTCCTGGACTCACTTTGTAGGCCAGGCTGGCCTCAAACTGAAACTCAGAGATCCACTGCCTCCACTGCCTCTGCCTCCCTGACTGCTGGGATTACAGGTGTCCACCACCATTTTCTGATCAAAACAAACTTTTGGTTTGGTTTGGTTTTGGTTTTTTGAGACAAGGTTTCTCTGTATAACATCCCTGGCTGGCCTCAAATTTACAGAGCTCCACCTGCCTCTACCTCCCGAGTACTAGGATTAAAGGCATGCACCACCACCGCCTGGCCAAAACGAACTTTTAAAAACATTATTTACCCTGGCTCTCAGCCTTGTCATGGCAGTGCACACCATGGTGCCGGAGTCTCTGCATGGCTCCCTGCTCTCCTAAATACCCACCTTCCCCTCAATCTCTCCTTTCACTGCTCCAAGAAAACAGCTCACCTTTTTTCTTTTTCTTTTTCTTTTTCTTTTTTTTTAAGATTTATTTATTATGTATACAGTGTTCTACCCACATGCCAGAAGAGGGCACCAGATCTCATAAATGGCTGTGAGCCACCATGTGTTTGCTGGGAATTGAACTCAGGACCTTTGGAAGAACAGACAGTGTTTTTTTGTTTGTTTGGTTGGTTTTTTTGTTTTGTTTTTTCGAGACAGGGTTTCTCTGTGTAGCCTTGGCCATCCTGGACTCATTTTGTAGACCAGGCTGGCCTCGAACTCACAGCGATCCGCCTGCCTCTGCCTCCAGAGTGCTGGGATTAAAGACGTGCGCCACCACGCCCGGCCAGACAGTGTTCTTAACCTCTGAGCCATCTCCCCAGCCCCAGCTCACCTTATCTCTCATTCCCCCACTGACTTGACTGTGTCCCTACTGTGTGCTGGCATCCGAAGGCAGACTCTTTGGAAATGAACATGAATTCGCTCATGCCCTGAGTAGTTATCAGCCACCTGCTGCTGTGCAGCATGGCTATGAACAAGAGACATGTCCTCACCTTGGCCCTGAAGCTTCTTGCAATCAACATGGTCATAAAGAATTCAGAAGCCAAAGGGAATCCAAGCCAGATTATGATACTCTGCTAAGTCAGGGAGGAGGTTCACAAGTTTGAGGCCATCTTGCCCAGCCAGACCCTGTCCCCAAACAAAACCAAAGAGAAAAAGCAAATTCAAAACAGATTTGCAGACAGCAGTGAATTTGATGAAGAAAAGAAAATAGAGTTAAGAGGCCAGGCCTTTAAAAAAATCCACAGTTGGGCATACGGATACAGTGGGACATTACCAAACTGGGTATAAGCTATACTGATGTCTATACGCCTGTGTGGAGGCGATTTTGTTGAGAGTGGTCAAAGAGTTGGTTTCTAAGGAAGGAGAAAGGTGGATCTGAATTTTTGCAAGTGGCTATGGAGGAGGAAAGAGGAGGCAGCTGGCCCACACCTATAATCCCCAGCACTTGGGAGGCCTGACAAGTCTGAGCCAGCCTGGGCTAGCTAATGAGACCTTGTCAGTAGATTAAATAGGAAAAGGATAGGGCATCCCAGATCCAAGATATGGAACTGCACAGAGAAACAGGTGAACAGAGAGGAGGGGTGGACAGATGTGACTGGAGGGGTCACAGGGGCCTGGAGATTGGGGTGGCACTGGGTGAGTGCTGGAATGTGGGAGCAAAAGTGGACCGAGGATGACACCAGCTTTCTAGCACGGGGGTCAATGGATAGTGGTGCTGAAAAGAGTGGAAATGTGAACGTCTCAGGCCGCAGGTGGGATGAACCTTTCTTTCTTCCTTTTTTTAAATTTATTTTTTATTATTTATTTATTTATTTATTTTTATTTTTTTATATTTTTTTATTTTTTTTGTTTTTCAAGACCCACTTTCTCTGTGTCACCCTGCCACGCCTCTGTCTTCCGAGTGCTGAGGGCTGGTATTGAAACTGCGTGCCACCCCTGCCTAGCACCCTTTTTCTTGTAGGAGGGTCGTGGGACAGGTTCTCACTATGTAGCCCAGGCTGGCCTGTAACTAACAATCCTCCCACCTCTGCCTCCCGAGTGCTTAAAATGCCATCTTGAGCCATCAAGCCCAGATTGACATTCACTTTTTGCTTCTAGACTCAAATTTCTAGCCCTGGAGGAAGAATGAATCCCTCAAGCAGAATTCCCACCCTAAATTGCCCAGATTTACTAGTCCTCAAAGACTGTCTGTCTGCAAAGGGGGACAGTTATTTCAACCCACCAGAGCTATCGGGAGGACCAGCAGAAGCTGTTGATGTAAACACATTTGCGAGCGATGAGGTGAGGTTCTGTATAAACACAGGCGCCCGGCAGAATGTCTGATGAAAAGCAGTATATCACTGTCCACCAGGGGATGAAGGGGGGTGCGGGGTGGGGGAGGTGGGGGGGTGTGGCAACCAACCAACCAGGCAAACTCAAGTCCCACAGTCTTAGGGCAAAAACACCTTGGGGACGTAAGTCTGGAAGAAGGCACGAAGACCTTTAAGTCTTAAGTCCTATGGCATCTGCATTTTTCTGGAACCCCAAAGCTCAGGGCGGAGGTAGAGTCGCCCAGGAATTTATTATCCCACATAACACTGAGCTCCCCAAATCCCCATGAACGATGCGATTGCAGGGTGTGTGGGCACACTGGCACCAAGGGCCCCTCCATAAATCAAGGTCTTTCTTTTGCTGGCTGCAGTCTGCTTTTGCCAAGGTGACCTGGGCAACGTTAAAGGGCAGCCACTTGTGTTGGGGTGGCGTCTATCTTGGACATGATGGCTGAAAATGGCTAAGGAGTCCAGCTCTCAAATACTGCCTGTTGACACTCTGGAGGCGTTACCAAAAAAATAAAAATAAATAAAAAGTCTTCCTACAATGCCAGGCAATTTGAGTGGCCCAAAAGGTCTCTTGGGGTTGACTGGAAGAGCCTATCCCAGTGCTGAGCCAACCCCCTGGAAAGTCAAGGTGACCTCCACCTTGCCAACTGTTGCACAAGAATATCATGTCAATCACAGAATTTTACATCAGCTGGTAGAAACTTGTCCAATGTCACATGGCCTCAAAAGAAGCAATTAAGGTAATCTCCAGGGGTTCAGGCCTCCCCACGCCCCCTTTAATGAGGCCACCTGGCAGAGAAGCCAGATTCAGGGAGAAGTCTAAGAAAGTTGGCCCCGACTAGCCATTCTTCCAGTCATCTTAATTTCTCCAGTGGCATCTAAATGAGGCCCAGGGAGGAACCAAAGACTATAAACAGTGTCCCTTCCTTTGCCAAATGCGAACGGAAAGAAACAAAACCATTCCTTCTGGAAACGGGGATGGGGGGTGAGGGGAAGGAGGGGCACTGGCAAAGTCACTGGGTGCCTGAAGAGATCAAGTGACTTAGAACACCAAGATCACACCTGCCCAAGGTGGTCAAACCCAAGTCAGAGAGACTCTGAGAGAACCCATAAAAAGTACTAGAAAGAGCAGTTACAAAATCTGGGGGTACAGCTCAGTTGGTAGAGAGCGCTTAGTCTTGGGAGCACAACCAGGCAGCATGGCAACATCGGTAAATGCCAGCATCCAGCAGGAAGATCTGAAGTCCAAGGTCGCCTCCCTAGTGGACAGCCTAGGCTAAATCACCCCCTCTTTCCTACTGTCATCTTCCACCATTTGAGAGGAATTAGGTGAGTGGCTCACTCACTCACCACAGAATCCCAAAGCCCACCCCCAGCCCCAAAGCAGGAGCCCTTGCTTTCTGATTGCTTTGTTTTTGTTTGCTTTTGTTTTTGGTGTTTTGAGGCAGGGTCTCAAGTATCCCAGACTGGCCTGGACCTCACTATCTAGCCTAGAATGACCCTGATCCTCCTCCTGTCTCTGCTTGCCAATTGCTGGGATCCTAGGCACAAAAGTTATGTACCTATTTATGAATATATGGGTAAGTAACACCTTTGTCATTCATGTTTGTGATCACCTCAGTCACTCACCAACTGTCTTAGTCAGCTACGGACTGACAGGTTCTCTAGAGTCACAAAAACAAAACAAAACAAAAAACCTGATTAGACCACACAGTCAGAGATAATTGACATCTAACATTGCAAGTAGAGAGCGGTTAAAATCCTGCTCTTCCAGAGGTCCTGAGTTCAGTTCCCAGAAACCACATGGTGGCTCACAGCCATCTGTAATGAGATCTGACGCCCTCTTCTGCAGATAAATCACTCATATGCAATAAATAAAACAAATAACTCTAAAAAAAAAAATCATGGCCCCAAGCAACGTTAGAAACCTCCGCCCCTCCTGGTGTTTGCCCCGCCTCTCCAGGATCCTCCCACCCTCCCGCCTCCCCGCCCCTCAGACCCCAGAGAAGGTCACCTTAAGAACACGGGAGGCAAAAAAAAAAAAAAGACAAAACAAAACATAGGAGGCCCAGTGGGCATGCGCTCCGCTGACCGTTACTACGCACGCGCGCGCTTTCCGTCCGCTCGCTCGGGAAACCGGAAGCCGCCTTCCCTTCATTGGCGCCTAGGCAGCTAGAGGGCTTCAGGATGAGAGGCCCGCTTCCCACCGCGGTGTTCGATGGGATGCCGGAGGGTAAAGGGTGGGGCTGACGTCAGGAGGCAAGATGGCGGCGGTGGTCCGGGTCTCCTTGAAGCGCGGCCTCACGGGTAGTGCTCTGGGCAGAGTCAGCCTGCAGGTGAGCCCCGGCGCCGTGGTTCAGTGGGGGAGCCGTGCGGGTCACCGAGGCTGCCTGGGTGGAGAAGCCGCGGAGAGGCATTAGGGAGCCCGGGTCCAGGTCTCAGTAAAGGACTGATCACCTGCGCGCAGCTCCTGAGCATCCATCCATGCTGTCAGTTAGCCATCCCTCGCCTCACCGTCGCCGCAGAGTAGCGGCCTTGGCGGAGGTTGGAAAAGATCTTCGGAAAGGCCGAGGTCAGGGAGGGCAAGCGAATTTGCTCAAGGTCATACGATAAGCGATCGGTTGTTGGAACCCGGAATCAAATCCAGATATTTGGACTCGACCAGCCAGCCCTGTGTGAAAGGGAGGCCTGCGGGATGCCAGGGGGGTGGGACCCGGGAGACCGTGTCGCCCCGATCCTGATCTGGATGGCTTAAGGTCAGAGGCGGTGTACTCTGGAGGGCAGTGCACTTGACCCTCAGAGGGAAGGGACGATGGAAGAAAACGACTCAGCCCCCGAAAGGTGCGGACTGTGGACAGATGCAGGCAAAACCCGGTTCCCTGAAGCGTGTTTAATTCAAGGGTGTGTAGTGACACTGATCGCAGACAGTTGGCACGGGATGACGGGCAGAGAGAGCCTGGAGCGGCTTTTGTTTATAGCGCTGTAGTAGCTCTGCCATAGGGCTCCCCCACGTGCCGTAGATCCTCGGGGAGCTGCACACTGCAGGTGTGTGTGCTTTCTCAGTGGAAGGATTTAGAAAGGGCAAGAGAAACGACCTTTGCTGATTTTAAGGGACTAAACAGTTACAAATCGCGTTCAGTCGGCTTCCTCTTCTGGCCTCCTGGACAGCCCGTCAAAGGTCGGCAACAGGAACTCGAGACCTTTTTGGGGATTTAAAAGCTCTTCATTTGCCCCCATTTTTTAAACCAGTAGATCCAGGGCAGGTTTTGTTGTGGGTTTTTTATTTTATAGATTTTTTTTTATTCATGTGTAGGAGTGTGTGCTTGCATGTGTCCATGGAGAGCAGTACAGGGGAGCTGTGTTCCCTGGAACTGGGGTTACAGGTGAGTGTGGCTGCCATGTGCGTCCTGGGAACTGAACCCGGATCCTCCTCTCCAAACTGCTAAGACATATCTCCAGCCTATGATAGTTTTGTTGTTGGTTTGGTTGTTTTGGATAGGGTCTCTGTGCCCCCTTGCCTGGCCTGAAACTCAGAGATCTGCCTGCTTCAGCCTCCAAAGTGCTGGAATTAAAGATGTGTGCCACCACGTCCCGCCCTGCAACAGATTTTAAGTAAAGTACTTGAAAACTCTTTAGCACAGATCCTGGTACATGGTCAGTATATAGAAATATTAGTTCTTCTTGAATTTACTTGAGCTCTCTCGTTTTAAACTGCTTGACATGGCTGCATAACGCAGTATACATTTGACCGTCTTGTAACCCCAGCTCTCTCCAACCCGCCGGATCTGAGCTGACAGAGCTTTCACTCTACATCTTCTCTTTGTTTGTTTGTCCAAGACAGGGTTTCTCTGCGTAGCCCTGGCTGTCCTGGAACTCTGTAGACCAGGCTGGCCTCGAACTCAGAGATGAAGGTATGTGTGCCAGCAGTGGCTGGCCTATGCATCTCTCTCTGAATAGGAGGGTTACTGAGTCGGGTGCACTGACACACACCTGTCATCCTAGCACTCAAGAGGGTGAGGCTGCAAGGTCAGGAGTGTGTGGAGTGCAGGGCCAACCTGAGCTACTTGGGACCCTGTCTCAAAGAAACAACAGAGCCGGGCGTGGTGGCGCACGCCTTTAATCCCAGCACTCGGGAGGCAGAGGCAGGCGGATCGCTGTGAGTTCGAGGCTAGCCTGGTCTACAAGTGAGTCCAGGATGGCCAAGGCTACACAGAGAAACCCTGTCTCGAAAAAAAAAAAAAAAAAAAAAAAAAAAAAAAAGAAACAACAAAAACTGACAGTGCCTACCAGAGCCTCAGGCTGAAATCCTGAGGATTCAGTTAATGATTCTATTTGCTGTTGAGAATTTCATGCGTGAGTACTGTATTTAGGACATTTCCTCTCCTCCCATGCTCCTCCTTCCGTCTCAAATTCATGACGACTTCTTCTTCTTCCTTTTTTTTTTTGTTTGTTTGTTTGTTTGTTTTGTTTTGTTTTTTGTTTTGTTTTTTTAAGACAGGGTTTCTCTGTGTAGCATGTCCTGGACTCAGAGGGTTTGTAGACCAGGCTGGCCTTGAACTCACAGAGATCCACCTGCCTCTGCCTCTTGAGTGCTGGCACCACCAAGCCGGGCTAATTCATGACTTCTTTAATTATCATTGCTAAGTATATACATGCACACATAACATTTGTATGTATACATAACATACACGAGGCACTATTGAGTTCCTTATACATAACATGTGTTTAGGGCTGAGAACTCGGATTGGATTTATAATGACAACACCAGTTCATGCCAACACGAATGGGAGAAGTTCCATGAGGCCCCACCCCTAATCAAAGAGCTACAGGCAATCAGTGGCTGCTGAAAGGGAGGAGCCTTGAGCCGGGTGTGGTGGCGCATGCCTTTAATCCCAGCACTCGGGAGGCAGAGGCAGGCGGATCGATGTGAGTTCGAGGCCAGCCTGGTCTACAAAGTGAGTCCAGGATGGCCAAGGCTACACAGAGAAACCCTGTCTCGAAAAACCAAAAAAAAAAAAGGGGGGGGGGAGGAGCCTCATGATAGGTTAACAGTTAACAGTTCTCAGTGACCTTGTCTCCCAGCCTCTTCCTGTTTACTGAGGCAATGGTTAAGTTGTAAGAGCCCTGCCAGCAGGAGTGAGTTCTACGTCTCAGTCAGGGTTTTCTAGAATGATGTGTAGAGAAGGTTTCACTGGTCAGTGTTAGGATTTCAGGAGAGACCTCTGCCTGCCTCTCTAAGGGCAGTAATAGTGAGAGAGGCAGGCAGGGTGAGGCGGCGCGCGCCTTTAATCCCAGCACTCAGGAGGCAGAGGCAGGCGGCTCTCTGTGAGTTCGAGGCCAGCCTGGTCTACAAAGTGAGTCCAAGACAGCCAAGGCTACACAGAGAAACTTTGTCTCGAAAAAACAAAACAAAACAAAAAATACATAGTGAGAGAGGCCTCCTTGCTGTGGGAAGGTATGTTTGTACTCAAAATCCCGAGCCCTGTGATGAGCCTGCTGTGTTGCCCGGGGCTATAGGTTTGGGTTCCGGGTCTCCTGGGCTTGCTCTGCACCAGGACTGCAGGTCTGCCTGTGAGTGTTTAGCTGCGATGGGCTAACTGTCAGCAGCAAGGCCTTATTTCTTCATCTGGACTGTGAACTGCAGGAGGGCAAAGCCACCTAGAATGCCCATCTGCCAGTCAGAATAACATGAGGCCTGTGACTCACTAGAGTCATAGATTGAAGTGCAAATGTGTTTGCAGTCTCCACTCCCATGAGGGACTTGGAAGTTGCTGGGAGGGAGGGAGAGAGAGAACAAAGTCTCACACTTTGCCCCTCCTCCCCGTCCACCAGTCTTCTTTAAAAGCAAAGGTGGAGTGTATTAGGAAAAGCTCCAAGAGCCAAAGAGGTGGCTCAGTGGGTGACAATGCGTGTTGCTCAGAACTGACTATCTGAGTCCCAGTCGCCTTCCTACATGAAGGCGAAAGGAATGAACGGAACTGCAGCGCATTCCTCTGACCACACAAGAGCACACCTTAGCACTGGCGTCATGCGCACAATCGTAATAAATCAAAGTGTTTTATTAAAAAAAGTTTTAATATAGACTTAGGCTCAGACATTAGGGGAGAGACAAGCTTTACACACACACACACACACACACACACACACGTGCGCCCCTTGAGTGGACACAGGCTTCTCAAGAGAGTGGCCCATGAGCCTATCCTCAGGCCAGCACGCCCCTTGTCCTGGTGTCTCACTAGTCACCAGGCCCACACTAATTCTCCCCTCACTGATGTGTAGTTGCTTTGCCTTTGTCACTGTGCTCCACACATAAGCATACTGGGATTTAGCCCGTCTTTCTGAAAACCACAAATCCCAGACTAGAGAGATGGCTCAGCTCCGAGAAACACTTACTGAGTTCAGTTCCCAGCACCCTTGTCCTGTCACAGCCACCTGTAATTCCAGCTGTGGCATATTCAGTGCCATCTTCTGGCCTCCTCAGGCACCTGCACACATGTGGCACTACCCAGACAGACAAACACACTGCATACATACGAATAAAAATTAAGTAGCCAAGCATACTAAAATAGGTGCATGCCTATAATCCCAGCACTCTGGGAGGCAGAGGCAGGTGGATCTTTGTGAGTTCGAGGCCAGCCTGGTCTACAGAGCAAGTCCAGGACAGCCAAGGCTACACAGAGAAACCCTATCTCAAAAAACAAAACAGCAACAACAACAATAATAAATAAAATAGACTGGCTTGGTAGTACACACCATTTAATTCCAACACTCAGAAGGCAGAGGTAGTCAGATCTCTGTGAATTCAAAGCCAGTGTGGTCTACTAGCAAGTTCCAGGACAGCCAAGGCTCCATGTGAGACCCTGTCTGAAAACAACAGGATTCTAGCTGATTTCTAGTCATGGCTGGTGTCGCACTTGGAAGGATGAGGCAGGAGGATCAGGGTATTATGTTCATTCTTGGCCACATAGTAAATTTGAGGCCATCTTGAGCTATGTGAAGCCTCATCTCAAAAAAAAAAAAATAATAATAATAATCCTAAATGAATTTCAGTCTAACCCTAGTCCTTTGTGAAAAGTGTGTTCCATCATATGTCTTTGTAGAAACAAGTGTTTAAATAGGAGGAAGGTGACGTGAAGCACCATTGCAGGTCACTTGCTATTTCAGCAGGCCTAGAGGGAGTGGACTGAGCTACCCTCTGAGTGGTGCTGAATTGGCCCTCAGCACTGTGGGGCCATAACTGGATGTGTGAGACTGTCTCAGCACACAGGAGCAGAAGCAAGAAGCTTGCCACATGTCCAAGGCTAGACTGGGCTGCATAGTAAGATGTAACATTTATATAAACTGAGGTGGTAGCTAACAGGAGAATGGGCACATGGTGGCTGCTGAGTACTAAGGCGTGAGGATGAAGAAGTGGCTGTGACGGAACAGGCAGCACTAGGGCCCTGGGAGCCACTGTTCTGTGTCTGGTCTCACTGTCCCTGATGTAGCTCTGCCGGATGTTTATCATGTGTTATTTATTTTATGTGTGGGGGTACACAGGTCCCTCCGTGTGCAGAAGAAACCCTGCAGGATTCAGTTCTCCCCATCTTTACATGGGTTTGGACATATAACTCAGGTTGTCAGGCTTGGTGGCACATGGCTTGATTTTTTTTCTTTTCTTTTCTTTTTTTTTTTTCTTTTTGTTTTTTGTTTTGGTTTGGTTTGGTTTTGGTTTGGTTTTGATTTTGGTGTTTCGAGACAGGGTTTCTCTATGTAGCCTTGACTATCCTGGACTTGCTTTGTAGAGCAGGCTGGCCTTGAACTCACAACAATCCGCCTGCCTCTGCCTCCCAAGTGCTGCAATTAAAGGCGTGCACCACCACCACCCGGCCTGGCACATGGTTTTCTACTGAGCCATCTGGCTGACCTGTTTCTATTTGTATTTTTAGATTGTGTGTGTGTGTGTGTGTGTGTGTGTGTGTGTGTACACGTATATGCATATACATATATATGCATATGCATGCAGTTGCCTATAGAATCCAGGAGAGGATGTAGGATGCCCTACAGATGGAATTACTGGTGATTGTGAGCAGCTTAACTGCTGAGCCATCCATCTCTCCAGGCCCCAGGTTTGGGGTTTTGGTTTGTTTGTTTGTTTTGAGACAGGTCTCACTATGTACTGTTTTGGAACTCACTATGTAGACCAGCCTGGCCTAGAACTCAAAGAGATCTGTCTACCTCTGTCTCCTGAGTACTGGGAGGCTTCGCTTCACAGTGCTGCACCACTATCCCAGCTGCCCCAGGTTAATTTTTAAAGCCAGACAACTGTACACCTACCCAGTAACTTGTGTAACTTTTGTGGGGTTTCTTTGTGTAGCCATAGTTGTCTTGGAATTTGCGTTGTAGACCAGGCTAGCCTCACACTTAGAGATCCACCTGCCTCTGCCTTCCCAATGCTAAGATGAAAGGCGTGTGCCACCACCACGCAGCAAACATCTGGTGTGTTGAGTGAAAAGCTGGCCATGGGATGATGATGAAGAGACCGTTTTGGATGGGTGAAAATAGTCTGACTGTGGAAATACTATTTTGTTCAAACTCATTAAATCGTGTTCTTACCCAGTGAATATATTGTAATGGCTTATGTCCTACGTAACAAAATAAATAAAGAAAAATAAAACCAAAGTGAGGGAACAAGCAGAGATGGTTGGAGCACACATTTTCAGTTGCCTTCCCTGTCTTCACTTCCTCTGAAGTGCCACGGGATAGTTGGGAGTGTAGCACACGCCTGGAATCCCACCGCTGGAGTTGCAGGAGACAAGCCTAGACCACACACACACAGGGACTCTGTCTCAAGTGAACAAACAAGGAAGTACACCAGCTGGCATTAGGGTAGGGTTTCTTCCCTGAAACAACTTTCCTTGGTTCCTAGGCAGATCGATGAGGTTGTGAGACATACTTTCCATCTTTACTTAGTTTTTTCTTGGGGATGGGGATCGGGCAACAGTTTCATGGATCCCAGGATAGCCCTGAACTCCTGATCCTTCTGCTGCCACCTCCTAAGGTCTGGGGTCATGGGCATTTGACCACACCAGACTTCTTCATGTGTTCTCTTCTTCAGATAATGGAGTCCTTTTTAACCTGCGAGTCGTAAGTGCTCTGGCCACCCTGAGATGTGTTTTGTATCGTTCTGTAGACAGATTGAGAGTTGATTTGTAACTGGTGTTGGCACCAACACACCCCTCCTGATAGCAAGGCCGCAAAAACAAAACAAAACAAAAACAAACCTGTGGCCCCTGCCTCACCTGCTTACGGGGGACGGCAGGGAGCAGCATCCAGGTGATGCACACAGAGCCGTGGGTTTGACCTCATACAGGTTGCACTGCAGCAGTCTGTGCGCTTAAATGATGTTGGGTTTAATGAGTCACACTTTGATGTAGTGTAATTGACGTTCAGCTTTTGCTTCAGTCTTTCCTAAGCATGGGTCAAACTGCTGTGCACAGAGGCTGAGAGTGTAAAACGCAGCTGGCGCCGCCCCTCTAGGGTGTATCTTGTAAACAAGGCTAGAGATGTAGCTCAGTTGGTAGAGTGCTCACTTACCATGTGTGAGGTCCTGAGTTCTAGTCCCAGAACCACATGAACTAGGCAAAGTGGCCTACACTTACAACCCCAGCACGCAGAAGTTACATTCATGGCCACATGATAAAGGGGGATCAGGGAGACAAATGGCTCTGCAGGGAAAAACACATACAGGCTTCATGACCTGAGTTTGGTTCCCCAGAACCCACGTAAAAGCTGGGCCCGTGTCTGTATCGTCCCTGGCACTGCATAATGCAGGCATTGTGGGACATGGCTGCTGACCCAGCACTGGGCAGTGGAGGTAGGAGCATCTGAGTTCAGGGTCATCTTCCCCTGTGTGTAGTTTTCAGCTAGCATGGGAGGTATGGGGTTGGGTCTGACTCAGGGAGCAGAGACTTTATTTTGCTGAGATGTAGCAGAGTCATCACAGAGCAGAACATGTGTGTTCCCTAATTGCATTTGTGTTCAGACATGAGTTTCCACTGGGTTTGGGTGGGGTGCTTTCCTCTCTTTTTAAATACAGGGTCTCAGCCTCATCTGGCCTCAAACTCATAATCTTCCTGCCTCACTTCCCAAGTGCTGGGGTTTATAGGCCTGTGCCACCATCCTCAGATCTAGGCCAGTTCGAAATGTTACCATGTTGGGTTTTTGGTTTAGTTTGATCTGTCTGTGTAGACTAGGCTGACTTTGAACACAGGGATCTGCCTCACGAATGCTGTGATTAAAGGCACGCACCACCACCATGGCTGTCATGTTAGGGTTTTTAAAAAATAATGTTTTTATTATTATTGTGTGTCTATGATGAGGAAGGTGGCACATGGCACATTGTGGACATGGAGCTCAGAGGGTAACTCCATAGTTCTCTCCTCCACCTTTACATGGCTTCTGGGGATCCAACTCAAGTTTCCAGACTTGCACGGCAAGCACTCGGACCCTCTGAGCCATCTCACTGCCCACAGAGTCTTGTTTTGATGGATTCTGACTGCTTTCTTCAGATCTCCCTTTTTAACTGTTGTTATCTTACACACAGCCACAACACAACATTATGTCACCACCAGGATTAAAGTTGTGTTGCTTAGGGGCTGGAGAGATGGCTCAGAGGTCAAGGGCACTGACTGCTCCTCCAGAGGTCCTGAGTTCAATTCCCAGCAACCACATGGTGGCTCACAACCATCTATAATGTGATCTGATGCCCTCTTCGGGCTTGCAGGTGTACAAGCAGGCAGAACACTGTATACATAATAATAAATAAATCTTCTTTTTTTTTAAAGTTTGTTTGTTGGTTGTGTGGCATACACCTATAATCCCAGCATTTAGAAGGCTGAAGCAGGAAGATTAAAAGTTTGAAGCCTGGACCACGTATGAGACCATATCCCAAATGAAGTTTCACTGCTTTCCATGGTTCCCAGGATAAAATGAACCCAGCTAGATGTGTTTACATCCTCACACCAGCCTCCCGCATCCTAGCACACTGTGCCGCATAGATGCACATGTCTGCCTGCACACCCTCACACCTGCTGTCCCCTCGGCTTCCTAACACCCTGTTCATCGGGCTCCAGTTCAACCCCAGGCATACAGCCCATGATCTCTGCGTTTCCTCAGATGCTGGCTTCACATCCTCAGTGTCACTCTGTGTACTTTGTCTTGTATGTTCCATCTCACTGTAGGTCACCATTTTGTTTTTCTGTAAAAATGAAGGTTCTCTCTGTTTTGCTTAGGCCTGTCACTAGCCCCTGGACCCTGGCTGGCAGGCATATCACTAATTATCAAAAGATTAATGTCTTCTGGGTGTTGGTGACTGCACCCTCCAAGGAAGCTGTGTGCCCAAAAATACAGTTATTGTACCAGCTAAGTGAAGAAGCATCTTGCAGTTTTTAATGTTTTTCTTTTTCCTTTTTCTGGCTTTTTCAAGTTTCAGGTCTGCCGAGGAGCACAGACAGCTGCTGCTGCAGCTCCCCGAGTCAAAAAATTTGCCATTTACCGATGGGACCCAGACAAGAGTGGAGACAAACCCCGGATGCAGACTTATGAGGTTGATCTGAATAAGTGAGTGTCTGTTCCAGCCAAGTGCTTGGTAAGGAGACGGGTGGGAGGGTTCGCTTGCTTCAGGGTAGGTCTGCGGTGCTGAGGACTGAGCCCAGGGCCTCATGCCTGCTCAGCACGCCGTTTACCACTGAGCTGTGCCCCCTCTAAAGGAGAGCTCATAATTTGATGTGGTAAAATCTGATTCTCTAATGTTTTAGATTCTGTTTTTAAAGTCAGGTAGGTGTCCAGTTGAGAAGTACCAGAAACCAACCATTGAACCGTTCCTTCTCTTTCTCTCAACCCCCCACTCCACCCCCTTAGAGAGTCTTTTGTAGCTTAGGCTGTTCTTGAACTTACTGAGGAACACCTTGAATTTCTGGCCTTCCTCCTACACCTTCCCAATTCTGAGATGACAGGTATGGTTTATGAGTCTGGAGACTATGCCCAGAGCTTCAAGTATGCAGTATAATCACTCTGCCAGCTGAGCCATGTCCTCAGCCCCACAGCATGCTGTTAGCTAACTGTCTTATTATGGAAAATTAAAAATATTGACAGATAATTAGAAGATTAACTTTTTGCAAATCAGGCTCAATAGATTGCTCAGTGGTTAGGACCACAAGCTGCTTTTCCAGAGGTCCTGAGTTCAAATCCCAGCAACCACATGGCAGGTCACAACCATCTGTAATGGAATCTGATCCCCTTTTCTGGTGTGCATGAAAATAGAGCATTCATATACATAAAAGAAAAAGAAAGAAAGAAAGAAAGAAAGAAAGAGAAAAGAAAGAAACCCACTTCAGTAATACGTGGCTAAAATTATAGGATTAAAAATAAAAGGAAAGCCTCCCTTCCCTCCAGTGATGATAGAGCAGGCTTTCATCAGGACAACCCCAGGGAGTAGACAGAAGGACTGAGGGCACCAGGAACTGACTGGCAGGGAGCAGACTTTTGGGATGGGTGACTGAGTGAGTTAGCTGCATAAATCTCAGTGAGGTCAGGCCCTAGCCTCATGGCAACAGAAAGACCAAAACCAGGGGCAGCAGAGAACATGGAAAGTATGGGGACCCTGGAAAGAGTCAAGGAGGAATCCAACCCCAAATTCGGTTAGAAACTCTTTCCAGTGCTTGAATCTGCCATGTTGATCACCTTCTCAAAACAGTAAGACATTCACATTCCTCCGTCAGGCTGGGTGGGATCCAGGACTGCCGGTTCCACAGAGACCGTGTGAAGGAAGCACACTGGCTAGGCATAATCCCGTCGCTTGGGCAGGAGAAGCAGAAGGACAAGAGTTCCAAGGTTGGGGGCTGGAGAGATGGCTCAGAGGTTAAGTGCACCGACGTCCTAAGTTCAATTCCTGGCAACCATGTGGTGGCTCAAACCATCTATAATGTGATCTAATGCCCTCTTCTGGCCTGCAGCTGTACATGCAGGCAGATAGATGACTGTATACATAATAGATAAATAAATAAATCTTTAAAAAAAAAGAGTTCCAAAGTTATCCTCAGCTACATTGCAAATTCAAGTCGAGCCGAAGCTATGTGAGACCTTGTCTCAAACAAATGAGCAAGCAAATACAGGTTAGGGGCTGCAGAGATGCTCAGCATCTGAGCCCATGTGAAATCCAGAACACATGGAAAAAGTGGGGCACGGCTAGCATGTACCCGTTATCCCAGCACTGAAGAAGCAGAGACAGGCAGATCACTGACTAGCCAGCCAGCCTCGTCTTTGATAGCTTTAGTTTCAGTGACAGGCCCTATCTCAACAGAGCAAGGTGGGCACAGTGTTTGAGGCCCAGTCCCTGAGGCTGACCTTACTTCCACATGTACACATACATACACAAATTCTTTGAAGGGGCTGGAGAGATGGCTCAGCAATTAAGAGCACTTGCTCTTGCAGGGGATTGTAATTCAGTTTCCTCCTCTACACACACACCACACACACACACACACACATAAACAGAAAGAGAAGCAGCACATCTGCAGGGAAGTAAAACAGTTAGTTGTTGGCACCTGCTGTCAGTCACCTTTCCTGATATCCCACACCTAACAGTACCAAAATGTGAATGGTATGCTCACCAAGACTTTGGGCCACAAAATAAATCCCCATACATTCCAAAAGTACTTACTCTGACCACAGTAGAAAATTTGAGCCAGGCAGTGGTGGCACATGCCTTTGATCCCAGCACTCTGGAGGCAGGGGCAAGTAGATTTCTGAGGGTTGGAGGCCAGCCTGGTCCTCAAATCGAGTTCCAGGGCACCCTTCCCCCTCCGCCTCTGCAAAAAAAAGACAAATTGAAGAGGCATGGTAAAGTAGTTTTCATAGGGATGTAGAAACCACAAGAGAAACTAGAGCTCGAACTAAATGAAGTGTTTCCGAGAACTGTGGGGCCCTTGAGAGTCAGCATATGCTCTGGGCTGCCAGGGAGATTCCTAGATCAGGTGCTTATGGTTGGAGGTTGTTTTTGTTTCTCTAAAGCCTTCTCAGGAGCCTGAGGCAGGAGAATCTCCAGTTTGAGATTAGCCTGGAACACAAAAAGAAAAGACTTAAGACCAGTCGTCTAAGGCAGAGAGAAGGCTCAGCAGTTAAGAGCACTGTCTGCTCTTCCAGAGGTCCTGAGTTCAATTCCCAGCAACCGCATGGTGGCTCACAACCATCTATAATGAGATCTGGTGCCCTCTTCTGGCCTGTAGGTATACATGCAGTTAGAGCACTCATATAGATATAAAATAAATAAATAAATCTCTTTTTTTTTTTTTTTTTTTTAATTTACAAAAAAAGAAAAAAGATTTTCCCTTAAGAAGGTAGGAAAAGAGGTTGGAAGTACAGCTCAGTGGTTCCTGGAGCTTAGCATTTGGGGGGCTGCAGCCCACCGAAACAATTGGAAGGCGGGGCCAGGCACAGTTGTGTGCACCTGTTGCCCCAAGTATATCAGTGTTCCAAGTAGGAGGATACAAGTTTGAGGCCAACCTGGTGGTGCATTGAGATCCTGCTTTAAAAAATTAATGAGGGCTGAGGTTATAGCTCAACAGTACAGCATTTGCAAGGTTTGTGTAAGGCCCAGGTTCAAGCCCCAGTATTTAAAAAAAAAATAAATAAGGAAAAGAATAATAAAACAAAGCTGGGTGTGGTGGTGCATGTCTTTATCCCAGCACTGGAGAGGCAGTGGCAGGCAGATCTCTGAGTTCGAGGCCATCCTGGTCTATAAAGTAAGTTCTAGGACAGCCAGGGCTGTTACACAGAGAATCACTACCTAGAAAAGAAAAGGGGGGGAGGGGAGAACACACACACACAAAGAATAAATAAGTAAAACAATGTAGTAGTTAAACCTTTCAGCAAGTAAAAAAAAAAAACAAAAAAAAAACTCTGGTGCTGATGAGAGGCTAAATGGGTCATGCATCCAGGTGCCCTGATCATTGTGCAGCAGTGAAGCAAGGATGCTGACCTTCAAATGCAGCTGAGCACTTTTCTCTACCAGGTGTGGACCTATGGTGTTGGATGCTTTAATCAAGATTAAGAATGAAGTTGATTCTACTTTGACCTTCCGAAGATCATGTAGAGAAGGTGAGCGTGGCTTCCATTGTCACTAGACCTGGACTGGGGTTCTGAGTCCAAAGAGGTTTGGCTGCCACTGATGGGGACACCCTGGAGAGCAGCTGCAGCACTGCTAGGGGACCTTGATGCTGAGTCTAGTACAGCTGTAGGGATGACACAGACACATACAGTAAAGCTTGGACCAGGTAGGCCATGCCTGTCCCAGATGGCGGGCACCAACTACACAACCTAGAATCTTAGTGTGTTGTTCCATATAGCACAGGGGTGAGGTTTGCTAGTGTGGGTAGGGAGGTCTCTGTAGAGGAGCAGTCTTAGGTCATGGTCATCAGAGAAGAGGAAGCCGTGGTTGCTACACTGGTCATTCATTCATAAACACTCATGTTTCCACCAAAGGAAGGCTTAGCCATCCCTCCGAGCCTCACCTTGCCATTTCCATGGGTCTAAGGCATTACAGTCCTTGTCACAGCTGTGCCCATGTCAACAACACACATGCACTCAGGACCCCTGTGATCCCCACACCTCACTGTGCATCACCTTCTTTTTCATGGGATATGGCTTCCAAAGTTTGAACTGTGTGCAAGTTCTGATTCCCCTTGGGAACTCTGTCTCGCAGTTCCTATATGCCATGGTTCCTGTCGGCCACCGTGGCCTGGCCAGCACCAGTGAGGACAGGCAGGCTAGCTGCCTTTTGCATTATGAGCTCTTGGTTTAGCGAGATGGCCATTTCTGACTGAGGCCTTTCCAGTCTTGCGCTTTTCCCAGGGTGATGTCCTCGTGCTGAGCTGTTGCGCTAGTGAGAAGACAAGTCCCTCCTCTAACAGCTGCACAAGTGTTCTGTGTGTCTGAGAACACTAGCCGAGGCTGGGGAGCGCTGGGCAGCAGAGGCAGGCAAATCATTCCGAGTCTTAGGGCCAGCCTAGTCTCTATTGCAAGTCCTGGGCTACATAGTGAAGCCCTGTCTCAAAAAAGAGAAAGAGAAAGGCCAGGCGTGGTGGTGCACGCCTTTATCCCAGCATTCAGGAGGCAGAGGCAGGCAGATCTCTGAGTTTGAGGCCAGCCTGCTCTATGGAGTGAGTACCAGGACTACACAGAGAAACTCTGTCTCAAAAACAAAAAAAAAGAAAGAGAGAAAAGAAAAATAATTGCTAGTGATAATACAACAAAGGTAAAATGTATTAAAATGATTTTAAGTAAAAATCAAATTAATTTAATGATTATAATTTTTTTAAAAACTCAAAAGACAAAATCACATAGTGCCCTGAAGCCTGGCTGGCATTTGTGGCCATGGAGCCCATCTGTGAGCCAGAGCTGTTGTGTCTTTAAAGGAGGCACTTAGGTGACTGTGTGGGCGTGGGGTTGTGGAGTTATGAGACTCTGCAAGGAAAGACACAGAGTGAGTTGGGAACCAGAACTCAGGCAGGCCCCTGTCTGCTCAGCTGCTCTAGCCTTGCAAACCTGGGATAAACAAAGATGGAAGAAGCTAGCTGGAGGCTTCAGGGGATGAGGGACATAGCTTAGAGGGTGGAGTACTTGCCTGGTTCAGGTTTGAGGTCTAGGCAGGAAAGAGAGAAGGGAGAAAAGACATTCCGTTAGTGCAATTGCTGATGGTGGTCAGTGTGGCCTAGAAGGACTGGAGGCCTGAGGTCACCTGCTGTCTCTCTCAGGGATCTGTGGCTCTTGTGCCATGAACATCAACGGAGGCAACACTCTGGCATGCACACGCAGGATCGACACGGACCTCAACAAAGTCTCAAAAATCTACCCTCTTCCGCATATGTATGTGATCAAGGATCTAGTCCCTGTGAGTCTGTGGCTCTCCCATCTGTGGCAGGGGCAGTGTCCTGCTGTGTGGTCTTTGGCAGGCTAGGTCTGGGGTTTGTGGCTACTTTGGTGGGCCTGATAGAACGGTCAGGCCCTCCCTGTGTTTATGGCAAGGGGGATTCCACTGTATCCCAGAGACTTAGGAGGCACCTTCCCTGGTACACACCCATGTGGCTTGTGTGAGTGAAGGATCCCAGTGACAGGTGGTGTGCCTGGAGACCCTGAAGCTCTGCAGCTGAGTTTGTTTGGCCTTAGAATTTCAGAGTTGAGATAACCCAGAAAGGAAGGATTTAGCCATAACTGCAAAGAACGTTGTGGAAGATAAGTGGGAAAGCAACAGTAGTTTGGTTTGCTCTGAGCTCCCCTCCCACTGCTGGCTAGGACACCTTCCCTGGCTTGAGGCAGCAGGAAAAAGGACTGTAGTAACCATGTCTGCTGTGGATGAGATTCCCAGCTGGGTGTGGCTGACACTGACTGTGTTCCCTCCAGAACGTTGACTTGTCTCAGCCTCCGAGCGTTTGGTTTCTGTTTGTCATGAGAGGGAAAGTACAAGTGGATGTGAGATGATAGCAAGCAGGAAGCTGAAGGCCCTGGCAGGATCTGATCCCTCACCTCTCCCCTCTCCTTTCCCTCAGGATCTGAGTAACTTCTACGCACAGTACAAATCCATTGAGCCCTATCTGAAGAAGAAGGACGAGTCCCAGGAGGGCAAGCAGCAGTACCTGCAGTCCATCGAGGACCGGGAGAAGCTGGTCAGTGCTAAACCTGCAGGCATAGTGTGCAGGGTTGCTTTGTGGAAGTCTAGGGAGCCGTGGGATGACACAGAACACTTAGTGTGCTCTGAAAGAAATTGGAAAGTATCTGGTGGCGGGGAAGGGGTGGCTTGCCAGGCTGTGGGTGGAGCTCAGTGGCAGAGCGCCTATCTAGGGTGGGAGGCTTGGGGTTTGGGTGTGGTGGTGTGGTGGTGGTGGAGCAGGATTGAAGTAGAGCCTTGCTGTCTGTTCCCAACCGCGCTGCTGCATCTGACTGGTGTGGCTGGTACTGGCCTCCTGGAGTTGCTGTTCTTGAGTCCAGGCCAGTTTTTTTCTCAAGACAGGGCTATATCACAGGGTGATCTGCCTGCCTCCACCTCCCATGTGCCTCATCTGGTTTCTGCACGGCTGGGATCCATCCCACAGCTTACTGTGTTTGTACAGTAAGCACTCTGCCAGCTGAACGCCAGTCCTGGGCTACGACATTGAGTGGAGGGTTCAGCATCCGACTTTCCATGGCCTTTCCTCTCTGATTGGCGGGCACACTGACCCCACAAGTGGACCGAGCCCACTTTAATTACACCCTTCCTTTCTGGGCCCCTATTGTGCCAGTGTCCGTGTCTCTTGTCTCACTTCCTCTTCACCATAAAACATTAAAGCCACAGAGAGCGTCTGGTCCACCATCATGGAAACAATCAATGATGCTCCCAGTCCAGTGAGCACCCTACAGCTGAGAGTGTTCCTGAGTGCATCACTCTGCCCGCTGTCATCTCTACTTCGCACATTCTGGCACATTCTAATCCAGGCTGGGCATGCCTGCCTCTCAGCTAGAGAGCATTGCTTGAGGTGGCTTTATTAGGAATGAAGCCTCTGAACATAAATTCCCAATAATAAAGGTTTCCTCATTAAGTACCTCCGAGGGAGCCAGGCGTGGGGGTTCATGCCTATAATTCTAGCACTTGGGAGTCAGAGCCAGAAGGTTTTTTTTATGAGTTCAAGGCCAACTTGAGACACACAATTCCAGGCCAGCCCAGGCTACAGAATCTCAAAAATAAATATATACACACATACTAGCATGAAGCCAGAGCTGGAACTCTGGTGGAGGTCTTGCCTCGCTTGCACAGGCCCGGAATCCTATCCCCATCACCACATGAGACATAACAAACATTTGTGTAGCATTTGCTTTTCTAAGTTAGTATGCTCAGTGTAACAAATAATTGAAAATACAATGAACTGGGGCTGGAGAGAAGGCTCAGTGGTTAAGAGCAGACTGCTCTTCCAGAGGACCCAAGTTTGATTCCCAGCACCACATAGCAGCTCACAACTGTCTGTAACTCTCAGATCTAATACCCACAGGCATACATGCAGGCAATACACCAATGAACATAAAATAAAAATAAACAAATTAAAAAAAAAAAAGACCAGGCAGTGGTGGCACACACCTTTAATCCCAGCACTCAGGAGGTAGAGGCAGAGGATCACTGTGAGTTCAAGGCCAGCCTAGTCTACAAAGCGAGTCCAGGACAGCCAAGGGTAACACAGACTGACCTTGTCTTGAAAAACCAAAAAGAAAAAAAAAAAAAGAAAATACAATGAACTACTTTTAATTTTTTTTTTTTTTTGCGTGCGTGTGTGTATGTGTGTGTGTGTGTGTGTCAATCTCAGATCTCTCCTATCTGTAAAGCATGAGTTTGCAGCTGAGCCACTTATTTCTGCTACATCTGGTTTTTGCCACATGTGCTTCGCCTTCCCGCTACTGTTGCATAATGACAGTGTGGCTGACCTCTCTCTACAAATCCAGCCTAGCAGCCAGCCTACTGCCTCCGGCGGGTCTTTTCAGTTGCAGTGTCTGGGTGCCCTGTCTCTAGCAGTTCCCCTGTGCATGCAGACCCCTCTGGTTTGCTACCTTTTGTCAAAATCAGAAATTGGTAGGCACAGAGAGGGCATGAAGCCACATGACAAGCCTACAGACAGGATGTCAGCAGCACAAGGCCTCAGGTGCCCTAGTTTTGACACCCCCTCCTCCCCTTGCTGGAGTTCAAGGCTCAGTGTTGAAATGTGCAGAGCACCTTAGGGTGCTACTGAGGCCACTGGAAACTTGAGGACTGCCCAGCTGGACAGACACTGAACAGACTGTCAGGGACCCTCAGTGCCCCGCATTGCAGACTGCACACTGGCTGGGAATTCCTCGTGTATAGCTCTTTTAGGTCTGGGAGGAGGAGGAGGGGAGTTGCTGAGTATCAAATCTACATGTTTCACTGTTAAACTAACGTTCCTGATCAGCAGAGGTTTGCATTTCATTGCAGACTTTTTTTTTTTTTTTTTTTTAATGAATCTTACACGGGTGCCAGGTGCAATGGTGCACGTCTGTAATCCCAACACTCAGGAAGGCAAAGGCAGGTAAATCTCTGTGAGTTTGAGGCCAGCCTGGTCTACAAAGCAAGGCCAAGACAGCCAGAGCTGTACAGAGAAACCCTGAGGTGGGGGAGTGGGGGGGGGGCGGAAATGAACCACCCACCCACCCAGGGCAGGCCGGACCTCTACAATGTGCTGGTGGTCTCTTACTTCCTCTCTCTCCACACAGGATGGCTTGTATGAATGTATCCTGTGTGCCTGCTGCAGCACCAGCTGCCCCAGCTACTGGTGGAACGGAGACAAGTACCTGGGGCCTGCAGTTCTCATGCAGGTACGTGCTCCCTGACTCCAGCAGCCAGAAGTCCTTAGGACAGTGGCCTGCTGCAGAGGGACGGTGTTCAGTGCCATGCAGTACAGTGGGGGAGATCCAGTGCCTTGGGCTCGTGTGGCTCTCAGCAAATCTGAGGCTTTGCCTTGCTATGCCTTTGTAACGAGGAGATCCACCCCATAGGGCGAGGCCACTCTACAGCAGGCATGAACTGAATCTCCCGGCTGCAGGCTGTGTAGATGGGTGCAGCGTTTTTGAGGGACAGCTCTCATTGGGAGGCAGGAAGCTGGGCTGGGGGCTGCTTAGAAAGAAACTATTTTGTCATTGCCTGTTGCATGTGGATAGCTCAGTGCAGAGAACCTCCGTCCATGCCAGGAAGCTGCATTTCAGATTTGTGGTCAGTGCTTCTCACAGACTGTTAGGCAACTCAGAAGGCTACATCATGCTTCTTATTTTCCTATTAAAAAGGAAGTTACTGGCTGTGTGACCACAGAGGAGTGTTGCCATGGGCAATGAGGTAGGCTCACACATGCCACTTGTTCCCTGGGATCTGAGTTTGTTGGGAACCACACAGGTCTCAGTAACACAGCAGGAACTGGTCCAGGGCCCTGTGGCAAACCATTGTGAGTTTGCTAATCTCAGGACACGTGTTGATTGACAGAAAATAGACAAACCTCCTGTGACAGGTGTGATAGCCTCTTACGTCTGTAACTTGGGAGGCTAAGGCAGGACATTATAAATGCAAGGCCAGACTGGGCTACATTGCTAGACCTAGCCTTAAAATAACAAGCCAGCCATGGTGGTACATCCCTGTAAATCCAGCACTCAGGAGGCAGAGGCAGGCAGATCTCTGAGTTCCAGGCCAACTAGGGCGACACAGTTAGACCCTGGCTCAAACAAATTATCTGTTTATTCAGTTGGAGGTTCTAGCACAAACAGGTGCTGTAACTAGAGGAAAGAGCGTTTAGCACAGCCCACCTTCACTAATTAGAGCCTGGAACCGCATGAAATGAGCTGATGCCCAGTACCATATCATTAAGCACCGAGGTACCAAGCGCAGGTGGATCAAAGGCTTGTGACGGCCATGGATGGACACAGGGTTAGGAGCCTGCCTACAGGATGGGTCAAGAACTACAGAGCAAGGCTTCTGCACTTCTGAGCTGAGCCTGTCCAGGCCGGCCACTGACTCAGCTAACCCACCCCACTTTCCCAGGCCTATCGCTGGATGATCGACTCCAGAGACGACTTCACAGAGGAGCGCCTGGCCAAGCTGCAGGACCCCTTCTCTCTCTACCGCTGCCACACCATCATGAACTGTACACAGACGTGCCCCAAGGTATGGACAGGAATGGCACGGCCACCTGGGATGGAGAAGGACTAGAGTGCCTATTTTCACAGTTGGAGCTTGGAATGGCTCTTACAGTCTCCACCAGGTCCCAAGAGCAATAGGCCTTACTTGTAGGTGATGTGGAGCCGGAGCAGAAGCCAATACTGTGGCAAACAGGTGGCTGTGGGAGCCAGGGTCCTTAGCTCATGTCACAGCTCTGGCCACTGATGTGCTTCAGCTCCTTGGTCTTCACTCTCTCTCCTCATTTCTTTTGTTGTTTTGTCTTGTTTGATTGGTTTTTTGTTTTTTGTTTTTTGTTTTGTTTGAGACAGGGTTTCTCTATGTAGCCCTGGCTGTCCTGGAATTCTCTCTGTAGACCAGGTTGGCCTTGAATTCACAGAGATCCGCCTGTCTCTGACTCCTGAGTGCAGGGATTAAAGGTGTGCGCCACCACTGCCTGGCTCTCATTTCTGAGAGAGAACTCTTAGGCTAGCTGTGGTTTGGCTGCCTACTCATCTGGTGCCAACCATGGGACCTATCAGTGTTGGCCACTGGGCATAAAGAACTATGAGGTGTGACACTGGCTGCCCTTCAGGCAGGGCCTGGGCAGCAAGACAGGAAGCTGTAAGGTAGCCACTTTGCAGTTTAAAGAGATTTCCAGTGTGTCTTGGAGACTTCTGCTGGAAAGGCCCAGCTTCTCAGCAAGTCTCAGGACAGGCTATGGCTGCTTAGGAGAGTGCAGCCCTGTCCTCTGAGGCCAGCCGTGCAGCACACGGTGTGCGTGTGTCCGTCCTGCCTTTCTTGCACCTTTTCACCTGTGTCCTTTGGGGATTGCTGTGTTCTGATATGTGAGGAACTTCTTCTGCCTCTCGGGTTATTTTCACCCCCTCCCCCCTCTTTTTTTTTGTTGTTGTTGTTGTTGTTGTTGTTGTTGTTGTTTTTGGGTTTTTCGAGACAGGGTTTCTCTGTGTAGCCTTGGCTGTCCTGGACTCAGTTTGTAGACTAGGCTGGCCTTGAACTCATGGAGATCCGCCTGCCTCTGCCTCCCAAGTGCTGGGATTAAAGGCGTGCGCCACCACACCCGGCCTTCCCCCCCTTTCTTTAAGACTTTGTTTTCTGGGTTATTCTAAAGTGAGAGGGCCTTCCCCAATCTCAGGTAAGCCTGACTTTGCCATGTCCCCGCCATTTCCCTCCCAACGTTTGCAAGGCTGACATTTACTAGGTTACTTATCAGACCTGCAAAAAGATGTTACAGCAGCTGGGCCATACCGCAGCCAGAGCTGCTGCATCGACCAGTCAGACTCAAGATGCAAAGTGTTCCCAGGGTTGTTTGTTCCAGTCTCGGGGAAGACCCAGGTTCAATTCCCAGAACCCACATGGCAGCTCATAGCTGTCTGTAACTTTAGTTCCAGGAGATTTGACACCCTTACACAGACATACATGCAGGCCAAACACAAATAAACGTAAAAAATAAATTATATATTAAAAGAGAGAGAGAGTATGTAGTCTCTGCAGTGAGTGATTTACTGACAGCGGTAGTGGTGTCCATTGAATGCTGACCACGCCTATGCTCCTAGAGAAAACACTGCCCTGGGTATCTTGCGGAGTCAGAGTGTGCTTGCTGCCTGCCATGGGCGTGTTTGCCTCCTGGGCTGACCTCGCAGGAGTCAGCACAACAGAACCCTGGGGTAGCGCTGTTCTTTCCAAATTGGTTGGGTTTTGAGGGGCTGGATCTGCACACCACTCCTTCTGGGAAGGGGCTTAGCCACCTCTGTTCCCTCCCGTTGTACTGGTACTGATACTGTCCTCTTTCCTCCAGGGTCTGAATCCAGGGAAAGCGATTGCCGAAATCAAGAAGATGATGGCAACCTACAAGGAGAAGAGGGCATTGGCTTAACCCTCTCCAAGCTGAATGTGGCTGTTAGCTCTGACTTGAGTCCCGTCAGGCACCTGGATTCTCTGTGAATACAGCATGTATAATAAACATTTTCAGAACTAGATGTTACTCTACATTATTAGCAAAAGCAGCCTTGTACTGTTTCCTTGCTGCCAAGGACTGTGAAGACACCAGGGATCCTTGTTCCTGAAGAGGTGGGCAGGGCTCCAGACCTGAGCCCTGGTGAGTGTCGAGGGTAGCAGGGCTGGGGCATGCACCACCTTGCCTGTCTGTAAAACAGGATTTGTGCCGCCCTTCTCACGGGCATACACTCCCAGTCTCAATAGAATTAGCTAGCGGCCGTGCGCAGTCTTCAGGACTGCATACTGGTCAGTCTCCCCACACCATGGAAGGGAGGTTTGAGATTCTCCCCACACAGCAGTGAACCTGGGCGGCTGTAAGCTGATGAGCCCCACAAATGACCTCGAGTTCCCACCACAGCTACCCCGGCGCTGCTTTTTACCACATAGGGAGTGATGCTGGGTAAGCAGTGCACAATAGAGGGAAGAATAACAGCGGAGGCAGGAGGATTTGAGGCCAGCCTGGGCTACATAGTGAGTTCCAGACCAGCCTGGGTTACATAATGAGTTCCAGGCCAGCCTGAGCTACATAGTGAGTTCCAGGCCAGCCTGAGCTGTATAGTGAGACCAGGTCTAGGGAGAAAATAGGAAAAGTAAAAGGCCTTTGAATTCTCCATCCTGCATTTGTTCTATAGGTGCGACTATGTAAAGCTCTCTTCATGCCAGGTGTGCTTGCTTTCTTACTCCATGATAGGTGATGGTAGTGGACACCATCCAGTGTGTGTAGGTGAGCGTGTGTGTGGCATTACCCCCACCCCCCAGCATTCACAACCACCGAGTAACAAATGTTACCATCCCGTGTTGAAAGTTACAGGACACCATTCTTATTTGTACTGTCCCCCTCCCCCAACAGACCAGACTAAACTCAAAATGGAGTCACTTACATCAAAGTTCCGAAACACCTGCCAGATGTTTCTCTGACCTGACACAAGCAATCACCTGGTGTTTGCCAGGCAGCTGCTTTTCATTGCTCTGTCTCCTGGTCCCACCCTACAAGGACAGTAACTTTAGGCCGGGTGTGGTGGCTCACGCCTTTAATCCCAGCACTTGGGAGGCAGAGGCAGATGGATTGATGTGAGTTTGAGGCCAGCCTGGTCTACAAAGTGAGTCCAGGACAGCCAAGGCTACACAGAGAAACCCTGTCTTGAAAAAACAAAAACAACAACAAACCCTACAAAGAAAAAAACCAAATACTGCTGGGTGGTGGTGGAGCACGCCTTTAATCCCAGCACTTGGGAGGCAGAGGCAGGTGGGACCTCTGTGAGTTTGAGGCCAGCCTGGTCTACAAAGAAAGTTCAGAATAGCCAGGACTGCACAGAGAAACCCTGTCTCAAAAACAAACAAACAAAAAAACCCAAGTGCTGGCTGTGGTGGCACACACTGTAATCCCAGCATGTGGAGATGGAAATCCCTGGGCTCCATGAGACCTTGTCTCAAAAAAGCAAAAGGTAGCCAGGTGTGGTGGCTCATGCCTTTAATCCCAGCACTTGGGAGGCAGAGGCAGGCGGATCACTGTGAATTCGAAGCCAGCCTGGTCTACAAATTGAGTCCCGGACAGCCAAGGCTACACAGAAAAACCCTGTGTTAACCAGGCTTAGTGGTACGCTCAGGGGGCTGAAGTAGGAGGGTTACTTAGTTCAAGGTCAGCCCCAGCTACAAGTGTGAGCATCACCAGGTATGTGGGAGGGAAGGTAAAATGCACATTTGTTTCCAGGCACCAAGGCCACAAACTAAAGAGACTGTTGATCATTACAGATTAAAGCATGTGCAAAACTCAGGAGTGATCCCTGGCACTACAATAAATAAATAAATAAATTTAGAGAGGGGAGTTTTTCCTCCCAGCACCTCTGGGTTCCCCAACTTCTGGACATAGACAAGCTTAACATTTAGAACTCCAAGTGGCAACTGAAATGCGAGGCCTCTCCAAGGCCAGCACTTGAGAGGGGGCAGGTTAAACCCACTGGTCCTGTCTGTGGACAGATCCATTCAACTCTAATGGGCCTCTGTCAGACCCGGGAAAGTCACACTCCTTAGCTCCAAGGGTACCTGGACTTTGCTTCTGATACCTAGATCTGCAGGAAAGGTGAGTTCTCATGAATAGCTAAGTAGCACATAGAGATGAGCTCTTCAGCCTGGCCGCTAAGAGTTGGATTTCAAGGTCAAGACGGCTCAGAAGATAATGTCGCTTGAGCAAATGCTGCTTAGTCTGCCACCGGATTAGAGGAAATGTTACATTTTGCCAGTCGGAAAGGCTTCGGGCTGCTGCCAACGGTTTGAAACAAGGCCTTAGGTTGCGCCGCTCAAGCTGCTCCTGAACCCACTCTGTGGCCTCCTGCCATCGCCTCCCCAATTATTAGATTACAAGCATACATCACCATGCCTAGGAAGACTTTTTGTGTGTCTCACTTAGGGTTTCTGTTACTGTGATGGAAGACCATGGCCAAAAAGCAGGTTGGGGAGGAAAGGGTTTATTCAGCACACACTTCCATATCAGTGTTAACCATCAAAGGAAGTCAGGACAGGAACTCAAGCAGGACAGGAACCTGGAAGCAGGAACTGACTCAGAGCTCATGGGGGGCGGGGGAGAGTGGGGTCCTGCTTACTGGCTTGTTCCTCTTGGCTTGCTCAGCCTGCATTCTTACAGAACCCAGTACCACGTGCCCAGGAATAGAACCACCCACATTGGGCTGCGCCCTCCTCATCAATCACTAGTTAAAATGCCCTACAGTTGGGTCTCATGGAGGCATTTTCTCAATTGAGGCTCTCTCCTTTCAGGTAACTCTAGTTTGTGTGTCAAGTTGACATAAGACTAGCCAACAAAGTGTGCATGTGTGCGTGTGTGCGTCTCTCTGTGTATATGTTCCCAGGAGCGTGCATACACTATGCCTGGGGAGGTCAGAAGAGAGAGCTAGAGCCCCTGGAGCCGGAGTTACAAGAGGTTGTGTGCGGCCCAATGTGGGTGGGTCCAGGGAACCAAACTCGGGTGTACTGCGCTTAACTGCTGAGCCATCTTTCCACGCCCTTTTCTTTGAAATCACGAGACAAGTCTGGCTATGTAGCTCAGGCTGGCCTTGAACACACAATCCTCCAGCCTCAGTTTTCCAAGCATTGAGATTATGCCCAGCCACAAAAGACTTTAATTCTGAGCAGGATTTTGACGTGTGTGTGTGTGTGTGTGTGTGTGTGTGTGTGTGTGTGTGTGTGTGTGTGTCTGTGTGTGTGTCTGTGTGTGTGTGTGTGTGTGCACTCTATGGAATTTACAAAGCAATACTGCAGAAGGCTGCCCAACTTTTCTCACGTGACCTTTGGGGCAATTGTTGACCGTCTGTGCCTCTCTTTTGCTCCCTGTAAAATGGGAATGGGCTTATTTAGGATGTGACTGAGATCTAAAACTAAACACCAAGGCATCGTGCTTTGCAGTAAAGCAAACACACCATAGCCTCGGTGCCGCTGACATGTCTGACGTACCCACGGTATGAACCATGTATGGAACCCTGTGGACTCGGCCTGTGATGGACGGTCAGACAAACTGATGGGACCGATCCCCTCGGAGTCTTTGAGTTTTGTTTTTTTATTTTGTTTGAGGCAGAGACTCATATATCCCGAACTGGCTTCAAACTCACTTACGTAGCCACGAATGACCTTAAACCCTGATCCTCTGGCCTCAGTCTCTCAAGGGCCAGGCCTGTCCCACCACACCTGGACTCGGCTGTGCAGATGATCAAACCACCTGTTTCATGTGTGCTGAGCAAGCACTGTACCAACTGAGCTACATCCCCAGCCTTTTTTTTTTTCAACAGGATCTTGCTATATAGCCCAGGCTAGCCTCAGTCCTCCCACCTCAGCCTCCTGAGGTACAATTACTGTGCATGAGGCACCAAGGCCTGGCTTCAAATTTCTGTCTTCGTATGCAAAGCTGGCTAAGAATGCCTCCCTCCCTGCTCGCTGGCTGCTGAGGGTTTCCTTTGTTTAGACTCTCTCCAGGCCCTTCCTTGTCAGAGCAGCTGCAGAAATGCCACTTTGTTGGGTGTCTGGAGAGCCACAGGCTCACTCAGGGAATGTCACAGTTGAGAAACCACCTCTTGCTTGCAAAAATCCATCGAAACTAAAGAAATCGAGAAGTAAGGCTGTGCTCTGGGGTGAACTGTCAGTGTTGATGGTTTCTCAGCCTTCTGCAATGTGAGCTAGGGATGGGCCATCCCCGTGAGAGCCCCTTAGAGCAGTAACCCCAGACAGCTGCTGCTGAATCAGGCCTGGTCCCTGTGACCGGAAACTTTAGCTGTGGCTTTCTCTAGGAGAGTCCTGCCCACAGACCGCCCACAGCCAGCCAGTGAGGCCACACAGTTAGAGCCACAGGTGACTCTGGCGAGTGGATAGGGCTTTCCACATCCTCTGTGGTTTAGAAGAATGCATTCATTGGCACCTGTCCCATCAAGGAGAAAGGCTGAGTTGCCAGCAGCTTGGCTTTTTTACCTCAGATAGCTTGGGAGTGGCTTTTCACGGCCCAGAAAGTGTGGCAGGTAGCCTGCAAGGTGGTCTGTCCCCACATCCCCTCAACCTTCGAAGCTTCTAACCTAACTTCAGCATCTCACAGATGTGTCAGGACTCTGTCACACAGCTGCTGCCTCAACAGCATGGCTTGCTTTTTACTGTAGAGAGCCCCAAGGCCAGTCAAGGCTACATAGCTGGTCCTTGTCTCAAGAAATAAATCAAGAACTGTTCACCCAGCTGGACAGCAGCTGATGCTTTTGGGCTAGCTGCTTTATCACCCTTCCCTCTGCAACGGTAGCTGTGCCAGCCAGGTCCAAACCTACACTACCACCACCTACCCTACCTAGACATCTGGGTTCCCCAGAAGGGTCACCTGCTAGGCTTCGAGGTGAGGATGGGGATGGAAGGAGACACATGGGATCTGAGAGGTCACACAACTGGTCCCTACTGGCAGCAGCATCTGCTAATGAGGCTCCACATGGCCAATAGGAATGCTCCCTAACCTGCTCCACCAGCAGCCTGGCCCAGCTCAACAAATGGCTCCACTGTCCCCTGAGCTGCCCAAGCCAAACCTCTAGGCATGTCTGAGTCTCACATTTCCACACCCACATATCTGGTCAACAAGTCTTTCCCACAAGGCCAGTGTCCCTTGAGATAGCACTGTCAGAGCTCCCTACTGCGCCCACAAAGGGAGCCCCCATCATAGCTCTGTAATCTAGCACTTTCTGCAGTCAGTTGTTTTGCTCGGGTGCCCGTGGTTGCTTTTTAGTAGTCCCCACTGGAGAGGGCCTCGGGTGCCCGTGTGTTGCTTTTTAGTAGTCCCCACTGGAGAGGGCCTGATACTCTGGGTCCTAGAACTCTCTCTGATTCTCTCTGAGTTCACGGGGACGAGTGGCTGATGCTGCAGGCCCAGGACTATTCTGGCCCCAACTTTCCCTGGCTTACCCAGGTCTCTGATGACACACCCTCCAACTCTGGAACTCTTCTGTTCACAGGTCACCGACCCCAGGGCTAGGGGACACTTTGGCTGTGTCTGTCACTATGGAACAGGGTAGTAAATGCTGTAGCCAAGTCTCCTAGGCTTTTCAGGGTCTGCATTTGTCCCATCTGGGCTGGGATGTGTGCAGGTCAGGCTTCCAGGCTTCGAGGCTGGGCCGTGGCATCCCTTTGGCCTTTTCCTAGGCCTCCCGTGTAAACATCACAGCCAGCCTGCTTGTTGGCACCATTATGGCTGTATCTGACCATGAGAGTCTCTGGCAAGCGTGTCCTTCCTCTCCTAACACTTAGCCAGTAGTTCCAGGCTCTGTAACAGGCTTTCTCATGCGTTACTTTCAACCAGCAAGCGTCTGCCATTTGTCATTTTACAGGTCGGAAAAAGCAGCCCAGCCCAGTGAGATGGCTCAGTGGGTAAAGGCATTTGCTGTCAAACCTGAGCACTTGAGCTTAATCCCTGAGACCCAAACAGCGTGGAAGAAGAAAACTGACTCCTGAACATAGTGCTCTGATTTCCACACAGGTGCTGTGGCGCAGACACACACACACACACACACACACACACACACACACACACACACACACAGAGCATTAAGGTTTTGTTTTCGGTTTAGGAAAAGAAAAAGACCCAGGGAAGTTAATTGATACATCTACAGTCACACAGCCCGGAAGAGACAGGCAGGCTTGAATCTGCATGCATAACTACTGTGGTGTGCACCTGGGGCTGTGTGTGTGAGATGCTTTCCCTCTGTCTACTCTCCCCTTCTGTTCGTCTGTTTTCCATTCATCTGCTCTGTCTCAGGTCTGTTCCACCTGTGTCTCCCAGCATGGCCCTCTGTTTCCCGGCAAGCCTATCTGTCAGTCTTTTTTTTGTCTATTCTGTCTCCCAGCATATTGGTTTTCTGTTTGTCTGTTCTGTCTGGGGATTGACTGTCCCATCTGTCTCTCCCAGCCTCCTACTCTGCCTGCCTATCTGTAGATTTTGTCTGTCTGCCTGCCTGTTTCTGTATGGTTGTTCTATCTGGAGGCTGTCCCAACTGGGTGTCCCAGCGTCCCCCTCTGTCTGCCTGTCTGTCACCTCTGCCTCTTTGTCTGTTGTCTGCCTGTCTGGTCTCCCAGCCTGTCTCATTTCTCTCCGTTTAGTACGCCTAGGTGCTGTCCCAAAGTCTCCCAGCGTGCCCCTCTGCTTGTACGTCTGTCTAGCAGCCTGTCGGTTTCCGTCCGTTCTGTCTGGAGACTGTCTCTCCCCACCCCCACCTCCCTCTTCCTACCTCTTCCCCGTCTCCCCATCCCCTCAACTCCCGCCTCCACACACGCTGTCCCGAGCATCAGGATCTCAACTAGCTCTGGACGGAGGACAGACTTGGAACTACAAGTCCCGGCAGGCCTTGCGGCGTTGGCGGACGTAGGCGCCGCGGGAGGGCGGGGCATGACGGCCGCAGATTGACTGCAGCACGGTTCGAGTCGCTGTCGCGTCGTGCAGGTGCCGCCTAACCCGGCTCCTTTGCAGCTCGTTGCAGCCGGCGCCCCCGACCGTGTCCCGGGGCCTCGCACGTCGAGCCCAGGCCGCGGGCTGCAGCGGCCGGCGATGAGCGCGAGGAGCCGAAATGAGCGCAGGTGAGCGGCGGTCCGGCCTTCCCTTCGGGACTCGTCCCCAGACCCCCAGAGAGACAGATTTGGGATGCCGCTGCGCACACTGTGGGCCAGAGGGTCTCTGGGGCCGGGGAACCTCCCCACCCCATCCCCTCTGAATGCATTCGACCCTGAGTGACAGGTCCGGGTGAGGGACGCGGTGCATTGCCCTGGGGCCTCTGAGGAGCACCCAAGCGTGCGGCATGAACACGAATAGGGAAGCCAGCTCTTTGCAGGGCCTGGATGGGAGGAGACCTAAGGCACAAATGCACTCCAGACCCGAGCCTCAGGCCCCCACAGAAAGCTCATCAGTGGCCAGATCCAGGGACCACACCCTGCGTGACCCCCATGCCAGACTGGATGTCTTAGCCTGGAACCAATATCCCACCAAATGCAGATAAGGCTTCTAGACCCCTGCTACCCGCCAGGTGCTGCGTGCCCAGTCCCAGGTCTCGGTCTCTCCCAGCTCATCTCTGGCCCAATCCAAAGCTTCCGTCCTGCAGGTCTACAGTGCCTTAGGTGAGGGAGGGAAAAGAATAGGGGGCGAGGGTGCCGCGTGTGGTAAGAACACCTGCCTATCATGCGCTCCCTACCCTGGATTCCAGACTCAGAATCGAACCAAAGACCTTCCAGGTCTACACCCTCCTAGCCTGTTGGAGGCCAGGAGCTCCTAGCCATGGGAGGAAGCCACCAGAAAAAGATGCTGGTGCCACGGGCCACTGTCTGATCAGCAGCAGGAAGCTGGGTCTTCCGCAGGAAACAAGAGGTTCCCAAATAGCTTTGACTCTGGCCCCTCTGCTGTGCAGTGCTGGTGCGGCTGCCCCAGGGCTGTGTGACCTCGGCTCAGCCCCTGTCTCTGCCAGGCATGGCTGTGGTATATGTTGGTCAGTCTCTCTAGGCCTGCCTTTTCTTGGGCTTTGTGTTTGTGGCGCTGGGTATCAAACCCGGGCCCTTTTTAGGTTTACAGAAGGTTGTGGGCCACCTAGTGTGAGTGCTGAGAAGCAGTTTGGGGCCCTCTGGAAGTGTAGATTGTACCCTTAACCTCTGAGCTATCTCCTCAGCCTGTATTATTTTTATTTTTTGAGATTAGGGTCTCAATGTAGCCCAGGCTGGCCTCAAATATAATATGTAGTCGAGGATGACCTTGAGCTGATCCTTCCTCCATCTCTTCAGTGCTGGGATTATAGTCAGGGGCCACTGAACCTAGCTGTCATTTTAAATATTTTCATAACTTCTATTATTATTATTTTGTGTGTACATACATACACATTGTGCCACGGCCTGGGTGTGTCAGAGGACTTTCCCAGCAGGATTCCGAGCCTTTGCCTTGTGTAGTCCCTTTCCCTGCTGAGCCATCGACGCCGCCTCCCCTCCCCCATTGTAAATGAGAATCCTAATCTATGCTTTTCACAAGGCAGCTGGCTGTGAGGGTGAATTAAAGGCCCTGTTCATCACAGCCAAACATTCCAGCTTCCCCACTTGAGGCCATGTGATTCAGGGCCTGAATTTTTCACAGCTCCGTACCTCGGTTTCCCCAAGTTTGAGGGGAACATTTCCACAGTCCCTCTCTTAGAGGGCTGAAGTGAACTACAGCGTTGCCACTTCAGGCTGCCTTGGCTGTAACACAGGAGAGCCCACAGCCTGTGTGAGCCAGCTTGAGGCTGCCTGACTGGTGTGTTTGGGGACACCTTCCCTTGACGGGTGAGCTGTGGCTAAGCCTATCTAGGTGCTTTGAAGATGTCCTATGTTCCTGCCAGACAGTGCACCCGTGGGTGTGGCCCCTCGAATGCTCTGGAGGTTTCCTTAGGTGTGATTTACTCCTGTGACAAGCTCCTTTCCCCTCCTTCCCGAGGCTGGCTGTGAGCATCCTTGTGAAAGAATGGGTGTGTCGTTGACGTAAGTCCATTCATTCACTCCCAGCTGAGAGCAGTTCAGAAACCATTGCGGGAGGGTGCGAATAGGGACAATAGGACTTTGAGGAAGACAGGCCCATTTCCAGGCTCCCAACAAGCCCCTGGCAGGGCAGCTGTAGGAGGCTCAGCACTTCCTTGGTGAACCATGGTCAGAGGCCACCTCTCAACACTTGGTAGGTAGATTCTGGTCAGGCGATGCACTCAGCATTGGCTCTGTGGCTTCTTTATCAGTCTGAACCCTATCTACTGGTACCCCAAGGTCCTTGAGCCACAGGACGGAGCTAATGTTCAGGCCTAGAGGCCAAGCACTCCTGCAGGTTTCTGGCTGGTCGACAAGAAAGGAGAGGCTAGCCTGGGAAATGGGTCAGAGGAGTAGCCACGCCCTGGTGGGAAGCTGCCCCACCACCACTTCTACCGCACAGACTTCAGACACCCTCTGTGGCTAAGGCTGAGGCTTCCACCATGTGCCAGCTATGCCAAGCATTGTTGCATACACTCATCTTAGAGATTGGCTGGGGCACCTACTTTATGAATCACAGCTTGGCAGAGAACACAGCTGATGGTGGAGACATTAAATGTGGCTCCTGCCCAGAGGCTCCCCCCCCTCACAAAAGTGGTACCTGTTTGGTAGGTGATTGTACAGCCTTGGTCAGCCCTTTGAGACCCTAAGATGCAGTTTTCTGGCCACCTGGAGGGTGGGTGAGCCCCCAGCCCTGACATTGTAGGCAGAGGAAGGGCTTTAGCAGAAAAGCCTGTATGTAGCTACTGGTGGCCGAAGGCCTGAGAAGCTCCTACTGAGCCTCCTGCCCTGAGTTCAGGTTTCCTCTGTGAAAGCCAGGCTGTTCCCTGGGAATAAGGGAAAGAAATAATGCTCTTCCTGGCTGGCTCTGTCCTCATGGCAGAATTTGTCCATCCGTCTATTGGTTCTGGAGGTCAGCTCCTTCCTGAAGCACACCGAGTTGTCATTTGTTCTCTGTGGAAGGTGGGAGAGGGCCAACTGGTGGGGCTTTGGTTCGGCTGTTTTCTGGGTCCTCAGTTTAAAGAGGTCTCAGGCGGCACCGTGCACATCAGTTCCTGGCACATCAGTTCCTGGCAGTTCCATGTAGGTGTGAAAGCCCAGGACTCAGGCCTCCGCGCCCTGTGGGCCTGTGGGCCTGTGGGCCTGTGGGCCTGTGGGCCTTTTGCCCTAACCTTGTGCCCTATGCATGGGCATCCATCCTAGGACTGAGAACAGCTTCTGGAACATGTGAAGTGAACTCTTCCTCCAGTCCTGGTTGCCACACCTAGATTTGCCTTTTTTTGTTTTGTTTTGTTTTTCTGAGACAGGGTTTCTTTGTGTGGCCCTGGCTATCCTGGAACTCCCTCAGTAGACCTCAAACTCAAAGAGATTCACCTGCCTCTGCCTCTCCCTCCCAAGTGCTGGGACTAAAGGTGTGCGCCGCCCACCGCTGCCGCCACCTGGCCCAGATTTGTCTTTGTACAAGACCAATAAAGCCATTGTTTAATTACAAAAACAAATAAACCCAGTTGAGAAGCAGCCTGCCTGGGCTTGCCTCCTGGAGCTCCCCGTATCCTTGCTGTGTGATCTTGGGTGAGTTGCTTAACCTCTCTTTCCTTAAATGAAACGGAGAGGGGGGGCTGGGAAGTTGGCTCTGTAGGTTGAGTGTGCTTGCTCTGCAAGTGTGAGGACCTGAGTTTGGATTCCCCTGCACCAACATTAAAAAGGCCAGGTACGCACCTGACGTTCCAGTGCCGTGGGAACAGAGACAGGTGGCCTCTGGGGACACTTTCTAACCAGCCAGCCTAGACTGACTGGTGAGCTCTAAGTTCAGGGAGAGACTCTGCCTCGAATGAAACATGGAAAAAAATAACAGGAAGACTCACAACACATCAACCTCTGACTTGTGTATGTGTGTGTGTGTGCGCGCACGCGCGTGCACAGGCACATGTGTACACCTGAGCCTGCACACACAAAACACACCTACAAGGAAAGATACCTGACAGAATTATTATTCTGATAGCCATGTAAAAAGGGCTGTGGCAGAGGACCACATATGATTAGCCATCAAGTCTCAAGCATGGGAGGTGTGCCACCTGCCTCTGAACGACAAGCCCCGCCCAGCTGGGCAGGACTCTAATGGTCTGGGAGAAACTGCAGGAGCCTCAGCCTATAGGGACCAAGCAGCCAAGAGAGTAAGGACATTGTGACTACAGCAGATGCAAGAGAAAAAGTTGGGTTTACTGGGCAGAAACTTCTAGAAACACTCCTGCCCCATTGGGACCACAGCCCTGCAGATGGGGAGGTGGGAGGAAGCGAGGTTCCAGCCCAGAAGCCTGGTGCTAGCCCCTGCCCCTGGCAGCATCAATGAGAACCTGACTCTATAGGGCGCTCAACTCCAGGCCTGAGCTGGGTACCAGGACTCAGTGAGAATAGCCCGGACCTCTGCCCTGGGGTGGCAGTGAGGTTGGGAAGGTGGGTGGAACACAGGGCCCCACGCAAGCAAGCAGGACACAGGCATGCAGGGTAACTGCGTGCCTCTCTCCAGCTCTAGCCAGATGTTCTTATGAACCAAGGGACCTGTCAGTTCACAGGCCCAAAAGGCCTGGGTACAGAGTGACCAGGCTTGCCAGGCTTCAGAGGGCCCTGAAGAGGAGGCCTTGGGATGTGACCTGTTGCTTCGGTGGCTTGTCTAGCACTGTGAGAGTTAGCGTTCCATCCCCAGCACTGAAAACCAAGAGAAGAAAAGCACCCTCCATTCTGTGCCCTTTCTCCTTTCTGTCCACAGACAGCAGCCCGCTAATGGGCAGCACGGCCCCCAGCTATGGGACCCTGATGACCGGGACATCAATCGATCCCCTCAGCTCCTCAGCTTCATTCGTGGTAGGTAGTGGTAGCGGTGGATGGAGTGGCGCTCTGGCCTGCCCCAGCTCCCTGGCATCTGCCCCATCGGCTCTGTCACCTGCATCCACAGAGGCTCAGCGGCTACTGTGGCAGTCCATGGAGGGCCATCGGCTATCACGCCGCGGTCTGGATGCTGGCCGGGATCCCTTGGCTGCTATTCCGCTGGAAGCCCTTGTGGGGCGTGCGCCTGCGCCTGAAGCCATGCAGCCTGGCCCACGCCGAAACACTCGTTATAGAAATAAAAGACAAAGAGGTGAGCGGGGCTGAGAAAGGTAAAAAAAAATACTGGGGTGCTCAGTCCAGTCACCACTGGCCCTTGGAGGGGGGTGGGCAGGAGGCAAGCCTTCATCTTCCTGTCTGCACTTTAGTGTCTGGGCAGTGGACAGAGCCAGCCAGGTATGGCCCGCCAGGCTCCATTGTAATTCTGTAGCTTTATTTTTTTTTCCCCCTTTAGAAAATATTTTAGGCTGGGTGTGGTGGCGCACGCCTTTAATCCCAGCACTTGGGAGGCAGAGGCAGGTGGATCGCTGTGAGTTCAAGGCCAGCCTGGTCTACCAAGCGAGTCCAGGACAGCCAAGGCTACACACGGAAACCCTGTCTCGAAAAAGAAAAAAGAAAATATTTTATTAGTTTTCATAATCAAAGCCACATGAATAAGGCCTTACCCAGAGCTAGAGATGACTCTGAATGGGGGCTTTATTAGGGTTTCTGTTGCTGTGATAAAGACCATGTCCAAAAAGCAGCTTGGGGAGGAAAAAGTGATTACTCACGTCGACGTCACAGTCCCATCAGCAAAGGAAATTCCGCCAAGAACTCAGGGAGGGACCTGGCAGCGGGAACTGAAGCAGAAGCTGTGGGGGAGCCCTGCTTACGACGGGCTTGCTCCCCATGGCTTGCTTAGCTACCATCGAGGACCACAGGCCCAGGGTGGCACTGCCCCCAGTGGGCGGGCATCTTTCCCAACAGAGGTTCCTGCTTCTCAAATGACTCTAGCTTGTGTCAAGTTGACAAAAAAAACTAACTGGGATAATGCATAAGAGTGTTACCGCACAAGCGTGAGGACCAGAATTCAAATCTCTAGCCCTCATGTATAAAGCTGGGGATGGTTGCCAAAGTGCCTTAGTGCCAGGGGAAGGGGAGCAAAGACAGCAGGATCTTTGGGGCTACCTCCAGGGCCAAGGGGTGACCCTGACTCAGGAAGTAAGGCAGAGATGATAGACAGAGCAAGATAACTGCTGGCCTACTCTGGCCTCTGTGTGTGCACACAGGTGCATTGCCACACCCATATGCATATACACCATGCTCACGTGCATAGAGACCATTGACAATAATGTGCATCTGCCTAAATGGATAGCCCTGTATCTTTGGCGTTTGGGAAGGATTAGGGTGGGGGTGGGGTGTCTTTTTCAAGGTTGAACTCATCCTGTATTCCAGGGTAGCTCCAGGCAGCTCTTCACAGTCCAGGTGCAAACTGAGGCTGTTGGCCAGGACAGGTGAGACAGCAAGTGTCCCTTCCCAGGGAGGGGTGCGAGGGGTAGGCCACCCCTGAGCTTTGGAGTAACTCCCAACCCCTCCCCAGCCCGGAGCTGCCCTCACAGGCCCAGGGAGAGGATGGCCGGAGCCAGGCAGCTGTGGGAGTGGTACCAGAGGGCACATGGGAGGACACCACCCAGCTCTACAGACAGAAAGAGGCAGTGAGTGGCCAACTGGGCTCTAGACCTGGCCTTGCCCTGTTCTGGGACTCTGGGTCACACACTCAACGTGGGAGGACAGGGCTCAAGGTTGTCTGCGTCCCCCTGGCTCTCTGTGGTCCCGAAGGTCTAGGGTACTACCTGACTTCCAAGTTTCTCTTTCCTGGGATGCTGTCCCTGTACCTGCCCCACCATCTGCATGTGGATGCTCCCTAATGCCAGGCCGTCCCCCCCACTGGCCTCTCCTCTCCCACCCAGAAGCAGGTGCTGCGTTATTACCTCCTCCAAGGCCAACGCTATGTCTGGATAGAGACCCAGCAAGCCTTCTGCCAAGTCAGGTAGAGGCCCCAGGCATGGCCACACCATCTCCAGCAGGGTGGGTTGTGGTACGACGGAATGATGGGGCTGACCTAACCCGGGGTACCCTCAGCTGCCCTGAGATCTAGGGAAGCTCACTAAGCCTCTCTCAGCTGGGAGCTGCTTCCTGTAAATGGGGGTGAGGCTATGTCTCATCTCACAGTGTCACTAAAGGTCATTTCAGGTCACACACCCCAGGCTCAGAGACTCCCATGGTGTGCTTGTGTTGATTCCAAAAAAGCACAGTGTTCTGGAAGAGGGTGAAGGAGGCATTAGTCTAGAAAGCAACCCTGGACTGCACTGCAATAGAAAGTGCCAGATCCTGTTACCACCAAGAATTCCAGGGACACCCTTGACCAGCATGGCACATGTACCTCAGGGATAGAGTCATGACCCTTCAAGCTCCCAACCAAGATGGGCTCTGTGCTGCTCCCGGGGAGGTGGATTCAGTCACACTTGGCTCTTTTTGTCTTTCACCCACCTCTCAGACAGCCGGGACAATCCTTGGGTAAACTTGGGTGGCTGCAGGGGGAAGAGGGGCCCCACCAGGCTTTGCTGCATGGTAGCGACAGGAACAGAACTCGATGGCTTGCTAGTCACTTAGCATTGACACCATCTCAGCCACCCACAGCCTGGCGAGGTGGGTGTGTCTACACTCCCGTTCTGCAGGTGAGAAAACAGCGGTGCAGAAAGATTAAATGAGCTGCCCAAGAGAGTGTTGGTGTAAATGTTTCTGTCACTGACCATAGCATACCATCCTCCATTGGTATCCTCCCTTAGCGAGGTGTGGCCTGGCTACAGGAATGGATAAGCCGAGTTCTCTCCTCAGGGTGACCAAGGGGCCCTGACAGCCCTGGAGCCCCAAGTTCTCAGCCTGCTGAGGATGGGGTTCAGAGCTCAGGCCCCATCACATATACAGTGTTCCCTCCCCACCCTCATCAGCCTGCTGGACCAAGGTCGCACCTGTGACGAGATCCACTGCTCCCGCTCCGGCCTCAGCCTCCAGGACCAAGCTATGAGGTGTGTGCTGCCCCTGCTTCCCGCGCCCCTGTCTTCCATTTGGTGCCCTCTCGGGGCATTGGTTTGCCCAGTGGGAAGTGGGGTCTCTGACACCCTGGCACAGTTCGGTGACCTCCCTTACAGGAAGGCCGTTTACGGCCCCAACATGATCAGCATTCCTGTCAAGTCCTACCTGCAGCTACTGGTGGATGAGGTAAAGGACCCTGGTGTCGCCCACAGCAGCTCTTCCGAGAAGGGCTCAATGACAAGCAATCTATTCTCCTCGGCCTGAGAGACCAGGCTGAGGATGGAGAGGGTCCACGCAGAGCTTGGGCCAAAGGAAAAGCTTAGCCTGCAGGGGCGGGGGGCAGGGGCAGAGCCACACAGTCAAGTGCAGCAGCCTCAGGCCAGGAGCTCATCCTGCCCTAGAGCCAGTTCCACTCTCGCCCGTGGCTTCCGGCTGTCAGCTCTGTGACTATGGATAAGGACTATATAGTCTGCTCAGCCTGGAGGAGCCCAGGCCTTGGCATAGGACAGGATACCGCCAAGGTCACACATGGTCAAATCATGTCCCCTCCCTCTACAAACGGTGACCTAACCCTCCTGCGCCTCCCTCAGCCTCTGCTCCATATCATAGGACTGTCCTTACCATTGTGTGGCAGGAGTCTGACCTGAGTCCTTCTAGCTGCAGCGTGTGGGATGTCAGGTAGAAGGGGCTGAGAATGGGCCTAGGCAGGAGGCTGCCTTGGCTTTGCTCAGGGCAGCCACCCAGCTGTCTCCAGTAGCTGAGCCGCCCAGGATGCAGTGTTTATGCTGTCTCTTCCCGCCTCTTCCAGGCACTGAATCCCTACTACGGATTCCAAGCCTTCAGCATTGCGCTGTGGCTGGCCGACCACTACTACTGGTATGCCCTCTGCATCTTCCTCATCTCAGCCATCTCCATCTGCCTGGCTCTGTACAAGACCAGAAAGGTGAGAGTGAGTGGCCTGGCAGGGCTGGGCAAGGTGTCGCCAGGAGCTGCCAACCTCTCAGCTCTTCCCGTCCCTCTGTCCCACAGCAAAGCATTACCCTGAGGGACATGGTCAAGCTGTCCGTGCAGGTGCTGGTATGCCGACCTGGAGGAGGTGAGGAGCAGGGAGGAGGAAGGCTGGGGCTCGGGAGCAGCAGGGTAGCTGACCCTCACTCAACCCACCTACCTACAGAGGAAGAGTGGATCGACTCCAGTGAGCTGGTGCCCGGAGACTGCCTGGTGCTGCCCCAGGAGGGCGGGGTGATGCCGTGCGATGCGGCTCTGGTGGCTGGCGAGTGTCTGGTCAATGAGAGCTCTTTGACAGGTAAGCCTAGCCTGGCCAGATCCCAACCCTCTGCCTCTCACTAGAGCCTGTAGCTGGGCTTTTCTTTTTCTTTGAAGTAACAGTCCTGGCTTTGGCACTTGCTAACCATCCACCTTTAAACACTCCATGCCTCAGTTTCTCCACCTATGAAATGTGGTTGCCAGTCACTCCGGGATAAGTTAGTCATAAACTGTCTGTATCAGGGTCTACCACATGGCTTGGACTCTACAGCAGGCAGGAGGATGTGGTCCATGAGGCAGGGTCCCTGCTTGTGCCCATGTCTCTTCCACATGTGCACACCGCCACCACAGCACCTTCAGCTGTATACGTGGGCTCTCTACCCTGTTCAGGTCTGTTGGCTTGTGCTGTGGAAGCTTGTCCACATGTATGTAGCACTCCGCAGGCCACCTAGGAAGCTATGGTGCAGACGCATGGTGACTGATGTACCCTTGACGTGTGTGCAGTGGCGCCGCCGTGAGTGGCCTTACCTGTGGTTCTCTCGGTATTTATGAGATCCGGGCAATAGCCTGACAAACTCGGGAGGTTGAAGCAGGAGGATCAATAATAGATCCAGGCCAGCCCGAGTGAAAAGTGTGATAAGAGTGGATGGTTGTTTCCAGGGAAAGTTGTGGCTCAAGGTTTGTGGTTCGTTTCGTGTGTGTTTGTGGTAGATGGTACTAGCTATGGAGTCCAGGGCCTCACCTTGCCGTGTGTCTTAATCTTGGTTACTTTTCTTCTTTCTTTTTTATTTTTCAGACAGGGTTTCTCTGTGTAGCCCTGGCTGTGCTGGACTCTCTCTGTAGACCAGGCTGGCCTTGAACTCACAGAGCTCCTCTTGCCTCTGCCTTCCGAGTGCTGGAATTAAAGGTGTGCACCACTATGGCCCAGCTGCTTTTTGCCTCTGCCTTCCGAGTGCTGGGATTAAAGGTGTGCACCACTATGGCCCAGCTGCTTTAGTTTCTATTGAAGTGACAGAACACCAAGACCAAGCCAACTTATGAAAGTGTTTAATTGAGCTTTCGTTTCCAGAATGATTAGAGTCCATGATGATTGAGCAAGGCATGGTGGCAGGGCTAGATGAGAGTTCACATCTTTTTATTTTTATTTTTTTAAGATTTATTTATTTATTATATATAGAGTGTTATGCCTGCACATATGCCTGCACACCAGAAGAGGGCACCAGATCTCATTACAGATGGTCGTGAGCCACCATGTGGTTGCTGGGAATTGAACTCAGGAGCTTTGGAAGACAAGCCAGTGCTCTTAACCTCTGAGCCATCTCTCCAGCCCGAGAGTTCACATCTTGATTCACAAGTAGGAAGCAGAGAGAGCTAGCATGCTGGGGATGGCTGGAGTCTTTTGAATCCTCAAAGCCATCCTCAGTGACACACCTCCTCCAACAAGGCCACACCTAATTCTTCCCAAACCAACTGGGGACCAAGTCGTCTGTAGGTTTTATTTAACAATTAAACTTTATTATACAACCCAACTAGCTTACACAAGAGGGGAAAAAAAGAGTGAACCTTCTGGTATCCATTCTACGGGACGAGTCCCTAGGTGTCTCTGGCCTGCATGCTGGTTCAGCCTGTTGGCTGTCTCACTTGCGCTCAAGCCCGATCTGAACCTGCTGCTGCTCTCTCCCCTCCGCCTGCCTGTGTCACGTGGGAAGGGCGGTCTCCTTCTCTTATTGAGGGTCGATTAGAAAAACAATAGTCCAGGTGGAGTCCCCAGGTCTGTTTCCTGAATTCCAGGCCCAGGATGGGCCCACCCAGTCTATCTCAAGGTATCCAAGGTGCATCCAAGGGTAAAGCCCGCCAAGACTGTTTTTACCTGTGACAAAGCTTACAGTCTTTCCCACAGTCTTCAAATATATGAGCCTATGGGGGCTGTTCTCACTCAGAGCACAGCAGGTTAGACAGTACTCTGCCACAGAGTTACACGCCTCGATACTTTATTTCCACTTTGTATTTAAGTCAGAATTGCCCAGGCTGGCCTTGAATTAACTCTGTAGTCCTAGCAGACTTCAAATTTGTAATCCTCCTGCCTGAGCCTCTTGGAAAGCTAGGGTTGCAGACTCTGCACCTCGAGGCCCAGCTTTGGGTTTTATCTGTATGATAAGCTAACGGAAGCAAACATGGTTGTAATCCCAGCTCTTGGGACACAGAAGCAGGGTCACTCCAATTTTGAGCCTAACCTAGGCTATGCAGTGAGATTCCAGTTCAAAAGGACAACAACAACAAAACCCTCAAAAACAAAAAAAGAGCAAAAGGACTAGGCAAGGTGGCACACCGGTAATCCCTGCACTGGGACTAGGCATGGTGGCACACCAGTAATCCCTGCACTAGGACTAGGCATGGTGGCACACCAATAGTCCCTGCACTGGGACTAGGCAAAGTGGCACACCGGTAATCCCTGCACTCGGGAAGTTGCAGCAGGAATGATCAGTAGTTCAAGGTCATTGTCTATATAGCAAGTTTGAGGCTAGCCTGGGCTACATGAGACTCAGTATTAAAAAAAAAAAAAAAACAAAACAACTCTAGCCTCTGGTCCTCCATGGACTCTCCCACACCTGCCTCATCTTAGGGATGCAGGTGGAGCCTGGGCTGCTCCTGAGTCCCCCTAGAAATACACATACTGTAGACACCCAATAATCCTGTCTTCACATTCTACTTTGCTGAGCAGGCTGCCCAGGGCTTTGTAGAGCTGACACCCCCTCCCACGCAAATGTCCTTACTAGTTAGATGGGAGCCGGGCATGGTAGCCCACATCTGTAGTGCCAGCACTCAGGAAGCTAAGGTAGATCCACTCAGGTGGATCTCTGTGAATTCGAGGCCAGCCTGGTCTGTGTAGCGAGGACATTGTCTCAAATCAAAGCAACACACAAATAAGATGTGACCAAGTTGGGTGGCTCACACCAGTAATTCCAGGACTCGAAAAGCTGTCAGGGAGATCGCACGTTGGAGGCCAGCCTCGTTACATAGCAAGACCTGTCTAAAATCCAGAAAAATAATGTGTTTGTGGTGAACTAACTCCAGGAGAAGGGTTCCCAAACCCTGGTCCCCAATATGTACACATGCCTTCATTAGCAGTCCAGTTACCCAAAGGAGGTTCCTAAGTGATGGGCTGCCTCCTCATAGAATTGCCTCATGGTCTCAAGTCTTTTGCCCTCTTGCCCATTTCCTGCTTGCTACCCACCTGGTTACAGAGTTAAGTGTGGCTTTGGGACAGGTGTGGGCAGCTCTCAGCTCTGTGGTAGGAGGGAAAATACCCTGAGGGCCTCTCATGGAACTCACACCATGTCCCTTCCAGGGGAGAGCATCCCAGTGCTGAAGACAGTCCTGCCAGAGGGGCCCAAGCCCTACTGCCCAGAGACCCATCGGCGGCACACAGTCTTCTGTGGAACCCTCATTCTGCAGGCCCGGGCCTACCTGGGACCCCGGGTCCTAGCAGTGGTGACGCAGACAGGTACATATCTGGAAATGGGAAGAAGTGCTGAGCTCAGCACATACAGGAGTCATGACATAGGGCAGGACAGGACCTAGAGCCCTGGCCCCACCACCACCTATGACACTGGGATTCTTACTAGTCCCACCCTATTGGGCCTTCATGTTCCGTCTTTTTTTTTTTCTTTTTAATGTATGTGGGTGTTTTGCTATTTATTTGTCTGTGCATATGCATGGCTGCTGCTGGCAGAGTCCAGAAGAGGGCACTGGATCCCTTGGCACTGGAGAGTTAGATAGTTGTGAGCTGTCATGTGGGTGCTGGGAAATGAGCATGGGTCCTCTGGAAGATCAGCCAGTGCTCTTAACTGCTGAGCCATCTCTCCAGCCCTCACGTCCTCATCATATCAGAAGTTGGGCAGACAATAAGCAAGGTTTGCAGTGTTTGTAGGAAACAGCAGGGGTCCTCCTGTGTATGTATGTGTGTGTGTGTGAGTGTATGTGTGTGTGTGGTGGGGGTGTGAATGTGTGTGTGTGGTGAGTGTGTGTATGTGTGTGTGGTGGGTGGGGGCTTAGTTCTCCTTTCATTATAAATAAAACCACTCATTTGAGAGGCTGTCCACTAACCCCCCCATGGGGGTACCCGCTCAGCAGCAACTGCTGGTGGCGCGCCTTTCATCCCAGCACTCTGGGAAAGGCAGATCTCTGTGAGTTTGAGGCCAGCAGGGGTTACATAGTGAGACCTCCGTCTAAAATAAAATTCTGCTGGGGCTGTATACTTATAATCCCAACTGCTTGAGAGGTGGGGGGGGGGGGTCTGAAGGATTGAAAGTTAAGGTCTAGCCTGGGCAATTTATTGAGACACTCCCCTTCCCCAGTCAGAATAAAAAGTAAATAGAATAGGGGGACGTGGGAAAGTACAAAGGCATGCCATGCAGGAGGGTACTTGCCTAGCTGGATGAGGGTTCAGTCCCAGAACCACAGAAAGAAAATAATTAAAAAACAAACAAAAAGCCACTTCTGTGTGGGGGTTGGTCAAGCCTTGTGAGCCATCACCTGTGTGACCCCAGTCCAGTTGATGGCTGGCCCTGTGAATGTCGTCACCCCAGGGTACAGGCAGTGTGGGAGGAGTGGGAGGAGCCTGCCCTAAACCCTAACCCTCCCTTGGCTTCCTGTCATCCCTCAGGGTTCTGCACAGCCAAAGGGGGCCTGGTGAGCTCCATCCTCCACCCTCGGCCCATCAGCTTCAAGTTCTACAAACACAGCATGAAGTTCGTGGCAGCGCTCTCTGTGCTGGGTGAGTGGGCTGCTGCCTACCCCACTCTGCCGGCAGCCCCAGCCCGGGTGGGTCGGGAGCCCAGCTTACCCCTCGCTGTTCTCCCCAGCTCTGCTTGGCACCGTCTACAGCGTCTTTATTCTCTTCCGCAACCGGGTAAGCCGGACGCCGGGCGGGACTGCCAGCTGTGGGACCTGCCCAGCCGGGCTCCGAGTTCACGGTACCTCCTACCAGGTGCCTGTGAACGAGATTGTGATCCGAGCCCTGGACTTGGTGACCGTGGTGGTGCCGCCTGCCCTGCCGGCCGCCATGACCGTGTGCACGCTCTACGCCCAGAGTCGGCTGCGCACACGGGGCATCTTCTGCATCCACCCGCTGCGCATCAACTTGGGGGGCAAGCTGCGGCTCGTGTGCTTTGACAAGGTGGGGCCTGGCTGGCAGCACTTGAGGGAATGTGCACTTCAGCCAATGCCTTGCCGTACCCAGACTGCACCCAAGTGTGGGAACACTCAGGGGCCACCCTCTGCAGCCAGTTCCTACCCGCTCCATCTCATGCCCGGCAGATAACATGCCCGAAATAATTGCTCAAGAACTATTGTGGGCCTGCTGTGCTGGGCAAGCACACAGCCCTGGAGTCCAGTAGGGACCAGCACAGGGGCACTGGTGTGCGTGCGTGTGTCCCCAGCGAGTGAGCACACCAGCAGCACAGTGTGCGGACAGTGGGGATTAGGGGAGCCCGGAGCCACCTTGATGGGCGTGTCCAGTTTCTCCTGAACACTCCTGTGGTGAGGGCAGGCAGACCAGGAGGGGAGGAACAAGTGTGTGGAGCTCTTCACGAGCACAGTGAACCTGGGACACACTGAGCAGTGATGGCAACAGGGAAACACTGGGTGGGCAGCACATGATGAGCAGAGGCCTTGTGTTGAGCCCTCAGGGCCATGAACTGAGGAGAGGGAAGATGTCAGGATCGAAGAGGGGTGTAGAGATTGACTCCAGCAGGACACAAGGTTTAGAGCAAGCCTCCTATGCCACTCGCCTAGCTTGGGTGTGGAAGCCAGCACAGCAAGGCCTGACTGAACCAAGGACTTGGCACTTGTCCCCCTGCAGACAGGCACCCTCACGGAGGACGGCTTGGATGTAATGGGGGTAGTGCCCCTAAAGGGACGGATGTTGCTACCACTGGTCCCAGAGCCCCGACACCTGCCCCTGGGGCCCCTTCTCCGTGCACTGGCCACCTGTCATGCCCTCAGCCAGCTACATGACACCCCAGTGGGCGACCCTATGGATCTCAAGATGGTGGAGTCTACAGGCTGGGTGAGGAGGCCAAACAGGCCAGAACCCTGACTGAGGGTAGTTAGGCCTAAGGAATGCTACCTCGTATTCCCCTAGTGGTCTCTGTCGCCACCAGAGTCACTGTCAGTCGCAGCAGGGCCACCTTTTCTTCTATGGCTCTTCCTGTGGTCCTAGCATAAGCTTGAAAGCTGCTTTGTGGCGCTTTTAATAACTTGCTCAAGATCACCCAGTGTCCTATTGGTGGGACAACCAGAGTGGATTTGAGTCTGCACAGACCCAGAGTCCATGTTAACTTTAACCCTCCAGTCCTGAGGTCCTTCCATGAGTCTAGTCCTGCTGCCCCTCTCTTTGCCAAGGCCCTGGTTCCCAACCTCTGTTTGCCTTCCAACCAGGTCCTGGAGGAGGGCCCCGCTGCAGACTCAGCACCTGGGGCACGAGTCTTGGCAGTAATGAAACCCCCACCCAGGGCGGCCCAGCAACAGGGAACGGTAAGCTGCAGGGTGACTGGGCCTCGGGGCCTCAGGAGTGAGCTCCTCAGCCAGCCCCTTGGCTCTTCTCCCATAACAGGAGCCGTCACCAGAGCCCGTCAGTGTCCTCTGCCGATTTCCCTTCTCCTCTGCCCTGCAGCGCATGGATGTGGTAGTGTCATGGCCAGGGGCTGCCCAGCCTGAGGCCTATGTCAAAGGCTCCCCAGAGCTTGTGGCCAGCCTCTGCAGCCCTGACACAGGTGAAGGGGGCAGGCCTAGAGTCCACTACTGAGTGTGAGCATGGAGTTGGGGATGGGTTCCAGCCTCTGAGGCCCCTGCCCCCAACAAGCCCTGATGACACCCCCCTCTCCCCACAGTACCAAGTGACTTTACCCAGGTGCTACAGAGCTATACAGCTGCTGGCTACCGAGTTGTGGCTCTGGCTGGCAAGCCACTGCCCATTGCACCCAGCCTTGAGGCTGCTCAGCAGCTCACTAGGTGAGCCCATCCCTGGCATGTTAGGAGGAAGGTGCTAAGCCCCAGCAAGTGGGAGAGGGGGCACTGATTCCCGCCTGACCTCTGACCCAGAGATACCACCCTCTAGGGACACCGTGGAGCAGGAGCTAAGCCTCCTCGGGCTGCTGGTCATGAGGAACCTGCTGAAGCCACAGACAACCAAAGTTATACAGACTCTGAGGAAGACGGGCATCCGTACCATTATGGCAACAGGTATTATGGCCTCAGTGACCTGTGAAAAGGACATAGCCTGCCATATCCTGGCAAAAAAGGTGGCTTCCCAGAAACCCCTGCTGCAGCATCTTTTCACAGTATCCATCACATGTGTCATTGTCACCCGCATTTGACAGCTAAGGACACTGGGGCTCAGAGTGGGATGGGTTCCTATGAGCCAGAGGGGTGTCAACCTAGCCATTCACCTGTTGGATCCCTAGGAGGTCACCACTCAGTTCCAGGTCCCTCCTCTATGTGGGATAATAGTGTCAGGCTAGAAGGCTGGGAACCTGCCAGTTTGCCCAGCTCAGCCATGGTTGACAGTATTCTAGGGTGTAAGTGTTAGATTCTCACCCTGCCTCACACCCCTAGGCGACAACCTGCAGACAGCAGTCACTGTGGCCAGAGGCTGTGGCATGGTAGGTACCCGGGAGCACCTGGTTGTCATCCATGCCACCCTCCCTGAGCAGGGCCAGCCTGCCTCCCTTGAGTTCCTGCCACTGGAGTCCTCTGCAGTCATGAATGGGGCTAAGGTGAGACTGACCCACTGACTACCTGCGCCCAGCTCCTCGGGGAGGGAAAGGGTTGCTAAGCCGAGTTTCCTGGTCCCTAGGATCCTGTCCAGGCCACAGGCTATTCCCTGGAGATGGAACCCCAGTCCTGTCACCTGGCCCTCAGCGGGCCTACTTTTGCTGTCCTTCAGAAGCACTTCCCCAAGCTGCTGCCCAAGGTAGAGCCGCCTGCGGAGGGGCTACATGTTGCCTGCCTCTGCATGCCAGGAGATGTGCCAGCCCTGCCCTCTCATGCCCCAGGTCCTGGTGCAGGCCACTGTCTTTGCCCGCATGGCCCCAGAACAGAAGACAGAGCTAGTGTGTGAACTGCAGAAACTTCGGTGAGTGCTGTGTGGTGAGGGCGCCAAAGCGCCATCGGGATGAGAGTGGCCTCCCCTTCCCCTCCTCGGGCATTAGGGACCTTTCACCTTCCAGGAGCCGGCCATGCTGGATGCTGGCATATGTTCTAAACCCAGCATTTGGAAAACAGAGGCAGGAGGATTGCTTCTAGTTAAAGGCCAATGTGCACTATGCAGGGAGAGTGTCTCATACAAGCAAACAGAAAACCAAAGCTGAGGATGTAGCTTAGTGTGTCCCAGGCCGGCCAGGGATACCCAGCAAGGCCCTGCCTCAATAATAAACAAAAATATAATAAATAATATCTAGGTTGGGCCGGAAGTGTGGTAGAATGCCTACCTAGCATTTAAGAGACCTTGAGATCCATCCCGAGCATAGTAAATAAACAAGTAAACAAACAAATAAATAAAAATAGAAGCACCCAGGCAGACTCTCCTGTGTCTGTTGTCCAAAAATAGCTACATCTATTTACCAAGTACCACTTGGTCATTAGGCTGGACTCTCCCAGTTGCCTGTGGAGGGGAGGGATGGTTTCACAGGCCTAGCTACTGACCTCTCTCTCTGTCAGGTACTGCGTGGGCATGTGCGGGGATGGAGCCAATGACTGTGGGGCCCTGAAAGCAGCTGACGTGGGCATCTCACTGTCCCAAGCAGAGGCTTCGGTGGTCTCTCCCTTCACCTCCAGCATGGCCAGTATTGAGTGTGTGCCCACTGTCATCAGGTAAGGCAGGCAGGCAGGGCCGGGGGGGGGGGGAGGGTGGTGGTGAGGGTGAAGCGGGGCCCCTCAGCAGCCTGAGGCCCTGGCGTCCATCTTTGCCCCTAGGGAAGGCCGCTGCTCTCTGGACACGTCATTCAGCGTCTTCAAGTACATGGCCCTGTACAGCCTGACCCAGTTCATCTCAGTCCTGATACTCTACACGGTGAGCACCTGCGGATCCCCAGTCCCCACACCTGCTGGGACGGGCGACTCTGTCATTTGCCTGCCGCAACTCAGGCAGTAAAGCGCATAGGATTCAAAACTGCTGGACATGGGTCCTGAGAAGTGGGGCCGCTGGTGTGTGCTAACAACTTTGTAGCTCCTGAAGCTCCCAGTGTGTGTGTATGCGCACGCACATGCGGCGCAGCGTGTGTGTGTGTGTGTGTGTGTGTGTGTCCTTTCCGTCTGAGGGTGCCTGCCGTACATGGGGGAGAATGAATCAGAGCCCAGGCAGGGTGACACAAAGTCAAGACCCTACCCAGCAGGGCCTTCCCTTCCCCTGCTCAGAGAATGCCCTGTTCGCCTCCGCTGACTACAGGGGTCCAATGGGCTGGGTCCACACCCACCTCAGAGTTTCTGTATCGCAGGCAGCCCCTCTGCTCCCCCAGGCTGAATGTTGTATGTAAAGCAGCCTTCCAACATCAGGCTAGGGGCAGGACAGCGTGTTTCAGACTGGGCCATAGATCATTGGGACACACCTCCTTAACAGGTCCAGTGTCAGCTAAGGATGCTGGGTCTGATAGAGAGCCGGAAGGATTCTTTCCCAGGTTCCGTGAGGACTGGGGCTCTGCAAGAGCTGGTCCTCAGCTTCTCCTCTCACCTGCCACAGATCAATACCAACCTGGGAGACCTTCAGTTCTTAGCCATCGACCTGGTCATCACCACCACAGTGGCAGTGCTCATGAGCCGCACAGGCCCTGCCCTGACGTTGGTGCGAGCGCGACCACCAGGGGCACTACTGAGCGTGCCTGTACTTGGCAGTTTGCTGCTGCAGGTGGCTTTGGTGGCCTGCATCCAGCTTGGGGGCTACTTTTTGGTCACAGCCCAGCCCTGGTAAGTAGCAGAGTCCCTGGCACCAGTACTGGTCCTTCCTCTAACCTCTCACTCTTTCCCTAATGCCACCACCATGGTCCCCAGGTTCGTGCCCCTGAACAGAACTGTTCCCGCACCCGACAACCTGCCCAACTATGAGAACACAGTGGTCTTCTCTCTTTCTGGCTTCCAGTACCTCCTCCTGGCTGCAGCAGTGTCTAAGGGGGCACCCTTCCGCCAGCCACTCTACACCAACGGTGCTGCCGCGTGGTGGGGCAGGGGTGGATGAGGGGGTGGCAGCTGGAATGAAAAAGGGACCCTGAGTAGAGAGTGCATGTGTGTGTGTGTGTGTGTGTGTGTGTGCGTGCGTGCGCGCGCGCGCGTGCGTGCATGCGTCCCAGTGCGTAGCACCATTGCTGACAGACTCCCCCACCCCCAGTGCCCTTCCTGGTGGCCCTGGCGCTCTTGGGCTCTGTCCTGGTGGGCCTCATCCTGGTCCCCGGCCTCCTGCAGGGGCCACTAGGACTGAGGAACATTCCGGACAGCTCTTTCAAGTTGCTGCTGCTGGGCCTGGTTGCCTTCAACTTTGTGGGAGCCTTCATGCTGGAGGTAGGGCCCACACTGATGGAAGCTGTGAGAGGGTCGGGGGGTGGGAGGTGAGGAGGACCCAGGCCCCACCATCCCTCCACACCATCTCCTTGCCCTCTGCAGAGCGTGCTGGACCAGTGTCTCCCAGGCTGCCTGCGGTGGTTCCGGCCTAAACGGGCTTCCAAGAAGCAGTTCAAGCGGCTAGAACGAGAGCTTGCTGAACAGCCCTGGCCCACTCTGCCCATCAACCCCGTGAGGTAGTGCAGGCCTGGAGGGCATGCCGGACACTGGACCCACCTCCAGAGACAGACCCTGTCACCTCCCGCAGCCCTGAGGTTGGCTGTTGTCACTCTCCTGCCAGGACACACCCACCCACGGAGTGCTGGTTGTCCCCACTTTAGACCATCCTGTGTAGAGACATCAGCTACCAACTTCATCCAGAGCTGCTGTCAGTGTAGCAAATAAAGTGATTTTCCTGCCTTGGCAGCACGGGTCTTGTGTCTGGGCACTGTGGCGTGTCCTCCCTGGTGACACCAGGCACCTCTGGGTGTCCTTTCCCTCTGATACTATGCTTCCCAGTGTAGGTGGGATCCGTGTTGCGTGAAGCTTACCTCTTACCCGTGCCACCTTGTGCCCTACAACTGAAGGTCCAACTCATTGTATAGATGACCATGGCTAAATGAGGCTTGAGGTCACAACTGTGGACGCACTGCGTCTGACCCGAGGTTCACTGTTCCTAGTCCCCTGCCCTGGCCGAAGGCAGAGGCACAGGCTTGCTGCTGGCTGGAGCTTTGTAAAGCCTATGCCTGAGAGCCATCTCACTGGAGGCCTGTCCTCTGCCTGCCACCCCCACATCCTGGGATGTGTTTGTGGTCTGGTTCCTCAGATAAAGCCAGGCTGTAAGCCCAGGTCTTCCAGCCAGCACCACAAGCCCTGTCCCCTGGGAAGGGTGGGTGCCTCTGATCTCAGCCATGGGCTGCTGGCCAGGCTCCTCTGTCCTGGAGATGCAAGTTGGCTTGGTTCCTCCAGCGCAGGGAGGACAGGAAAGAAGGGCTGTTTCCTTTTCCGAGGCCTCCTCCTCCAGCCTTGTTACTGGAAGCCTGGTGCCATCCACAGGCCACTGGGAATGTGGGTCAGGCTGGGGCAAAAAGGCATACCCGGTACCTAGATGCAGGACTGGGTGCTGTGACAGTCTTGTCAGTGTTACATTGCTGTGAGGAGATGCCATGACCACGGCAAGTTGTTTGTTTGTTTGTTGTTTTTAGGATAGGTTTTCTCTACATAGCCCTGGCTGTTGGGGGAGCTCACTGTGTAGATCAGGTTGGCCTGGAACCCAGAGAGATCCACCTGCTTTTGCCTCCTAAGGGCAGGGATTAAAGGTGTCCACCACCACCACCTGGCCTGACCACAGCAACTCATATAAAGGAGAATACTTAACTGGGGCTGGCTTTAGTTCAGAGCTTTAGTCCATTATCATCATGGCGAGAAGCATGGTGGCCTGCAGGCAGACATGGTGCTGGGGAAGTGGCTGAGGGTTCTACATCTGGATCTGTAGGCAGCAAGAAGAAAGAATGAGCTACTGGGCCTGGCTTGAGCATCTGAAACCTCAATGCCCAACCCCCCTGCCCCCTGCCCCCATGGCACACACACCTCCTAACCCTGCTGCTCCCTGTGGGCTGATGGAGGCCAGGTTGATTCAAACCACCAGTCAGGATGGCCAGTTGGAGAGAGTTTGCTGGCACTCTACGGGTCCACTGCGCAGGCCTATACCAAGCCTAAAGGCCAAAGCCAAGAAAGGGTGATGTCAGCTTCTATCTTTTGGTGGGGCTGGGCAAATCCTACAAGAACAGAGACCTAACCCTCACCCTTTCCCAGACAGATGCTGCTCTACCTGGGTCTTCAGGGCCAGGGGAGTGAGATGGAGTGGCACGGATCCTGGCCAGTACCTTGAAGCTGGTGGCTATGGGGCCTGTTTCCCCTTTTTGTCAAGTATAGAAGGCAGCATTTCAGTCGGGTGTAGTGATACACGCCTTTAATCTCAGCACTCGGGAGGCAGAGGCAGGAGGATTGCTGTGAGTTTGAAGCCAGCCTGGTCTACAAAGTGAGTCCAGGACAGCCAAGGCTACACAGAGAGACCCTGTCTCAAAAAACCAAAGAAAAAAGAAAAGAAAAATATACTACAGAGACTTAGGCCCATGAGAGCTGAACTTGGACTCCCAGGATAAGAATTAGTGTCTAGAACAGGGCACCGAGGGCAGGGGTTGCTAACGGAAGAATAGTGGAGCTGTCCCTGGCTTGAGGTTATTTCTCAGGGTAAAATCAGAAAGTGTTGGGTTGTGTTTGTTGAATATGATCTGCTTGCCCTAGGTCATCTGTTGTGCCAGGAGGAAAGAAGGAAGAGAGAAAGCGAAGGGAGAGAGGTGACAGGAAGCAAGCAAGGCTTCATTTCCAGCCCAGTGACCTCTGGACTCTGGGTCGAGAGGCTGGGATCCCTCCATGAAAGGGGTGTCAGACTCTACTAGTACCAGGCCCAGGCCCAGGCCCAGACCCAGCGGCATTGGGGAGGGGCTGGAGCCTCGAGGGTGCTTCGTGGCGGTGACGGCGGTGCGCTCTAGGACCCAGCGACTCCGGGCTAAGGGCGGGCGTGGGCCTTGGGGGCCGTAGGGGGGCTCTGGCTGCAAGCGCCCAACCCGGCAGGCAGCACTCTCAGCTGCACTAGAGAACGGCACGCAGGGCCCCCAACAGGTAGGCGCGTCCCGGGGGGCCGGGGGGCCGGGGGGCCATGCTCCGCACTCCTATTCTGAAGCAGGCCACTGAGGGGACCCTGGCCCAGGGATGCGGAGGGGATGCTGAAGGAGCATCTGGCAAGTTGGAGGGGGTTGTGCAAGATAGGACAGCCAGAGATCTGGAACTTAGGGTTCACCAGAGATGGGGTGCTGAGGGACAGGGCATTTTTTGTCGCCTCTCCCCCCCCCCCCCACTCCCCAAGCGTATAGGATGTGGAGGGCGGGGCAGGGGTCGGACACAGAGACAAAGAGAGACCCGATGTGGAGAGCCAGCGAGCGCCTCAACAAGTTTCCGTCTGCTGATTGTTCCCAGCTGTACTGTGGGGCTGCAGCATCTGGTAGGGCCCCTTCTGTCTGAGCCAGAGAGGGGGCTCCGGGTCCTCGCCCCCTAGAACCACAGAGGAGCCGAGGGGTTGGGGGAAGGCTGAAGTTGTGGAAAGGGCCAAAGGAAGAGGCAATCACCCATCCCGACTGACCGCTCCTGGCCTCCTAAACTCAAGTTTTAAAGAGCTTGCCTGGGTCCCCTGGGAGCAATTCATTATTCTCTCTTCACGTAGAAGCTAGCCAATGAGCCTTGTTCCCTGCTATAAGCCTGGGCCCGGTGCGGGGATGGGAGGAAGACTCTGCTCTGACATTGGCAGGAGCGATGGTCCCTATGGCACAGGATCTAAAATACCAAGGGCATCTGGTCCCCACCAGGGGACACATAAGTTAGATATCTGAGATGGGCAAAGTATCAAAAAAAAACCTCAGGCTTGGGGAAACTGAGGTTAGACACCCTGTTTCTGCATTTCCCCTAGATTCCCAGGGTGGGGGCAGGGGTTCTACTTCAGAGTTGGGGTTCAAGCTGTGTGAAAGAACTTCCCAGGCTGGGGGAGGGAGTCCTTTGGATGGATAAGCCTGTGGGCTGATCACCTAGAAGACACCATCACTGACTAGGACAGGGCATAACCAGCTGACTCTGTTGCCAGGGCCGAAAGCAGGACCCACCCAGGAGGTTCTCGGTGTTAGGAACCTGGTGCAAGTGGTGGGCCAGTGCCCTCACCAAAACTAAACTCTTGTCATCCATTGTCATGTCAAGGGTTCTGAACCCCGGGACCAAGTGACTTCCCCTCTCCCAGTTAGCACGCTGGGAGCCAGAGGCACCCTCGCCTCCCCCAGCCCTGTTCCCCATACTTCCTGCTGCTGCAGACAAACAGACCTCAGTCTCAGTCTCATGTGTGTGTGTCTGTAGTGAAGACAGCCAGGTCTTGGGAGGCCTGGACCTGGCAGGAGTTGGAGCTGGGAGCCCTGCCCAGCCCTGGCTGCTCTGGGGGCTCCTGGGGCCTGTATGCATGTGGTTTCCTGCCGAGTGGCGTGCTCAGGGCCCAGGGGCTAATTGGGAGCAGGTGACAGGCCTGGCAAATGCTGCTGAGCTGGTGGCTGACTGTGGTGTGGGCTAGGCAGGGCTGGTACCCTAAGGCTGTGCCTGAGATCATTGGAAGTCACATGGTACATCAAAAGCGCAGGGAGGTGATGAGCCAGAGGTGGGCAAGAGTGTGGACAGTCAGGGTGGGGTGTGGGGTGAGGGATTATCAGAGACTGGCTTCTCAGTAAGCAGGACATGATACTGTCTGTCCATTTGGTTAGCTAAGAGCTGTCCACCACCCCCACCTCAGCCTTTTTTTTTTTTTTTTTTTTTTTAAAGACAAAGTTTCTCAGCCAGGCGGTGGTGGCGCATGCCTTTAATCCTAGCACTCAGGAGGCAGAGGCAGGTGGATCCCTGTGAGTTCAAGGCTAGCCTGGTCTACAATGCGAATCCAGGACAGCCAAGGGTACACAGAGAAACCCTGTCTCGAAAAACAAAAATAAACAACAACAACAACAAAAGACAGAGTTTCTCTTTGTAGCCCTGGCTGTCCTGGAACTTGCTCTGTAGATCAGGCTGCCCTTGAATTCAGAAAACCATCTGTCTCTACCTCCTGATAAGACCGAGTCTTTTTTTTTTTTTTTTTTTTTAAAGAAAGAAGGGCTGGAGAGATGCTCTTCCAGAGGACCTGGGTTCAATTCCCAGCACCCACATGGCAGCTCACAGCTGTGTAACTCCAAGATCTGACACCCTCACACATACATGCAGGCAAAAACACCAAGGCGTATAAGATAAAAATAAATATATAAATAAAAGGTGATCCCTGGAACTTGCATTCAAGCCGTCCCCTCGCACAAGCAGAGACTGCTGTGCCCTTCCCTGCCTCCAGATGCCTGGCTCTGAGTGCCCCTTGCACAGACTGAGCTCAGGGACAGAAATGTGTCCCACCGTGCTGGGCTAGCTGGGCTAGCTGGGCTGGCATGCAGTTAGCCCTCCTTTCCTCCTCCTTTAGCCTTCCTCAGCGTCACCACAGCCTCCTCACTCCACGACCATGAGAGCTGCCTGCCTCTTCCTGCTGTTCATGCCTGGTAAGCAGCTGGTGAGATGGGAGCGCCCCATGTGAGTTTATTTTACTAGTTGCCCAGCTCCTCACCCCACTTCAGGCCTGTACCACAATGGAGGAGCCTCAAAACAAGAAGACCAGGCACCGGGTGCTAGACCTACGGAGGGCTACAGTCTTGGCCTACTGAGGGGTTCTTATCAGTGGGGACTGCAAAGGCCCTGCCAGGTCGAGGAGTCACTCAACCATTCACTGAGCATGTCTATGTTGACTTCCTACTGTGAGCCAAGTCCTGGATCTACAGCTGTGAGTTGGGCAGATGCACCAGGCTCCCACCAAGAGGTCAAGCTAGGGAAGAGGCAAATTGTTAGCCAAGCACCTGGTAAATTTTGGACTTTGTGAGGCCGGGCGTGGTGGTGCACGCCTTTAATCCCAGCACTTGGGAGGCATAGGCAGGCGGATTGCTGTGAGTTTGAGGCCAGCCTGGTCTACAAAGTGAGTCCAGGATGGCCAAGGCTACACAGAGAAACCCTGTCTCGAAAAACCAAAAAAAAAAAAAACAAAACAAAAAACAAACAAACAAAAAAAACCCCACAAAATTTTGGACTTTGTTGAGTGCTTTGATAGAAAGGCACAGCAGGGGAGGTAGGTCAGCAGGGTGAAATGTTAGGGGAAGAGACCCAGAAGAGTCCTGTGGAAAGGCTCTGTGAGGCAGGCAGGAGGCTACCCAGGGCAGAGGGGCCAGGCAAGGGCAGGGAACTGACCCAGGACCCAGCCAGGGTTTGCATTCTCAGAGTCCAAGTCAGACTGTTGGGTTAGAATGTCCACCACCTGCTTTTTCTGTCTTTTCAATGTGGGGTGCCCACATGTGACGCCTCCCTTCAGCAGGCCTGCTGGCTCAGGGCCAATATGACCTGGATCCTCTGCCCCCGTTCCCGGACCATGTCCAGTACAACCACTATGGTGACCAGATTGGTAAGTGACAACACGTAGTGCTACCACGTCACGGCAGCCCACCCCAAACACACGGATCAGACTGGCCCCCATGGCTCAGTTGTAACCTCTTTGCCCCACTCTCCTGGGGCCGTGGGCTAGCCTAACTCAACCCATTCTGTTCCCTTTTCACTTCCAGACAACGCAGACTACTATGACTACCAAGGTAAAAGTCTGGGGTAGGATGGGTGGGACCGGTAGCCTGGTGGGGACCTGTGGGGACCTTGCAGATGCCTTGTCACCCACCCCCTACTGCAGAAGTGAGTCCTCGGCCCCCTGAGGAACAGTTCCAGTCCCAGCAGCAAGTCCCACAAGAAGTCATTCCAGCCCCCACCCCAGGTAATGCTGTCTCCCATGGGCCAGCTCCCTGTATGCCTCAAGCTAGAAGTTCTGGGCCAGTCCTGAGACAGGCGCCCCTTGCCCTGAATAGACCCCTCCCAGTGACCCCTGCCTGTCTCCTCACACCAGACTTGCCAGCTGCAGGGGATCTGGAGACAGAGCCCACAGAGCCTGGGCCTCTTGGTAAGAACCCCCCTGAAAGCTGGAGAAAGCTGCATGGCTCCTGAAAGGGGAGGCCTTCGCGGTGGGATTTGCAGGGTTAACTAACAGTGGGATGCTGGGGGGAAAGGAGGAAGCTGGCAGACATGCCATTAGGCAGCTTTGGGCTATTCTACCCTGCACCCCCACTAGCATCTGGCCAGAGCCTAGGGAGGGGCCGGCACTGTGCTGGTGTCATAGCCTGGACTGGGTGGTGCCTGTGGGCAGGTGAAGAAGGGCCAGCAAGCACAGCCCAACTGAGTACCTGAGAGGAGCCCAGCCTGTGTGTGCTGAGATGGTACCATCGTGGGCTAGAGAGCAGCTTCTGAGCTGGTGTTTCATCCCAGTGACCAAGTGGGCTCCATTTGTGTTCCAACTGGTGTTTCCAAATGGGGTTGTGACTTCGTGTGTGGTATACAGTTGGGCAGTCCTGTATTGCCTGGGTGCATGGGGAACCCGACCTTGTGAGCCTGTCACTTCAGCTCTGAGCCTCCAGTCTGACTCTGTCTCCAGACTGCCGTGAGGAACAGTACCCATGCACCCGCCTCTACTCTATCCACAAGCCTTGCAAACAGTGTCTCAATGAGGTCTGCTTCTACAGGTGAGGGCTATGAGGGAGGGATTCTAAGGCAGCTCCCACCAGGGAAGGTGTGATTTGGAGCAGGCTCTGTACCCTGAAGTGGGGTTCAATTCTGAGGGTGGGCCTTGGCCGGTACTCCTGGGCTTTCCCAGTGGGAGTAGATGAGGGTGTAGCTGAGAGCATCCCTGGCTCATCCCCCAGCCTCCGCCGAGTGTATGTTGTCAACAAGGAAATATGTGTCCGCACGGTCTGTGCCCACGAGGAACTTCTCCGAGGTAGGAAAGCCTCTTCCACCCCTTGTCCTGGCAGCATCCACCACGTACTTCATTCTGCCCATGTAATGCCCTGCAATGTTTGGTGCCCAGACCCACTTGCAGGATGCTGCAAGCCCTCTTTCCTCCATCCCCGTTAGCATGGACTAGCGGGTTCCCACCCTGACTTTCCCTCCCTCCAACAGCTGACCTGTGCCGGGACAAGTTCTCCAAGTGTGGTGTGATGGCCGTCAGTGGCCTGTGCCAATCTGTGGCTGCCTCCTGTGCCAGGAGCTGTGGGGGCTGCTAGGGTGGAGCTGGTGTGGGATCTGGGCCCTGGACTCAGCTCGGATCCACTTCAGGCCCTGCCTGACCTGGTGCTTTCTCCCATCCTGCCCTCCCTTTCACCTTGGACATCAGGGCACTGCTGCCCTGGGCAGGGTGGTCATAGCTGCTTGGGCCCCTCCCCAGCCTGTGGCCATTCCTGAAGTGGGGGCTCCTGACTGTCCTGTCCCCACGCCCTAGTGGGGCTCATCCAAGGCCTGTTTGTGAGGCCTGGGGTTCTCAAATGTGCCTTCTCAGTGCCTTGGGGGCAATCCTCCCTTTCAGTCTCCTCAGGTAGGCTGTACCCCCGACCCAGCAGGTCTGCTTGGATTTCCTACATCCCCAGGCATGGACCACCTCTGTTTTATACAAAATAAAATTTTTACAAAAGACCCAGAGTCATTTTTGGGTCTGGGGACAACTTGATCGCCACCAATACTGCTGGTCCCCAATAAAAGGCTACCCAGCTCCTCAGAAGGGAGAGTCAGGGGCTCTACTTCTGCGTCCCCAGTACCCACTCCAGCCCGAGCTTCCTCTGACCCACCCAGCGACACAACTCTTCCTGTGCGTGCAGAAACAGACAAGTTATTTCAGTTTCTCTGTGTGAGCAGCACAGATCACTGTGCCAAGCTCCCCACGTTGTGCTGGGTAGCCCTCCTGACCGGCCTGTGTAGTAGGTGAAGCCACCACCCCAAATGACCACCCAGAGGCTCACCACAGTGGGTGGCGAGGACAGGGCCTAGCTGTAGGACTTTGAGAGAAGGGAACAGGCAGTCTTGGAGATGCTGGGTGCTCTCTGAGCCTCACTGTCACCACGCCATGACATGGATCCCCACCTCGCTCAAGAGCACACACACTCTGCCACATGGAGCAGCTCTGCCCAACATCACTGGACAGAGCCAGGCAAGACTGTCCACCCCAACCCTGCCCTGTTTCCATGCTGTCTATGAGCGCTGGCACTAGCTGGAGAGGGACCCGAACTCATGGGGTGGGCACAGCCCCAGATGCTAGCAGCTAGGTGGAGAGGGAGGTCCATCAGGCCCTGTGAGATTGCTGAGCTAAGCCTCTGCCCCTGCTGTTGCGAGCAACCCCCAGACAGAAGAAGAGCATTTGTGTGTCTAGACAATTCTAGAAAACAGGTCATGTTACAAAAAAGCACAGGAGTTCTCCACAGTTAACATTATAAAATGGTACAAAAATACAAGGGCTCTAAGCTCACTCAGAGCTTACTACCCAGAACCCAGGGGCAGATCCACAGGGGCTCTGGCTCCTGCATCCTTTTTGGGGAAGCTGCTGGTGGAAACAAGTGCCAACCTCCCCCCACAGGTGAGCCTTCTAGGCTCTTCTAGGAGAGGGCCGGGGTGGTACACACCCCAGCCCTCTCACACAGCACTCTGATAACCAGGCCCTGGGGAGGCTATGCTACAAAGGGCCCCCTCGCCTGCTCAGGAGACTGTGCTCAGGATGCCAGCTAGAAGGGACTCATTTCTCTGGGGTGCCAGAGGGTGGGGAGATGGATGCTGAGCTCCTGCGAAACTCTTGCTGCAGCTGTGCCTTCAGCACGGACACCTGGGGAAGAGAAGGGCCCAGCAACCCGGGCCCCAGCTGACTTCAGAGAACGGGAGCTGATGAGGGGCAGCGTGCCACCTGCTGCCTCCGAGTGGGCAAGCCTCTGCCTCTCCTTTTGCCCCTTGGCAGTTAGGTGTCTGTATGTGTTGTATCCTTATCCCTTCAGAGGCTCAGCCATGTGAAGCAGCAGTGCCCAGCATCACTCCAGAGCAAGGCCCCTGTGTCCACTCCCAGCCCTGCCCTGTGACCAACCTGTCTATGAGTCCCACAAAGGGCCAGAGACAGGCAAGGATGATCTGGCTGGGCCTGACTCTAGCCGAAGTGTGTGTGTGTGATGTGTGTGTGTGTGTGTGTGTGTCTGACTCTAGCCGAAGTGTGTGGTTTGTGTGTGTGTGTGTGTCTATCTGTCTGACCAGGCTGGGCCTGGTAGCTTTGCTCTGCTCCAGGCACAACCAGAAGGACATAAACGACCCGACTGGCCAGTAAGAGTCATTTCTTGGGCTCTTACTAGTGTTTCTGGGAAAGAGTGCCTTCTCCCCTGGGATTCCAGGTTGCTGGGAGGGCCTCTAGCTGGAGGTGCTAAGGCAACCATGCCAGGGAGGAGGAGGGCCTGATGACAGGTGAGCCCTAGGCCAGGCAGGAGACAGAGGCTGGGTCACTCCAGCCATGGCTGGTACAGCACTGATCTATTTGGCCCTTTTCAAGTTATAGTGGTCATGACCAGCCCTCTCCTCCATCCTCTCCCAGGGGAGGCCCTTGTACCTGCTCCTCCAGACCGGACACTCGCTGGCGATGGGCTCGCTCCCGTGCTTCCAGTGTGCGCTCCGTCTGGACCTGGGCACTGAGCAGGCGCTCAACCTCCTGTTGCAGTTCCTGTTGCTGCTCATCTGTCTCCAGCTGGATCGGATCGTGATTCCGCTCCAGGGCTACCACCTGTGCCTACAGATCGGGGCTGCCAATCAGGGTTTAAATGCAGTGCACAGGGGCATGGGCTCGTCACTCCTCTCTCTAGACCTAACAGTGTGCCTTCCAAGCCTGGGTTAGGGTCCCCAGGGTAGCCCACGCAGAAGGCATGCACTTACAAAAGTACTCAAACACAGTGCCTGGACTAATACACACAGGAACAAAGGTCAGCATGTTCGTACAGATGTACACGGGTAAAAAGGCACAACAGACTGACATCTGCATGTGTGAAAACATTTACATGGACACAGGACATACACCACAGTCATACTGTAGCCATAAGCAAGTTCCCACGGACACTCAGGCTTCCATGCACCCATCGCACACAGGAATCACAGGCTTGAATGCTAATGAGCCCCGGTGCTGTCTCTCTCCACCATGGGGAGAGCCCTGCTCTACTGCCCAATGAGGACACCTTCCCAAAGGCTCTGGGCTCCCCTGCTGGCTCAGCCATAGGCAGCCCCCAGGACTTCTTGCACTCAGCATGGGAGTGGCATTGGAGACCTGGCCAGGGGAGGGGGAGGGGTGACCTGCAAATGCTGGATCTGCTGTTGGGCGTCGGCCAGGTCCAGCTCAGCCCCTGTGAGTGTGCGGTCCAGGCGGCCCTTCTCTGCATTCAGCCGCAGTGTGTCCTCATGGCTTCGAAGCTTCTCCCGCTCCACCTGGGTAGGAATATGAAGGGACTCATGGGGGCTCATAGAAGCCCCTGTAGGATAATCTGACATCAGTAGAGGCGGCACGCTGAAGAGGACAGGAAACCTAGGGAGGCCCCAGCAGAGCAGGCCACCTTGTCCAGAGTCTTCCTGAGTGCCACACGATCCTTGTCCAGCCGCAGTGCTGACCGTTCCACCTCACGCTTCTCAGCTTCCAGCTGGGCCAGGGCTCGCTGCAGACTGCCCAGGCGCTCCTGCAACAGCCGCCGCTCCTCCTGTAGTTTCTGGACAGAGCGCAGAGCCATGGCCTCGCCTTCCTGCCGCTGTCGCAGCACCTACAGCACAAATCAGCAGTCCTTCATCCCACTGCACCTGAGAGTGACCATCTGCAACTTGGGGACAAAGATGCTGGGACACTGTGCCCACTTACGTAGTAGGCAATTACAAGGCCCATATGAGGAAACAGTTGAGGCCAGATGGTTCTCTGGGGTACAGTGGGAGTGTGGGTCAGGTGAGTCATGGTTCTTCACAAGGTTTGGGGTGAACTTGAGATGGGTTCCCCACCCTATGCCAAGGGCCACATGGGACACCCCTATAGATAGAGGCCCTTCAGGCCTCACCTGCTGCAGCTGCTGCAGCTGGCCTTCAGCATCACCCCGCTGCAGCTCCAGGTTGGCCAGCTCGCCCCGCAGAGTCTGCACCTGTTCACCCAGGGAGCTGCTTTGCCTTCGTGCTTCAGACAATGCCTGTCTGGCAGCATCCAGCCGTTCCTGGGAGACAGGGGCTGATGGGGCCATGCCGGATTGGCAGCCTGGGCAAGAAGCTTCCCTCTAATCTATAGCTCTCTATAGTAGACTCAGGGTCTACCCATCTAGAGGATCAAGCACCTAACTGGTCTACAGTCATGTCCACTGACCCGTGCCAATGGTGACAACCACTCATATCCCAAACTGCACCTAGGTCACCTAAGGGCAAGTTTTTTCTCTCACTGGGCAGCATCCCCCTCTAAGCCTCATGATTGGCTAGTTCCTTTGACCCACGCCTACCTCAAGACCTGTTCTCACTGCCTCCTCAGAGCTCCTGGCTATCAGGCCCCTCCATACCAGCTCTTACTGGCTAACTCTCCCTGGAAGAAGAAAGATACATGCCAGACCCTGGCGCCCCCAGACCTGGAGCACTTGGCGGTCATGTTCACAGGTGCTCAAGGCCTTCTGCAGGTGCAGGTTCTTGTCCTGGGTGCTGGTGAGGCTAGCACTGCTCTGGGCCAGGGCGTCTGTCAGGCTGTGCACCTTGCTCCTCAGGGTCCCCTCACTCTCCTCCACCTTGGCCAGTGCCCCATTCAGCCGCTCCACTGTTAGCTGCAAGGTCCCTGCCTTCACCTCACTGTCTGCCACCTGTGAGGATGGGGCAAGGGGTCAAGGACTCTCTTCCCACTGTGACCTCTACCAGAAGTGCCAACCCACGCTCCTCTCACCTCTCTCTGGGCCTCATCCACACTCCCCGTTGGCAGGAACTCCTACTGTAGCCTGGCCTCACCCCACTGTGGGGTGATCACCCTGTCTAGAGGCCCGTCAACGTGGCTAAGTGAAGGGCAAGGACATTACCACTCTGAGACTCTACCTGTCCATCTTTGAAAGCTGAGGGTGCAAAGGCTGGCCTCATAGGGTTGGGAACAGAGGCAGGAGCAGGGCATGCAGGTGTGACTGAGAGGAGTGGGCCCACCTGTCTCTGCAGAGAGTCGACCCGATCCTGGAGGGCCTGAGCATGGGCCTCACGGTCCCCTAGGCCCAGGCGGCTGCGCTGTAGCTCCCCTTCAAGAGCGCGCCGCTGCAGCTCGAGCTTGATGGAGCGGCTCTCAGAGGCATCCAGCACCTCCTTCAGGCGCCGCTTGTCAGTCTCCAGCTTTGCCTCGGTGGCCTTCATCTTGCTGACTTTCTCCTGGAGGTAGCAAGGCTCAGCCCCAATGCCTGCCCACCCCTCCCCACATCCCTCTGCACCATTGGGACAGTGCGGGTCAGCCTCAAGGATTGTGCGCCTAGGACCAGCCTGTCACTGCTGGGGCCTCAGTTTCCCCATTTATCACAGGCTGAGCAGATACGAGGGTCCCAGAGCTATCCTGTTTAAGCAGTCTAATGTGTTATGCGAGCCAGGATGCATTTTTCTCACTCTGGCTCCATTTCATGTATGTACAGGGAGGGCTGGCCCAGGGGTGACACCACCTGAGGACTCATAAAATCCTTGGGGAGGGGCTGCAGAATGTAGTCACTGGACCCTTCCCTGATCCACAAAAGGGCTTTCCAGAAATGGCTGGAAGCACATCTGAAACCCGAGCTGAACCTGGCAGCTACTGCTGAGGAGCAGGGCACCACTCAGGGCTAATGGATGGTCCATTCCCCGCTCCCTTACCGCCCCCCCACCTTCCCCCCCCCCACCCCGCTCAGGACTTGGTGAAGGGGGCTGCAGAATGGACACAAGGTAGGAAGAACGTGGGGCCATTCAATCCACATATGCACCCGAGACTCATCGTCCTGGCTGTCACTAAAGCCTGCCTGCTTTGTGCTTCTTCAAGCCCCTCCCTGCCCTGTCTGGCCTGTAGCGAAGAGGGGCCCCTGCTCTGGCTCCCACCCAGCTTTGTTCCTGGCCTCTTCCCAGGCCCCAGGGGCTGCTAGGCCCAAAGCCAGAGTTGAAACCGCAGACACAACAATCCAACTCCAGCTTGGTCCCAGCCAGAGGCAGGGGTGGGGGGTGGGGGCAGCCGGGAAAGGGCAGGGGGCTTCAGCTGTGAGAGGCTGGACTGTCATCACTCAAAGCCCAGGCTTCCTGCTCCAGACACACAGATATGTAGAAACCTACACATCAAACACTGTACTGCCACTCGTGCAGACATTCAAAGATATAGGCCTTGGCCAAAAGCTTACGGGAATTGCCTCTGTGTAGCAATTACAGGTGACCCCCCCCACCCCCCGCCAATCCAAAGGGTGACAGTTGGACAGCAGGCTGTCTGACTCAGGCCCAAACCCTTCTCCCCAATGCACACGAACACTGAAGAGCAGCCTAGACTCTGCTCCCTGGGAGGAACCACAGAGAACCCTAGGGCCTGCTCCCACAGGCCTTCCACTCCTGCCCACCTGGCTGGCCCGGAGCTCGCTCTCGGTGGCCTGCAGGCTCCTCTCCAGCACTGCCATCTGGTCCAGCGTGGCCCTGCACTCTCGCTTGCTACGTCGCACACTCTCTTCCTGAAGTGCCAGCTCTGCCTGGGCCCCACTCAGCCGCCTGTCTGCACTGCGCCAGGCTGTAGCCACCACCCAGTCCCATCAGGCATGCCAGGCCCAGGCCCTGAACCAGGCCAGGAGGGCCCAATCTGTACCCCCACCCTCTCCAAGCTCTGCGTGTTCCCCAGAGGGTCTGCAGGTTTGGGTCCATTGGGGCAGCCCAGGGAAGGCCCTCTGGAGGAACCGTAAGAGCCATTGATGCCAATTCCCTAGCCTCCCACCTCAGCTGCTAGGAGGGTAAGCGGGCAGAGGGGCCTGAGGGAAGACTCACCTTCCTCGCTCTCAGCTGCTGCCTTCTGAAGCTGCTTGGCCCTTGAGATTGCACGGTCTCTCTCTACTTCCATCTCAGCCAGCTGTTGACTCAGGGTGCTAGTCTGGACCTTCAATTCATCCTGTAGCCCCAACACAGAGGGAAGGTGAGGACCCCTGCTCTGACCACCACTGGGGTCCCCACCTGGCCATCTCCACCAGCCTCACCCGCTCCCGCTGGGCACTCCGCAGCTCTTGCAGAAAGTCTCGGAGGGCATCACGCACAGCCTCTGGGTCCAAGTCTGAAGGTGCTGGGGAGGTGACTGGCCCTGGAGATGGCGGCTGGGACCGAGGGCTATACTCCAGAGGACTGGGGCTGCTGAGACCATCTGCACTTCCTGAAGGGAAGATACGGTCAGGGACGTGGCAGGCACTGGGTGGTGAATGTAGGTTCACAAGGTAGCTCCTCTACACAGTACTCAATAGCACATGAGCTTCCCCAGCACAAAGTAATCCAGGTTATCTCCCTGCCTAGCCCCCACTTCTTCCTTCCTTCCTTTCTTTCTTTCCTTCTTTCTCTTTGGTTGTTGTTGGTTTTTTGTTTGTTTGTTTCTTTTCTCCCCCCCCCACCCCCCCAGTTTTTCAAGACAGGGTTTCTCTGTGTAGCCTTGGGGGGGTCATGGACTTGTTTGTAGACCAGTCTGGTCTCGAACTCACAGCGATTCACCTGCCTCTACCTCCCAAGTGCTGGGATTAAAGGCATGTGCCATCATGCCCAGCCTTTTTTTTTTTTTTTTTTAAACAGGATCCCTCTGTTATGTAGACTTGACTGTCCCAAAGCTCACTATGTAGACCAAGCTGGCCTGAAACCCACAGGACATCTGCCTACCTCTGCCTCCTGAGTGCTGATTATTTCTATTTTATGTACATGGGTGTTTTGCATGCATACATGGATGCGCCACAAGTGTGCCTGTGCCCATGGAGCCAGAAGAAGGCATTAGACCCTTGGAACTGAAGTTTGTGAGCTGGCATATGAGTGCTGGAAACTGAATCCAGGTCCTCTGTACTGTATTCCTTCGCTGCTCTGTCAAACCTCTATGGGGCACTGGTCCACACAACAGCCTACCTCTTTTGCATTGATGCATTTTTGTTTTTGACAAAATCTATATTATTTGAAATGTATCCCTTTAGCCTTTGTTTGCTTTTTGTGAGCCCAGGGCCTTGGGCATGCAAGGCATGCACCCTGCTACCGAGATCCACAAGCCCCTCTCCTTCTTTTTAGATGAGGTGGGCCTCACTATGTAGCACACCCTTCCTGCCTGTTTTCTGAGTGTGAGGATTGTAGGTATGTATCACCAGGTCCAATTTTATACAGCACTGGCATCTAACTCAGGCTCCAGAACCTATCAGGCCGGTGCTGTGCCAGCTGGGCTGTCCTGCCCACCCTAACCATTTTTAAGGTATGATCTGGGAGCAAGGTTACATCCATGCTACTGTGACCCTGTCACCTCAAATCTTTTTTTTATCACCTTTCTATCCTCCAAACTCCCCATGTTGAACATGACTTTATTTGGAAATAGGTGGCTGTAGATGGGTAGTGACAATGAGGTTACATTGGAATAGTGGGTCCCAACCCCCTACTGCTGTCCTTATAGAGAGGGAAGACCCAGGTGCCATGTGACCACCAGAGTGGTGTTGCCATGTACACATTCCACCCGAACCTTCAGAGGGGCTACGGCCCTCAGATCTCTCGGCCTTCAGACTTCTAGCCTCTGAGACAGTCAAACAGACGTTTCTGCTTCTTAAGCTGCCAAGTGTGTGACAGGTGGCCCACTGTCCCTAAGGAATCTACCAGATGCATCAAATACATATGAAAATATTTCAAAACAGCCAGGCATGGTGACACATGCCTGTACCCCTAGCACTTGGGAGGCTGAGACAGGAAGACTATCTTGAATGCAAGGCCAGCTTTGGCTACATAGTGAGTTTCAGGATGGCCTAGAGTGACACTCTCTCAAACACTGAGCCAGAACAATGCAAACATGGAACCTGTACCGCACATGTACAAACTTCCCCCGACAATATTCTCCAAAGAAAAGGGCTCACATGGTTTGTTTGTGCATTAGCTACCACAGTGCTTTGGAGCCTTATGGTATCTAGGTAGATGTGTGCAGGTCACACAAACCTGTGATTTCAGAAAGCAGCCATAAGCATCCTTGGATCTGGGGAACCAGGGAATCTGTATTCTCTCATGGCTGCTCCTTGATAGAGCAGTCCTGGCTAAGATAACTAGCAGCTCTCACTGCCCCTCCTCAGATCTCGGTCACCTTGAACCTGCTGGCCCATTCTGCATGCCACACTTGTGCACATCTATTCATGGGGTGAGTATTTGGGATGTCATTGGCACTGGACTATTGTGAACAATTCTGCAATAGACTTTGCTGTAGACGTGCCTACACAGTCCTGTTTTCAGTTCGTGTAGCTCTGTTTTGAGGAGTGGGAATGCTGGGTTTGCTGTCATTAACATTCTATTTTCTACTTTTTGAGGAACTGCAGGCTATTTCCCACAGTAGCTACACTGATCAGCAGTCTCTCGCCTCCCTTTATTTTTGCTTGCCTACTGTACCCAGACCACAGGCCAACACATTCTCTATTTCCTTAATAGAGCTCTTCCTCCATCTAGAGTCTAAGCTTCCTAAGAGATCTGTTTGTCAACCTGTCCCTGGTCTCACTGGGTTCTTGGTAAAAACTGAAGAGGTGAACGCACCAATGCTGCTCTGGAAGAAGGTCAGGCCTGGCTATGCTTATCAAACATCTGGGATCCCAGGCCTGGCATGGGAGCTGGAATACCAGGCTGGAGATCCAGCTACGTTTTTGTTTTGTTTTGTTTTTCAGGTTTCTAACTGTGTATAGCCCTGGCTATCCTGGAACTCAGAGATCCACCTGCCTCTACCTCCCGAAGGCTGGGATTAAAGGTGAGTGCCATCTCTGCCACCACCACCTGGCCACACAGGCTACTCTTGCAGAAGACCAGGGTTTGATTTCCAGCACCCACATGGTAGCTCACAACCATCTTTAATTGCAATTTTAGGGAATCTAATGTCCTTTTTGGCCTCTTCCAACACCAGGCACACACACGGTGTACATACACATATACGGAAAATCACACAAACATATAAAATAAAACAAAGATGGGGCTCAAAGATTCAGAAAAGACAAAGGAACAGTAAGAATCCCACCCTAACAAAGCTACCCAGCTGGTCCTCCGGGATGTGTGGCTTACGAGTGACCAATGTGCCCAGGGCGTACTTACCGCCCGCAGGTGCCTCACGAGCTGGCGAGGGGGACACTCGGCCCAGTCCCAGGCCCCTGCGCAGAGCAGAGCGCAGGCCACCCAGCTGGGCCTCGGCCATCCGCCGCTGCGTCTCCACGCGGGAGAGCTCGGCCTCCAGGCCCTGTGCCCGGCCCTCAGCGGCGCTCAGCCGCAGCCCCAGCTCCGAGGTCTCGGCTCGCACTGCCTCCAGTCTCAGCTCCAGGCTTCGAGCAGTGTCCAGATGCTTCTTCTCAGTGCTGCGTGCCTCCTCCAGGGAGCCCAACAAGCCTCGCTCACGTGCCCTGAACTCGGCCTCCTGCTCCTGCAGCTTCCTCTGGGATCCTTGGAGCTGGGGTGGGTCGGGAGTTAAAGCTGGGAATCACAAGTAGTCATGAGGTGCCCCCTACCCCTACCAGGTTTGGCTTAGTGCCCAACAGTCAGGGGACCACACCTATGCCTTAGTGGGGAAAGACCATCCATTAGGGAGAGGTAATCTGAATTTGCTTATCTGTTCCTATTGTTTACATCCTATCTGCAGGTAATAAAGACAGTAATACCTACATTTCAGCATGGGGGTGGGGGGTGTGGGGAGAGGGGGAAACGGCCTGAAGAGATGGCTCAGAGGTTAAGAGTACTGTCTCCTCTTCCTGAGGTCCTGAGTTCAATTCCCAGCAACCACATGGTGGCTCACACCATCTAGAATGAGATCTGGTGCCCCCTTCTGGCCTGCATGTGTATACACAGATAAAGCACTCGTTTATGTAAAATAATTAAACACCAAACCAAATAGCCCAATTAAGAAATGGGGCTCAGAACTAAACAGAGAATTCTCAAGAGAGGAATATCAAATGGCTGAGAAACACTTAAAGAAATGTTCAACATCCTTAGTCATCAGAGAAATGCAACTCAGATTCTATCTTACACCCATCAGAATGGCTAAGATCAAAAACTTAAGTGACAGAACATGCTGGGGGGGATGTGGAGAAAGGGGAACACTCCATCATTGCTGGTGGGAGTGCAAACTTGTACAACCACTTTGGAAATCAATCTGGTGCTTTCTCAGAAAAGTGGGAATAGGGCTTCCTCAGGACCCAGCTATTCCACTCCTTGGAATATACCCAAAAGATGCTCCACCACACACAAGGACATATGCTCAACTATGTTCATAGCAGCCTTATTCGTAATAGCCAGAACCTGGAAACAACATGGATGTCCCTCAGTTGAAGAATGGACAAAGAAACTGTGGTGCATTTACACTATGGAATACTACTCAGCTATTAAAAAAAAAGGAAACTCTGAAATTTGCAGGCAAATGAATGGAACTAGAAATGATCATCCTGAGTGAGTTAACTCAGACCCAGAAAAATACACATGGTATATACTCACTTATAATTAGACACTAGCCCAACAGAGATTTCCCTGAAAGTCTTCACTTAGCAGGAGATGGGGACAGATACTGGGACTTCCTACTGGGACTCCAGGTGAGAGAGATAAGGGGGAATAGGGAAATAGAAGGATCCAGAAGACCATCAAGGCTGGCAGATCTGAACTCAGGGGTATACACAAACCACTGTACCAACCAAGGACAATGCATGCAGTAACCCTAGAACCCTATTCAATGGACAGCAATTCTAGCCAATGGACAGCACGTTCTCCACAGCTGTGTAGAGAGAGGGGACTGACTCTGACGTGAACTCTGGTGCCCTTATTTGAGCACTTCCCCTTGGTAGGGAGGCCTGGTGGCACTCAGAGGAAGGGTAAGCCGGCTACCAGGATGAGACCTGATAGGCTGTGACCATATGGTGGGGGAGGAGGTCCCCTTCTGTCACAAGCCTAGGGGAGGGCAAGAGGGAAGGAAGGGGTAACGGGAAGATACAAATGAAGAAATAACAATTGAGATTAATCTGAATAAATTATTTAAATAAATTTTAAAAATTGGAGAAAAAGAAATAAGGTTGTTTTACAAGTCTGCTTAGAGAATATTGGCATGTGTTTTTGAATAAAAGTTGTTCAGATCATGGAAAAAAACAACTAACAAAAAATAAAATAAAATAAATCTTAAAAAAAAAAAATCTCAGCAGATGTTCTGCCTCTTGGGAGGCAGAGGCAGGCGGCTCTCTGAGTTTAAGGCCAGCCTGGTCTACAACTCAAGTCCTGGACAACCAGTGCTACACAGAGAAATCTTGTCTAATAAAACCAAAAAATAAAAAAGGACAGTAACATCTATATAGTACCAGGCAGTAAAAACTCTCCAAAAGAAACAATGATCCTTTCACTAATAATGAACCGAGGAGACAGGCCTAAGGGCCATGCCCTTTCACTGATGAGGAGACAGGCTCTGGGAAGTTAAGTCATCTGTCCAAATAGAGGTCATAGCGGGTGGTGGTGGCGCATGCCTTTAATCCCAGCACTCAGGAGGCAGAGGCAGGCGGATCACTGTGAGCTCAAGGCCAGCCTGGTCTACAGAGTGCGTCCAGGACAGCCAAGGCTACACAGAGAAACCCTGTCTTGAAACAAAACAAAACAAAACCCAAAGAGAGGTCATTCATTACAGACGTGCAACACATGGAAAGCTGCCCTCTGGTGAGAAGGGGTCACCTCCCAGCCATCAGTTCCACAGGAAAGGCCCTCCACTGAGCACTAGCACCCTCCTACACCCCATCTTCCCTGAATGCTGGATAAGCACTCAGAAGCACAGAGTGAGTGACCTGGTGGCTGTGTGACACTGGGCAGATGCTTTGACCTTTCGGAGCCTGTCTGGCTGTCCCGGCAAAATAGGGCTAGCATTACCTACCTCATGGGCAGGCTGTGGGATAATTAAACAAGGCTGTTTTGGGGATCTGCATACACTAGGCCTACGGTTCTTTTGCTTGTTGGTATTAGTACAACTGACGGAGACTGTTGGGGCAGTGGGCTCAGCACTCTCCTCTGGAGAGAACAGAGGTAGACAGTAGCCCACCCTCCTCTGGTCAGCCCACCCACCTGCCCAGTTACCTCCTGCTTCAAGGCCTCCAAGCTGCTCTCGCCTTTCAGCAACTTCTGTCGCAGGCCCAGTGCCTCTCGACGGCTCTCCTTCTCTGCCCGCTCGCCCAGGGCCAAGCGGCCTTGCAGGTCAGCCAGCTCCCGGCCCAGCCTGGCATTGTCACTGTCCAGTGTCTTCATCTGTGAACCAGAGCAGGCAGGGAAATCACTGGACCCTGAGTTCTGCCCAGCCCTGGCCCAAGAGGCTCTTGGGATGGACTAACCTAGGCCTAGGCATCACCTTAACACTCCACGTCCATGGGAACCCACCCTGGCGAACTCACTGAGCTGGGGTCACACCAGGCACCTGTCCCCAATGGCTCGTATGCCACTTAATGGGGATTGAGGAGTGGGCAACAGTAGGAAAGAGATTGGGTTGACATCCAGCTCCCAAGGGCTCCAGTCACCTCTACAGAGGTAGCTAAGGAGTGCTTGTGTACCCAGCTGTTTTAAGCACTTATGTCATCTGGATTAACTTTATGTCCCTGTGTGTTTAAACCTGATTTAATGGGCCGGGTGGTGGTGGCGCACGTCTTTAATCCCAGCACTTGGGAGGCAGAGGCAGGCAGATCTCTGTAAGTTCAAGGCCAGCCTGGTCTACAGAGTGATTCCATGACAGCTAGAGCTGTTGCTGTTATACAGAGAAACCCTGTCTCCAAAAACCAAAAACCTGATTTAATGAAAACAGCCCAGAGCCTGGGAACGACTTGCCTGCGATACAGCCCACAAGCAGCAGAATGGGTTTGATCCCAGGCAAGGGAACACGAGGGTCTGTTTCCTCCTAGGAGCAGGTGGGGCGAGGTCCACCCACAGAATTACAGCAGGTAGCCTTCACCCCGCCGTCCAGCAAGAGCTGGTAGTCCGCTCCTTCCAAGGACTGCTGGGTGAGGCTGAGGCGAGACTGCCACCCAACTCAGCGCCTCAGTCTCTGGCTATCACATGCTGTCTCCATTGAGGCCAATGAGGCCACTTCCTGTTCCTCAGGCCTCCTAGAGTGGGAAAGCCTGACCTTTCCAGTGCGTAGGCAGTGCTCAGTGCTCAGTGCACAGTGAGTGCTTGATCAGGCTTGCTAGTGATGGGGGATCTTGTCAGAGGTCAGCGCCGTAAAGCCAGCAGATGAGTTCAGCCATTGCCTGATTCTGCTCAGGCAAGGGTGGCTCTTCCATTTTCAAATAGTAGAAAATGGCTCAAAATGAAACAAAACCACAGAGAGAAAAACAGTATTTTCTGACACTTGATAATTACATAAAGTTCAAATCTGTGTTCACAAAATTAAAATTGACTGTGTTCATGCATGTGTTCCATGTGTGCATGCATACATGTGCATGTGTGTGCATGTGTGTGTGTGTCCTAGCTTGTGGTGGGGATCAAATCCAAGCTTCGCACATGCTGGGCAAGCACCCTGCCACTGACCTGCACCCCAACCTCTTATGGATATTTTCCTTTTTAAAAAATTTACTAAGTTATTTGTGTGTGTGTGTGTGTGTGTGTGTGTGTGTGTGTGTGTGTGTGTGTGTGTCTGTTTGGGCTGCATGTCTGTCTGTACACCACATGTGCTTGTGGAGGCCAGAAGAGGGTATTGAATGCCCTGGGACTAGAGTTACAGACAGTTACAAGCTGCCATGTAGATGCTGGGAATCAAATGCAGGTCTTCTGGAAGAATAGCAAGTTGTCTTACGCGCTGAGCCATCTCTCCAGCTCCTTTCATTTCCTCGGCAGTGAATGCAGGGCGTCAGCCTTAGGCGAGCATTCTCACTGAGCTAATGAGTTTGAGCCTTGCTGGGTCTACTTTTTATTTTGAACAGGGTCTCGGTAAGTTGAGACTGCACTTGACCCAGTCTTGTAGCCCAGGCAGGCCTTGAACGTGTGACCCTCTGGCCTCAGTTTCCATAGTAGCTGAGATTACCAGTCTGCACCACCAGGCCTAGATTATGCTGCTTTCTTACAAAAGTGAGATAGAGAGGCATGGAGACACTCCACAGCCTGTATAAGTGGAAGTGCTTAGCTCTAGGCTCAGTATAGTTTACTTGCCTCACCCGGTTCCCAAGAGCTACTCCTTTACTGCTTAGGTTCCTTTAAAACTGGACAAGATGGGATGGAGAGATGGCTCAGTGGATAAGAGCACTGTCTGCTAGGTCCTGAGTTCAATTCCCAGTACCCACATGGTGGCTCACAACCATCTATACTAAAATCTAATGTCCTCTTCTGGCGTGCATGTTAGAGTACTCATACACAAAATTTAAAAAAAAAAAAAAAACTGGACAAGATGCTGGGCCTCCCTGTGGGGACACCTGATCTGAATGTCACAAGGCACAGAGCTTCTACACAGGCTCACAGGTAGAGGGCCCCTCAAAGCCCATGTGCTCCACACCAGTCTCCTCGAGGGAGGACACTCTCCTGAGAATCCGGAGGTAAACAGCCTTTCATCAAAGCGTGGCTGCCTGGGAACTTCTCCAGAGCCCTCCCAGCACCTTCAGCTATCATGATGAGTAATGCGACTGATGGGAGGGGTTCTGAGGCCATGCTGGAGCCTGGCCAGCTGCCTGGAGCTGCAGAGAGCCTTTGGGAGCTGTTACCCGTGTCAGGGCAAGCTTTCTGTGATGCAGCTGCCTCTGCTCCTCCCTGCTCCTGTGCATGATCCCTCAGCAACACTCCTGCCGGGAACCCAGTAAAAAGTCAGCAAGTTGGACTTTTGGTGCAGTCATAACTTTGGTCTGCTGTGGGTTCCCTTCTGGGGTGAGTCAGGATATGTGGTGGGGGCGTTATGTCTCCCCCGAAAAAGTCAATCACACAACCCTCTCCATGAATGCCAAGGTCAGGCAAAGCTCAGGCTTTGCTTTTACACAGTGGAAATGGCCTCCAGAGAGGGGTGCTGCTGGCCCGAGCCTGTGGAAGGGCAGGAGGTACCTGTCGCCTAAGCTCCTGCAGTTCACGTCGGGCCTCCAGCCGGGAGCGCTCCACCTCCTGCATCGAGGCCCGCAGCTCTCCAGCCTCCTTGCCTGCTGCCATGCGAGCGTCTTCCAGGAGGGCCAGCTTCTGCTCCTTGTCCTCATTGGCAAGCTTCAGGCTGCAGGGAACAGAAGGCAGAGGCTGCTCTGGGACAGTGGTCTGCAGCTGTGTGCTCAAGGCTGCCCTGGCTCTGTGTGGGTCTGGCCCCATCATGCCCCAGGGCAGCCTTAGCACCTGCCCACATAGCTGTCCTTGCATGGAGCATGCAGGGTTGGGGGCAGGTCCTTGGCAGGGAAAGAGAGGCACATGAGTAACTCCAGGAGGAGGTTTAGTTCCCAGGGTGACTGACAGGGGTGGGTGGTAAGGCCTGAGTGTGACCCAACCCTCTCTGCTGCCACCTGTCCATTCTCTGTGGTAAGGAAGCCACCAAATTGACCCTCCAGCTAGTCTGTGCTTAAGGACCAAAGCTCAACATCTATATGGCTTCCTAACCATGGGGTGAAGTGAGGTTCCTGGGCAAGGTTTAGTTAGAGCAGCAGTTCTCAACCTGGGTGTCTAAACCCTTTCGGGGATCAAGGGATCCTTTCCTAGGAGTCACATACCAGGTACCCTGATATCAAATAGTTTCATTACAATTCATAACAGTAGCAAAATTACAGCTATGAAGCAGTAACAAAAACGATTTTATCATTGGGAGTCACCGCACCATGAGGAACTGTATTAAAAGGCTGCAGCAGTAGGAAGGTTGAGAAGCACTGGGTGAGAGGATGGGGCCTGGGACCCGGCAGGCTCCTGCAGCTCTCACCTGATGCGCTCACTCTCAGCCTTCTTCACAGCAGTCCTCAGTTCCTCGTTAGAACGCCGCAGGGCCTCCCGCTCCTTGGTGCCCTCACTCAGATTACGCCTTAGCTCGCTGGCCTCCCGGCAATGGGCCTCGCAGCCCTCCTGACTGTCCTGAACTTTTCGCTGTGCCTCCAGCAGCTCTCGCCGTAGACCATCACGGGTGTCCTCCAACAAGCGCAGCTGAGTCCTTAGCTCTTCTGCCTGTGGGTCCAGGATGGGGTTAGGGCCCCTCGGCAGGGATGGGCTTGAATGTCACTTTCCTCCGTGGCTACTGTGGTCCCAACACTGCCCCATTGACTATGGTGGGTGGCTGACCTCAGTTCAGTTACGGCATGAGACAAAGAGCACTGGACTCAGCAGGGCATGAACACGAACCGATCCCCAGTAGTCCCCTAAACCTCCCTTGCAGACATCAGGTGCCTCCTATTTGAGTTAGCCATTGTCTTCCCCGCTGCAGGAGGGGGCACAGCTCACCTCACGCATGCAGGACTCCCGCTGCCGGCCCAGGTTCCCAGTCTGCTCCTGGAGCTCCTTCACTTTCTGGGCATGGGCAGCAGTGGTCTCCTCCAGCTGGGCCCGGAGGTCTCGAAGTTCAGACGTCAGGGCGTTCACTGTGTTCTGAGAAGGTCAGGATCCTCACACTTAGTCCTGACATGGCCCCCAACTCCCACCCACCCCTCTGTACTGCCCTATGCACCCAGGGCCTGCCACACCCTGGTCATATTTCAGTGCCCTGAAGCTGGCCACTTTACACTAGTGATCTCACCAGGATAGAGCTAGTGCTACCCCCCCTCCCAGTTTGGGGTCCCGAAGGAAGGGCTGGACCTTCCCTAGAACCTAGAAACACCCCAAGACAAGACCAGGTTTCCCACACTGACAAGCCCCTCCAAGCCAGGCTGGTTTCCCCTCGGATACGGGCCTGGCTGCCTACCTACCCGGTCTTGTTCCTGCCGGCTCTGGGCATCTCGCTTCTGCCGCTCCATCTCCAGAGAGATGGCAGCCAGACTGTGCCGGGTTCCCATCAACTTCTCAGACAGTGCAGTCTTCTCAGACTCCTTCAGGGACAAAGCCTAGGCAGAGGTGAGGAAGACAAGGCTCCGTGGGTGGCTAGTCCTTTCTCCTGGCCTCCCACTGGTGCTCTGTAGCAAGCACTGGCTCACCAAGGGTGGCCCCAGGGCAGAGGTGCCTACTCACTCTCTGCAGCTCTATCATAGGGCTTAGGAACAGGAGAATCCTCGATGTGGACATGATCTACAGACCTAACTAATGACTCAACTTCCCCAGAGTAAAGGCTTTCATGACTCCTGATCACAGACACAAGCTGTGGCTCAGGGTGACACAGTAGATGACGACAGTCTGCCCTGCTCCATTCTCTGATGGAAAATCAAGACTGAACTATTAGGAAGGGTCAGCAGGCACCTGTGGGCACAGCCCAGAGGCATGCAGCCTGAGGTGAGCAAAGAGACGGGAGAATGTGAGTCAGCTCGCCTTGTGTCAGACCTGCCAATGCCACTGTGTGCCAGGGCTCCGACTCTCCTGTCCTGCAGGTGAGAGAACTGAGGCCCTGGAGGAAATTGCCTGCTCCCTAGACTCCTAGCTGCTGGACAGAGGCAGGAGCGCCATGCAGGTTCACAGACCTGCTGCTTCTCGCTCTCGGCCAGGAGCAGGCCCTCATCCCGCTCCTGCTGCAAGGCAGCAATCTCTTCACTCAGCTCCTCCTTCTCCGCCTCCATCCGTGCCAGCAGCTCCTCTCGCTCCTGCTGTAGCTGGCCCTGCAGCTGGGCCCGCTCTGCCTGTAGCTCCCGCCATGCAGCCTCCTAGAGCAAGGACAGGGCTGTGTGACACACTAGCAGTGGCTCAGGAAGCCCCTTGCAGGCTTCAGTTCAGAAAAAGGCAGAGTACCCATAGCTAAGAGAGAGGGTAGGTAATCAGGTCACTGTAGGGTAGGGCAGTGAAGCTGTGAGGTCACTTCAGGACTGTGAATGCAGCAAGGGGGCACAGCAGCCTGGGCTGGAACAAGAATTCTCCCTGGGGAGGAACGGAGCAGCAGCTACCCAGGAAGAATAAAGAGGACTAGACCATGCGCACAGGCTGGAGGCCTTGAAGGGAGAGCAGCCTGGAACCTCCTGGAACGCTCAGGAACATGATGACAGTGGGCCAAAAGCCACAGGCACAGTCATTGGGCCAGACCAGGTAAGCTATGGGGACAATGGGGACCCTCAAACAAAAGTGACAAAGACAACCTGAATATTTTTTAAACTTTTAGATTTATGTACATGTATGAGTGTCTGTCTGCATGTATGTCTATGCACCATGTGCATGCCTCATGCCTCTACAGGTCAGATGATGACATTGGATTCCATGAACCTCAAGTTATAGATGGTGTGAGCCATCGTGTGGGTGCTGGGAACTGAACCCAGGTCCTCTAGAAGAGCAGCAAATGCTCTTAACCACTGGGCCATCTCTCCAGCTCTGTGCACGCAGCTAGAGGGCTGTGGAGAGGGAACTAAGGCTGGCAGCAAAGAGTGACAGAACTGTGGGGCCAGATGGGCAGAGAAGCCAGAGAGAATACAGATTGGGGCACTAACAAAACCAAGACAGGCAGGGCCAGGGGTCACAGAGCGTGACTCGCTGGGAACATAACACAGCTCATGGAGAAGGATGACTTTCTTGGGGTGAGGGCTGCCTGTCCCCCAGAACTTCTTGAAAGGTAGTATGTGAGGCCCTTCTTCAGGCGCTGCCCTGACACCTACTGGCCATATTAGGTAAAATTCCCACCCAAATCTATGCACTGGGCCCAGGGACCATCTCTCTTGCCTGCAGGGGAACATGAAAGCTCTTGGAAGCAGCCCTGCTCAGGCTAGGTTTCTAGAGACCCCTGTCCTAGGGATCACTCTGTAGAGCACCCAAAGTAATAGAAACTAGTAACAGGAAATTTACTAAGCACTGGTTGCTATGCTAACCCCTTCCCACACAAGACCCCAGAGCAATCTATCCCCACTTCTATGGGTGGAGAAATGAAGGCACCAAAACCTTATACAGCATCTATGGAGTGAGACCCAATCAGGCACAGACTCAGCAAGAGTAAGTACAGTCTCAGTGTTCAAGTGAACACTTCCCTGGCACGCCCTGCCCTGTCATTCCTGAACCTTAGTGAGTGTAGGAACACATGGCTTTCTACTGTGCCTGTGTTTGTTTTGAGACAAGGCTTCACCATGTGGCCCAGGCTGACCTCAAACTCTGAGACCTGCCTGCCTCTGCCGTCTGAGGGCTAGGATTAAAGGTGTGTGCCACCACGCCTGCCCTGTGCTCTGCTGTATGTTACTCTTAGCCTTGCTCCGATATGACTGGGGTCTCCATCAGGTTCACCAGGATTGGCCCTAACTTGGGGCTTAGAACTCTTTACATCTGATAGACAACTCCCATAAATAGTCTCAGCTGTCCCCAGAGCCTCTACGCAGACATAAAGTCCTGTTTCACAGATGTGGAAACTGAGGGCAGGGAACTGGGCAGATGCCTCCCCAGATCACAGAGCCTGCCTACTCCTCCCCAGCTGAGCAACCTTTTCACGCTGAAGTCTCTGAAGGTCTTCCTCATGGGCTGCCCGCAGCTCCCGCAGAGAAGCCTGCGCCTCCCGTTCGGCTTGCACTAGCTTCTGGGTCATCAGCTCCTTGTCCAGGGCTGCTTTCTCTTCGGTGGCTGTTACCTGCTGCCGCAGGCCTGCCAGCTCCCCTGCACAGGAGGGATGGCAGGAAGGCAGGGCTGAGTCACAACCTCCCTCAGGGCCAGCAGACTCGCACCAGATGAGCAACATGGGCAAAACGGAGGGAAGAGAGCTTGCCTGGCACCTCTGCCAAGTTCCTTGAGAAAGTGGCTCACGCCCCCTGGATACCAGTTTGCCACATTGGCTCTCGGGCTCTGTCGCCCTCATGTACAAGGGACAGAGTGCCTGATGAGAAGGGCTACATGGAGGGGAAGGATATCAAAACTATCATGACTCCATTACTGACAGGCTTGCTGGGCCAAGCAGCTGGTCACACTCCATAGCTCCAGCACATCCCAGCACTTGAATGGTGTGCCTTGTTAACTTAACCTCATCCTCATCAGAGATGATGCTCCAAGAGCAGTGACCCCTGAGCTGTTCAGCTTTATGGAGTGTCTCCGTTACAGACAACACCCCTCACTGAGGGGCAAACAGAAGGTGTATTCCACCAGTACCGGTAAGTGCACTGCCCAGGTGTAAGCCCACTAGCCCTGCCCAGGTGTAAGCCCACTAGCCCTGCCCAGGTATAACCCACTAGCCCTGCTCAGGTGTAAACCCACTAGCCCTGCCCAGGTGTAAGCCCACTAGTACTGCCCAGGTGTAACCCACTAGTACTGCCCAGGTGTAAGCCCATTAGCCCTGCCCAGGTGTAAGCCCGCTAGCCCTGCCCAGGTGTAAGCCCACTAGCCTTGCCCACGTGTAAGCCCGCTATCCCTGCTCACGTGTAACCCACTAGCACTGCGCAGGTATAACCCACTAGCACTGCCCAGGTGTAAGCCCGCTAGCCCTGCTCAGATGTAAGCCCACTAGCCCTGCCCAGGTGTAAGCCCACTAGCACTGCCCAGGTGTAAGCCATTAGCCCTGCTCAGGTGTAAGTCCATTAGCACTGCCCAGGTGTAAGCCCATTAGCACTGCCCAGGTGTAAGTCCATTAGCACTGCCCAGGTGTAAGCCATTAGCCCTGCTCAGGTGTAAGCCCGCTAGCCCTGTCCAGGTGTAAGCCCACTAGCACTGCCCAGGTGTAAGCCCACTAGCACTGCCCAGGCGTAAGCCCACTAGCACTGCCCAGGTGTAATCCCGCTAGCCCTGCCCAGGTGTAAGCCCACTAGCACTGCCCAGGTGTAAGCCCACTAGCACTGCCTTTCCTGGGTCTGTCTGACTCAGTAAAGTCAATTTCCATGACCCAAGCTTAGCTCCTCTGCTGAGCTGGAATGACTGATTTAGAGAGTGTGGGGACCTTGGACTGGGACCATGGGGCTGAGATTCACGAAAGCACCTGATGACTCTATAGGGACCTCAGAACTCTCCAGGCCCCCTGATGACGAAGAAACAGCAGCCACAGCTGGCACTGTGCCAAGGCCTCCACATGCTCCTTCACCTTTATCCTGGCAACCAGCTAGGGAGGAGGGCATTCCCCTACCTCTGATGTTGGAGAAACCTACAGCTCAGAGAGGGAGGGACCCATTCAGGGAGCCATGTGACAGCTCAGGACAGGAATCCAGGTCAGCCATAGCCTCACCAGGGCTCCTACCCTCTGCCAGACCCAGTACCCACCGCTGAAGTCCAGCATGGGCCTGGTTGTTCCCCGACCCAGACCCTCGTACCAGTCAGGGTTTCCTTGGCCAGCAGTAGGGCTTGACCATCAGCTTCTAGTTGCTCCCGGCGGGCCTCGAGCTGAGCCAGCTGCCTCTGCACGTCAAACAGGCTGCTCTCCAGGGCTTCCTTCTCCAAGCTATAGCACACAGTCCCTGAGGCCTTGGGACCCAGGCACCCCAGCCCCAGGAAACTGTGGGTTTCAGGGTGCGGCCAGGATGGGCCAAATGCCAGCCTACCTGCCCAGCTAGACCTGGGCTACCTGGGGGAGACTGCACCTGAGCTAGGCTGCGTTGGTAAGCCTGGCTCCTAAGTAACTGTTCCTCTGGGTTAACCCCAGGGTGTGGCTGGTCAAGATGTGGCCCCAGGCACGTCCCCTGCAGGGAGCTGGGCAAAGCCCACCCCTTACCGCAGGCGGATGGCCTCCTCTGACAGGGTCCGGCCCTCACGCTCTGCTGCTGCCAGCTGCACAGCCAGGCCAGCCCGCTCCTTGGCCAGTGCCTCCTTCTCCCGGGCTGTGCGCTCCAGTGCCTCCACCTGCCGCTGTGACTCCCGCAGGGCCTGTTCCAGCTCCTGGTCCCGTCCATTCAGCTGCCGGGAGAGCTGGCCACCCCAGGGACTATGAGCAGAAGCTCTGGCTAGTTCACCATGCACCACTCTAATGTGGGGCTTAGGTCCAGTCCTGGCCTCGTAGCAGGAGGCTGGGGTTTCAGCACAGCCTCTGCACTGGTGTGCTTAGGGAAGCCCTAGTCTTTTCTACACCTGCAAATGCATACATGTGCAAAAACATGGGCCTGGTCATTCACTTCGCCCTGTACCCAAAACTTTCCGAGAAGCTGAACACAGCAAACAGCAAGGAGAACAGCTGTACAGGCTGCAGGGAGGAGCTGGAGCTGCACATGGACCTCAGGACACAGGTTCCATTGCAGGCCCCAGAGCCCTGGAACCCTAAGCTGCCTTCCAGCTATGTGGTTCCAGTTCCCTGAGTCTCTACTTCCTTCATATGATGGATCTGTGGCACAGAGCCAGCACATCCTCTAAGTGACAGAATCTTGTAGCCTGAGACAGACACAGTAGCAGAGGCATACAGGGTATAACAGCGCACTCAAGGCCCTTAGCTAGTAGAGGTGACAAGCGCCTGAGCTTGTGACTTATCCCAGAATAGCACGTGAGTGGCCAGGAGCCTCTACCCACATCTGAATGGGGGCTCAGCTCACCTGGGCCAACTGCTCCTGCAGATGGCTACGTTCACTGCGCACTGCAAGGAGCTGCTGCTCCAGCACCTCCCGGGCCTGCTCAGCCACACACAGCGAACCTTCCAGGCCCTGCCGCTCCACTTCCTGCTCCAGCCTCTGGTGCTCCAATCGTTCCTGCTCCTCCACAGCCAGTGTAGTGGCATGCTCTGCCTGCTGCTGTCGGCTCAGGAGCGCTGCCTTTTCTTCCTCTAGCTGTGTAGATAGAGATCTGGAGGAGCAAAGGGACCCTCCCAGGACCAGGCTGCCCCTCCATCTCTCCAATGGTCCCCACTAGTCCAGGGGAGGCTCCCTAGGGTGGAGGAAAGATGCTTATGGTGTTAAGAACAAAGCAGCAGAATAGAGCTGGCCCAGAGTATCTTTCTAATATTTACAAGCCAGGGATAAAGAAGGGCAGTTGGGGTGAGAGGTGGACAGTAGGGTAGACAGCAGAGTGTGGGAGACCGGCATGCCTCTATGCGGCCTCCCTGGTAGATGACATGTGGGGCAGGGGCACAGTGTACCTGGGCAATGAGGCGGTTTAATTCTAGCTTGTCCTGGGCTAGACTCTCATTAAGGGCACTCAGCTTGGACAAGGAGTCTCGCAGGGAGGCCTCCTCGGCCTTCAGCTTGGTTATGGAGAGCTCCAGCTGTGCACGGCCAGCCTCAGCCTGCAGTGGGGACAGGAAAGCCACAGTCAGGGAGAGATCCAAAGAAGCAGACCCTCGCAGACAGGTTAGGGCCAGGGAGAAAGGGCTGATACAAGTCAGGCAATCCCCATTAAAGAAGGCCTCAGCCTGGGAGGTTGTTTGAATGACACCTCATAACCCTAGAGCTGCTAAAGAAAGGTCTGAAAGGCAGAGCCGGGGTCAGAAGAGACTCCAGGTGCAGCCTAGGGCGCCATCATGTAAAACCTAGACTGTCAGAAGCGGACAAACACCTTCCAAGGGCTCCCAGGACCATGACCCCAACTTTCTCAGTTTCAGGACCCATCTCCACAGAAGGGATCAGGCAATTCTGAACTTCAGCCTCTGGTCTCAGGAGCCCCTGAAGAAGCAAGGATCGGTGGCCTGGATCAGCCTGTGGCTCAGTGGGTAAAGCTCTTGCCACTCAAGCATAAGGACATGAGTTCAAATCTCCAGAGTCCATGTACAAGCTGTAGACAGAAGCCCAGTGATCCCATAGCAAGATAGGGGCAGACAGGAGGATCCCCAGAAGCAGCTCAAGATCCAGCTAGTGTAGTAAACACAGCGGAAAACAATGAAAGACTTAAAACATGAGTGTGTGTGCGCGTGCGCACATACACATGAGAGAGAGAGAGAGAGAGAGAGAGAGAGAGAGAGAGAGAGAGATATCTCTAAAAAAAAAAAAAAAAGATAAAAAGTCAGTCTATATTCCAAGTAAGGGGTCAATGACACGCTTAGACAGCAGCCTGAAGTTTGTGGCCAGAGGGAAGAACCATGAATTGTGTGGGTGTCATGACTCACCTTGGTCAGCGCCTCGGCCACCTCTGCCTTCTCTGTCTGCAGCACGTCCCTCTGCAGTATGGCACAGCTCAGTGCCTCCCGTACCTCCACCAACTCCTTAGCCAGCCCTGAGCGCTTTGCTTCCAGTTGCTCCAGCTGTCTATGACTGTGGGACAGGGGACTCCTGTCACTTCACTCCTCTGTGCCCCATGCAGGCCAGAGTGGGGCACTGGTAGGATACCGAGGGCAAGAGCCTCATCCCTCCCCCAAAACAACGTAGCCCACTGTATTAGTTGTGACTCTGGGAATCAACTGTCACATCCATAAAGCCTTGTGATGCTGTGGTGCCCCACAGGAGGTACTTCAGATGGCGCCTGCTGCCACCCTAAGGCTTCAGAAACTACACGCCCACTAACAACACCACCATCACTCCCTGTGCCTCGGAGACATAAATAGTGCAGGGTAAAATCCTGGGGCAAGCTTCATGATCCCACCCCAAGTGCCTCAGTTTTACTATGTATAAAATGGGGCTGCAGAAATGGCTCAGCAGGTAAGAGCACTGTGGGGAGGGAGGGTGGGGGGCTCTTTCTAAATCACAGCTGAGGGCTGAACAAGGGAGTCCAAGAGCTTTAAATGGTCTCTGGCACTTAACATTATTATTGTCACTTTTTTTTTTTTTTTTTTTTTTTTTTTTGGACAAGGTCTCTATACATAGCCCTAGCTACCCTGGAACCTACAGAGATCCACCTGCCTCTGCATCTGAGTGCTGGGATTAAAGGTGTACATGACTAGCACCTTACATTTCTTTCTCTTTTTTTAGATTCATTTATTATGTATACAGTGCTCTGCCTGCATGTACACCTGCAGGCCAGAAGAGGGCATCAGATTTCATTATAGATGGTTGTGAGCCACCATGTGGTTGCTGGAAATTGAACTCAGGACCTTTGGAAGAGTAGCCAGTGCCTTTAACCTCTAAGCCATCTCTCCAGCCCCACCTTACATTTCTTTTTTCTTCTTTTTTTTTTTTTTTTACCTTACATTTCTTAAATAAATATTATTACTCTTTTTTGGGGGAAGTTATCAAGACAGGGTTTCTCTGCATGGCCCTGGCTGTCCTAGAACTCAATCTATACACCAGGCTGGCCTTGAACTCATAGAGATCCACCTGCCTCTGCCTCTCAAGTGCTGAGATTAAAGGCATGCACCATGACTGCCCAACTATTATTATTAATCTTTAATCATTGTTCTTATCATCCAAGCCCTCTCTTCCTGGCCCCACAGTGGCTACACTCCATTTTCTGGAGTGGGGCTGCTTAGAAGACACAGGACATGGGGATGCTATCTCCAAGACTGCACTGGAAGGGCCAGGTAGGGAGGTGAGCAGGGGCCCGCCCACCTGCGCTCCAGCTCTCTGCGGGCCCTGGCGCCCTCCTGCACCGTGTCCTCCTGCTCATCCTCCAGCTGGGTGTGCTGACGCCTCAGCTCCTCCTGGGCAGCCTGCAGCTTTTCCAGCTCCTGGCGCAGCTCCTCAGCCTGTTGCTTTGTCACTTGCAGGCTGTGTGCCAGGCTGCCCTTCTCCCTATAGGACAAGTAAAAAGAGCAGAGGGCATTTCTGAGGCTACTCTCCTCCAGGGAAGGTGGCTCTGTCCCCCAGAGCACTGCCTCCAGGAAGCCTTCCCTGATGCTTCTCACAGCTGACTCATCTCACTGATGCCAGCCAGCAGTGAGAACCTGGCTCTCCCTCTCCCAGCCTGTACACCTACAAGCCCAGAGGAATAGATGGAGGTGCTGGTGTCACCTGCAAGCACCCCAGCAGGTGGAAGAGGCCAGAGCCAGGCTCCTAGGACACATAGGCATCTAGGATGGCCAAGAACCACCTGTGCCATCTCCCACCCTCAATCCTGGCAAGCCAGACAGAGCTGGCTTTGTCTGGACCCCAGAGCTTCCCACTGCAGGGAGCAGCAGCATGGCCGCGGTGTGCTGCAGAGGAGGAGGAAGTCACAGGGAATGCCAAAGGCTCGCACAGAGTTGCCCTCTTCCCAAGCTCCATGGTCCTGATGCAGGCTGCATCCTCTCTCACTGGGGTTTCTAGATTAGGCTGCAGGCTGCTTATCTCTTTACTAGAGTGGAAACCCCTAATTATGCTATATACCAACTTCTGGCATGATATTAAGAACAGAAAATAAAATGGGGTTCTCACTATGGACATAAGTATTTAAAAGGCCCAGTTCCTTCCCAGAAGAGGAAATCAAAGGCTTGGTCTCAAATGAGCTGCCTTGCCACTTCCATCAGCCTCAGAGCGAGAGTCTGGAAAGTCTTTCAGCTGCTATATGACAACAGCTCTGACTGTCATCAGATGCACATCAACCGAGATGATGTGGGTACAACACTTGGCAAACAGCCTGGTACACAGTGCACACATGAACATGAACATGAACACTTACTGTGCTTCCACACTGCCAGGACTATGGAAGGCAAAACCAGAGTTAGGATAAGCAGGTGAAGCCGGGCAATGGTGGTGCACACCTTTAATCCCAGCACTTGGGAGGCAGAGACAGGTGGATTGCTGTGAGTTCGAGGCCAGCCTGGTCTACAAAGCAAGTCCAGGACAGCCAAGGCTACACAGAGAAATCCGTCTCAAAAGAACAAAAAAACAAAACAAAACAAACAAAAAAGATAAGCAGGTGAAGCTGGCAGGGGTGGGGGTGTACTCTGAGTTCATCTCTATTTTCTTTTTTTCTCTCCTTGTTTTGTTTGTTTTCTTTTGTGGTTTTTCCAGGCAAGCTTTCCTATGTAGCCCTGGTTGTTCTGAACTCGCTCTGCAGACCAGGCTAGCCTTGTTATGTAACCCTGGCTAGCTTAGATCTGGTATATAGCCTGGGCTGACCTCAAACTTGGGACAATCCTCCTGCCTCAGTGTTCTAAGTGCTGGGTTGCAAATGTGCACATTCAGTACCTGCTTTTCTTAGACACTTGTTTGTTTATTTGTTTGAGGCAGGTCCTGGCTGGCCTAGAGCTCCCTATGTAGACCAGGCTGGCCTTGAACCCACAGAGATCTACCTGCTTCTGCTTCCCAAATGTTGGGATTAAAGGTATGTGTCCCATCATGCCTAACTTTCCTGTTTTTACTTAGAAAATTAAAAACAACAACAACAAAATTTAAAAACTACCACAGGGCTGGAGAGATGGCTCAGAGGTTAAGAGCATTGACTGCTCTTCCAGAGGTCCTGAGTTCAATTCCCAGCAACCACATGGTGGCTCACAACCATCTATAATTAGATCTGATGCCTTCTTCTGGCCTGCAGGTGTATGTGCAGCCAGAGCACTGTATACATAATAATAAATAAATCTTAAAAAAACAAAAAAACTACCAGGTAGCTAAGGGGAGGATAGTGCCTCTCTTTCTCTCTCATTTTTTTAAAGTTATTACATTTAAGCCAGGTGAGGTGGTGCATGCCTTTAATCCCAGGATTCGGGAGGCAGAGGCAGGCAGATCACTGTGAGTTCGAGGCCAGCCTAGTCTACAAAGTGAGTCCAGGACAGCCAAGGCTACACAGAGAAATCCTGTCTCAAAAAAATATATATATTACATTTAATTTTTTTTCTTGTGCTGTGTGTGGGAGTGTATGTGTGTGTGCGTGTGTGTGATCATGGGGCTCATGAGTGGAGATCAGAGGGTAAACATGTTTGATTTCGTTCTCTTGAGTACATGCTGCTCTTGCAGAGCACTGGTCAGTTCTCAGCATCCACCCTGGATGGCTCAGTCACCTGTAACTCTAGATCCACGGGGATTTAACTGACAGCTCTGGCTTCTAGGAGTGTACATACCCACATTCACATAAAAAACAAAACAAAACAAAAACATCTTTTTAAAAGTCTTAAAAAAAAAAAAAGATTCTCTACCATCTGGGTGGTAGCGCACACCTTTAATCCCAGCACTTGGAAGGCAGAGGCAGACAGATCTCTGAGATTTCGAGGCCAGTCTGGTCCACAGAGTGAGTTCCAGGACAGCCAAGGCTACACAGAGAAACCCTGTATCAAAAAATAAATCAAGAGACGGGCGTGGTGGCACACGCCTTTAATCCCAGCACTCGGGAGGCAGAGGCAGGCGGATCGCTGTGAGTTCGAGGCCAGCCTGGTCTACAAAGTGAGTCCAGGATGGCCAAGGCTACACGGAGAAACCCTGTCTCGAAAAACCAAAAACAAAAAACAAACAAACAAACAAAAAAATCAATACATAAACAAACAAACAACAAACAACTGTCTCTAGGATGGCTGGGATGTAGCTTAATGGTAGAGTACTTCTCTGGCATGGCATGCACCAGGCTTGGGTTCATTCTCAGCTAGAGGAAACAAACCAACCAACAAGAGACAGTTCAGAACAGCATAGTTCTAGAACATTCTATAACCACATGTGGCAATGAGAGCACTTGAAATGAGGCCAAGGTAACAAGAACTGAAATTTTACTTCCTTGAAAACTACATCTTGCAGCTAGCTGGACCCTCCATTGGAACAAGCCTGGTTGGCTAGGCCCAGCTCCTCCTGCTGGTCCTTAGGCCCCGCACCTGCTCAGGAGCTCGTTAGCGCTGCGTAGGCGCTGGACCTCTCGCTGCGCATCCTCTTGGGCTTGAGCTGTAGCAGCTGTCTGGTCCCTCAAGCGCTGTAGCTGCTCCACCAGGCCACGCCGCTCGCCCTCGCTATCACTGAGCTGCTTGCGTACGGTGCCCAAAAGGTCTTGGCTGGCTTCATAGCGCCCACGCATGTCCTGGGATATAGGGGTTGTGGGGTCTGGAAGAGCCCACTCACTCTCTCCTAACAGCTCCATAGCACTGGATGTGCCTGGGCCAGCAGAGAGCACTTCACTCCAGTGTCCTCACCTCCCTAGGCCAGAGCAACTCCAACCTGGCTCCCCAGAGGCAGGCAAACCGCCCAAGAGCACCGGATCCTAGGTGCTGACTCCGCCCACACGAGCCTAGGCCCCGCCCCTCGTGTCCTCCCTGCCACCCCACCCCTAGTTCCCAAGCTCTCCTTATCCTAGACTCAAATTCCTCCTCCTAGTATTTTTACGAGGGTCCTAGCCCCGAGTTCTAACTCCTTTTCTGAGGCACCCCAGCCATTCAGGTACTCCAGGCTCAGATTCTCTCGGGAACTCTCTATCAGCAGCGGTTTCTCGGTTTCTCGGGGCCCAGGCCCCGCCCCCTGAGTCCTCGGCTCTGAGATGCTCAGGCCTCTTTCTACCTGGACCTGCAGCTGGCGCTTGTGCAGGGCAGAGTGGATCAGCGTGAGCGTAGAGGAGTCAGAGCAGGCTGGGGACAGGCCTCGCCGTGGAGAACGACCTCGGCCCGGGGAGGGTTGCCTCGGAGGGGTCGGGGTCCGCGGGCCAGAGAGGCCCCGCAGGCTGCCATCAGAGGTGTCCGCAGTGCGCTCTGAGCTGCTGAGTTGAATGCCACTCTCCGTGTCTGACAGGGCAGCCTTGAGGGAGGAAAGGGGAGTCGGGGTTAGCTGTCACAGCCCTGCGTGAGGCAACATGACACTTCCAACAAGCTCCTTCCCTCAAGAAGACTTCCGGAGTCCACATCCAGCAGTGTGCAGCCCGCCAGGCAAGGCCTCCTCCTACTCACTGCTCTTCAGTGTCCTCACAGTTCTCACAGGGGCTAATCAGGGCAAGGATGGGTGAACCAGTGGCCAAGGTGAATAGGCCCACCCACTTCCAGTTCACCCTTAGTCTCCAAGGGGTGTGGCACCGGGGCCCAGAAAAGTGTGGCCGGCCCTGTGTGAGCTGTAACCATACCTGTGCCAGGTCCCTCAGGGTCTGTTGCAGCCCCTCTCCATCCTCAGTGTCCAGGGCTGCCTGCTCCTGGATCCGCAGAGACTCCTTGTGACAAAAAAGGTTGGTCATAGTTATGTCAAAGTACAAAGTCTCTCCTTCATGTTCTGCTCAGGTAGCAGTTACTGCAATACCTACAAGCCTGCTGCCCTCACTGAACCAATGAGGCCCAGAGAAACAGTGTCCTGTCCCAGTCACCTGGCCTAGTGAAGAAGAGCCCAAACCCTGCCCCAGGCCATGCCTTGGGGGTATGCATCTTGTGGGGAGGCTTTTCCTGGGAGCCCAAGTCCCGACTCCCCACATACTGAACTGGAGACCCTTGGGCTTTGGTTTCCTCAGCTGTGTAATTCCTTGCTGAAGGGAGGGTGGGAAGGTACAGAATAGGTGAATGCCACTGTGCTAAGCCTGGCATGCACTGTGAGAGGACAGCACCCAGTCTGGGTGGGACATTCAACATGGCCCAAACAGCCTGGCCCTCAGCCAGCAGCCATGGATTTGGCTAGTGCCACATCTTGCTGCCACATCTCACCAGAGCCTCCAACTTGTCCGAGAGGGTCCTGTTGACCTCATCCTTCTCTGTGTTCTGGTTCTGAAGGTGTTCCACAGACAGGGCCAGCTCTGTCACTCTGGAGGAAGGAGCAAAAGAGATGAGTGGGGGGACCTGCCTCAGCTCCTCAAGCCCACCAACAGATGTCCTCTGTGCCTCCCCAAACTGAACAAGGTCCCTAGGATCTACCCCCCCCAACCAGGCATGGCACCTGGATAAACCACTTCTCGCCTGGGCACCTCTCACTTCAGAGACAGCTGGCTGTCTCTCATGAGAGAGCAGAGGGGGCCCACCCAGGAGGCAGGAGTTGGGGTCACGTGTGTCATCAAAGGTTGAACTATGTCTAGACCCCAGTCCTTTGAACATCAAACAGTACTTGGCTAACCTGGGGAAGGGCCCAGCCCTGATGAACACTTCTGTGTCTCCAGCTGACCCCTCTGCAGGAGAGGTGGCCATGGATGGGCCTGCTGCCACCCACCTGGCACTAAGATCGGCCTTGTCCAGGTCACTCTGCACCTGCAGCTGGGCCAGGTCCTTCTCCCGGAGCAGCTTGGCCCGTAGCTGCTCCTCCAGTTGGGCCTGCAGCAGTTTTTGCTTCTCCAGAGCCGTGTCAGCCCGGCTCTCAGCCCGCTGCAGGCTGGCACTCAGTCCCAGGCCCACCTCCTGGACAGCCCGGGATGTGCGGACTAGCTCCCCTCCCAGCTGCAGTAGGTCCCTGAGAGAGAGCAGAATAAGGGGCTGCAGGGGGTGGCCTCCAAGTACAAATCAAGAAAACCGCACTGTGACACTATCTGTCACTATCAGAGTGGGGAAACAAAGTCACACAATGCCCAGTGTGGGTGGGGAAACTGGCCTTCCCCTACTCAGCTGATGGGAGGGCAAGTGGGTAAGGCCACAGTGGAAGGCAACTAGAAAAGGTCCTGAAAAGTATGAACACCAGGCGCTCTGCATCTATGACGGCCACATCTCCCATAAGCCCTGCACAAGGCAATGCAGATAACTCATGGTGGCAAAGCACTGTGGAAATCCTGATGATATCAAAACATACATTAAAAAGGAGATGGCTATTCAATAAACGATGGCAGATCCATTCAGTGGGTCCTACAGCCAAGAAAAACCAACAGGGAAGCTACTGTGATGTGCACACCTCCCAGGAGAATGAACAGAGGAGGAAGGCTTCTTCAAGAACAGCCACATTGAGCCAGATGGTAGCACAAGCTTGCCATCAAAGTTCTCAGGAGGCCGAAGCAGGACCGTCGCATTCCAGGCTAGCCAGGGCTACAGAGTGAGACCTTGCAGAAAAGGGAGTAGGGGGCAGTGAGATGGCTTAGGGGTAAGGGTGCCTGCTGCCAAGTCTGGTTACCTGGGTTTGATCTTGGGGACCTACATGGTGGAAGGAGAGAACTGAATCCAAAGGTTGTACTTAGCCACCACACATGTGTGTGTACACACACACACACACACACACACACACACACACACACACACACTAAAATAAAATAAAATGGAGAACAAAAGATTAAATTATACAGAGTGTATACTCCAAGACAAGGGGGTATATGACAGACAAGGAGTAGGGTGGGTGGAAGCTACTTTATTTACTTTATAAAACAACCCAGGAAGCCACATAAGAGACTGGTATCCTCACTCGCCTTGAGAAGGGGAGGGGTCACGTTAGCAGGAGGACAGACGTCTCACCAGTAAGTACCATTTTGAACTAGGAACCTTTAAGTATGTGCCCTAGTCAAGAGCAAAATAGAAAAGTGTTCCATTTGGCCAGGCAGAGTGGCACACACCTTTAATCCCAGAAGTTGGGAGGCTGAGATAGGAGGGTTCTCTGTGAGTTTGAGACCAGCCTGGTCTACAGATCAAGTTCCAAGCCAGCCAGGGCTACATAATAATTTCCTGTCTAAAAATTAAAAATTAAAAAAAAAACTAGTGCTGGAGAAAGGCTCAGAGGTTAAGAGTAATGACTGCTCTTCCAGAGGTCCTGAGTTCAATTCCCAGTAACCACATGGTGGCTCACAACCATCTAGAATGAGATCTAGTGCCCTCTTCTAGTGTGAAGATATACATGCAGGAGAAACACTGTATATATAAGTAAATAAAATCTTTAATAATAATAAAATAAAAATAAAAAACTTCCCATGCTAATTAAAAACAAGACCCACTTTAAAGTCCCAATGTAGGCTCATCCACTCTTTGAACAAGCTGCAGTGCTGAGCATCCAACAGCAGGAGGTGGGGGAGTGTCCCATAAAAGTCTAGCTAACACACAGTAGGTCAAGCACAATACCCAACTGCTTCTAATGCAATTTTCATCCCAACATTGAGTTAGAAACATGACCCAACCGTGAGCCTTAGACGTCTGCCCCAGGCCTAGGGGCCTCCTGGTGGTGGGGTGGGGCAGATAATGCACTGCTGGCGTCTGAGTCTTCCCCAGAAAACAGCAGTCTGCAGCTCTAACCACAGATCTGTATGGTGGGCAAAACAGACTTGTAACCCCAGTACTTGGAAGAAAAAGCTTCAAGCACTGGGCTGGGGCCATGGCTCAGCTGGTCAAGTGTTTGCCTAACACACATAAAGCCCCAGGTTTAATCCCCAGGAGTACATAAATCGGCATGGTAGCCCATGCCTGTAATTCCAGCACTCCAGTGGAAACAAGAGGATCAGAAGTTCAAGGTCATTGTCTTCTGTATAATGAGTTTAAGAACAGCCTGGAGGGGACTGGAGAGATGGCTCAGAGGTTAAGAGCACCGACTGCTCTTCCAAAGGTCATGAGTTCAATTCCCAGCTACCACATGGTGGCTCACAACCATCTATAATGAGATCTGGTGTCCTCTTCTGGCTTGCAGGCAGGATATTGTATACATAATAAATAAAGAAATCTTAAAAAAAAAACAAAACAAAACAACAACAAAAAAAAAAAAAAACCCAGCCTGGACTACATAAGCCTTTAAGAAAGAAGATTCCAGATTCCAAAATGTAAAACTCTACTGGGCGTGGTAATGCATGCCTTTAATCCCAGCACTCAGGAGGCAGAAGCAGGTGGATCTCTGAATTTGAGACTAGACAGAGCTACATAGTGAGATATTGTCTCAAAAACAAACAAACAAACAAACAAACAAAAAAACCTTTAGTCCCATTTTGTGCCTATCTGTGGCTCCTGATTCAAACAAACTATAAAGACAAACAGGGAGGCAGGCTTCAATGTGAACTCAGCTACTCTCTGCTGTGTGACCTGAGAAGATCACTCCACCTCTCTGATCTCTGGTGTGAAATGGAAGTAGGACAGTTCCTGCCTCAGAGGGGCAGTGCATACTAGATGAAACACCATAGACAGTGCTGTCCAGCTGAGCGCCAGCAGTGCTGACTGTCTCTCTCAGCTGCCTCTGGGAGCCCATGGCAGGATGCACCCCATGCCCCCAGCAGCCAAGCCTCACCTCTCTGTGCCCATCTTCACCTCGCTGACCAGCCTTCGAAGCCCCATGACCTGTCTCCAGAGGAGGAGCAGGCGGCTGTGCTCGCTGCTGAAGTAGGCGTTGAAGGACTAGGGGACAGACACTGAGATCACTGTGGCATTCCTGCCCCAGCGCCTGCCCTGCCAGCATGGTCTAGGGACGGACCTGCATTTCCTGGAGAGCAAAGAGCACCCAGGGCCTGGATAGGCCTCCCAGCTGCCAGGGAGTGACCATGACCATGAGCTGGTCACTTAACACTCTACACGAGACAATGACAACATCGCACTCCATGAGGAGTAAAAGAAACTGCCCAGGGCATTTGTAAGCAAGGCCAGCTCTCCCAGATGACCGTGAGCACTGCTACTGTGCACACCTGGTCAGGCTCTCCACCCCTCCCCACCCATGCAGGGCCCCTCCTCGGGCATGCTATCCTACCAGCACTCACTCACCTCTTCCTCGCGCCTCCATGCTGCCTCCCTCTGCTCCAGCTCCTTGCAGCTGCGGGTCCAGTCACTGGTCACCTTGCGGATGTCCTCACTCAGAGCCTGGTTGGCCAAGTTTGCCTGGTCCAGTTGTTCTCTCAGCATGGCATTCACCTGGGCCAGGCTGGCACTTCTGGGAAGGGCAGGGGGCAGAGTCAGTGAGCACTAGCTGATTTGTCCAGAGGCCACACCCACTGGCTGTGCCACACCCTTACCTCTGCTGTTCTTCCTCCAGGCGCAGGAGGGCGCTGTCCAGGTCCTGACTGTGTTCTGTGTCCTGGTGGGAAGGAGAGGAGTCAGGACAGGCAGGAGGAGGGAGGGCTTATGCCTGCCCACCCGGGCACCCACCCTTAGTCGCTGCTGCTCCAGCTCAGTAGACTTGTCCAGCAGCTGCTTCTCTAGCTCCGAACACTGCTTCTTACACTGCAAAATCTGGCAATGTGTAGGGCTCAGTGTGAGCCCAGGGGTGAGGGCAAAGTGAAGAAGAGTGAGGGCAGGGATAGGGGTGAGTAGCCCTGACCTTGGCCTGCAGCCGCTGCACTAACTGGGCCTGCCGCTGCTGACCCTCCTGGTAGGCCTGCAGCTTGCGCCGGTAGGAGGCCTGTTCCTCCTGCAGCTGCCTCCGCAGCTCCACGCTCTGCCGCACCAGCCCCCTGGGCTCCTGCGCCTCCAGTTCCCCAGTCTCCAGCCGCACAGCCTGCTCCAGCTGCAGGGAAGGGCTCTGGGTGAGAGGCCTGTGCTTTCTGGGAAGCAGGCCCAGGCCTCTTCAGGAGACACCAGGCTGGGCCCAGGCCCACAATGCTTTGCAAGCTGACAGCCAAGCACTCCAAGGAGCAGCTACAGGCAGGTGTGCCCAGGATGCAGTGCACATGTACATAAACATGAGCATATTGATGGAGCTTGCGTGAGCATATAGATGAAGGAATGGACACACACACAGGACAATGACACAGAGGCATACAGAACATGGCACATGGATAAAACACGCTTGGGCACACAGGGCAGGCATGGGCACACAGATGGGACATGCTTGGATACACAGGGCAGGTATACAATGCAGACATGGGAATATATGTAGGGTGGGCATGGACACACAGACAGGCCAAGCGTAGGCACACAGAAGAGACAGGCATGTACAAGTGAGGTAGCCCTGCCACCACGTCTGCAAATGTATGCACCTGGAGGCAGACTGTAGAAGAATCCATGCCTTCCTTCAGAACACTGAACCTGCTCACTACGGTTTATGCCTCAGACTGCTGCCATGTCTCCCCTAGCCTCTTCCTTCCCCAAGGCAAGCTCAGGAAAGCCTGGATTTTTGTTCCTCATTCGATTTTAGTGGCAAGGATGTTGGCTGTGGGGTGGCATGGCTCATACCAGGGAATATCTGAGACATTGAACTAACTATGTGAGTGCATGTGAATCTATCAGAACAGAGCTGTCAATATGCATAGGTCTGAGCTTACAAAGGCACTTGTAACGCACATGAGCAGTCTCAAACATCCCAGGATGGCACATATGAGCCCCACTAAACATACAGCCTTAAGATCTGCCTGTACCCCACCTCGCATTTGCCTTCTCTCACCCCTACCTTTGCCTCACCTTACAGGACCCTCCCCTGCCCAGCTTCCTCTACTCCAGCTATCCTGCAGTGTGCTACCCTCGGGCCCATGGGCACACAGAGGAGGCCTGTTCACTAGCCCTCTTAACCCTGTTCAGGTGCCTGATAACACTGGCTGCTCTTCCTGGGGTCTCTCAGCTTCTAGCTGTCAGAGAAAGAGGCTGATAGGGAGAAGGGCTGAAGATGAGCACTCTTTGGGTCATGAACACACACACAGGGGACTAAGGACAACCGATGGATGATCCCCAGCCTAGCTGACTGATGCCAACCCACACTTACCATCCACCTCCCAAGCACCCAGACTGACCTGTAGGCCCTTAAACACACACACACACGGTAGGCCCACCAGGCACAGAGAGGCGATCAGGAGGAAAGGCCTTTCTTACCCACACTTACCTGGGGTCCAGGCCAGGTCATGGCCCTCCAGACCTGCACTAGCCCAGTACACCTGGTACAGGCTGAGAGCCTCCCACAGCAGAGCCGGTGGGTAGGGTGATTGTGCCCACTGGGCTGACACTACAGGGAGGGGTAGCACAGCCACATGGGGGCTGCACTCTGAGTTGAACAGAGGCTGAGGGAGGGGGCAACAGGAGCAAATGTCTACGCAAAGCTCAAGCAAGTAGAGCTGTGGGCAGTCGCATAGTCCTGCAATGTGTGTGTATCAAGTGTGAGTGAGTGTGCCCCACACATGGGACCCTGCATGCTTGTATGCACTGGGTGCATGCTGTCGTTAGTGTCTGGGCCTTCTTGTGCTCCAGGTGAGGTGCATCTGGACATGGTCTATGGTGGTGCAGGCACTGTGTCCATCTGTATGTCCCAGTTTACGTGCTTGTGCACCTGTGGGTGCCAGAGAGGTATGGGAATGAGGTAAGTTGGTGGGGAGGGGAAGACAGTCACAGGTGATGGTAGTGGCGACACTTGTGCATGTGTGAGTGCCTTTGAAGGCTCCCAGATGGCTCTTGCTGCACTGTGCTGTTGTTGCAGTATGTGGCAGCGCTGTGATCGTCGACCCGGGTGTTGCTGTACCAGGACAGGACTGTGTGCTGTCTGGCTACATACAGTCTGTGAGTCTAACTGTATCCAAGCCCTGGCTGCCTTGCAACTCTCTCTGTAGACCAGGCTGGCCTTGAACTCCAAGATCCACCTCCCTCTGTCTCTGAGTGTTAAAGATGTGCACCACCACCACCACCCTGCTAAGTGGATTCGTTTCTATGTGTTGTGTTCTATGTTGTGGCCTGCAATGTGTGTGCTTTGCACATGCGTGTGACCCCAGTGCTATTGGCTTCTGTAGTGTGGAGGGGTTTGGGCCAGTTACTAGGGACTCTACCTGCCTCCAAAGTGCTTAATGCCAGGCTACTGCAGGCTATGCCTCACCTCACTCCACAAACACTGCCCTTTACAAAACAGCCCTTCAATCTGACTTACAATTCCAATGGAAAGGAAGCTGCCACAGAGTGGATGAAAGTAGTTACTGTCTCCCTTAGCAACTGTTGCTCTCCTGCTCTATTAAAATCACTAAACGCCTGTTGCCATGGACACTAGGGTAACGCAGGGAGTCTGTTCTACAGAGCCAAGGAGGAAGGCCACTATCGCTTTCCCACCTACCTCACCCTATACCTGTTTTTTGGGGACAATGAGGTACACTATGACCTCTGGGTGGCCTCTGGGAGTCCTGTCCCAGTTTCTCCACAGGACATGCAATGAACAGAACATGGATCCTGACTCCTGTGCCACCCCTATCCCAAAGGGATGTAGGATTTGAAGGATGAGGACAGCCCTAATTGCCCACAGCCTGTCTACAATGCCAGAGTGGCCACAGGGCACCTGTCACCTTCAGGCACAGCTGAAAGAAGTCCAGCTCTTTGTCCAGCTCTACCGCTGACCTTGGGCCTAGCATGCTCTATTGTGACCCTCAGTTTCTCCATCTGTTACAAGGTGACTGCTGGGTTCTTATGCTCTCTGTAGACCCTCCCCTCCAGGAAAGGCCTTCACGGTCACTTTCATCTGATCTCTGGCACCAAATGGGGGTCTCACTCAAACTGCTTCAGGCATGGAACAATTAGAAAACCAGGCTACTTGTACCAACATATGAGGGGGAGATCTGAATGGACACAGCCCCTCAGGCCCCACTGCAGAGCACACAGAAGAGAAGGGACCTCCCGCCTCCCACCTAACCTTTCCTTCCTTGCCAATCAGGGGGCAGTGTGAGCTTCGGTTGCTGAAGTTGGCACATAAAAGGCAGTCCCCAGGGGACTGGCACTGTGTCCAAGAAAGGTCTAACCAGCAGAAGGCTTGTTCTGGCCCATCAACCGTACTAACCCAGGACTCCTGCCAACCTGTCCCTACACCCCCTGCAGACTCCAAGAAATAAATTCTGTACTGTCCTTAAAGCTAGGGGCCACCATGGGGCCCCCACACTGCTCCTTAGCAAGTCCCAACAAGTCAGAGGCTTGTTTAAGCAGGCAGACCATGACATGGTCTGTACACCCCACCACCAGAGGGTGTACAGAAACACACACAATACAATACGCAGGCCTCCATACAGACAAGGCCTCCCACTAGCACACATTGGACCCTATGGCAGCCAGCAGGCTCTCTGTACACCCCCAAAACAAGGCAATATACAGTCCTGGCCTACGAGCCAGGACACCAATGTTCTTGTCTTAACAGGCTGTGTGACACCAAGCATGGTGCTTTTTCTCTCTGGGCCTCTATTTTCCTCTTAATTAAATAGGTCTTACCAACTTGGTACATTAACTATAAAGAACTCAGTATACTTCTAGCACCTTTGTAGGCATTCCATAAACAGTAACTATTATCACAACCATTATCCCTACCCATGTGTATACACACACACTGCATCCTTTACCCATCTATCAACCTTCAACCACAACAACTCCCTACCGTCACCATGAGCTCAAGGCATTCCAGTTGGCAGAACTGCAGACTAAACCAGGTGCCCATCCTTATACAGCCTGTGGGCCTGATCAGGGGTCTCCCCCCACCCAGCCCCTGGTCAGGGGTCTCCCCCAACCCAGCCCCTGATCAGGGGTCTCCCCAAACCCAGCCCCTGGTCAGGGGTCTCCCCCAACCCAGCCCCTGATCAGGGGTCTCCCCCCACCCAGCCCCTGGTCAGGGGTCTCCCCCAACCCAGCCCCTGATCAGGGGTCTCCCCCCACCCAGCCCCTGGTCAGGGGTCTCCCCCAACCCAGCCCCTGATCAGGGGTCTCCCCAAACCCAGCCCCTGGTCAGGGGTCTCCCCCAACCCAGCCCCTGGTCAGGGGTCTCCCCCCACCCAGCCCCTGGTCAGGGGTCTCCCCCAACCCAGCCCCTGGTCAGGGGTCTCCCCCCACCCAGCCCCTGGTCAGGGGTCTCCCCCCACCCAGCCCCTGATCAGGGGTCTCCCCACACCCAGCCCCTGATCAGGGGTCTCCCCACACCCAGCCCCTGATCAGGGGTCTCCCCAACCCAGCCCCTGATCAGGGGTCTCCCCCAACCCAGCCCCTGGTCAGGGGTCTCCCCCCACCCAGCCCCTGATCAGGGGTCTCCCCCCACCCAGCCCCTGGTCAGGGGTCTCCCCCAACCCAGCCCCTGGTCAGGGGTCTCCCCCCACCCAGCCCCTGGTCAGGGGTCTCCCCCAACCCAGCCCCTGGTCAGGGGTCTCCCCCAACCCAGCCCCTGATCAGGGGTCTCCCCCAACCCAGCCCCTGGTCAGGGGTCTCCACCAACCCAGCCCCTGATCAGGGGTCTCCCCCCACCCAGCCCCTGATCAGGGGTCTCCCCAACCCAGCCCCTGATCAGGGGTCTCCCCCAACCCAGCCCCTGGTCAGGGGTCTCCCCCCACCCAGCCCCTGATCAGGGGTCTCCCCCCACCCAGCCCCTGATCAGGGGTCTCCCCCAACCCAGCCCCTGGTCAGGGGTCTCCCTCACCCCCAGCCCCTGGTCCGGATCTCCCCCCTCCCAGCCCAGCCCCAGCAGCACGCACCCTCTCATTGACGGCATTGTACTTGATTGCAAGCTCGTCGCGCTCTGCACGGCTCTGGGCCAGCAGGTCCTCTACGCGGGACAGCTCCTGCTGCAGAAGCCGGTTCTCCTCCTGCAGCGAGGCCATCTCCGGGACCTGGAGTGGGGCTGACAAGGGACAAGGGGCTGAGTTGACTTCTGCCTAGTGTGGAGGGGCACTAGCGCCCACAGGTATTCTACTTATTTCTGGGACAATATGATGGAGGGGGCCCTGAGACACCAGGGGTTCAAGAAAGCCAAGGAACAGGAAGGTTGGCAAGAGAAGCCAAGAGCTACAGCCAGTGTGGCCACATTCCCAGGACATGTAGGAAAGAAGCTCTAGCTAGGAGTGAGGAGAACGTCTTTCTGTACCCACCCACCCCGGGGACACAAAGCTCTGGATTCTTGCTCCCTTCTTTTCTGAGGACTAGTCTTCTCAGGGCCTCAGTTTTACTCATCTGTTAAATGGGTAGGACAGTAGTCAGACCATGCTGGAAATATGGCAAAGCCTTACTTGAAGGCGGGGCTTCTCATAACTTTGCTGGTTTCCTTGCTTTCTGGGGTAAGCTCTCCCTATGTAGCCTGGGCTGGTGTGGAACTCATGAACCTCTCTCTCGCCCCTCAAGTGCTAAGATTTTAGGCAAGTCCTCTCATAACCTCAAACCAGGGCCTCAGACAGTGGCGGTCAGCTTACACATTGACTCTGAAAGACATGGATGCACACTGTAAGCCTGCTAGCCCTAGAGGGAAGGGGATGGTCACTAAGACTCCCCACCTCTGGGGAGTCTCAAAGAGACAGCCCAGGCCTGTACAAAGAGCACCAGCAGAATGGCTGCCAGCACTCCACACCACCAACAGCTGACCTGTGTCCAGGCCATCAGGCCACACAACCAGGTCATTCATGCCACACCAGGATCTGCAGCCATCAGCTTCTGTGCCCAAGTCATCAGGCCTTTGTAGGAGCCTGGCCTGAGCTGAGCTGCCCCCCACGCCCAGCCCTAATCTTAGCCTTAGACAGCCCACACCATCCATGGTAGGAAATGCGGTATTTGGTGTTCAAGTCTGAAGCAGGGAGCAGGGAGGGTTGGTCCCGCCACCTCCTCCAGCTGTGCCACATGGGGAATAAATAAAATAAGTTTGGGCAAATTACATCTCAGCCTCCATTCTCTCCTCTGTAAAGTAGATCTCTCTCCATCACAGAGCTGTGCCTGTCACCCTGTGTGTGTTCAAGATGTAGGGGCAGGGCCTGGGGACATGGCTCAGTGAGTAAGAGCACCCGCTAAACAAGCATGGGTATCTAAGTTCAAATCCCAGCATCCATGTGAGAAGCTGGGCATGGCTCCTCGGGCACCTGTAACCTAAAAGCCATATGGGCAAGAGAATCAACGGGTTTTGCTAGCTGTCAGCCTAGCTCCAGGGTGAGTGAGAGACCCTGCGTAAGGAAATAGGTGGAGGGTGAGAGGGCACTTCTTTATTATCCTTGTGCTCAGAAGCAACGCATCTGTACACATGTGTGTATATGCTACCTCCCCCCCACACCCCCCGCCCCCGCCCCAGAGCACTGTGCTACACAGCACTATCTATGCCTATTGCTGCTGAGAAGCGAGAAGGGACCCTGGACAGGGTAGGGAGGTGGCACCTGGGCTCTCAGGCTGGGAGAGGTTGCGGGTGATGATCTCCCTGACACAGACAGGCAGGCTGGCACCCTGAGGGTACTGGGCTGGGTTCTGCACACTCCGGCTCTCCTCTTGGTCTGGTCCCAGGACACAGCTCTCCAGTGTCTGTGGGAAGAGAGAGTTTTTGGGGACTCTAGACCCTCCGTTTCCTGGCCTGAGAGTTGCGGGAGTCCTAGAGAACACAAGGAGATGGCTGGAGGACTGGCTGCAGAGAGCCCTTGCTAGGAGTCTCTCCTAGGTCTGTGCCCAGGCAGGACCTGAAGGCCAGAGGAATAAATCAAACCCACAGTAACTTAGGAACCACACCGGGGGGGGGGGGGGGGCGCAGCATAGGTATGGGGCTAGGGGATGGGCTAAGGGGTAGGGTGGCACTCCAACCATCTCCCACTGTAGGTAGGGAAGATTTTGCTGAGCCAGTAATCCCTAAACTCTACGAGGGGCCCTTCCCCCACTACAGTGGTACACTGGGATTAAAGAGTCCTAGCAGTTGGTCTGTGTGGCCGCCAGGAGCTGCAAATTGCAGCCCCTGTGTAGCTACCCCATACCTCCCCCACTCACCCAGATCTCACCACTCCTATTAGCTAAGTTATTCCGCTCTGCCCCAGACAGGGTGGACACAGCACTCAGGACCCACCTGGATCACAATCTCCAATGCCAGCTGGGCCAGCAGGGATTCTGGCAGCCCCAGACTCATGGAGGGGGGGTCTGTGGGTACCCCGCAGCCCCCCTCCCCAAAGTACAAAGTCAGCTCAGCTACATGCGCAAACGCACTAACACACCAACATCGCCAGGCTGCTGCTGCTGGGCTGAGCACCCAGCAGATTAAGCTTAAATCCGGTGGTGGCCCCACGTGACCATGCAGGGGGTAGGGAGGGGTTCTGATGTGAGAGGAGGGGGAAGAGCACTGAGAAGCAGAGGTGCATGAGGAGGGTGGGCAGAAGAAGTTCTGGGGCCCAGCCAGCACCCAGGAAAGAAGAGAGCGAAGGACGGCAGAGAGGGAAATGCAAGTGGAAGGTGGGAAGGAAGGGGGCAGTGTTACCCCCACCCTCTCCAGGCTGTGGGTCCTGAAGCCCTCTAAGCCACGCTGCAGGAGGCAGGAAAGGCCAGAGTCCCTAGTCAGTGGACATCTTCCCTGACCCGGAACGGGGCTCACGTGGTTTGCTCAGAATTCTGCTGGGCAGAATAATGCCTGTGCACTACAGGTTGGAAGCAAAGAAAGCAGGGGCTCAGACCAGTACCAAGTCTGGTCTGAGCCCCTCAAGCCCCACCCCCAGCTACGTCCCAGCATCCTCCTGTGTAATAGCTGGTACTATTGGTGCTTTCTTTGAGCAAAGCAGAGCAAAGCATCTGCCAGTCAATAGCACACAACAGGGTGCCAGTTCACACACTGAAACACTGGGTAAACATTGTTTTTGCTCACTAGAAAACTCCACAAGCACAGTCCCTGGGTCCCAGAGTCCAAGAGCAGTTTTCCTCCCTCCAGCAAGGGAGTGGTGAGGCACAATGATTGGTGCCTGGAATTGCTGGCCTGCCATGTGTTGGTGGTATGACACACTGGTTAGTGCCTGGAATTGCTGGCCTGCCATGTGTTAGCAATATGACCCTGGACAAATGACCCCTCCTGGCCTCAGTTTCCTCATCTGTAAACAAGAAGAGAGCCTTTGTGGGAATTAAAATGTGCTGACAGCAGGGAGGGGCTCGGAAGCCTACAAGGCAAGGGTGAGCTCACAGTAGCTTATGTTAGCACTACCTGCCAGCTCCTGCTCTCCAGGTCCCTCAGTTCTAAGGCATGTCCACTCAAGTTCATCAAATCCTCCAATCAGCCCATTTCCAGATGCGCAAAATGAGGCTCGGGCGGGGGGGGGGGGGTCTCACCTGCTCACAGTGAGAGAAGTGGAGGATAACCTTGAGCCTCACCCCCACCCTTAGGCCAAGCAGCCTCTTCAAAATGCTTGAAGGGCCAGGCCTCCTGTTCTTCAAGTCCTGACACTGCATCCAGGCCAGACTTAGGGATACAGCAGGTGCTACATTAATGCACAGCAGTTCAAACTGGATCTTTCCTTTCCAACTAAGGAATCCATCCTGCAAATAGAAATGCAGGAAACAAAGTACATTCAGCCAAGAAGCCACTAAGATGCTATGGCAACTATCCAGATTTGGGCAAAACTAAACCCATGAGCAGGGAGCTGCCACTCAGCCCTGCCCTGCTTCCAAAGAATCTCCACAGTGCTCCTCCAGGCTACAATAGCCATAACCAGGCCAGGGAGAGCCCCTAGATGCCCAGCTCAGCACACACGAGATCACAGATGTGTTTGGAGAATGGAACAGAATTATTCTGTGTCTCCCACAGCCAGTGTCCTGAGAGAATCGAGGGAAAGGGGCAGGATGGTAGCCCCTGAACACTGGGAAATACCAACCCCAGGCTCTGCCAAAATCCCCCCCCCCCCCGTCCCCTCACCCCATGGATCCTGAGACAGTGTTGCTAAACCCTGTGAGTGTGCACTGCTTTGATACCTACAGCTTCCTTCCAAGCCTCAGGTAGGTAGGTAGAAACGAAAGGAGGGAGGGAGGGAGGGAGGGAGGGAAGGCTCAGCCAGCCAAATTCCTCAAAGGAATCTGATTGCTACAGCATCACCTGCTGGGGTTCTAAAGTGGTTGTCCCTTCCCAAATTCATGGTGAAATGTGGTCCCCAGTGTAAGAGTTCAGAGGTGACGGGACCTTTAAGAGGGGATTAGGTCAGAGGGCTAATGCCTTTCCCAACTGTAGCTTACTTATATCACAAGTGTGGGTAGAAGGTGTGGTGGCTCAGCTCTGTAATCCCAGCACTTTGGAAGCAAACAGAGAGAAATCTTGCGTTTAAGGACAATATGGGCTGCATTGAGAGAGACGGCACCAGTATGAACACTGGCTACTCTTTCAGTGGACCTGGGATCAGTTCCCAGAAGCCACCTAACTATAGTTCCGGGGGATATGATGCCTTCTTTTGGTCTCTGCAGGTACCCCACCTCCTCAGCAGGAAGCTCTACAAACAGCTGTTGAAGAAATGAATGAATGAACACGGAGGTAGCAACACTACAGGCTGAACACCCCCAATCTGAAAAACCTAAAACTTGTAAGTCAATGTCACAAGTGGCCCATACCTAACTTCATGTGACAAACCACAGTACGCCAAAGATGTATAAAGCTATTGCAGGCTATGTGGCTAAGTGAAGATGCTTCATGCCTCTTGCTTTGATTTGGGCCTGTCTCGCAACACCTTTATATATATATATAAATATCTCAATATATATATAAATATCTCAAAAATTGCTTTTAAAAAATATTTTATTATTTTATGTATGAGAGCTCTATCTGCATGTACACCCACATGCCAGAAGAGGGCATCAGATAATATTATATATGGCTGTGAGCCACCATGTGGTTGCTGGGGCTTGAACTCAGGACCTCTGGAAGAGAAGACAGTGCTCTTTTCCACTAAACCACCTCTCCAGCCCTCAAAAATTGTCTTAAATGAAGGACTTCTGGGATACTTAACCTGAACAGGAAATTAATTAGGGTAGGAGGGATAATCCCTTTAACTTTGGCTGGGGAGTTGCATAAAATTTCAGCCATGACACACAGCCATGGGTCACAAGACACCAGTAAATCCATGTCCAGCACCAGAGGCCCAGGCCAGGCAGTGGGATTAAGGGTGCCTATCCTCTGAGGGCACACTCAGTCCACAGACTTGCGCCTGGGGAGAGAAAGGGTAAATGAAGAGAATATGCGTTTGGGAGTCTCCCCAAGGAGCCACCCATGGCCTCTGCGAGTCATGGAGTTACTTGTGAGCTCAACAGGAAATCTGAAGGAAACAAGTGCTTCCAAGGCCCTTCCCTGAGGGTCCCAACTTTCCAGACAAGTCCGGTGCCCAGGGGGCTGGGCACATTTCACCCACATGTGGGAGAACAGATATCCCTTCAGACTTCTGCTTGCAAAAAGCCTGGGGTTTCTCCAAATGCCAGCTCCAGATCCGCTGGCTGGACTCATCCTGAAAAACCCTGGGTGGGGGCCCAAATCTCTGCACAAGGCTCCTGCGGCCTCGCCAACTCTAGACCGCACAGTGATCGCGCGCACTGTGATCAGTTTGCTCGTGTGCACTACAGAAAGCCTTTTCCCCGGAGAATGGCTAAAGGAAAGAGGAAAAGCATCCCACCAAGGGACGCAGGGCCAGGACTGGCACTCGGGAGGCCACGGGCAGCGACATGAGGCTGCAGGCGATTGTCCTCCCCGACGGCTGCATCTAGCGGAGCCAGGGCACCCCGGTGAGAGGCTGCTGGGCCGCAGGCCCCGGGCCCCAGGCGGGAAGACTCCAGTGCGGAACGTACCGCCCTTACGTTCCCTTCCCGCCTAGACCTAGCCCAGCTCAGTCCGAAGGGGTCGCCGGGGCGCTGGGAGACCCCTGGACACCCACACCCCTCCAGCCCGCCTCCTTAGCCGGGCGCACCCGCCCCGTCCCCGCCCCGCGCACGCGCGCCGCGGGCTCCTACCTTCGCGCGCCGCCGCCGAGGGCGAACGGACACAGCGGAGGGGCGGGACGTGCTCTACGGGGCGTGCTCGAAGGCGTGGCTACGTAGGAGGCGGGGACAGAACGGCGGGAGGGTCAGGCCAAAGAGAAAGGCCGCGGCGGTGCGAGATGAGGCCAAAGAGATGGCTCCGATGGGCGAGGGTGGGACCTAGGAGGAGTGAGCGCCTCCTGGCGGAGAAAGGCGCCACAGGGCGGAGTGGGCGGGAGCGGGGGCGAGGCTGAGACAGAGCATGCGCTAGCTCCTCGATGGGGGAAGGCGCTTCGCCGACGGGGCGTGGCTCCCCAGAAGGGGCGTGTCTGAAGCGAAGCAAAGCGCCTGCGGTGTGAAAAAGGGCGCTAAGGGGCGGAGGCGTGGCCCGCCCGGGGGCGGGGCCGGAATGGGCGGGGCTTCGCACAGAAAGGTGGTCAGCTACTTAGGGCGCCACAGTCTTGGCGGTTGCATCATCCTGTATTGTTCTCGGATCCTGTACGTCGTCTCACAGCGGGAAGTTCCCTCGCTGCAGTGGCCTCTGCATTCTGGCCGGAGATTGCGATCCAGGTAGTGTGGTGGCATTCCTGCGGGATCCCAGAAACACCGGAGCCTGCCCAAGGCTTTAAAAACTTTTGGGAGAAACTCCTTTTCTGATGAGTGGTCCTGCTTAGCACTTGGCCGTGGATTTGTACATTTGTAAAATGTTGGTGCAGACTGGAAGGAGAGTTGGCCTAGTGGTTAAGAGCTCTTGTTCTTGCAAAGGACCTAGATTCGATTCCCAGCACCCACATACATACCGGCAAAACACAAACACGTAAGACAATAACCAAATCCTTTTTTTTAATGGTGGTGCTCTGATTGCTACCATATCATCCTGGAAGCTCATCTGATTCTCCCAGGTGGGATAAATAAAACTGAGAGACCCAGATCTTCTAAACATCTGAGTGCAGCTCTCCTGCCCGTGTCTTCAGAAATAGTACCTTGGCTGGGCGGTGGTGGAACACGCCTTTAATCCCAGGACAGCCGAGGCTACACAGAGAAACCCTGACTCTAGAGATGAAGGATGGAGTGTTTGGGTTGAAAATGTACCTTTATCTTTATGGGTTTGCATCTGGAAAAAAAAGTACTCAGCAAGCTTGTTTTCCAAATAGCATACCCACTTGGGGATCTGAGTTTGAGGCCAGCCTGGTTTACTTAGTACCAGAACAGCTAGGGCTACGGACAGAGACCTTGTCAAATGAACAAAACCTCCGTGAGTTCAAGGCCAGCCTGGACTACAGAGTGAGTTCCAGGACAGCCAGAGCTATTATAAAGAGAAACCTTGCCTCGAAAAACAAAACAAAAAAGCCAAAAACAAACTCCAAAGAAAATAATGAAAAGACAAGGCAGCATCTCATGAACCTGGCTGAGTAGGCACACCTTAAATGCCAGCAGCTGGAAGGCAGAGGCAGGATACAAAGGTCAGAGTCATCCTTAGCTACATAGAGAGTTTGAGGCCAACCTGGGCTACATAAGACCCTGTCACGTAGAAAAAGATGACACAAACATGAGCTGGGTATGGCTCAGGGTTGGAAGCCAGTGCTGTGCAATCTGACTATGGGAGTTTGGATCTCAGCACTAACAAACCCACTGCCAGCACACACTGGTAACCCCAGCTCTTCTAGCCTATAATTATGCACACACGCCCGGGTGTGTGTGTGGGGGGGGTGTGCGCACAAACACATGTCTCATGTGGGACAGGGTGACAGAACCCTGGCAGGCAGATCTCTGAGTTTGAGGCCAGCCTGATCTACATAGATCCAGGCCAGCCAGGACTATACAGTGGTGATGCGCGCGCGCACACACACACACACACACACACACACACACACACACAGATTTTTTAAATGTTATTCAAAAATAGTAACTATGCTCTATCTTTAGGTACTGGTACGATAGTTCATCTTCTAAGAGTAAATTTTATTTCTTTGAAAGAATGGTGGGCTGGGCGTGGTGGCGCACACCTTTAATACCAGCACTCAGGAGGCAGAGGCAGGTGGATCTTTGTGAATTCAAGGCTAGCCTGGTTTACCAAGTGAGTCCAGGACAGCCAAGGCTACACAGAAAAGCCTTGTCTCAAAAAAAAAAAAAAAAAAAAAAAAAAAAGAGTGCATATTGACTGTCTTCAAAATTAAAATAAAGATATTTTACTTTTTTCTTTGAGACAGAGTCTCACACTGTAGTCCAGGCTAGCCTGAAATTATGTAGCCCAGACTGACCTCAGCCTTGCCTCAATCCTCCTGCCTCTGCCTCACCTTGTGCAGCTTATATCCAGCTATCTTTGTCTCTAGTCACGCCCTGTCACCCTGCAAGTAACCTGAGGTGCTGTTCCCCATGTCTCTTTAGAGGAAAATTTACCTATTTGCCCTTCCATTGTTGTGCAAAGAGCACATATCATGTGTGGGTGATTTTGGGTTTTGTCAGTGCTGGGGCTTGACCACAGCCTTGCACCTGCTAGTGAGGCGCTCTACACTCGGCTCCAGCCAGTACCCTAGACTTCTTTCCTTGCTGCTTACCCTAGATGCAGCTTAATGGTCAACATATAGAGAGTGCTTTCACTCACTTCCCCCAGGGATCTAGTGAGTCACCAGATAGATACATATTTATGTGTTTGCATGTGTGTGTGTGTGTGTTCATCGCCAGGCTGGCTTCAAACTCAGAAATCTGCCTGTCAGGGTTCTGTCACCCTGACCCACATGAGATGCAGGAATCTCGAGACATAGTCTGGTAACACTTTGTCACCACTGCTGGGTTCTACTGGCTCAAAGTGGGTATTCCATTTGGTAATGAGCACCAAACAGCCTGCCACCCCCACCACATTCCCCAGGGTGGTGCTTCTCAGGTTACATCCCTAAAGGCCTCCCCCCCCTACACTCCACCCGACCCATGGTCAGCAGCTCAGGTCACCCTGCTCTACAGAAATGTGGCCATCTGCTATTATTGCTCACCCCAGTGTGGCCTTGACAAAGATCTGATGCCCTCTGCGGGCACAAGGCAGACACATGTGCTCAGACATACAAGAAGGCAAAATATTCTCATATACAAAAATTTAAAATAAAATGGATAGCAAATTAAGGAAAACACCTGACACATGGAAAAAAGAAAGTGTAGTGGTCATACTGGCAAGAAGGGGACAGCCTAGACCCAAAGCCCACATTCTAATTCCAGAAGCCAAGAGCTGACCTCAGAAAACCAAAAAATTAAGTGGGAATCAGGCACGGTGACGCACACCTGTAATCCCAGCAGAGGCAGGCAGATCTCTGAATTCAAGCAAAGCAAGTCCAGGACAGCCAAGGCTACACAGAAAAGCCCTGTCTCAAAAACAAACAAATCATAAACTTTTTAGTGGGGCTGGAGAGAGGGTTCAGTGATTAAGAACACTGATAGCACTTTGAAGGACCCTGGTTCATTTCCATCACCCACTTGAGGGCTCATGACTGTCTGTAATTCCAGTCTTAGGGAATCTGACATCCTCTCTGTCCTCCTTGGGCACCAGGTACACATGTGGTGTACAAGCATATATATTCAGGTAAACACCCAAACACATAAAAAATACAGAGAAAACAATGTGTCTGTGTGTGCCCATGAATGTGGGTGCTCAGGGAAGCTGGAGGCGTTGGGTCCCTCCGAGTTGGAGGGTGGTGGCCTAGGCGCTAGAGACCAAACTGCAAGAGCAGCACAGTCTTGAATGCTGAGCCCCTACGGCATTCTTGGTACCAAGTCTCACTATGTAGCCCAGGTTGGCCTGGCATTACCATCTTCCCACCTCCACTTCCTGAACACTGGAACTTCAGGTGGGTACCAGAGACCTGGCAGACTTCCACTTGAAGCTGCCCTGTAGGTCTGCCTATTCATTCCAATCTTCAGTCTCCATACAGAGAGGACATTCTCCCAGCTCGGCAATGATGTGGAACAGAAGTGAGGGTTTTCGGTGGGCAGGACCCACAGCTCTGCTCTTCTCTCCCCTATGCTGGTTACTGCACACTGTGGCCATAAGCCCACCTTTTGTCCAGAACCTTCAGGCATTAGGATTTCTTTTTAACATTTCTCTGCCTGGCCTTTGTGCACAGGCGCCTTTCCCACTTAGGCTCGTGTGGGAGTCTGCAGAGACAAGGTTCTCCACAGCTCTGTCCACTGAGGCTCTGACACTGACTTCACTAATGACTAACTGCCGCAGGGCTTGGGAAAGATTCCTCAAGACGTGCTAAGAGATGTGCTGTCCTGGGAGTGACGGGATCAGGCTCTCCTCTGGATGACAGGATGCTGAGGTACCTGACAGCTGAGCAGCAATGCTGCCAAAAACACATCCATCTGAGATGCAGTACAGAAGTAAAAACATTTATTTATTTTTCATCTTTAAAACTCTGGTCCCACAAGGTCAGCACAGTGTTGACCCTTCAAAAAAAAAAAAAAAAGAAACCTTTCAACTGAAGGTAAGATTAAGCCTATAAAGAAACTTGAGAGGTTCACTGAGGAGACAGCAATTTCTTATAAATCAGTACTCCTGATGGCCTGGACTTCCAGCTGACAGAGCACCTTCTGTCAGTCTCTGGAGGAAAAAAAGAGGCTATCTACATACAGATAGGTCCCTCCAGAAGCCACCAGAGAAAAGTCAAGTGGGCCAGCTACACCATGAACCTGTGAGGCAGGCAGGCTGGTCTGGCCTGTGATGCCTCATCTTCCCCATAACACTGCCCAGCTGGCATCCAGAGCTGACCCACCTGAGGGGGTGACTGGTTGGAGGACATCAAAACCAGGTATGCAGACTGCCTCCCACTGCTGCCTCCAAGGCTCAGGGCAGGGAGAAGGGGGTGTCAGAGGCCCTCACTATGGCTGTTCCCTTGCAAGGCTGCATTAGTGCAGGTCAGCATGTTAGCAGAGCAATGTATTAACATGTTCAAAAGCTGCTTAGTCCCTCCAGTGTCCCCCGACAGCCCACTCAGGCTGCAGCTCAGGACCTGCAAGCAGTCAGGAAGGCCTTCTCTGGAAAGCACCTGACAGCGAATCTGGGACACCTGCCAACCCGAGGCAGAGCGGAGCCCAGGCCACAAACTCGACCCATTCTGTGCTTTGGGGGCTGTGTTTAATAAAGGTCACTTGAAGGAAGAAGGCAGGTCTGGCTCCCTCAGTGAGGACACATGGGCTCGGGGGTCCTGGAGTGTTTGCTCCTGCCTTCTGGCTGTGCAGCACCTGAGCCCCAGCAACAGTGTGGCATGGTGCCAATCTACTGCTTCTTGTCACTCAGGCTCTGGCTGTTGGGAGAGCCTGGCAAGGAGAGGGCAGTGATGCTCCAGGGGCCAGTAGGAAGCACTTTGCCTCCTGCCGCTGGCCAGGATGAGGCAGCTCCTTCCCAGAAGTCCACTGAAGAGAAGTTGTGCAGGTCAAAACTGGACCCAGCCTGTGCCTGGCTGAGACTGGCTGGAGGGCGACCTGTGGTGGAAAGACAAGGAGGGTGGAAGTATCCAGCTGTCACAGAGGAGACAGAGTGGACATCTTTTGGGGCTTGGTTCTTGACCCAAGACAACATTTGGTGAGAACCACAGAAGTTTGTGGATGGAGGTCTCAGGCAGTGGGGACTAGTGAGAAGTCTTTAGAGGTAAAGAGCGTGATGCCACCCAAGGCAGGTGCCTTGAAAATGCCCAGCCAGCCATTCCAGGGAGCTCAAGGGAACAGCTCTGGCCCCACCCAGTCCAGAAAGCTACCCTCCTCACCCTGGAGATTTGGTGAAGTCGCCCCAGACATCAGCAGTGGCAGCAGCAGCAGGCTTAGACTGTGGCCAAGGTTCTGTGGCCCCTCCTAGTGATGTCCCCAAGTTCAGTGAGAGAGGGAGAAAAGAGACAGGGATGTCAGAAATATTCTTATGGTGACCTCACTAACTGAAAGTGGCCAGTCTTATGATCCCAGGCAGCTGAGACACAGGGAGACATGTTTTGGGGACAAGCTACTCTCCAGAATGGGCCACGTATCCATCACTTTTTTCACAGGCCTTTGGTGGTCCCTAGAGAGAAAGCAGGAGCCACATACAAGGTGGAGGGAAAAGTAGAGAAAGCCTCCGCAAACCCCACAGCCCCTCCCAGAAAGTCTGCAGCACCACGTGGCCACACACTGCCACGTAGAGCGTTCTAGCCCAGCCACCCAGAAGCCTGCCCTGCACCTCTCTCCACACGGGCAAGCCTATTCGGCCTCCTGACACCGTCCCTATGCTGCTAACGGCCACATTGCCATGTCTCATCTGCTCTGGGCTGGAAAGCCAGATAAAACCAAGGTCCCCAATGGGAACACTTCACAGTTTGCTGAGTGCCAAGTGTGTGCATTATCTCATTTGAACCTCACCACAGCTCCTTGGAAAGGTCAGGACAGGGTTAGGTATGTTGAGTTTCAGTTTTCTTATCTCTCATATGATTGAGTGGATGGTTTCATAGGCCCGAGTGAGCCTATAGTTCTAGCAGCTCAGCTCAGGCTCAGCACACAGTGTCACTAAAACGCCAATGAGTAAACCCAGCTGTACCACTCCACTCCAAGTGTGGTACATGGCACAGCTCAGGCGATCTTCACCATAAGCACCATTACTACCCCATTCCACAGATGGGAAAATGGAGGCACAGAGAAGCAGGCCATTACAAGCTCAAAAACAATGAGCTACAGTTTGAACTCAACCACTGTGATTCCAAAGCAGACAGCACCAGCAGCTGGCAGATGTCTGACACCATCTTGTTTGTGAACACGCTTACTGTAGGCCGTGAGCACTAGGATGGAAGCCACAGAGAGCAATGGCTCCACGTGGTCCTGACTTCAGCTTTATTACGGTTTAGGAAGGTGATAAATGCATGTTCCAACCTGCTTATTAGGACATTGCTCCATCCCTCCTGAGTCAAGGAACAGTAGTTCTATGGTTTCTCGGGCCCTAACCCTTCGCATGCACCAGGGAAGCTGAGGCACACAAGAATGCCCTAAGATCAAACTGTTGCTCCTGTCCCTAGTAATGCCAAGGCCAGTGGTCCTGTGAGCACACTGTGGACAAAGTGCTAGAAGATCGACTCCGGTACCAGGCAGAGGCTGATTGCTTTCACCTTTGGCACTCTCCTGGTCAACCTGACATGGCTGAGGTTGGGAGCCTGACCTCCAGAGAGAGGAGCCAATGTCAGAGACCCTAAGGACCAGGACCAGGCACGCAGGAAGGCTTCCTGCCTAGATGTGTTCACTCCAAACCTGCTGACAGCTCTGTGGACACTCCCAGCCTGCTGAGGAAAGGAAAGGGCTCCTCAGCGCAGCCTACTGGGAGCAGCCTCTCTGCTTCCCAGCACCTGGTGCTGCACCAAGAGGCCCACACTGGATCTCCCCCGTGGCTTCTGCTCACAGTGGCACACTGCCACACGCACCTCTCTCAGGACAGTACTCCTCACAATCTGAGCCTTGGTCATGCTCTTCTTTCCACCTGGAATGCCAACAGTGGCCTGCTTGCACAGCACAAGCTCCTCTGGAGACACCTCCCCAAGGGGGTGATGCTGGCTCTAGTGATAGGGGCCCCATACATGTGGCCTGTGCACCTGTGATTCACCTTTGCCACCACATATGAGCACAGACCACTGGTAACACACCTAGGCCCTTGTACCAGCTCACTGATGACCTCATGGTCACTGCCTACCAGGACAGGCACCCTGAAGGGGAACCTCAAGTGTATGCAGGACACACTCTGGTGCCACCATTTAGGCACATACACAGGTACAAAGCACGTGGGGGAAAGGGCAGCCGCATCACCACAGGGAACGAATCTGTCAGGAGAGATGCAAAGGTCACCCCAGCACTCACCTGAACCACAAACAACTGCTGGCTGAACCAGAGAGCCCCCCACAGACAACTGCTCCCCGGAGGGAGGGATGAGGGTAGAGGACTTGCCCCCTGGAGGAGGGGGAAGCAGGCTCAGCCCTCCTGTGCTAGTGGGCCTGGCTCTTGGGGTCCCAGCTGCTCCTTCCTTCTTTCTCATGTTCTGAAAAGGAGAGAAGAATGCAAATGAGCCATCATGCGAGTCACCATGTGCTGGGAAACCCATGAGGACCTCAACATTCCCATACAGGAGCAGCATGAGCCACAGAAAACCCATCCCAAGTTCCCATCTAGCGATATGGTCCGTGTTAAAACCCAGCGTCTCGTCTCACTTCTCATCAGAAAGTACACATCAAATTACAGCCATACACCATTCTGCCCCACAACAACAGCCCAGATATTGCTGGGGAACACTGATAAGGACAGAGCAGCCAGAACATTCACGCATGGAGGAGCAAGGGAAGCCAGCCACTCAGAGTGTTCTGCCGCAGCATCCAAAGGCACAGACAGTGCAGCACAGGGCTCTGCAGCCCCATCCTTAGACAACCAGACACGAGCCTGGCCACTCACAGTGGCAGTACCTGGAGCTGACCCAGGTGGAATCCCCTTCAGTGTCCATCCTCAGTGAAACAGATGAACCGGGAACACACACACAAACGCATGTGCCATCACAGAGGGCGAATGACCACAGGAAACAACATGGGTAACTTACAGCATGACACTGAATGAGGGGGATCACATATAAAAGGGATAAAGTCTCCTACACAACTCACAGAAGCGAAGCACAGACCCAATCCAGGCCATTGGATGTCAGAGCAGCGCAGGGGCTCCTAACGGGCTCAGTCTTCTACTTCCTGACCTAGGAAAATCCCATGCTTTTAATCTGAAGTATTATGTGTGTGTGCGTGTGTGTTCGTACATGTGACTGAAGGTGCGGGCCAGGGGTCAACACTGAGGGTCATCATCAGAAACACCACCCACCTCATTGAGTCTGATCTCACTGACCTGGAACGCACCAGTTAGGCGAGGATGGCAGGCCAGTGAGCACCAGGGATCCCTCTGTCTATCTCCCTAGTGCTGGGTCTATAATCATGTATGTATTGTTCTGGGACATGACCTGTCTACGTGGATCTTGGGACTTGAATTCAGGTTCTTGTGTGTGTAAAGCAAGTATATGACCAACTGTCACTCTGTCCTGCATTTACCATCCTGGCACTTTCCTGTACGTGACACTTCAATACAACATAACAAAGCAGTGAGCGCCACAGGTGAGCTGGAAACCAGCATGAGCCACACTGAGGAAGACAGCGGTCCCTGCTTGTGAGCACGGCAGAGGCAAGTCCCAGCATCCTCCACGTGCATCCAGCTGGGCCACTTATGTCTAGTCCTCCTGTCCTGGCCAAGTCCCCTCAGTCTTTCATCTTTTACAAAGGGATATGCTGAAGTCAGATGAGAAGCGCCTGGGAAACACTACCTGGCCCACAGCTGATGCTCATTAAGTGTTAGTTTCTTCCAAGCAAGAGAAAGAACCACAGTGCCACCAGTCCACTGGATTGGACTTGTATTTTCTCTCAAGGGCCAGCTGGCCAACTTCAAGGTCCCAAAGCATCACCAGCATGAAGCAGGAAAGAGAAAGAAACGGTAAGGAAAGAGGAAAAGCATTATTTCAGAATCACACACTTTCTCCAAACAGATCCTTGGTTCCCCCAAATGCTGCCCAACCCCACTGCCCCCTCCACGTTGGCAGCCAGGGACAGAGCTTGTCTGGGTACCAGGTCCACCCTAACCTGTCTCTATGCAACAAGAGCAGGCAAACATGCTGGATGCGGAGCCACATAGGAAGAAGACTCGAGGAGCCAGGCCAATACCACCAGCGGAAGCTGCCCAAGACTCCCAGCACCCTCCTTGACGCCTTCCAAGTGGGAGTGCTCCCAAACCCTCCTCACTCAGGCATGAGGCCGAGAGACAACTTGAGGTAAGTACACCGACTTCCCCGACCCACGCCACAGCCAGAGTGGAAACACCAGTGCTGGTACTGAGTGGCTGTTCCCACGTGCCCGCCCACAGGTCACTGCTTCCAGGAAGCCTCCCATGGGTTCCTGCATTATGGGCCATGTGCTTTCTCCAGAAGCCCTAGCACCAGGGTGTGCTCTGGTCATAGAGTCTCTCCTGCTATTTTGCAATCACATCTGTACATGCTCAGCTCAACCTGGAATGCCATGGTGAACCCAGAGAACCTGGCATGGGGTCAAGATGCTGGATCAATTCTGGCTAAATGGATGGAACTGGCCTATGAAGGGTTTGGGGGGGCGGGGTTTGGAAGGCTTTGGACTGGGTGGCTTCAAGTGCCACAAAGCCATGGCCCACACAGCCATGTGAGGGTGCCACTCACTGCGATGTTGATCTTGATGGTCTGGCCCTCCTTGAAGCCCAGGTCCAATTTGGGGCCTTCATCTGGGTTCTGGGCTTGCTTTGCAAACTCACACTGCTGCTTCACCCACCTGGGGAGGACCAGGGGAAAAGAGTGGTGAGGCGGGAACGGCAGCTGCCCTGCTGCTGCTTCCACAAGGCCTTCGCTCCAGGAAGCCTGTGTGGAGGCCAACTTCTCAAGCAGGGGTTCAGATGCCAGCTTTGGGACTGTCAAGCATCTGGTGGACATCAGCTCCTTCATCAGCATCATAGTTTAAACTAGAGGTTCTCAACTTATGGGTTGTGACCCCTTTGGGGGGGGGGGTCAAACAACCCTTTCACAGGGGTCGTAGAAGACCATTGGAAAACAGAGATATTTATATTACGATTTATAACAGTAGCAAAATTACTGTTACGAAATAGCAGTGAGAATAATTTTACGGTTGGGAAGTCACCACCACTTGAGGAACTGTATTAAGGGCCGCAGCATCAGGAAGGTTGAGAACAACTGCTCTAGACCAAGTTCTTAACATGGAATACGTGACAGGCTCACTCATATCCATGGATGCGAGAGCCTGAGGTTCCCTTAGCCCCTGCCATGGTCTGTGCCTCAGGCTCCCTCCTGGACACTCCTGTGCTGAGACAGGACAAGTGCCTGAAAGCAAAGGGCAGCATAGTGATTCCTACCTACCTACAATGCTACTAACAGCCACTGGGGCACGGTGTCCACACAAACGGCTAGGCACTGTCCACCTACCAGCAGGCAGAGGCAGAGCCCTGAGGGTGCCCCATCCTTCACAAAGGACACCAAAGCTTCTGCAAGGTGGCCTGGAAATGTTGGGCCCTCTTGGGACATTATAAAGGAGCAGACCCTTAGAGCTGTAAGAGCCTGAGAGGGACTCTGGCAGTTCAGAGGGCACTGAGGAAAAGCTAGGACACCGAAAAGGCTAGGCCAGCTGACATAGGTGGCACACGGCCTTAGGGACCAGGAGAGCAGAGAAGGCAGCCTGGAGGAGGACTGGCAGGCTGCTAGCAGACAAAGCAGTCATTAGACACCTTAACCAGGAAGAACAGTTTGTCCAGGAAAGAAGGGAGGAGAAGCAGGAGACAACACATGCCCCCAAGAGGTACTCACTTGAAATGGTCCTGTAATGCCACGTTGAAGTCAAAGGCGTCCCCTCGGTCCCCAAAACCAATCCCAATAAAAGCATGTCGCCCTAGGGGGTGGGGGTGGAGACATCCATCAAGCTCACATTTTCAAAGGCAATGGTTCTGCACAGAAGAGCCCCCCAGACCCCTCATACCGTTTCCATCTTCAATGCGGACCACGAAGTACCTACTGGAGTCAGTCACACTCTCCACAGCTGTCCCAGGGAACTGGTCTACTGGGGCCTGTGCGAAGAGCTCCCCTGTAAGTACAGGGAGAGGCAGGTGAGCCGGGGTGCCCCTCCAGCCTGGTGCTGTTATGTACTACTAGGGCTTTCCTGTTGGGAGCCATGCCAGTCTAGGAGCCTCCTCCAAGATCCAACCAATCTGTTCTTGCTGTTGACAATGCCAGCATGAAATGACAGGAGAAGCAGGGTCACAGAAGGCAAACAGGTCACATCTGTCCAAGTGTCAGTAGTTTTTTTGTTTGTTTGTTTGGTTGGTTGGATTTTTTTGGTTTTTTGAGACCGGGTTTCTCTTTGTAGCCTTGACTGTCCTGGACTCTCTTTGTAGACCAGGCTGACTCTCTAACTCACAGAGATCCACCTGCCTAAGCCTCCCGAGTGCTGGGATTAAAGGCGTGTGCCACCATGCTCGGCTGTGTCAATAGTTTTTACTTAATTGGTAAGTATTTCAAAATCAGACTGCTTTAAAATATCCCCCACCAGGGGGGAGGAGGGTGAGGCTGCAAAGGGCCTCTCTCTGTTATCCTGGCTGTCCTACAACTAGCTTACATAGACCAGGCTAGCCTTAAACTCAGAGATCCATCTGCCTCTGCCTCCGGATGGGATTAAAGCCATGCCCAGCATTGGCTTTTCTTAAAGACTAAAAGTTCTGCCATGCTGGGCCTCCATCCCCACATAGTAGCTCCAGGGTAGGGCTGCCACCACCCTTTATCTACTTATATGGCTGTCACTAAGTCTGAGTGTGATGGGCCCAGCACGGGTATGTCACACCTTAGAAAGGCCTACCACCAACGAAGGACTATAAGAGGAGCCAGCAAGCCCTGCAGAAAGGAAGGCAGTTATGGGTTCACAGAAAAGTCTAGAACATGCTAGCTCAGGTCAATCTCAGAGACTAGGTAAAAGGACAATAGGTCTCAAGCTGCAGCCTTGTGCTTGGCTGGTTACATGGCCACTTAGCATGCACGGCTCTGTTTCCTAGCAAGGCATAAAGCAGGCATTGCAGGGCATGCCCACAGTCTCTGCACTTGGGAGGTAGAGGCCAAAGGGTCAGAAGTTCAAGGTCATCCTTGGCTACACAGTTCCAGGCCAACGTGGGCTAAATGAGATTCTGTCTCAAAAAGAAAGAAAAGGCTAGTCGGGCATGGTGGTGCATGCCTTTAACCCCAGCACTCAGGAGGCAGAGGCAGGCGGATCACTGTGAGTTCGAGAACAGCCTGGTCTACAAAGTTGAGTCCAGGACAGCCAAGGCTACACAGAGAAATCCTGTCTCAAAAAAACAAACAAACAAACAAAAAGGCACCCTTGTGGAGTGTTACCTTGTGAGCTCTGGGTCCCCACACCTGACCACAGATCCAGGGGCCTTTATGATGGGCTCCAAGAGTAAAGGTCTGCTAACGGTGCCCTCAGCGTCTGATCCAACATGCCCTTGTTGCTTGACAGATTCTCTTCATGCTCTGGGATTGTAAACATGACCGCCAGTGATGGCCTAAATGGAGCCCGATGGCCCTGGAGCCTGCAGCTTCTTTTTTTTTTTTTTAATGGTTTTTTGAGACAGGGTTTCTCTGTGTAGCCTTGACTGTCCCGGACTCACTTTGTAGACCAGGCTGGCCTCGAACTCACAGCGATCCGCCTGCCTCTGCCTCCCGAGTGCTGGGATTAAAGGCGTGTGCCGCCACCGCCTAGCTTAGAGCCTGAAGCTTCTTATCAGCTTACACCAACACCCAGTTTAGTACTCTGGCACTCAGAGTTGCCTACAGGCCTTTATCTTGTAGAAGTGGCTCTGCAGGGTGGTGAGCGGCCCGGCTTGGCCAGGGCAGCCTCTCTCTTCCATAGGTGGAAGCTCAGACAACCTAGCCCAACCCACATCCTGCGCCTTTACCCGAGGTCCTGTCCTCCAGCTTGATGTAGGCCACCTTCCCTTTTGAAGTGATCCGCAGCCGGCCACTCCATGATGGCTGGTCCAGTTGCCACTCTGAGGCCCTGTGAGGACAAAAAAAAAACACTGAGGCTCCTGCTTATTCCTCCAGTGCTCGGAAAGAGAATGGGCAGAGCCACTGTTCAAGAACACAGTTGGCAAACCTTTCTTTAAAAGCAAGCATGGGCTGGGCGTGGTGGCGCACCTGTTTAATCGTTTAATCCCAGCACTCAGAAGGGAGAGGCAGGCGGATCTCTGTGAGTTTGAGGCCAGTCTGGTCTACAGAGTGAGTCCAGGACAGCCAAGGCTGTTACATAGAGAAACCCGGTCTCAAACAAACAAACAAACAAACAAAGCAAGGACTGTAACTAACATCTTAGCAGGTCACACAGCCTCTCCTGGGCAATTGGACTATTCCGATGACGCAGTGGGAAACAGCTGTAGGGGAGATAAACATGTTTTAATCTCAAGTATGGGATGGGGAACAGACTTGTGAGAGAGCAGGTGATGTTTATTCACTTAGAAGTCGAACCACTTTGTCGGGGGCTTGGTTGTTGCCAGCTGAAAACATCCTAGAACAGACTCTGAGAGGAGATATATGTATGAACCCAAAACAGGAGGCTGGGCATTTTTGCAACTTGGTATTGTCTGGCTGTTCATGGCTCCACTTGGAGACACTCCTAGAGAACCGCTCCAGGGAAGGCGTCAAGGCTTTGGGCTCTGACTGAGGCTCCGGGTTCCGGTTGCTCCAGGTTCCAGCAGCAACCTTGGTGGAATTGCCGGTCTGCTGAAATCCTGCTGACCACGCCAGGAGAATCGTTCCTAGGAACTGACACCCGGAAGGTTTCGTTCTTGTTTTCTTTAATCTCCTTTCCCTCTTGTTTAGGCTGGTGGGGTTGTAAGGGAGGTGCGCTCGTTTAATAAGTTCATAGTAAAGTACACTTGTGAAGGAAATTGAGCCTACAGACAGCAGAAAACTGTGTGTACATGCCGACGCTGTACATGATATTGCTGTGTCCCATACAGGGGCTGGTGAGATGGCTCTGCAGGTAAAGGCAACCACGCCAAGCCTGACAACCTGCGTTTCATCCCTGGAACTCCACACGGCAGAAGAACCAACTCGCACCAGCTGTCTGCTGACTGCCACTCATATGGGAGCGCATGCACAAAGACAGGCATATAGACAGACACACACACACACAAATAAATGTAATTGAAACGATTTCTTTCTGAGATGGGGTTCTCAATGTGTAGCCCTGGCTAGCATGGAACTCCCTTTGTAGATCAGGCTAGCCGTAAACTCAGAGGTCCACCTGCCTCTGCTTCCTGAGAGCTGGGATTAAAGGTGTGCAGCGCCACCATTGGCCCTACACGGTAGATAGGAAGAACCAACTCCCCCAAGTTGTCTTGTGACTTCCACATAGATGTGACAGGCAGGTGTCTACGCACACACACACTAAATAAGTAAATAAACTTAAAAAGAAAAAACCCCACCTTATTACAGGGGCTGGAAAGACAGCTCAGTGGTTAAGAGCACTGGCTACTCTACCTGACGACCCAAGTTCAATTTGCAGCATCCATATGGCAGCTCACAAGAGTCTGTGACTCAAATCCTAGGGGATCTTTTTGATCTCTTCGGGCACCACGCACACGTGTGGTACACAAATATACATGAAGGCAAAACATCCATGCACATACAAAAAAATAAAAATAAAAACAAGCCAGGTGTGGTGGCGCATGCCTGTAATCCCAGCACTCGGGAGGCAGAGGCAGACAGATCTCTGAGTTCGAGGCAAGCCTGGTCTACAAATGAGTCCAGGACAGTCAAGGCTACATAGAGAAACCCTGTCTCAAAACAAAACAATAACAAAAATTAAAAATAATATATATACTCTTAGCTTGTGTGGATTCAAAACGGTAGTTTTAGCAGCAAGGAGTTGCAGCTTGCTGGCCCTCACTCTGAAGACCACAGACCTTCTCCCAAGTGGGACTTCCTTTCCAGCTTCCTTTCCTTAGAGGAAGCAGCTAGGGACCTATTGTTTCTGTTATGACACCATGATAGCAAGCTGCTCAGACCGACACAATCCGCTGGACGCTGAGACCGTGTTGGAGGAAGTACAGAGGGGCACAAGCTTTGGCAAAGAGAGCTTAAAAGTGCATGCATGTACAGGGGAGAAAACAGGGCGGTTAGGAAACGCATTCTAAGATGTATTCCAGGCAGGAAGAAACAACAGTGGAACAAAGACCCTTGTCAATGCCTTCTTTGGCGCCTTTAAAAAGCAAAAGTGGGGGCTGCGGAGATGGCTCCGAGGTTAAGAGCACTGTCTGCTCTTCCAAAGGTCCTGAGTTCAATTCCCAGCAACCACATGGTGGCTCACAACCATCTACAATGAGATCTGGTGCCCTCTTCTTGCAGGCAGGTGTACATGTAAGCAGAATGCGTATAAATAATAAATAAATAAATATTTTTAAAAAAATAAAAAAAGCAAGAGTGCCCTATTTTAGTAGCAGCAGCACAGAGAAACCCCTAAACAGCAAGTACCCTGGGTATTTCCAAAAGGCTTTTCTGGGAAGTTCCTACGCAAACGTCAGCTCTCTGGAACTCTAGGCGGCAGCTGTTGCAGGGAGGGCCACACATGAACGCAGATCCGCAGCTAACAACACAGCGGGCTCAGTTTCTGTTCCCCTCACTGGCACAGCGGGCTTTAGATTCAAGCTAAGGAGAGGCCTAAAGGTTAAGTGCAAGGCTGGCAGTTTCGTCCATACCAAACCAGCCTGGCTGGATACTTGGTGGCCCCACCCTCTCGAGGACCAAGACGAGCTAACCCTAGCCTACTGGTCTCCGCACATGATGCTAGAAAGGAAAGGGAGCAGCTAGGGAGACGAAACATGTACTGAGCTAACTTGAGGAACCGCGCTTTATCTCCAGAACCTAAAAGCTAGACGTGGCTGGGTACCTGTAAACCCCCCACCATGTGGGGCAGGACAGAGACAGGAGGATCCCTGGGGCTCGCTGAACAGCTGGTCCTACGTGAAATAGCAAACTCTAGGCTCAGAGACCATCTCAACGGGAAAACAGAGTGAGAAGGCAAGACGCTTGCTGGGCTTCCTGTGGCTTCTGCACGCGTGCAAATGGGCACACACACACACACCTGCACATACATCGTAGAGGCAGTAGTAGCTTGGTGACCCGCATCTTTGTTATTTTAATACTATTTTAAACCGATCACATATACACAGTAAGTGTTCAGTAAGACACGTGCTCAGGAAACTTGCTATGGCTCATAAAGGACGTGAAGTTGACATTCCAACACACTTGAGGTAACAGACTACCAAACAACCTAAGCACACGCTGCCTTCAAGAGCAAGACTCCATCACAGGACACAGGACACATCGTGTGTTACCAGCAATGCCTTTTCTAAATGTACCTGTCATCTTGTTTGGATGGGGAATGCAAGCAGTACGGGAGGTGTCCAATTTTGGGTCTCCTCTCCTACAACAGAGTCCTGGGTTCCCTTCCAGAGACACTCCGTGTGTTTACAAGCATTTGTGTTTGTTTGCCTCGGGTGACGCTTACTCAGGACAAGGGCAGTGGGGTGCTCTCAGCAAGCCGTGTGTTGTCATCAGGGGTGAAACTAGGGTCAAGAAAGCCGGAGATAGGACCGGGCTTCCTGGGCCGATTCGCCGGATGGGTCCTTCAGATGGAGCCAGGTTCCCTCCCCTGCCCTCCGGGTGGGGATTTCCCACGGGTGGCAGGGTTTTCAAGGATCCCGTCAAGGCTGTCGGTTAGCGCTGTCACACGACTTGTAGAACCCGCCGAGGGAACCCGCAGCGCTCTCCGGTCCCCAGGAGCTGGCTGGGACGGTTGCCCGGGTCCCGCTGACGCTCACGGCCAGCGACCCCTCAGGGAAACAGCCACAGGGCTCCATCCCTTCCGCCCCTAAACGCGACAGCCTGCCCTCGACCCCCGCAGTGCATGCCGGGATGGTGTGGAAGAGAGTAAGTCACCTGTAGCCACGGTTGGTGGCCCGCGGCGGGATGCGGTAGACATGGACCTCGGGCTTGACACAGAGAACCGACTCGTACTCGTTCTCCTCCATCTCGGCTGCCAGAGCTCACCGGACTTCCGGCTTCTTCCCCGCCCCTTCGGGACCGGAAGTGACCCGATTCTATATTGAACAGAGGCTCCCAGCCTTCGGTCGCTCCCCAGTGCCCTCTGCGGGATACCCTGGATCCTGCAGGGATTAATCGCCACTCGAGATGATTAATCCCTGGTGCTGGGAGCACGTCCTGCCTAATGCCGAACCTGGTTGTGGTTCAAACACTATACCCTAGGCCAGGCTGGCTGATATGCGAGAGGCCCTGCAGCCTCTCCCTCCTCCAGCCCTCCTCAGCGGAATGTCCTCCTCTCTGCTAACTCCAGAAGGTTTTCAGAGGCTTCTAGAGAAATCGCACTCCACCACCCTCCCTCCTTTTTGTAACCTACTATGTACCCAAGGCCCCAGCGGCTTAGCTCAACAATAGAAAGCAAAAGCTTTGAACTAAAGTTCCTGGGTGTTCTAGTCACTGTTCTATTGCTGTGAAGAGACACCACGACCAAGGCAACGCTTATAAAAAAAAAAAATCACTTAACTGGGGGCTTGCTTACGGTTTTAGATGGTTAGTCCGTTATTATCATGCCGGGGAGCATGGCGGCATGCGGGCAGGCATGGCGCTACAGAAGCAGCTAAGTGCTTCACACGGTGATCCTGGCGGGGAGGCACAGAACACAGAAGACAGGGTGGGGGTGAGGGGACAACGACAGTAGTGACACACCTCCTAATAAGGACACACCTCCTAATCCAAACACTTCATCAACTGGGGACTCAGCATACAAATATAAGGGGGCGCATTCTCATTCAAACTGCCATATTGCCAGGAAGGCCACACCTGCGTGAAACATTCAACAAGGTTGATTGACTGTGAAAAGCTAGAATATGGCAGACGGTGAGCCAAATTGATTTTGAGCTATCTTGACACTCTAAATAGCCATTTATTGTTCACCTCTGTGTGTGACTTAAGATCCTGGTCTAAAGAGTCCCAAGATAGCCAAAGCTACACAGAGAAATCCTGTCTCAAAAAACCAAAATAATGCCGGGCGTGGTGGCGCACGCCTTTAATCCCAGCACTAGGGAGGCAGAGGCTGGCGGATCGCTGTGAGTTCGAGGCCAGCCTGGTCTACAAAGTGAGTCCAGGATGGCCAAGGCTACACAGAGAAACCCTGTCTCGAGAAACCAAAAAAAAAAAACAAAAAACAAAACAAAAACAAAAATAATAATAATAACAACAACTTTCGACAGCTGAGTAATATCTTACTTTATGTACATACAGAGGGAGAGAAAAATGGGAAAACTAAAAGGACATAAGGAAGGAAAAGAGGCCCTGACCCCTCTGGATGTGATTTCTGTTTCTCGTTGACTATAAGCCAAGAACTTCAGCACAGGCAAAGACCGATATTAAGACACTACAGGAGAAGGTTAGTGGGCCTGAGAAGGAAGCATGCCAAAAGGCTTTCAAAGATGAGTGGAAGGGGCTGGAGAAATGGCCCCACAGTTAAGGCCACTGACTGCTCTTCCAGAGGACCCAGGGTTCAAAGCCCAACACCCACATCGCAGCTCACAACTGTCTGTAATTCCAATATCTGACACTCTCACATAGACACACATTCAGGCAAAGCACCGATGCATATAAAATAAGGTAAATAGGGGGCTGGAGAGATGGCTCAGTGGTTAAGAGCACTGACTGTTCTTCCAAAGGTCATGAGTTCAATTCCCAGCAACCACATGGTGGCATGTGATCTGATCCCTCTTCTAGCATGCAGTTGTACATGTAGTACAGAGCACTGTGTATATAATAATAAATAAATAAATTAAAAAAAATAAGGTTAAAAAAAAAAAAAGGATGAGAGGAAGGGGCCTGGAGAGATGACTCAGTGGTTAAGAGCACTGGCTGCTCTTCCAGAGGACCCAGGTTCAATTCGCAGCACCCACACAGCAGCTGAGAACTGCCTGTAACTCTAGGAGATCGGAACCCCCCCCCCCGCATATACATACATGTAGACAAAACACCAATGCACATAACATAAAAATAAATAAATTCAAGAAGTATAGTTATGGGCCCCTCAAGGGAGAGTTGTTTGCATTAGTTATATAGAGCACATTGGTGGCTCTACATTACGATCTTTAAAATGTTGCTAACCCAGCACTTGGGAGGCAGAGGCAGGCAGATCGCTATGAGTTCGAGGCCAGTTTGATCTACAAACTGAGTCCAGGACAGCCAAGGCTACACAGAGAGACCCTGTCCCAAAAAGCCAAAATAAAATAAAATAAAATGTTGCTAAGAGAGCTGGGGTGGGGGTAGCGGGGCGGGCGGGGGGGCGGTGACACATGCCTTTAATCCCAGCACTCAGGAAGCAGAGGAAGGTGAATCTCTGTGAGTTTGAGGCCAGCCTGGTCTACAGAGCAAGTTTCAGGACAGCCAGGGCTACACACAGAGAAATCCTGTCTCAGGGGGAAAAAAAAAAAAAATGTTGCTAAGAGCCAGGTGATGAGCTGGCTTGGTGGCACACACCTGTAATCCCAGCACTCAGGGAGGAAGAGGCAGAGGCAGAGGCAGAGGCAGAGGCAGAGGCAGAGGCAGAGGCAGGCGGATCTCGGAGTTTGAGGCCAGCCTGGTCTACAGAGTAAGATCTAGGACAGCCATGGCTAAACAGGAAATTCTGTCTTGGGGAAAAACAATGATGCTATGAATATTTTTTTCCTTTTCTCACCTCAACCCCTGCTCCTGAGACAGAGTCTTTCTACATAGTCCTGAATGTCCTAAAACTTACTTTGTAGACCAGGCTAGCCTGAAACTCACAGAGCTCCTCCTGCCTCTGCCTCCTACATGCTGGATGGTATCAAAGGTGTACGCCAACATACCCAGCAAGTACTTATTGGGTCACTTCTGTTCATTTGTAGCTAGATCTAAGGTGGCTGCAGGCATCCTTAAAAACAAACCACTAGATTTTAGTTGTAACAAATAATAAATGAAAAGAAGGACTTTGGATTTCTGTCTCACACCACAAACCATGGCATAAGGGCATAGGGTTAAACCACACAGCTCACAGTAGGAAAAAATAGACATAAATCTTCAGCTTTGGGAATTTATGTTATGATATAATCTTAGATATGACACTGAAAACACAAGCAACTAGAGAGAAAAAGCGCTGGGCAGTTAGTGCACTTGAGAAGTGAAGACAGGGAGCCAGGCACGGTGGTGCACGCCTTTAACCCCAGCAGAGGCAGAAGCAGGTGGATTGCTGTGAGTTCGAGGCCAGCCTGATCTACAAAGCAAGTCTAGGACAGACAATGCTACACAGAGACACCCTGTCCGAAAAAACGGGGAAAAAGAAAGGGGGGAGGCCAGACTGCTTTACAAATTGAGTCCAGGACAGCCAGGGACTTGGTTACACAGAGAAACTTTGTCTCAGGGCACAGAGGTGGGGGGGGGAGGTGGACTCCATTTTTAGATCCCTTTCTTTATAATTTATTTTTATTTTCTGTACATTAATGTTTTGCTTGCATATATGTCTGTGGATGTCAAATCTTGGAGTTATAGACAGTTGTGAGCTACCATGTGGGTGTTGGGAACCTGGGTCTTCTGGAAGAACAGTCAGTAATCTTAACCACTGAGTCATCTCTCCAGCCCCCCATTTCAGATTCCTTAAGACCAAGGGTAGGAGTTGAGGGGATAGAAATGTTATTTGAAAAAGCCATTGTAGGGGGCTAAAGAGATGGCTCAGAGGTTAAGAACACTGACTGCTCTTCCAGAGGTCCTAAGTTCAATTCCCAGGTACCACATGGTGGCTCACAGCCATCTGTGATGTGATCTGATGTCCTCTTCTGGCATAAAGGCATACATGCAGGCAGAGCACTGTATAGATAATAAATAAATAAATCTGAAAGAAAGAAAGAAAAAGCCATTGTAGTGCTCATTGCAATAGTGATCACCAAACAATCCCTTTCCAATTTCTTTTGTTTTTTGGTGGGTTTTTTAGTTTTGTTTGTTTGTTTTTGAGACAGGGTCTCTCTCTGTAGCCTTGGCTGTCCTAGACTCATTTTGTAGGCCAGGCTGGCCTCGAACTCACAGAGCTCCTTCTGCCTTTGCCTCCCAAGTGCTGAGGTTAAAGGCATGTGCCACCAGCCCAGGTTCCCTTTCTACTTTCAATTGCAATCCTTATATTCCTTATATTGTCTCTCTCAAAAATGTTGGAAAAAAAACTGGGTGTGGTGGCATACACCTTTAATCCTAATACTCAGGAGGCAGAGGTAGGTGGATCTTTATAAATTCAACGCCAGTCTGGTCTACAAAGTAAGTCCAGGACAGCCAGGGCTGTTACACAGAGAAACAAACAAACAAACAAACAAACAAAACAAGGAAAAAAGAAAGAAAGAAAAAATAGCTATACAAAAAGAAAAATTAGCTATGTCACTACAAAGGCTTAGCCAGGCATGGTGGCGCACACCTGTAATCCTAGCACTTGGGAGGCAGAGGCAGGCAGATCGGTGTGAGTTCAAGGCTAACCTGGTCTACAAAGCTACTCCAGGGCAGCCAAAGCTACACAGATAAACTGTCTCAAAACACCAAAAACAAAACAAAACAAAACAAACAAAGGCTTGAGAGACAAGAGGCATAGAAATTAAGAAAACAGGATATGTTCAACTGGGCACCTATGGTACCTAATGAAATTGACGATCAAGATAGACATCCCATTGACAATGGGTAAGAAGCTCAGCTTGCTAACATGGAGCTGGCATGAAATTCCAGTGCTTAAGAGTCAACTTTATGTGTGCATGCATAAAGATCTAATTGTACCTTGATAAACAGAAAGGGGAAATAAGATTAGTCAAAAGACACTGAATGGTAGAAAAAACTGCTAAGGTAGACCAACCTGTATACTTCAGAGATGGTTTAACATCAGGATGGAACTCAGGGAACGTGTTGCATTGGGGAAGAGGTTTTGAGTATATTTCCACAGGTGATGAAAGACTATGAGCTCCATCAAAATTGAAAATGATTCAATCTGAAGGCAGACTGGAAAACCTTGGTGCTGAAATGGATATTTGCTGAAAGATAGATGACCAGGACAGCAGTTATGAAGGAACATCATATCAACAGATCTTCATAAGGATATTTGGACTCTTTTTTTGTTTGGGCTTTTAGTTTTTCAAAACAGGGTTTCTCTGTGTAGCCTTGGCTGTCCTGGACTCACTTTGTAGACCAGGCTGTCCTCGAACTCACAGTGATCCGACTGCCTCTGCCTCCTGAGTGCTGGGATTAAAGGTATGCCCCACCATACCCTGGCAACATTTGGACTCTTAAATTGGTGGGATTGATAATTGTTTTTATTGTAACAATTAAACTGTGTACAATCTTTAGCTTAAACAGAAAGGAAGATGTAGCAGAATTTGAACTTAGAACATGGTTGCTTTGGAAAGAGATCACATTCAAAGACCTTCTAGGTAGACTTTCATAATTAGACTGTAGGCATGTTAGGCACAGCTCAATAAAGTGGCAAACAAAACATGAGATCAGGTAGGGTAGCAGTGGCACATGTTTTTAATCCCAGCACTCAGGCAGAGACAGGTGGATCTCTATGAGTTCAAGGCCAGCCTGGTATAAAGAGTAAGTTCCAGGACAGCCAGGGCAACACAGAGAAACTGTGTCTCGAAAAGCCAAAAAACAAAAATAAAGGGCCGGGGGGGGGGGGCATGGTGGAAATCAATCACCCTTGCCCCAGTTCTGTGTCCCACGGCCTGGCAGAGGTCCCCCACCCCCACCGCCTCCCTTGTCTAATCTGTCAGCTTAGCTACAGACAGGGTCTGGTCTTCCTTGGGGCTTCTGTTCTCTTAAAATTGTGACTGGTAGAACCCTGAGACCTGAGGATTCCGGGGTTGAGATGGAGACAGTAAACAAAGGAAGGTGTGTCTGGGGACCTGAGGAGATTTTCCCCAGACGGGTCAGCCCCCTCTGGAGCAGGAAGGCTCCAGAGAGGAGGGATGCTTAGGGGATCCTTAATGGGAAAGAGGTGGGGGGAAGTGATAAACCACAGGGGAAGTAAGAGAAACTTAGCCACAGCCACAACCGCTCGTGCCATTTGAGAGCCTGGGTCGCACAGGAGCCGGTCCAGGTGGGATGGGGGGGCTCCCCGAGGCCTTGGGGGCTTGCACTTCCCACCAGGTGGGATCAGGGGCCCAGGGTCCAGTTTACTGTGGGGAGGTAGGTGAGACAGTAAAAAGGGGTTTGGAGGGGCAAGAGGAGAAAGTGAGTCTGGGTCAGCAGAAACTATCAGGGACATATGCTCTGTATCCCTGGGGTGAGGGGGGCACCCAGGGTGTCCCCAAAACCGGCCACATGAGTGGTACATGGTGAAGTAGTTGCCAAGAGATAGGACAACCCAGTGCCTTCTGGGTAGTTGAACAGACACAGGGTTATAATCCAGTTCCTTAGAGATGAGCTATGTGGTGTTAGGTAAAACGTTGGGTGACTCAGAGCTACTCTTTTGTTTTCTATTCATCAGGAAGGGCTGAGCCCATACCTCACAGGGTGTGAAGAGAATACAGCTCAAGGACTTCCAGCCGAGAGGAGGACTGGTATGTGGACAGTAGCTGGCCTGCTGTGGCTTAGAAAGGAAAAGGCTTCCGGGTCACAGGTCACAGGCTCTCCCTGGGGGGGGGGGCTCAGGGTGGGGGGTACTGACTGACCTCTGGGAACTAGTGAATGTAAAAAGCAGACAAGATGCCATCATAGATGCTGAAAAGGAGCTAGGGCTGGGGAAACGGCTCAGTCAGTAAACAGCTTGCTGTGTAAACGTGAGGACCTCACACATACATGTAAATCAAATATGAATAAACCATAAGCGGCAACAAATAAAAGGCAGGCATAAGTCCTACACTGTTGAAATGCCCATGCTGTGGCAGCAAAGACAGGCAAGTTCCCGAGGCTCAATGCCAGGCTAGCTCACCTGACAAGGTCCAGGTCAATGAGAGACCCTGTCTTAAAAACAACACACAGAACAACAACAAAAAACAAAACAAAACAAAACAAAACAAAAAAACACCCCAAGCTGGCGTGGTGGCGGACTCCTTTAATCCCAGCACTCGGGAGGCAGAGGCAGGAGGATCACTGTGAGTTCGCTGTGAGTTTGAGGCCAGCCTGGTTTACGAAGCGAGTCCAGGACAGCCAAGGCTACATAGAGAAACCCTGTCTTGAAAACAAAAACCAAAACCCCAAAAGGTGAAAGGCTGTGTGGTATTTGCAGAAGGACATCTGAGGTAATCTTCAGGCCTACACACACACACACACACACGCACGCACGCACGCACGCACGCACGCACGCACACCCCTACACACTCACACACACACAGGACTCAAGTGACTGGGAGCCTGGACAGAGTAGGGATACTACAGAAACAGAGATACGGACACAGGCCTTGAGGGGAGAGGACAGGAGGCCACTAGAACAGAACACTTGGCTCCTGCCCATGATATAGACAGAAGTGAGGTTCCAGAGGACAGGAAAAAGGAGATGCCCTGTCTTAGTCACTCTTCTATTGCTGTGAAGAGACACCATGACCAAGACAACACTTAGAAGAGAAAGCATTTAATTGGGGACTTGCTTACCGTTTCAGAGATTTAGTCCACTATCAACATAGAGGCATGCTGGCAGGTGCCCAGAGCGATAGCTGAGAGTTCCACATCCTGATCTGTAAGCAGAGAGAGACTCTGGGCTTGGTGTGGGCTTTTGAAACCTCAACCCCCACCCGCCTGGGCCACCACACCTGGTCTTATGTGGTGTTTATGTATGCTAGACAAGCACACTACCAACTTAGCCACACCCAAGCCCCTAATAGGCTGTCTTTTTAATGTACACACTAGTGCTTTAAAGGCTCTGAGATGTCCTGCGGGCACTGTATGTTTCATTTTGATGAGGCCAGCATCCCATTTCCCCCAGATCCTCAGGCAGGGTTTGAGGATGCAGCAGGGTTGTGCAGTGGGAAAGAGACATTGATGAGGGATGTGCACCAGCCATGGGTCCGAGCCTACTCCGGCCCAGCTTCTCTGCTGAGCCCATACCCGTTCATGCTGGGTGCACCAGAGATGCAGCGATGGGGTCTCAGGACTGGATTTCTCCTCCGTAACAGCAGCTGTTGCCCCTGGCTTTGGGAGTCTTGCTGGCTTCAGAACAATGGAAAACAGAAACATCCACACACCCCCAGAGAACAATGCAGCGGTCCAATCAAGTCCTGGTCTGAGTTCCACCAAAAAGAAGACTGATTCGGAGCCCACTGTGTCAGCCAGTCAGGTGGGCAGACCTTCATGTCTGGTTCTGATTAGCTTTCCTAGACACTTGGTCCCTTCCTGCCTTTCTTTGGTTAATTGGTTGGTTGGTTTGATTGGTTTTTTGAGACAGGGTTTCTGTGTAGCCCTGGCTGTCCTGGAACTCTCTCTGTAGACCAGGCTGACCTCGAACTCAGATCCATCTGCCTCCACCGCCCGAGTGCTGGATGTGTGCCACCACATCCAGCCTTCAGGTATTTTTCTTTCTTTCTTTCTTTTTTGTTGTTGTTGTTGTTTTGTTTTTTCAGACAGGGTTTCTCTGTGTAGCCTGGGCTGTCCTGGACTCACTTTGTAGGCCAGGCTGGCCTCGAACTCACAGCAATCCGCCTGCCTCTGCCTCCTGAGTGCTGAGATTCCTAGGCATTTCTTTAATCCAATCAAATTGACAATCTAGGCTCCCAACAAAGCCACCATGTTAATACTCCACGAGGGGAGGCAGAGCCCCTATGATCCAGCCCTCTTTCCTCACACCACCCAGCTGGTAACCAACCAGGCTCTCAATATGTGAGTCTGTGGGGGACATTTCACACATGCCGAGAGCCTTTTAGGGGAAAGCTGGGCAACCACTCTGGGCCTCTCTTTTCCCACATCCCATTCATTTTCTCGGAGTGCTGACCCTGCTAGTTAATTAGTTCTGTGACCTAAGAGAATCCCTGTACCCGTTTCAGCCTTGTGTGTGTGTGTCATGGTACCGATTACCTGGATTAAGTCCGTTGAGGCCCTGCCTCCTGGAAGGTACCTACTAGAATTGGCTCCCACCAGAATCTTTTGTTAAAACAACTTCATCCATTGGTTAATGAGGTGTTTTGCTGTCTTCTGAGGAGCTAGGTTGGCTTAAGGCCCACCCTACCAACAACTGATGGTCAAGATGGAGATTAAAGATAAAAAAAAAAAAAAAAAAAAAATCACCTGGAAAGATGGCTCAGTGGTTAAGAGCTTAACCTGCTCTTCCAGAGGTCCTGCGTTCAATTCCCAGCAACCACATGGTGGCTCACAACCATTTATAATGTGATCTGATGCCCTCTTCAGCAGATAAGGCACTCATATACAATAAATAAAATAAATAAATCTTTAAAAAAAAAAAAAGCCAGGGGCGGGGGAGTGGGGGCCATGGTGGCACATAACGGTAAACTCAGGATTCAGGCTAAGGCAGGAGGATGTCAAGTTCAAAGCCAGCATGGGCTATATACCACCACCATTGTCTCAGAGAGCTGAGGTACCCAATGCCCAGACTATAGAATGATGCTACTGTGCAAGGCATCGTTCCTCACCCACTGGCACTCTCCCAAACAGCCCTGAAGGCCGTGCCTTGGCTTATATTCTGGTTGGCCTCCACTTTTATGCCATAGACCATCATGCTAAGCAGCGGGGCCAGGCCCACCACCTACTGCCTCACCGCCTGGTCTTTCTCTTAACTTCTCTCCTATGCCTCCCCAACAGAGGCAAGGACATGAGGGTGGGCAAGGAGGGACAGGAGAAGTGCCCCAGTGCCTGGCTCCAGGTCAGCCCTTGAGCCCTGCCCAGACACATCATATCTTTTTTTGTTGGTTTGTTTGTTTTTCTTTTTTAAATATATATATATATATATTTTTTTTTTTTTTTTTCAAGACAGGGTTTTCTCTGTGTAGCCTTGGCTGTCCTGGACTCCCTTTGTAGACCAGGCTGGCCTCGAACTCACAGCAATCCGCCTGCCTCTGCCTCCCGAGTGCTGGGATTAAAGGCATGCTCCGCCACGCCTGGCTTTTCTTTTCCTTTCCTTTCTTTTTCTTTTTTTTAAGATTTATTATGTATACAGTATTCTGCCCACATGTATGACACAAGAAGGCACCAGATCTCATTACAGATGGTCATGAGCCACCATGTGGTTGCTGGGAATTGAACATGGAACCTTTGGATGAGCAGACAGTGCTCTTAATCTCTGAGCCACCTCTCCAGCCCCACATCACATCTCTTGTTTCAGGCCCGCCTTGCAGATGCCTCAGGAAAGGATAGTGGAAAGCAGCCTGTAGCTCCCAGGGGACCAGAGAGGGAGCTCCAACACACAGGATCATCCCAGGAGGGGTCAGGAGAGCTTCAGACCCAGCAGCAGAGGCCCTCAGCAAGACCAGGGTGAGTTTCGGGGGGCTTCCCATAAAAGGGAGTGTGGGGAGAACCAAGAACTTGCAGGCTAAGGCAGATCTAGCAACTGCAGCACTCTAGGCTGTTCCCCCTCTTCCTACTTCTTCCCCCCCTCCTCCCTCCCCACATTAGGATTAAACCCAGGTCCTTGCAGATGCCAGCTTGGCACCTACCTCCCTCACTGATCCATACCCTTGACCCATTTCAGAGGAGCAATCAAACTAAATTATTTCTTTTTGTTTTTGTTTTTGTTTTTTGAGACAGGGTTTCTCTGCGTAGCCCTGGCTGTCCTGGACTCACTTTGTAGACCAGGATGGCCTCAAACTCACGGGCACCACGCCTGGCCCAAACTAAACTATTTCTATCTACCCTCTGTCTACTCATTCCTACCAGGCCACAGCTGCCTTCTGTAATAAGAATTCTGAGCGGGGGAGGGGGTGGGGGGATGGGGGGGGGGGGGGGACGGGGGGGGGGGCGCGGCGGCGGCAGTAGCAGCGCACGCCTTTAATCCCAGCACTCAGGAGACAGAGGCAGGTGGATCGCTGTGAGTTCGAGGTCAGCCTGGTCTACAAAATGAGTCCAAGACAGTCAAGGCTACACAGAGAAACCCTGTCTCGAAAAACCAATCCCAGCACTCATGACGCAGAAGCAAGCGATCTCTGAGTTTGAGGCCAGCCTGGACTACAAGTCCAGGACATCCAGGGCCATTACACAGAGAAACCCTGTCTTGAAAGGCCAAAAAAAAAAAAGAAAGAAAGAAAGAAAAGAAAAGAAAGAAAGAAAAGAAAAGAGAGGGAAGGAAGGAGGAAGGGAGGGAAGGAAGGGAGGAAGAAAGAACAGAAATATGTTTTGTTTTAATCCCAGGTGTGGGGATATAAGGCAGCTTCGCAGCAGCTGACTACAATTTGCCTCGTGCTCTAGCAGAGGCATGGTTTTGCCAGCTGCAGGTAGCTTCTGCAATTGTGTGATGTTTGGAATTCTGGGAATTTTTCAGAGGGTATATAAATGCTCGACACACACCCCCCCCCATAGGCGGAGTGGGTGGGTGGTTGTTGGTTGCTGTTGGTCAAGGTCAGTTAACTGTGTACAAAGAAGAAATAAGAAGAAATCAGATATCCTGACAGTGAAGATCAAACTTGCCCCAAGGAACCTGATGCCCCTAATCAGCAGACAGTAATCTAACTGTCTGGGACCTCTTTCCTTTTCTTCCTATCCTTTTCTCTCTCTTATCTAGTGTTAGGGGGTTGAAAGGGTGGAAGAAAGAAGAGCCCACAAAGTAGTAAGTGCCAGTTACATTTTTCTATATGACTTTTGTTGTCGTTTTGTTTTTCGAGACAGGGTTTCTCTGTGTAGCCTTGGCTGTCCTGGACTTGCTTTGTTGTGGATCAGGCTGGCCTCGAACTCACAGCGATCCACCTGCCTGTCTTTCCCGTGTGCTGGGGTTAAAGGTGTGCGCCGCCACCGCCCGGCTATATATGTGACTTTTTCAGGGGGAGTTTGTTTCTTGTTCAGCTTCAGATCCCTCCTGCCTGGTCCCAGCCCTGACACGTGCATGGTTAGATGCTCAGTAACATTTATTCACTAAATCAATAGAAGAATGAACAACAAGATGATGTCAGTGGGCAAGGCTTACAGGCACATGTACTCGGAGTGTGGAGGTGGAAAGATTGGTAGCACAAGGCTAGCCTCAACTACATAATAAGTTCCAGGCCATCTCAGACCACTTAAGACATTGCCTAAGGAAGGAAGGGGGGAGCAAGGGGTTGGTGAAGAAGAGAAATTCCAGATTAAAGAGAGGATAGACACAGATCCAAACCCTGATGACATCTTTAGCTTGAGGACCCTGGGCCTAAGACTCTCAACCTTTCTGAATCCTGGTTCTTTCTGATTTTTTTTATGGTGTTTTGTATGCGTGTAAGCAAGTGTGTATGCACATGGGTGCTCATGTGTGTATGTGAGTGTGTGTGTTACTGGCGATTGAACCCAGGGCCTTGTGCATACGAGCCAAGTACTGTACCAGTTGAACTATATCCCCAGCCCCACATAAAGTCAGTCTCTCTGCCTCTGCCTCTGTCTCTGTCTCTCTCTCTCCCGGTAGTGGTGAGAGAGGCAACACAGAATCTCGTGCAGCCCAGGCTGCTCTTGAACCCCTGACCCTCTCTCTCTCCCTAATGGCTAGTGGGTTACAGGTGTGCACCATCAGCAGCACACACTCCTCCTCTTTCTAAAAAACAACCAACATTAAAAGGGTTAAACTCTAGCCACCTCAACATCCACATCAAGGTACCTGCCTGAGACTTAAGAGTGTGTATCAGGTCTTCATTTAGTCCTCCAGGAAGTAAGTATGCACCCCTGGTATGGCTAGTCCTCACAAGCATTCTGGGAGAGCAACACCCAGGCTGAGTTAAAGTCCTTTGTTTACTCTTTCCACAAGGAATCCGTCATCTCTGGCAACCCAGCCTGGCAGGGACTGTGTGACCTCTGAAGGGCAGCCACAGCCAGCCTTGCAGACCAAGAACCAACAGGAGAGAAGGAAGAGCACTGAGGCCAAAGAGATTCATCCCACTGAGAGCTGCCAGGTAACCCCAGGAGATTGGGGAGAAGGGCATGGGCACCATGTGGGGGGCAAAAGGGGCCCCCTGTGCCCTCAACACACATGCTTGTGTTTGCTGGGTGGTTCTGAGACTTGGAATCAAAGTGTCCTTCAGGTCTTGTTTACAGAGAGGTCCCTCTGGGTGTCCTGGAGACAGGGCAGGGATGAGGATGCTGTGACAGATGAAGCTGGGAGGTGCTGGGTTTAAGAGAGTGGCTGTGTGTGACCCCGTCCATCTGTCCATTGTGTGTGTGTGTCTGTGTCCCTGCCCCCTGCCCCCATGTCACCTCTGTGTGTGTGTATGTGTGTGTGTGTGTCCCCCAGCCCTGCCCCCCATGGTCCCCTACACACTGCAAGGCATGTTGGCTTTCCCATTTGTTTATTTTTCTCATTATTACATTTATTTACAAAAGAAAATAATGTAACAGCCCAACACAACATTCTCGGATTTTCTTATCTTTTTTTCATTTAGTTTTTCCGAGACAGGGTTTCTTTGTGTAGCCATAGCTGTCCTGGAACTTGTTCTGTAGAGCCTCGAATTCAGGGAGACTCACCTGCCTCTGCCTCCTGAGTGCTGGAATTAAAGGTGTGCATTCTTGGTTTTTCATCATATTGAAGCTTACCCCCAAATCAAAATCTTCCTTCTTTCTTTCTTTCTTTAAGACAGGGTCTCACTATGGCTAACCTAGCATTTGCTATGTAGACCAGCCAGGCCTTGAACTCAGAGCCCTCTGCCTCCTAAGATCAAAGGGATTTGCCATCATACCTAAATTACTTACTAGGCAGTTTCTCCCTCTCTCTCTCTCTCCTCTGTTGAGGGAGAGTTTCTCTGTGTAGCTGTGACTGTCTTGGACTCACTCTGTAGACCAGGCTGGCCTTGAACTCACAGAGGTTCACCTGCCTCTGCCTCCCAAGTGCTGGGATCAAAGGCGTGCGCCACCACAACCCAGCAACTTGGCAGTTTCTTTTTTTTTTTTTTTTTTTTTTTTCCGAGACAGGGTTTCTCTGTGTAGCCTTGGCCATCCTGGACTCACTTTGTAGACCAGGCTGGCCTTGAACTCACAGCGATCCGCCTGCCTCTGCCTCCCGAGTGCTGGGATTAAAGGCGTGCGCCACCACGCCCGGCAACTTGGCAGTTTCTTAATGAGCTGAAGTCACATGGACCATGAGAGCCTTTCTACTTTCTCAGGGTTTCATGGCGATGAAACACCATGACCAAAAGCCAGTTGGGGAGAAAAGGGTTTATTTGGCTTATGTTTCCATAGTATAGTCCATCATTGAGGAAGCCAGGGTAGGAACTCAAACAAGGCAGGAACCTGGAGGCAGGAACGGACGCAGAGGACATGGAGGGGTGCTGTTTCCAGGGATGGCACCACTCACGATGCCCCACCCCCACTCCATCAGTCACTAATTAAGAAAATGTCCTCAGGCTTGCTTACAGGCTAATTTGTTGTTGTGGTGGTGGTGGTGGTTTTAGTTTTTTGTCTTTTTTGTTTGTTTGTTTTTCAAGACAGGGTTTCTTTGTGTAGCCTTGGCTGTCCTGGACTCACTTTGTAGACCAGGCTGGCCTCAAACTCACAAAGATCCACCTGCCTCTGCCTCCTAAGTGCTGGGATTAAAGGCATGAGCCACCACACCCGGCCTGGAGGTATTCTTTTTCTTTTTCTTTATTTTTTTAATATTTTATTTAATTTTAATTTATGTGTGTTGGTGTGAGGGTATCAGATCTTGGAGTTACAGACAGTTGTGAGCTGGCATGTGGGTGCTGGAAATTGAGCCAGGGTCCTTTGGAAGAGCAGGCAGTGCTCTTAACCACTGAGCCATCTCTCCAGCCCCTGGAGGCATTTTCTTATTTGAGGTTCCCTCCTCTCAGATGACTTTAGCTTGTGTCAAGTTGACATAAAGTTATCCAGCACACACTCCTAGGTATTTTCCCAAGAGAAATGAAACAAAACATCCATACAGAGATCAGTATTGATAGGGATATCAATACCACATAGGTAACAAGAGTTATAGGTGTGTTACCCATAATCATCAAAAAATAGGGAACAATTCAAATATCCATGAGTGGCTGTGTGGAGAGACACGCAATGGAATCCTGTTCAGAAACAGAAACAAAGGCAGGCGGTGGTGGTGCATGCCTTTAATCCCAGCACTCAGGAGGCAGAGGCAAGGCGGACTGCTGCAAGTTCGAGGCCAGCCTGATCTACAAAGGGAGTCCAGGACAGCCAAGGCTACACAGAGAAACCCTTGTCTCAAAGAAAGAACAGAAAACAACAACAACAACAAAAGATTCCCCCCACACAATGAGGGGATGAAGCCAGGCGTGGGTGGCGCACGCCTTTAATCCCAGGACTTGGGAGGCAGAGGCAGGCGGATCGCTGTGAGTTCGAGGCTAGCCTGGTCTACAAAGTGAGTCCAGGGCTGCCAGAACTGTTACACAGAAAAAACCCTGTCTCGAAAAACAAAACAAAACAACAACAAACCAATGAGGGGATGAAGAAGTGGCAATAGCAGGTAAGAGCGCTTGCTTGGGGGAGTTCAGTGCCCCAAACCCGCATGGTGACTCATAACCAACTGTAACTCTAGGATCTGATGCCCTCTCCCGACCTCCAAAGGCATCTACATACATGAGACATACACTCACACTGACACATACACATAAATGTCTTTAGGGGGGAAATTATACACAGACACAGACACAGACACACACACACACACACACACCATAGAAGAGGAGTGTGTGGGTTCTCTCCTTTGAAACCCCCCTTAGAAGTCAGATAATAGCTCCTCTCAGGCCATCTTCTTGATTTCCCACTCAGAGAAACACAGACCATGATCCGGGGAAACCATGCACCTCAGACAGCAGGAGTCAGCCACCAGACGATGAGCCTCCCAGTGAAGCAGGCCTCCCACAGGTCAGACTGAAGGAGCCCGTGGCAGCACCCAGTTCAGGGACACACAAGAACAGCCCCCAGGAAGCAGTGCCCCCCAAGCCCATGGCAACTGCACATGAGAGGAAGGCCCCTCCCCTCGTGCCATCTGCACCAGGATCTCGAACACACAAAGACAGGTAAGTCATCCTCCAGGGCCGCCCCCGCCCTGTTCCTTGCACCTAAGGGTGGCTCTTCAGCTACTTAACACTAGAGGTAAAGCTAGGCAGCTAGCTCAGTTGGTGAAGTAGGACCTGTGCAAGTGGAAGGAGCTGAGAGTAATTCCCCAGGTAAAAAAGCTGGGCACAGGGGCATGTGTTTGTAATCCCAGCACTAGGCAGATGGACACAGGTGGATCCTGGGACCGTGGCTGGCCAGCTGGTCTAGCCAGGTCCAGGTCAATGAAAGGTCATGTCTCAAAACAAGATGGAGGATGAGGAGGTAGTTCAGTGGGTGAGGGTATTTGCTGACAAACTGAAGACCGAAATTCAATCCCTGGGGACTCACATAGCGGAAGGAGAAAACTGATTTGTGCAAGTTGTCCTCTGGCCTCCACACTTGTGCTGTGGAATAAACACACACACACACACACACACACACACACAAAGATACACACAGACACACACACATAGATACACACATACAAAGACACACACACACAGACACACACACACACAGACACACACACACACACAGACACACATAGATACACACACCCACACGAAGACACACACACATGCACACACACACACCAACAAATGCCTAGCCAGCGATTTGGCCCAGCAGGTAAAAGTTTTGGCCACGAAGCGTGCGTGGTGACTTGAATTTGGTACCCCAGAGACTCACATAGTAGATGAAGAAACTGACAAACTGTCTTCTGACGTGTGCTAACACAAAACGAATAAACAGTTTTTAAAAACTACAAATATAAAATAGTGAGGCATTTTGTGTTTCTGGCCCACTGAAGCCCCTTGGGGAAGTCACCTCCCCTGGGCATCAGTTTTCCCCATCTTTGGTCTATGGATCTGTATATGTAAGTGACTCAGTGGAGGGGACACTGAAGTAAAGACTAAGGGATGAGGTTAGGGTAGCAGGACTGAGTGTGCTGGGGCTCAGGGTCAGTGTGGGGTGCAACTGGCTGACCTGCAACCCTGTTCCCCCTTCTCCTTGTTTCTTCTCTGTTTAGAGGTGAGGCTGTGGAAACCAAGGCAACCCGCAAGGTCTCTTCCTCCTCCAGTAAGTAGAGCCAGAGTGGGGATGGGTGGATAGAAGGGGACCAGGGGAGATTGGGAGGGCAGGTGCTGGGGACAGAAACATTCCCAGTCAGACTGGGGAAGGTGTGCGTGTGCTATGTGTGTGTTTATGTCCCATCCTTTATACTTTTTTGGGCGGGGCTTTCGAGACAGGGTTTCTGTATAGCCTTGGCTGCCCTGGACTCGCTTTGTAGACCAGGCTGGCCTCGAACTCAAAGCGATCCACCTGCCTCTGCCTCCCGAGTGTTGGGATTAAAGGCGTGCGCCACCACGCCCGGCTCCTTTATACATTCTTATTTATTTATTTATTTATTTATTTATTTTTTATTTTTTCTTTTTCTCTTTCTTTTTTTTTTTTTTTTTTTGTCTTTTTGTTTTTTGAGACAGGGTTTCTCTGTGTAGCCTTGGCTGCCCTGGACTCACTTTGTAGACCAGGCTGGCTTCGAACTCACAGCGATCCACCTGCCTCTGCCTCCCAAGTGCTGGGATTAAAGGCGTGCACCACCACTCTCAGTTTTATTTTATTTATTTTAAAAAAGATTTATTAATTATGTATACAGTCTTTTGCCTGCACATATGCCCAGAAGAGGGCACCAGATCTCATTATAGATGGTTGTGAGCTACCATGTGGTTGCTGGGGATTGAACTCAGGACCTTTGGAAGAATAGCCGGTGCTTTTAACCTCTGAGCCATCTCTCCAGCTCCCGTTTTTTAAAAATTTTATTTAAGTAAGTATATATGTACGCATATGTGTATGTATGTATTATTTATTTTGAGTTTTTGAGACAGGGTTTCTCTATGTTATCTTGGCTATCCTGGACTCTCTTTGTAGACCAGGCTGGCCTCAAACCCACAGTGATCTCCCTGCGTCTGCCTCCCGAGTACTGGGATTAAAAGCATGCACCACCACGCCCAGGTTCTTTTTTTTTTTTTTTTTTTTGTTTTTCGAGACAGGGTTTCTCTGTGTAGCCTTGGCCATCCTGGACTCACTTGGTAGACCAGGCTGGCCTCGAACTCACAGCGATCCGCCTGCCTCTGCCTCCCGAGTGCTGGGATTAAAGGCGTGCGCCACCACGCCCGGTTCCAGGTTCTTTATTTTATTATTGAGATAGGGTTTCTCTGTGTAGTCTTAGCTAGCCTTGAACTCACTGAATAGAGCAGGCTGGCCCCAAACTCAGAGATCTGCCTCTCTATTAATTCTTTTGTTTGTTTGGTTTTGGTTTTTCGAGACAGGGTTTCTCTGTGTAGCCTTGGCTGTCCTAGACTCACTTTGTAGACCAGGCTGGGCTTGAGCTCACATCGATCCATCTGCCTCTGCCTCCCGAGTGCTGGGATTAAAGGAATACACGACCGCCACCCAGCAAAATTTTTAAAATTCCATGTACTACTGCGTGTACAGACAGGCCACACAAGTCCCATGGCACAGGGTTGGAGGTTTTTTCCTTCCACTATGTGGGCCCTGGGGATCAAACTCAGGGTTAGGGGTGAGTGTCTCTACCTGCTGAGCCATCTTGAAGTCAATTTTGGCTTTTTTAGATAGGGTCTCCTGTAGCCCTAGAACTCCTTATGTTGCTGAAAATGACCTCAAATCCTGACCCCTCTGGATTTTGTGTGTGTGCTGGGACTGAGTACATGAGCATGCTGCTGGGCCTGGTGCTTCTGCTTCTTGAGTGGGCAGTCAGAACTGGGGTGACACTCTGGAACCCCTGAGTCCATCTCCAGACTGTGCCACACCCACATGGATGTGCCCTCCGTCTTTTGCCCACAGCTCCAACCCACAGCTTCTCCACACATCTGCTGGCTTCCAGCCATGCCCACTCCACTAGCTCTGCCACTTTCAGGTCTCTGAGCTGACGGTAAACGCTTAGAATTCCCAGCCTGCCATCAAAAGACGCCTTAGCCCTTCTTCACCCAGAGGCTCATCGAAGGTAGCTCCAAACTGCTCCTGATTTCCTCTCATCCTTCTACGACCCCTCCCTGCCCTGCAAGGCTGCTTCTGAGCCGATCCCCCTCCCCACCCTCACCCAGGCCAAGCTCCTTCCTTGTAGAGGGAGGCCCCGGAATTGTCACTCAAACACACAGGACACTGTGTCTAGCTACTCTGGGGAGATTTCTGTTCTGTGGATTTCGCCAAGCTTATTTCCCCTGGACCTTTACACACGCTGTCCCCTATGCCAGACTTCCTGCCCATAGATGCTGTCTGTCATGGCTAACTCCAAGAAGTCATTTAGGCTTCAACTTAAATGTCACACTCGGCAAGACTTTTCCCTGACCTTCAATCTCAGGAATTCTACCAATTATGGTACTCTCATAATGATCCTATTTTTGTTATCTTTGTAGTACTTTTTAGTGGGGGGGGGGGGGAAGCTGTGTTTGCCTGCATATTTGGCTGTGCACCACATGCAAGCAGTTCTCAAGGAAGCCAGAAGAGGGCGACAAGATGCCCTGGGACTAGAGTTACATACTACTAGGAGCCTTCAGGTGGGAGCTGGGATTAAAGGTGTGCTGCACCTGCACATGCTTTATCTAAAGGAAGCAAGGGCTAGGGAGGCACTTCCAGAGGTGCAAGGGCTCCTGCTGTAAGGCCTCCAGTTCCACCCTTTAACACAAGGAAAAGGATTCTGACTGGCAAGCTGCTCGGCCTCAGGATAGCCTGACCCCAGGGGTGGGAGGGGCCAGATGTAGGCATGGCTGGTTCTATGGAATGAATGAGAGACAGTATTTGACATGAACATTATGTGCTGGGAACACCTGTGTGAAACAGGCATCTGGGGTGAGGCAAGCTCACTGCCAGCTGTGTGAGCTGCAACAAAGGAAATTGGCTCACTCAGGAAAATAGCTTGCAGGTAGAAGGTGGTGAGTCACTCAGGGGCCAGAACACTGCTCCTGGAGATTTGGAGCTGCTCCTCCAGGGATTTGGAGAGAAAAGGGCCGTCTGAGCATCCCCAGAGGCTGTGGGGAAGGCTAGAAGCTCTGCAGGCCAGTCAGCCTGGCTGGAGGTATCCCCCGTGTCCTCCCTTCTCCTCAGGAGGTGAGAGATGTGGAGAGGAAGGAACTGAGCCAAGGGCAGAAGCAACGACAGCAGGCTCTCGCAGCTGCAGGCACCCAGGGCTCTGGGAGCCACCGACGGGGCTTCATGAAGTGTCTCCTGGAGGCAGAGGAGCAGGAGGAAACCACCCACCGGAGGACTTTGAAGACCCGGTCCCTGACAAGCCGGAGGTCCCCCAGGACCTTGACTTCTGTATCTACCTCAGGCCCCATCAACAGCTCAGTTCCAACCTTACCTCTCACCCTGCATGAGTCCTCCACCTCAGCTCCAGCTACTGTCCCACCGTGGGTCAGACAACCAGCCCATGGGCAAGCCCCAGCCACTATGGGGTCCCCTGGCTCAGTCCTGTCAGCTCCCACCCAAGACCTGAGCTGGAGATGGCCAGAGTTCTTGCCCCAGAGCAATGAGAGAAGCCTGAACTACGCCAAGCCACGGTAGGAACCACCTCCATTGGCCCGCCATCTTGGCAGGGCCCCACACTCTGGTCCTGGGCCCTATTCCTGTTCATCCTCTCACTAGCCGTGTCCCCCGCCCCCCTCCTCTGTCTCCTTCCTGTGCTTTCCAGCAGAATATCCTCCATGTTCCTGTCTCCTTTCCGCTCTTCCTTCCTCTCTCCCCTCCTTTCTGGTGCTGGGAGTGGAAATCAGAGTCACACATACTAGGCAAGTGCTGTAGCCCTGCTTTGCACCCCAAGTCCCCCACCAGCATCACCACCAAAGGGACCATCTGTGGCTCCTTTGTCTAACTCCCTTGCGTCTGTCTCTTCCTGTCGCTTGTGACTTCAACACCACACAGTCCCTCAGGGAAGTTTCTCTAATCTCTGTGCCCTGGCTTCCTCTCCCCTGTCCTTGGGTCGCCTTGGCAGGGCAAGGAGCAGAGGCAGGCAGGAGGTGGTTGCAAGCTGTCCTGGGCCTATTGTCCTCCTGCAGGCAGGAACCGGAAGAGCATGGCCTCTTGAAACTGTATCAAAGCTGGGAGGAGCGGACTGAAGAGCACCTCACCCTGAAGCAGGAGGAAGGTGACCACCTCATACCATACCCCACTGTCCCCCGACCACTGTCCCCCGATCCACTGTCCCACACTGCTGTCCCCTGACCCACTGTCCCACACTGCTGCCCCCTGACCCACTGTCCCACACTGCTGTCCCTGACCGACTGTCCCACACTGCTGCCCCCTGACCCACTGTCCCACACCACTGCCCCCTGACCCACTATCCCACGCCACTGTCCCACACAGCTGTCCCCCAACCCACTATCCCACATTGCTGTCCCCTGACCCACTGTCCCACACCACTATCCCCCGCCACTGTCCCACACAGCTGCCCCCCAACCCACTGTCCCACACAGCTGTCCCCCAACCCACTGCCCCACAATGTTGCCCCCTGACCCACTGTCCCACACCACTGCCCTGCCCCACTGCCACACACTGTTGTCCCCCCTGACCCACTGTGTCACACTGCTGCCCACTGCCCCACTACACAAAGCAGTGGCCTCAGGGGCCAACTACACTTGGCCTAGGACACAGAAGAGGATGTGGGCCACCTCACCAATCCTCTTTAGAGGACTCTTGGAGGGGAGGCAGGGTCCCCCGGGAGCCCTACCCATCCTAGATAATCCCTTTCCATTTAATCGGGCCACCAGCCCTGAACAGGCCCTTACTTTCCAACACACCGTACCCCACCAACAAAACTGAAAAGTGGGGAGCTCCCACCGTGGAGGAGGTCTCTATGGACCTTGGGGATTCCCCCTCACCATTCTCTCTCATGTTGGGCTGGCCCTAAAAGAGTGGATGTGTGCTCTCTTATCTCCCACTCTTTCCTGGTTCCTAAAGTCTAGAACCTTCTTGACCACAGCGGCTCCTTTCCTCTGATTTTTCTGAATGTTTTCACTGACCCAAGGGACTAAAACAGAAATAGAACCAGGTACCTGCTGTTCTCCTCGTAACAGGCACACGTATGCACGCACAAAGCACACTACACACACAGCAGGACACACACCACCAAAAAACATGAAAGGCAGGAACGTCCTACCTGGTAACCCCGCCTCCTTTGACAGCCTTCCGCAGCTACTTCGATATCTTCAATGGTCCTGGCGAGGTGGATGCACGGAGCCTCAAGAACATCTTGCTCCTAATTGGCTTCAACCTTACCCCATCCCAGGTGGAAGAAGCCCTGATGAGTGCCGACGTGAATGGTGAGGCCTGGGGAGCGGCTGCAGCCTTGTGAGGCCCGTTAAGCAGTGTGTGCTCGGGCTGGAAGGATCCGCTGCTTGGCTTAAAGCTCTGGGTCAGAGTCCAGTGTCCCTAACATCTGAACCCATTGCGTCTGCATTTTCCTTCCACCCTGGGTCTCACAAAGTCTGTGGCTAATGTTCCCTGAATCACTGTGCAGCGCCACCTTCTGGTTAGGAGGACCTGCCTCCTAACCAATGGTGTAGTTGACCTCAGAAGCCCCTCCCCTCAGGCTCTGTACATCAACTGTCCCTCCATAACTCTTACATTTCTTTCTTCCTTTTGCTTTTTGAGACAGGAGTTCTCTGTGTAGCCCTGGCTGTCCTGCAACTTGCTCTGTCAACTAGGCTGGCCTTGAGCTCACAGAGATCTGCCTGCCTCTTGCCACCTGGGTACTGAGATTAAATGTGTGCTACCTTTGCTCAGTGACCCTTGCGTTTGTTTCTTTTACCAGCATTATGGCTTTGGTCAAGCCTAGCACTTTGTTAGGCCTCAGTTCCTCTATCTATAAAATGGAGCTGATAATGGCAAATCATGTTCTGTGAGATAAATGGGGCGAGTCAGGCAAAGGGTGGGGCAGAGCCTGTGGGTGGGGAGACCACAGGTACTAGCATTATCCACGCAACAGGTATGGGATGCCTTCTGTGAGCTTTCCCATGCAGGGCGCCAAGAATAGAGACTTGTAAGATGTGAGCCCTGCTGTCTCCCAGACAGTTAGTGTCACAGTGGAAGGGCTGGCACAAAAGTTAAGCAAAGCCACGGAAACATCAGTTATAGCACCTTGAAAGATGGGGGTCAGGAAGGCAGGTTTCCTGGAGGAGGTGCCACTCAAGCCAAGTGGTGCCAAGTTAAATAGGAGTCAGGGAAAGGAGGAGGAAGTAGTCCCTGGGAGATGGGCACAAGGCCCTTACATATGGCAGGGTAGGGCCATGTAGGACCCGCGTCCTGACCATTTCTCACCATTGCTCCCTCTGCCACTGCTGACTGCTCACACCCACTTCAATGGGGTGTAGCCAAGCAGTAGACTGTTAACCTAGGAAGTCTAATGTTCCCGGCTTTAACCCTAGCTGACCTAGCCCTGCCTCCACGTGGACTCGGCAAGAGCCTTTTCTCTGAGCCTGATGCCCCACCAGTGGCCGGGGTTAAGTCCTAAGCATTCTTACCCCTGACTTTAAGAACTGGAGACAGGGCCGGGCGTGGTGGTGCTCGCCTTTAATCCCACTTTAATCCCAGCACCCGGGAGGGAGAGGCAGGCGGATCGCTGTGAGTTGGAGGCCAGTCAGGTTTACAAAGCGAGTCTAGGACAGCCAAGGCTACACAGAGAAACCCTGTCTCAAAAAAAAAAAAAAAAGAAAGAAAAAAAGGAAAAAGAACCGGAAACAGCCTGAGTCCACTGGCAAGCAGCTCAGAGAACAACGTAGTTCCTACCTGCTTGAGCCCAGGGACACAGCATGGGACAAAATGTATAGTCCTTGTCTCTCAGAGTCTCTTTTAAGTTCCAGGTGTCACATGTGTGACAGGAGCTTTAGGAGACAGTCTAGCGAGGGCCCTGACCTGGTCTGAACCTCTTAGAAAGTGGAGGCAATAAGGCTTAGCTGGTAAGGGTGCTGAACATGGCAACCTGAGTTTGATGCCTGGGACACTCATAGAGGAGAAAACGACCTCCCAAAAGACAGTCTCGCCTCCACACCTGTGATGTGGCAAACATCTCTCTCTCTCTCTCACACACACACACACACACACACCCGCTCCTCACACATAAAAGCAATAAAATAATAAAAGTCTGACACTGAGTGGTGGCGGCACACACCTTTAAGTCCAGCACTCTGGAGGCAGAGGCAGGCTGATCTCTTGAGTTTGAGGCCAGCCTGGTCTACAGGGTGAGTTCCAGGACAGCCAGGGCTATACACAGAGAGACCCTGTCTCAAAAAAAAAAGAGTTAATAATAACAGTAACAACAATAATAATACCTCTAAGGAATCATGATGGGAGGAGGTGGCATCTGTGACCAGGAGGCAGCACATATGAAGACCTTGAACGGGGAAGAATGTGGCATGCTGGGAAAGCAGTTGTAATGCTGGGGAGCTTGGCAAGACATGAGGCCACTGACAGGAGTCTGGCTGGAGCCTTTAGGGCCCTGAAGTCTAGCCAGAATCTTGTAGGGTCATATTCTCATGCAGAGACTAGCATTCAGCAATGACACTTGCTGGGCTTCAGTGGCCACGAGCTACGCATAGCCCTGTTGTGGCCGTCTCTCCTCCTTTAGGCGAGGAGACCAAAGCTTCCTGGGGTTCAGGGTTCAGAAGCTTGACCCAGGTCACAGAAATGGGAAGTGGTGGGCATGGGTTGAGAGCTCCCACTGCTGTCTCAAGAATGCAAGGTCCAATAGTTTCCTGTATTCCTTCACAGGGTCTTGTGTAGCTCAGGCTGGCCTGGAGCTGGCTATGTAGCCGAGGATGCCCCCGAAGCATTAACCTTTCTCCCTCCATTTCCAGGTTCCTGTGGTAGTGGGCAACTGAACCCTACACTTCGTGCATGCTAAGCAAACACTCTGCCAACTTAGCTACAAGCCCTGTTCTGGTCCAATAGTTTCTAGCCCAGAAGATTCCAATTTTTGGTTTTTCCTTTGCACATTTTCTCCCAATCCAGCACTGCTGTTACAGTCTGCCTGGGGGGGAGGGCGGTGGCGGTGGTGGCGGTGGCAGTGGTGTACACCAGGGCCATGCCCAGCTTGCTATACCTGGGCCTGCTGCAGAGGGCCCATGGTCACCCTGTTGTTTCTCTGACTCTGCAGGAGATGGTCATGTGGATTTCAAAGACTTTTTGGCTGTGATGACTGATACCAAGCGCTTCTTTTGCTCCATGGGTGAGCAGGGGTCAGCCCAGGGCACTCAGAGCTGGAAATGGGACCTGGAGGCTGATGGGGTACACTGGAGGCCAACCTAAGAGTAATGGAAGCCACTATCTCATGACCCCAGAACAGAATGTCTTGATGGATATGTCGCCCCCAAACCCCTACACACTGTTCTTTGAGATCCTCTCTCTGCTGGTGGAGATGCTGGCCCTGCCGGAGGCGGCCCTAGAGGAGATCACAAAGTAAGTGGGGCTGCTTTGTTGGGGGTGGGGGACCCAGAGAGAAGGGCAGCTAGTGCTGGAGACTTTTGAGGGTTAGGACTCTCAGTTGCAAGGGAAAGAAAACCCTGAAGAAACTGCCTTGGGCAGTGGAGGGATGCAGTGTTCCAACCATCAGCCAGGGCTTCAGGACAGGCTGGATCTAGAATACATACCAGGAAAATCTTGTTCCTCCATCTCTCTACCTCAGGGTGCTGGCTTCGAACTCAACTAGGCTCCCCCAGTGGGGAGGTAGTAATAAAACCCTTCCCTCCTTTCCTGATTCAGCAGTTTCAGCAGGATGTCTCCAGGACGGGCAATGGACAAGCAGTGGGGGGCTCAGCCTCCATGAAGAGTGATGGGAAGGTAGTGGGTGGCTCAGGAAGAGAGGACCACAGGCTGTATCAACACCATCATTCTCAGGCTAAGTGATGGGTGGAGGCAGGAGGCTCAGCTGCTTTCACACAGTAGCCTCAGAGCCTTACCCTCTACTTCTTGTCTTGAATGAGCATATTTAATACCCGCTGGCTCTTATGGCAGATTTATTTTTAGCCCTTTGACAACTCTCCACACTGACTTCCAGAGTGGCTGCACCAGTTTGCAGTACCCCCAACTGTGCGAATGAGGAGTTCTCCTCTCCCCGCATCCTTGCCAGCATCTGTTGTCCACTGTTTAGTTGTTTTTTTTTTTTTTAAGATTTATTTATTATATATACAGAGCTCTACCTGCATGTACACCTGAAAGCCAGAAGAGGGTATCAGATCACATTACAGATGGTTGTGAGCCACCATGTGGTTGCTGGGAAGTGAACTCAGGACCTCTGGAAGAGCAGGCAATGCTCCCAACTCTGAGCCATCTCTCCAGGCCTGTCCACTGTTTTCTTGATCTTCATTCTGACTAGGGCTAAGTTGTTTAAAAATGAATCCCCCTAATTGCTAAAGGTGATTTGAAGTCTTCCTTAGTCATCTTTATCTCTTTTGAGAGCTCTGTTTAGATCCTTAGCCTGGCTTTGTTTCTTTGTTTTGTTTTGTATTGTTTTTCCAGACAAAGTTTCTCTGAGCACCCTTGACTGTCCTGGACTTGCTTTGTAGATCAGGGTGGCCTGAAACTCACAGCGATCCACTTGCCTCTGCCTCCTGAGTGCTGGGATTAAAGGTGAGCGCCACCACACCCAGCCCCTTAGCCTGGTTTTTGACTGGGTGGTTTGTTTTCTTGAGTATGTATGTATGTATGTATGTATGTATGTATGTATGTATGTATGTATGCATGCATGCATACACACACACACACATAAATACTCTGGCTGTCACTCCTGTCAGATGTGCAGCTGGCAGATTGTCTCCCAGTCTGTGAGCTTCCTCTGCCCAACCTTAGCCCGGATTACTGCACAGCAGGCTCAGAGCCTGAAGTGGTCAGCTGACGTCACTCAGTTTTGAGAAAACATCTACCAAATACCAGAGGATAAATAACCACTGTTCTCCCTCCCACTCACCTGAGACAGGGTCTCACTAGCCGAGGATGGCAGGCAAGCCTCCTGTCTGGTTCCAGGCTGTTATAACCCTTCCTTTTCCCTGCCCTCCCACCACCTCCTTTCACTGTCACTGAGCTTTACCTCCAGCAAGAAACTGTGGTTCTAAGAAGGAAGGTGGCCGGGCGTGGTGGCACACACCTTTAATCCCAGCACTCGGGAGGCAGAGGCAGGCGGATCGCTGTGAGTTCGAGGCCAGCCTGGTCTACAAAGTGAGTCCAGGATGGCCAAGGCTACACAGAGAAACCCTGTCTCGAAAAAACCAAAAAAAAAAAAAAAAAAAAGAAGGAAGGTGGCTTAGCCCCGGCTCATTTGCACAAGTGTTTTCCCTTGAGAGAGCAGAAGTCCTTTATAAAACACCTCCAGAGCCGGGCATGGTGGCACACGCCTTTAATCCCAGCACTCGGGAGGCAGAGGCAGGTGGATTGCTGTGAGTTCGAGGCCAGCCTGGTCTATAAAGCAGGTCCAGGACAGCCAAGGCTACCCAGAGAAACCCTGTCTCAAAAAATCAAAACAAAACAAAAGAATATAACACCTCCAGACTTTAAGAGACTCAGCCCCAGGGATGATATTAGAATTTTCCTCCTTCCTTTTTAAAGATAGGATTGGTGTTATCCTGGCTGGGCTGGGACCTGAGCCCCAAGCCCCTCCAGCTTCACTCTCGAGCATTAGAGATTATGAGCACATTTCACTGTGCCCAGTTCCCAAAGACCAATCATTTAAGGTTGGCCAGGCATGGTAGGCCATGCTTTTAATCGCAGCACTCAGGAGGCAGGGGCAGGTGGGCACCTCTAAGTTTGAGATCAACCTGGTCTTCACAAGCCAGCAGGGGCTGCATAGTGAGATTCTGTCTCAAAAAATAAAATAAAAATTCAAATCTCACAAAGGATACATGTAGCTCAGGCTAGACTCCAACCTGATTATGTAGCTGAGGATGCCCTTTAAGTCTCTGTCACCTGGGTGCTAGGGCTACAGGTGTCACAACCATGCTTGGTTAGTTTGGTGCAGGGGCCAAACCCAGAACCTCATGTATGCTAGACATGTATTCTATAAACTTAACACCCACACGCCACACATACCCTTTTTTTATTCTAACTGTAAGATCAAGCCATAAAGCTCAATGCCGTACAGTTGGGCGGTTTCTGACTCCTAACTGCTTCTGTGGCCTCCATACAAAGGCCAACACGAAGATGTATTCCCAGTTTGCTCAGGTTCCTGTTACTACTTTGCCAGCCCTTCCTACTGAGCCACAGTCCAGCCCAAAATGTTATTTTCTTGAACTTTGGTTCTCTGAGAGTCTTCAAGAGTTGTCTTTAGGGGCTGGAGAGAGGCCTCCGCAGTTAAGAAGAGCACTGGCTGCTCTTCCAGAGGACCTGGGTCCAATTCCCAGAACCCACAAGTCAGCTCATCACTGTAACTCCAGGAGTCCCAACATCTTCACAGAGATACACTTACAGGCCATCACAGACAATCAAAATAATTAATAATTTTTTAAAAAGCTGTTCAGCCGGGCGGTGGTGGCACACGCCTTTCATCCCAGCACTCAGGAGGCAGAGGCAGGTGGATATTTTTGAGTTTGAGGCCAGCCTGGTCTACAAAGCGAGTCCAGGACAGCCAGGGCTACACAGAGAAACCCTGTCTCGAAAAACCAAAAAGAATGAAAGAAAAAAAAAAGCTGTTGTTAGAGCTGCACGAACCCCCCCCCCCCCCCCCCGCAGAGGCGGAAGGATCAGGAGCTATCCTCAAGGCTATCCTTGGCTATGCTGTGAGTTAGAAGCCAGCTTGGGCTACATAAGACTGTCTCAGGAACAAAAAACAAAACACATGTCAGCTGTTGTAGGCCTTTGCCTGTAGTCTGCATCAGGTCCTTTTCAGGTGCAGTTCTGTGTGTGTGCAGGTACCCTCAGAGGCCAGAAGAAGGTGTCAGGTCCCCTGTAGCTGGAATTACAAGCAGTTTTAAGCCACCTGATGTGGGCGCTGAGAACTGCACCTGGCTCCTCCGGAAGAGCAGGAAGTGTTTTTGTTTTTTGTTTTTTTTTTCTTTTTCTTTTGTCTCCCCCCCACCCCCAGACAGGGTTAGTCTGTGTAGCTCTGGCTGTGCTGGAACTTGCTCTGTAGACTCAAACTCAGGGATCCGCCTATCTCTGCCTCCCCAAAGTACTGGGATTAAAGGTGTGCACCACCAAGCTCAGTTTAGCAGTTTACCAAGGCTTCCTGCACACTGGGCAAGCACTCTGGCAACTGAACTTCATCCTTAGCCTTGCATGGATGGTTTATAAACAGACATGTGTCTAAATGAAAATATAAGTAACAGAACTGGTGGGTAATACAGGCTGGTCCCCAGAGCTTGATGGGTCTTGTCTCGCATATAATCCTTATGTACTTTCGGCCCCCATCTTAGCACTGGGGGAGAACAGGAAGCTCAGGTGTCATGTGACATGTTAGAGACAGGGCAGACAGAACTATTGCCTCCTACTTCCTAAGGGGACTATATCTCCTGATGCCCTGCCACACAACTGGCCAGCAGAGCAAAGGGGTCAGGAGCGGGGGTGAGGGTTGGGGAGGGTGGGGGGAGGGGCTAATTAGCTACAGCCAGGCTGAGCTGCCAGGCGTTGTCTCCTCAGCTACTACCAAAAGAAGCTGAAGGAAGGTTCCTCTAAGGCCCGAGAAATGGAATCGTCTATAGGCGGGCTGCAATCAACCAAGAAGCTTTCTTACAACACGCAGCAAGTAAACAACTTAGAAGTCCCAGAACGGAGGATCCTCAGGATCCTGAACCGGCTGAAACAGCAGAACTATGGTGAGGGCCCACGAGCAGGCTGGGCTGGCAAGTGGGATCTGCGTGGCCAACTTCCCCTAGATGGAGCCCATGTGGCTTAGTTGTGTGGGAACCCTTACCAAACAGGGCTGGTCAACACTACAGAACTCCCAGCCCTAATGCTCTGGACTCTACCTTCCTGCCTTAGCCTGTGCCAAGGATGCCCCAAGTGCCCACTGGAGTCGGCTCCACTTCAAGGTCATTTGTAGATGTGGCCTACAATTGCCCCACTTGACAGAACGGGAAGCCCAGGTTTAGGGTCCATCTCCACAGACTGTGTGCTTGCCCATCCTCCTGGGCTGGCTTCTCTTTAAGATATGGCCAGCCTTTACTTTATGCTCAGCCTGGGGCCTTGTACACATCATCCCGGACGCCATCTACCCTGTGCGGTAGCTACCAATATCCTCTCCATCTTAGAGGCTCACACGCTAAGGGATCCGCCTAAACCCACTCTGCTTATTACGTAACAAGTCTAGGATTCCCTCAAGCTGGCCATGCTCTGAATTTGCTTGCTCCCTCCCATCCCAGCTGCCAATCTGCAGAGCCCCTATGCCCAGGTGCCCTGCATCCCACTCTGCCCAAGGCTGGACAAGAAGACAGTCCGTCGAAAGCAGGGTAGCCATAACCATTCTGTGCTGGATCAGTGTGTTCCCACAAGCCTGGGCCCTGACTTCCATGGCCTCCTCTTCCAATCAGGACAGCAAGGAAGCAGGTAGGTACTGAGGGCCAGGGCCTCTTGGGCCAGTCCATCATCTTGAGGAGGCCCCTGGCCTAGTAACTGGGGAATCCATCTTTCTAAGAGACTGTGTTGGGAAACTGCTTGCTCCAGGCAGGATGGATGGACATGACGCATCCCTGGGCCCAGGACTCAGTGATGCCTACCTTCCTCCTTAGGGTGGTGTCGACCCCCCTTCCCCAAACACCAGAACCCCTTAACTTTGCTCTGAATTATGGGAAGCTTAAGAAACTGGGAAGGAGGATGGTGTTCCCTTCAGAGTCCACAGAACTTGGGATCAGGACCCCAAGCCCAACTCTGGCTTCATTGCTTCTAGAAGCCTCTCCCCCGAGTACATGGGATGGCTCAGGAACCTGGCAGGACTATGGGAACAGGGCCAAATGCTCCCTACCTTTCCACCCCCTTCTGTTCCCAGGGAACACAGCTCTGACGGCAGAAAGTGGCTTAGCTCTGTGCCAGCCCGAACCCACTGATCCTCTGGAACCCTGGCTCCACAAGTCTGGGGCCTACAGACAGCTGGGCCACAGGGCAGGGGCTGGCATTGGGAGTTTGCTTTCGTGGCCTGGTAAGCCAATAAACACCAAGAACCTCAGCCTCTGTATTGGATGTCAGTGAAGCAACCTCCCTTCCCTCTGCCCGCCCATTTTTACAACCCTCTATGACTTGAAGAGCTCCAGCATGCCTCCTCTAGGGCTGAGTCTGAGGCAGGACTCACTGAAACCCTGTCCAGCGGACTTGGGGCTTCCTACTGCAACTGCCCTTGACTCCCCACTCAGACTTGGGAGCCCTACAAGGGGTTAAGCTTAGTACCTCAGAAAACCTCAGCCTCTGCAGGAACAGGAACCCCCAGGGCTGGACAAGCAACCCACCGTATGAGATAGCAAGCCAGAAACGAGAACAAATGTCTGACAAGTTTAAAACATGTATTTAAAATACAATTTATAAAATGCTTAATCTGCCGACTCAGGAGCCCGCGGTGGGGGTTAGGGTGGGGAGCTGCCTGCTACACCAGCAGAGCGAGACTGCAGGGTGCGGCCCTCCCTCCCAGTCCCTTCTGTACAGATGCCCTAGGGTACTCCCTGGGGCCAAATGACCAGAAGCAGGATCCTGGAGGTTTTCTTGAGTCTCTGCTTACCAGGGAGACTGGATACAGCCCTGCCGGCCCATCCCTGAGCAGAGCACCCCCAGATGGGGCAGAGCAGGGTATGGCGGGGCAAGACAGGGCTGGGCGGGACAGGTGGGCTCTGGAAGGGGCTGATGGCAGCAGATAGGGTGTTGCCGCCTGCCTGCAGGTGGGGAGCACCCTGACTGAGGGGACTGAGAAGGGCTGGTCACCAGACCCGGACCCCCAGCTCCTTTGGTTATAGGCTGACATCAGAGTAGTGGCTCATGGGAAGCGGTTAGCCGGAAGGGCTGAGGCCTGGCTCATGGGGTCCAGGAAGAGCTGGGGGAAGGGACAGTACCGTGAAGGCAGACAAAGGGGCAGCAGCCTCAGGTTCCTGCCCCTCATCCCCCTGGGGATTTCCAAGCCAAAGCCTGCAACTTACTTAAAAGACCAAAAGAAAGAAAGAAAGAAAAAAAAAAAAGCACTTATGGAGTTATAGACAACTACAAAAAATGGAGGGGGGAAAACCCAAAAAACAAAAAGACCAATCACACACACACACATACGCACACACACAAACACAATCCAAACCGTTTCCCATGCCCCCCCACCTCCCCTAACACCAGTCTGTTTTCCGTCCTTTCTTTCCTTCTCTCATTGTGCCAGCCACCTCTCCATCTAGGAGGCCAAATGCATGACTGCTGGTGGGCAGGTGCAGGTACACTGTGGGTAGGACCTTCTTTGGCCAGAGTGAGATGGGAAAGCCAGCCATTCCCACATGCTCTCAATGTGCAAATACCAGCTGCCTTGGATACCCACTAGAGGGGGCCGGGCAAGCAGGATTTCTGCACTCTTCTCCAAAGAAAAGGACAGTTTGTCCTCCAACCAAAACCACTAGCCCCTGTGGGTGGGCCCTAGACTATAAGCTAGCAGCCAAGTTCCTTCCTACCCACTCCAGGGGGTGGCCAACTCCCCGCTGAGGCTCTGTGCCAGCTTGCTTACAGTCGGCCTCTGGTTTCAGGCAGGACTAGGGCTGAGGAAGAGCCTCTGGCTAAGGCGGAGAGGATGTAGGCCATTGCTATAGGGTGTAACCAGGGGAACCTCTGTGATCCTGCAAACCTCAGCTCAAACTCAACACCTTGGCTGCCATGGCTGCCCTAATAATCTCACACCACCCACTCCCAGACCTGAGTGCTGGTCAGGAGAGGGGAGGCCACCAGGCTGGCCAAGGGATAAGGCTAAGTGCACTCATGGGAAGAGAGACTACGAGGCCTGAGAGCACCCGGTGGTACACAGCTGTCTGTCTTCTCAAGCCTCTCCCATCAAGACCCAAAGCAAATCTCAGGCTTGGGGACAAAAATGGCCTTCATGCCAGCCTCACTCTGAGAAGGGAATGGGCATCCGAGGCCTTTGAGGAGCCTATCAGCCATCTGCCTTTGCAATGCAAAGTTTTTCTTTTCCCAACTCTTCTCCAACTGCTCTACTACGGTACTCATTTCACCCAGGAAATGTACCAGTTTTCAGTTTCTGAGCCAGGACCATCAACACACGTGGCATGCCACAGATCCTTAAGTACTCCAGTCTTGCTGGAAGGGACAGGCCTATCGACCTTCTGACCACACCAGGCACAGGCCTGGAGTTCTAAAGCCAGACTCTCTCCTGGGCTCGTGCAGACAGCAAACACTGGACAAGTGTCACCGCTGCCTTTCTGAGCCCAGAGTCCTCCTTGCCCTCCCCTAGAAGCAGCAAAGCTGACTGGTAGAGAGCCACCCTGAGGGGTATGGGAAGGGAAGCCTGCCACTTTCCCCATCTCCCACAAGACTAAGGTGGGGTTGGCACCCTCCCCCAGGCTCTCAGAGCTATCTCTAGGCAACTTAACTGGGACTTATCTGGAGGAAGGCAATATAGGCACAGATGCTCATCTATGGGGGGGCTCCCAAGCCCAGCCCCCTTTCTGGGCGGCAGTAGGAATACAGAAGCTAAGCTTTCAAAAATCCTATTGGTTAACGTTTCTAGCAAATTCCCTAGAAACATCTTTAAGTGACTACCAAACTACCCTTTCTCAATTAAAAATTCATTAAACTGCTAAAACCTCTTCCATGCACTTTTTCTTGCAAATCAGGTATTTGTATAAACAAAAATAGGAAGAAAAAAAAAAAAGGAAAGGATATTTTCAATGGAACTTACTTTTAAGTGATGGCGACATGCACTTGGGGTGGGTGGGGGGAGTTCTCATTTGTGTTTGAAATCCCAAATTAATGAGCATGATAAACTGTTATTGCTGGCACTGGCTTTACCCCAAGTGGCCAAATGGCACTGTCTGACCCTCTACTCTGAGTCCTTGGTAGGTTCCCCCAATCCTCCCCTAGTCCCCACCCTTTCCCTTTCTATTGACTTGGGACAGCCCTTGTCAACACACCAATCACAGAGGGAAGGGGGAAAGGCAGAGGTCACAGTGCATGGGGTTCAAGGTCACAGTGGGCGGAGCAAGGGGGATCACAGTGCAAGTAAGTCAGGTCGTTCCCTCTGCTCAAGTCCAGACATCTGCCACGGCAGTGCAACCCATGGCAGACAATCCAGGAGGCGATGGTGGCGGTGGCGGTGGCATCCTTTCTTGTCCACATTTATCTGCGCTGTTTGAAGCCTTGTGACCCGTCAGGACCCAAAGGCTGTCTGATCACATTACTGGGCTGCCTGCTGTCTTCGGGCTGGGAGATCCTGGTTGGCCTAAGGGAAGATCAAAGGAAGGCCTTGAGGATCTAAAAGATGCCTAAATTCTTTTGCGTATGCCGTGTTTGTTGAGTGTGGAGACATGTCTGCCTGGGTGCGTGTGTGTGCCAGGGACTATTAGGTGTCATCCTCTATTGTTCTCTGCCTTATTTTTCAAGACATGGCCTCTCACTGAACCCGGAACTCACCAATTGGCTAGGTTAGCTGGCCAATGAGCTCTAGGTACCCACACCCTCTCTGCCCTGCCCAGTGCCAGGGTGACAGTCATCTGTAGCCTTGCTGGGCTTTTATGTGGGTGCTAGGGATTCAAACTGGGGTCCTCATGCTTGTGCTGCGGGCGTCTTACCAACAGAGCCACCTCCCAGCTCTGAATCTTAAAAACAACAACCACCAAAAACAACAAAAACAACAAAAAAACATGGTTGAGGTTGGGGTTACCAGCCAACCTGAGCTACTGAGCCTACTCTTTAGCAAGCAGACTAGGGGCACGTTCCACTTTGGCAGCTCCCTGTGGGAAGGAGAGAATGGTCTATGGTCCATCTTAACTTCCAGCAATTACAGCATCCCCCTTTTTGCTTGCCGTCACTTATCTGTAAGCACAGGAGCGTGTACACCTGTCCTATGGAGGGAGAAGCGGCCACAGGCGGCAACTGTTCCACAGAACAACTAACACAGACCGTTCAGGAGTGAGCTGGCACCCACCTGCCTGCCTCCTGCTTCCCTGCAAACCACAAGGCTAGCCACTGACACCAGGACTAAAGAAGGGCAGAAGGGAATGGACTTTCCCCACGCCACAACGTGCAGACTAAGAGAAGAAAACAGAATGGGTGCTGGGAACTGAACTCAGGACCTCTGGAAGAGCAGCCAGTGCTCTTAAGCTCTGAGCCATCTGGCGGATCTCTGTGAGTTAAGGCCAGCCTGGTCTACAAAGCAAGTCCAAGACAGCCAAGGCTACACAGTGAAACCTTGTCTGGGGGAAAAAAAAATTCTTTTTCAGCTGTGTGTGGTGGTGCATGCCTTTAATCCCAGCACTTGGGAGGCAGAGGCAAGCAGATCATTGTGAGTTCAAGGCCAGCCTGGTCTACAAAGGGAGTCCAGGACAGCCAGGATTATACAGAAAAACCCTGTTTAAGAAAACCAGAACAAGCCGGGCGTGGTGGCGCACGCCTTTAATCCCAGCACTCGGGAGGCAGAGGCAGGCGGATCGCTGTGAGTTCGAGGCCAGCCTGGTCTACAAAGTGAGTCCAGGATGGCCAAGGCTACACAGAGAGACCCTGTCTCGAAAAACCAAAAAAAAAAAAAAAAAAAAAAAAAAAAAAAAAAAAAAAAAGGGGGGGGGGGGGAAGAAAATTTAAGTTATGGTGTGTATGTGCATGTGTGAGCATGTGCACTGCAGAGCACAGAGGTCAGAGGACAGATTGCAGGGACTGTTTCTCTCCACTGTCATCAGGCTTGGCAGCCATCTCAGCAGCCTGTGCCCAGGTGCTGGGGACCTAGACTCAGGTCCTCGTGACTGTGCTGTGTGCACTCTAGTGAGCCATGGCTCCAGCACCCAAAGGTAGGTGGCGGACTTTTCTGTTTGATTTGGGGTTTTTCTGTGCAGTCCTGGACAAGTCATTCTGTTCTGTAGACCAGGCTAGGCTGAAACTCTCAGAGTCCACTGGTGGGTACCAGAGCTGCCCAGCTCCAAATGTTTAACAATTACTATGTTGCCAGGCGTGGCAGTGCACACCTTTAAACCCAGCACTTGGAAGGCAGAGGCAGGCAGATCTCCGAGTTCAAGACCAGCCTGGTCTACAATTTAAGTCCAGGACAGTCAGTGATACACAGAGAAACCCTGTCTCAGAGGGAAAACAAAACAAAACAAAACTCAAACAAAAAGGGCTGGAGAGATGGCTCAGAGGTTAAGAGCACTGTCTGCTCTTCCAAAGGTCCTGAGTTCAATTCCCAACTACTACATGGTGGCTCACAACCATCTATGATGAGATCTGATGCCCTCTTCTGGCCTGCAGGTGTACATGCAGGCAGAGTACTGTATACATAACAAATAAATAACCAAAAAACCTATGTCATCAGAAAGTAACCCACATAATGCAATCTAAAAAAAATTTTTTTTTGTAATTGAAAAAAAAGGCGAAAATATAAAAATCATCAAAACCTCACACAGGGCTGCTGGAGAGCCTGGGAATAATACTGTGCTTTGCTTGGGTTGTGGACAGAACTCAGCACCGTATGGCCATTTGATTTGCTCACTGGTAAGTTGGCACTCCATGCTGGCTGGCAAGGCAGAATGCCCCCTACCCTACTCCTGAGATAAGGCCTCAGGGTAAATAGCTATAGCACATGCAGCTGATGGAGCCTGACTCAAGGCCCATCCTCGCACCTCTGTGCAGCCGCTAAACTTACACCTGACAGCACCCCTAGATGGCAGAAAGCTCCGCTAGTGGCTCGTGGATCTGCTTCTCAAGCTGAGGACCCACAGAAGGTTACCCAGCAGCAGGTACAGGCTGGTTCTACCTCCCCTGCCACTGCTGGCACCTACACTCACCTGTCGAGGATGGGCTTCTCCTGCTCCTCCTCAGGGCTGGCACTGCCCAGGATCCGCCTCCGGGCCTCTGCGTACTCTGCCTCCCGCTGTGCTAGGGACTTGACAGGAAGGGCTGGCCTGCTGGTGGAGTTGGGGCTGCTGACCACACCGTTGCTGGTGGGCCTCTTGAGGATGCGGATCTGTGGAGGGGGGCCCGTGGGGAGGCTATCGTCTTGAATCACAATGGGCACTTTGGGAGGAGATTTGGATTTCCTGCTGACAAAGAGCAAACACAGCTTCACAAATCCCATAGTGACCAGAAGACCCATCCAAGCCCCACACTCCCCTCATCACTGTCTTCTCCCTTCCTACTTACTATTCACCTGGCCCATGACCGGACAACTGCACTCCCATGCCTCAAGCAGGACAGCAGCCTTGCCAACAGATCTGCAGGGCACAGAACTGCTCCACAGACCTAACCATGAAGGGCCAGCTCGACAACCTGTGGTCCTGGGGCAAAACAGGCCCAGAAAGCACCACCTGACCACACCCAAAATTCAACGACTCCGATGAAGACCCAGGCTTCCTACACAGACCAGAGTGTGGGAGGCTGGTGAGCCCATGTCTCCCACAGCATGTGCTCAAAATAAAGCCAATACACAGGCACCTGCTATGTCACCCTACCTGGCAACAAACAAGACAGGATTTACCAAATTTTCTGCCTTCTGGCAAGTGGCCTGTGCCTCTCAGAGACAGGCAGCAGCAGACCAGCAAGTCACCTCTACACGAGAGCCTCTGAGCAGAGAAGTTTCCTTGCCAGGGCTCTCTGCTGTTGGGCAGCGGCGGGGCTGGGGCGAAGGCCGGTCATAGAAACAGTGCTTGGCAATGCTCAAAAGAGAAGCATTGTCCAAGGCCAGTGGATGTGCACATCAATGCCAGACGGCCACAAGCAGAGGTGAAAGTCCCCAAACACAAAGAGGATCAACAATACAGGGAGGAAAGAAACAGAAGCCACAGGTGAGAATGGGAGCACAGCAGGGTGAGCACCTACACCAGCCACCAGGGCTGTCCCAGACCTGCTGACCAGCTCTTGCTCTCAACACTAAGACATTTGCAGAGCCTAGACTGTCAGGGAGGGTGAAGGGTGGAAGTTGCGTGCTCTGGGTCAGGTGCAAGGGTCCTGGGTGGGTAGGGATAGTTTGGAAAGGGGCCTGAGACCATGGGGAGCAGCTCCTGGGAAGAGTAAGGAGCCAGCAGTCTGATCACAACAGCAGGGAGCCTAGAAAGCCAGTGTGGGGTAAGGGACTCCCAGAATCCCCTGGGGAAGTGAATGTAACAGGTTCTACTCTCTGTTGCTTGTCCCAAAGTCATCCACTCTGAAACCCATGTCCCATGCTGCATGTTGGTGAGAAAGCAATCCTTAAAGGTCTCTCAAGCATTTCCTAGACTCTCCTTCCATAATACCCTAAACTGCCAAGTCTCCAAGGTCACAGAGAAATCATCTGTCTAAGCTTTTCATGTCACAAAGAACATCGAGACCCAGATGGAGAAACAACTACCACACACCTCAGCTACCAGAGAGCAGCCACACCTAAACCCAAACCCTGTAACTTGTCACCTTCTCTCTTTCCATCAGATGACCTCACCAGGGACCCTGGAGATAGCTGCAACACCGAGCCTTATCCCAAAGCCTCAATCCGGTGTCCTGGTCGCCTACTGGGAGGGAGGAGCTAGCTGCCCAGGAGCCTAACCTTCTAGCACTACCAGCCAGCTGGAGAACACTGCCTGCCCAGCTCTCCAGTGGCAGAGAGCATGAGCCCTCACGCCAGACAGCAGCCTTACCTCTCCTTTTGTGTGATCTTCAGTTTT